>NC_063452.1:24922055-25537698 GCF_020379485.1 Brassica napus
CTTTTAAGTTTTCAATAATATTATCTATTTAGATTCATGAAATTGTATTGATCATCTATTTTGACCGGTTTGGGTTTATTTTGAGAGACCAAAATCATTTAATTTTGTGAAAATATATTTGTATTGTATTTTTCTTAAGAAATGTTTAGTTCATTTCTAAAAATTGAAAACAATGTTTAGATTTTTTATTTAAAAAAAATAGAAAATTAAATCAATGTAATTCATGTATAAAAATCTTTATATATATGGTTGTCATGCTTAGTGGGTAAATTTAGTTAAAAACCATAAAAGAAAAGTTAGTAAAAAAAATTAATACACGTGCAAATTTACATTGTGAAAGTGAACCGGCCTCCACATTGATCAAACGAAATCAAATAATTATTCACAATAATTTATAACCTAGATTTGAGAATATTCAATAAATTTAAAATTAGATATGATTATATGTATATGTTATTTATAAAATTGTTTTTGTTAAGTATTAAATTGAAAGATTGCAATCTTTTAAAGTGGCTAAATATTAGGTAATTTAATATAATACCTATGATTTATAAGGAAACTCATATTCATCATATTTTTTTTAATTCATTTATTAAAATTAATTATATTTATGAGTAAAAAAGAAATGACATTGTGGAAGCCCCTTTGGTCCAGTGGTTTGACCAACGGTTCATTAATGCTTCTACACCAAGAAGTCTGGGTTTCAATTCCCGGAGAAGGCGGAATTATGCGAATTAAAGGAGAAAAGGCTTACAAGAGATCTGCAGCATGGCGCAAGGAGTACCGTCAAGCATGAATCTCATAAGGCGGCTTAGGTGATGCAGCCAGACGTGAATCTTCATACGACAGGTAGAATTGTCGGCTGTAGAATCGTCTGTAATATTTCTCATAGTTGTAATAGCATAATTATCCAGCGTTAAAAAAAAAATGACATTAGATGTAAATATAATAAAAATTCAAGGGCAGAATCCAAAAATTTTAAAATATGATTCTGTTTTAATAGTATAGATGGTTTGGTCTGACTCTCCCTGTTTGGTCTGATTAAAAAGTAAGTCATATAAACGCCGCGTTTTTGCTTTGGTTGATTAGGGCTCCATCGCTTTCCTTCTTCCACGGGAGAGTTAACTCACCGCCTCCATTTTTGTTAATCTTCAAAGTGTCTCTTCTCATCTCTTCACCTTCCCTAAAGTTCAATGTCTTCATTTAATTTACCAATAATTGTTATTCACATTGAAATTTTGTAACGATTCCGACCTCTTCGTTTCTTCAGCGTCAAATCTATAAATACGCAATGGTTGAGAGTTTGATAACCTTCACAATCACATTCAGTCTATATCCTTTATCGAGCGTAGAGATATTCTGAAAAAATGTCTTCCTCTGATGATGTTGTTGCACAATGCGCCTTCAACACTCTCCGAGACTCGGTAGCTCTGTCCAGATCATTGTTGGTCGTCTACTCCGTTTTTGGGACTCGAAAAACATCAAGAAGAAAGGTGAAATCATGGGAATCACTCTACTCCTCCTTGATGAGAAGGTATTGTAACCAGAAGCTTTTTTTTTCCCTTAGATCTTTTATTTTGTAAAAAAGCCGATGATCTAAATCTTCAATCTTTAATTGCAGAATTCGGAGATTCCGATGCTGCAGCTTTGATATCAACTTGACCTCGTTCTTGAACTCTACCATTCCTTGGCCTGTGTTTGTTGACAACCTCTTCACAGCTATCTTCATACCATTCTCCAACACTCCCTGAAGATAAACAAAACAACTTGTTACTAAACATTGTTTTATGCCCTATTTTAAGCAATCTGCAGCAGATTTTTCATTGTTTTAGTGATGTGTGAGTCTTCGCTCACATTCCGTAATAACTGCTCTGTTTTTTTTTTCAGGAAACTGAAAACAGAGGAGCTGCGGAGCTCAAAGAACAACTCGACAATGGCGGCGAAAAGGTAAAAGAGGGAAACAAAACTCAAATTCTCTTTTTTTTTTTGCCGCCGCTCCGAGAAACATGAAACGCGCTTAACCGCTACTAGGTTTAACCTTTTTTATATAATTACAAAAAGTGGACAATTAACTACATGGGTTCATTCCTACTGGTCGCGCCCCTTATTACTGTCCTTCTTTGCCAGCGGTTTCAGTGGTGAGAGTTATGGACCACCCTTTCGTGATCCGGTTCATCCCCAAACAACCATTGATGAAGTTATCGAGAATGATTATGTCATCAACCTACAAATATGGTTATTAAGTATGCATTATGGTTTTAAATTATTATTTTTAATATAATTTATCTCTGATAAGTTAAAAAGGGTATACCTCATGAGCAGGACAGAGAAGGACGATGTTTATCCAAACGCAATCTACTCAGAATCCTTCTTCTCTAATGTTTTATCCTGGAAAACAAGTAGAGATCGAAAGTGTTGATTTTTCTAACGTTTGTTCAGCTTTAGGTTCTCCATTAACCAAGTCCATTTACTTCATCGATGGTATTGTTATTTCATATGTTCCTTTGTCTGGTAGAAAGACCATCTTTCAATGTGATGTGATTGTTTCTTTGATTTGCAGGTGTGGTTCGAGTTTTCTTTGGGTCAGATTTCGTCACTGTGACAGTCTGATGATGTATCGTGGGATATACTAAAGCCTGAGATATTTGCAGCTATCATGGATTTCTACTCTTCTTGCCAGCCTTTGTTTCTGGACTCGCAAGCTGCTGCTGCCAAGGACACAGCGACGAATCAAAGAAGAACTTTTGGATTTTTATATTTTTCTCGGTTTTGGCGGGAAACGCAATTTCTCGGTTTTGGCGGAAAAACACAATTTCTCGGTTTTGGCGGAAAACGCAATTTCTCGGTTTTGGCAAGGAAACATAATTTCTCGGATTTTGACGGGAAACACTATTTTTCGGTTTTGGCAGGAAACACAATTTTTCGATTTTTGCGGAAAAATGAAATTTCTCGATTTTGAGGGGAAAACATAGTTTTACAGTTATGACAAAAAAATACTTTTATAATTTTGGAAAGTAAACATAATTTCAAAATTTTAGAAATAAAATCTAAACTAATAATTAAAAAATAATTATAAATATTATTGAGTGTCCATGGGCATTGCCCATTTGGACATGGTCTCTATTGGTCTTAGATATTTGTTTGGACCATTGTCCAATATGGACCACCCATTACTGCCCAAAACTGAAATGGTCCAAGTGGTGATGCCCAATTGGGACATGGACGGACCATTCGACAGCTCTAGTTGGCCTTACAGTGAGATTTTTCAGGAAGAACACAGTGGTGACCACTTGTAAGAACAGTGATGAAGTTGATGGGTAGCCAGGTTCTGCAGACCTCTTTGTTAAAGTCAGCATGGATGGTGCCCCTTATCTAAGGAAAGTTGACCAGAGGAGATACATTAACTACATGGAACTTTCTTCAGCCTTGGAGAAAATGTTCACCACTTTTACTCTTGGTGAGATGTCTCTGTGATTACTATAATGATGCTTTGTTTGAAATCATGGTGTGCAATATTGGATTATTTGGTGTTTATGTCAATGTGGATCTGATGGAGCTACAGGAAAGGATAAGCTCTGTGAGACCAAACTCAAGGATCTTCTGAATGGAAAAGACTATGTGCTCACTTATGAACACAATTATGGAGATTGGATGCTTCTTGGAGATGTTCCACGGGAGTAAGTTTTATTTCTTATTTTTAAAAACTTCTTAGAAGCTTTTATGCTCTTGGAATAAAAATGTAGCATACACTAGAAAGATACTAACTGGGAGTTGATTGTTCTAATCTCCAGGATGTTTATTGATGTCTGCAAGAAGCAGAAGATAATGAAAGGCTGTGATGCCATTGGATTAGGTAAGTTTTTGTTTCACTTGGTTCCCAAAATACCTCCAACTCAAATCTGCAGTAACTTTCTGAATATTATTTTTGAGATCAATTAGAACTGGGATAAGATGAGATTAGTGGGTTGTTAGCTGCTTGATGATGATCACGGTTCCTTTTGTGAGTAAGCACAGCAAGTTAACATATTTAATGTGTTCTAAAGCGCCAGAAAAACAGTCTGGAGCCCTTAGGAGTGTGGTCTGGTTTATGATTATGTATTTCCTATTATATAATTGATGTTGTGATGTTTGCAGCTGCAGCTCCGAGATCAATGGGGAAATCGAAGATGAGAGCTTATAATCTGGAAAGAAAGTGATTCAGAAGCTTTCTAACTAATACAGAATATGTGTGGTTGAGACTATCCCGTTTGGTTGTGTTTTTTAATTTCAAAACATCTGTAGCTTCTGAAATTTTTTTGTTTTAAATAAAAACTACATAGGTAAGAATTGACTACGTTTTAGTGGAACCAGTAAACTGGTCGCCGTTTCCACGAATTAATATGATCTCTCTATTTTTGACTTTGCAGAGTTTTCTATTTTTCCTATTTTTGTTTATTTTTTTCAGCAACAATAGAACAGTTTCTCAGATTTAATATTTTTAAAAGAGGGTTGACGTAAACTTTCGTATTCAGCTTACCAAACTGCACAACTGCATGTTTGTATAGTAAACTTCATATTTTTTGTCCATTATATTAAATATTGATTAGAAAAAGTAAAAGCCATAGAGCTATTCAATGTCAATTATTAATGAAACAATTTTAAGGGTTTAATCATTGATATGAATTTATATTCACAACTAATTTGCTCACATTTTATTATACCTTCTACTTTATCCACTACAACTACACGTCATATGATTTTCCCATCATCAACAAGACATGAAACTTTTAATTTGTACTATAAACCATACAACTATACTAAACAAAACACTTAGACTCCACCTCTTATAACATTTTTAAATTACAATTATTTGTCAAACATTTTTAACATTTTTAAACTACAATTATTTGTCAAACAAATACTACTCCCCTAGTAGATAAAAAGGAGAAAGATTCACTACTCCAAAGGATCATAAAATATTTTTGGAGAAACACATATAAAACTTGGAAAATTTGTTTATATATTATGTATATTTTCTTAATAGAAAAGGTAAATTGATTTGTCTTATCCTACAAAAATATTTCATGTAACTCAAGACTTGACATTGGTCAAAAAATTTAATCTTCAAATGCTAATCAATTATTGTTCAGAAATGCATGTGTGGCAAAAGATTTATTAGAAGGAGATGAAGAGTGGCAAGATACAATTAAAAGGCATCAATTTGGGACACACCAAATCAATTGGTATTTATCAATCATATTATCAATTTATTGGAAAGTTACAAATTCATTACAGTTATGAAATTCATATTGGAAATAATTTCCTTAATACATAGATTTCCAGCAAAAAAATCGGTGAACAAATTTATAACAAACTCGTGTTTCATTTCCGAATGACAATTAAGAATGGTGTTTTTATTATTTTCTAGTACAACAAATTTTCATATCTATTTTGGTTAAAAAATTTCATTTCTTCAACCTTAAAAAGTTTATAAACGTTAAAAAAAGTTGGTGTTTACAGTTATAACAAAAATGGCATTATTAAAATGATTCTTAAGATCAGTTACAAAAAATGATTTTTGAGATACATAAATTAAGATAGTAAGAATATGTGTTGTAAAGATGAAGAGTTATTGTGTACCACACAAATGCACCAAGTGCTCAGATGTCATGATGTCGAATATATGTACCGGAGATAAGAAAATAAGGGGATAAGAAAATAAACAGAGCTTGTTAAGAAATGAAGATGATGATGGAATTGACGTTTATAGTGAATAAATGTTAATAATTATATTTGATCAAAAAGTAAATGTTAATATATTGATCTAAGAGGTGTGCATGTTTAAAAAATACCAGTGAGGAGTTGCGAGTCAAAGAGACGGTTACAAACTTAACTTCTCTTTTGTAACCTTCATTTTATTTTTAAATATTTTTTTATTTAACAGATTATTTGTCGAAAAACTAAAACTGTCAAAAATTTAGTCAATACTTTATTGTAGTCTACTAATCACATCTCCATAATCTCTTCGTTTATTTTCTAAAAGCGTCTAAAAATGTATATTTTTTCTAAATAAATGTAAAAGTTGTGATTTTTCATATCTTTTCTAAAAATGACATTAGTTAACTTTTTTTATCAAAATATATAAATATTTATCTATTAATCTGAACAATATATTTTTCATTTTAAGAATTGCATTGGTCTAAAAAAAGTCGTCAAATGTAAGGATGTGTCTTTCCATGCTAGAAGTTACTTTTGTTAAAAATAAATTGTCAAATTATCAAAAATGTAGTTTTTCTCCAAATAAATGTCAAAAGTTGCACTTTTTCATCTTAAGTGACATTTTTAAAAAATGTTGTCCAAATTTATGAATATGTATCTTTTCATTTTATATAAAATGTGGCATAATTGTTTTTCCAAAATGAGTTCCCGTGCGATATCTCATGGGTTCTTTACCTAGTTCTTATAATAAAATATTATATTATTTTTGAATTTTTTTAAAAAATACTTCACTTTTTTGGATTGGATATTAAATTTTTTAATTTTTTTTGGATATCCTGGTAGTAAATATTCGGATGGCTATAAATCAGATCGAATTGGATAATTGATTATTTGGACAAAACACTACCTCCAAAAATCGAGATTTTCGATCCGTGTCCACCTTACCCTGGTTGACATGCAAATTCAGTCCCAACACATGCATGAAAACATTTGAGTACATATTTAACTTAATGCACAACGTATGAATATTAATTTTGCATTTACAAATCGATATGAAAAAACTATATCTTTCTAATTTAGTTATGTATATATTATCTTCCTAAAATAACTTTATACCAAAATACTTGCATTAAATTCAAATTTATTACATCGAAAGAAACAAGCTCAGCTCCGGACATAGATATGGTTATCGAAGAGACAAGAAGGACTCCGTTCACGAATCGAATCGCCAGCGTAAGACTACACCATGTGGGAAAACTAAAATTCCCCGAGTATGCCAGGAACTCAGATCCCAAAGCTCACGTACGAGCCTTCTGACTAGCAATATCGAGAGCGCATCTCAACGACGACGAAAAAGAGGCCGGTTACTGTCGCTTCTTCGCCGAAAATCTCACTGGGGCCGCTCTCGTGTGGTTCGCTGGCCTGGAAGAAAACTCAATCGACAACTTCACCCATCTAGTATCTACGTTCCTCAAATAATACTCAGTTTTCATAGAAACAAGGGTTACCGAGGCGGATCTATGGAATCTCAAGCAAGCAACCGCTAAGAGCTTACATAAACAAGTTCAGAGAAATCAAGGCCAAGATTTCACATCCGAAAGAAGTTGTGGCCTTGGCAGCACTAAAGAATGGCGTCTGGTTCTCATCCAAATTCAGAAAAGAAGTGGCGGTACGAGCACTTATCTCGTTGGACGACGCCCTACACCGAGCCTCCTACTTCGTAACCCGTGAAGAAGAGGTCGCCACTTTAAAAGAACAGTACATCGCGAACAAAAATAACACCACAAAAAAGACTAATGCTCCTAAAGAACCAGCAACTAAAGGGCATCACTCCTATGTGATAACAACTCGCCGCAAAACAAATAGTCGACGTACGATCTCAACAAATTTTGTGCCTTCCATAATCGGAAGGGACATTCGACTGAGGAATATCGAGCAGCACTTCACAGCCAAAACGAAAACTAAGAGACCAGCGAAGATACTGAAGAAGAAGCGCCAGCAAACCCCAAAAGCCAACTGGAAATTTAAAGGCTCTTTGAATAAAAGAAATAGGGAGACCGAGCTTGAATCACCTAGCTCTCCACCTCCAACACCAAAGAAAAGAGTCGACATGATTTCATGGAGACCAAAACGCGATATCTCCAACAGAATCGAAGGACATGCCGAAGGAAAAGTGTGCATCGATATCACGGTAGCAATCCACACTGTAGAAGACCTCGACATAGCCCCCTCTCCCCAATACAATCCAAATACTAAAGCATAAGATGACAAAAATCCGGGAACTACTAGAGAGACCGATTGCCCCACAAATTAGGAAAAAAGACAGCACACGAACGCTTAATCACGACCTGTTTGGGGGACAGAAACACTACCAACTAGCAACGACCGAGGAATGGAACTTCCCGGCTTATGACCAAAACCAAAAACGAATTGACTTCATATACGAAGGCTCTAAATTCTGCAACTCGGTTAACTCGATCAAAGCATACCAACGAAAAGCCGAGAACAACGTAGGAATCAAAGAACCCCTATCAGGTCTCGACCACGAAATAACCTTCGACGAAAACGAAGCTGCAGATCTCGACAAACTACAAGATAACTCCCTCGTAATACGACTCGACGTCGGCGGTTGCGAACTATCTCGGGTCATGATTGACACATGAAGCTCGGCCGACGTCCTCTTCTACGACACGTTCAAAAGGATGAGATTCACCAAAGCCCTCCTTAAACAAGAACAAACCCCATTAATCGGATTCGCAGGAGAAACTACTTACTCCCTCAGATCAATCGAGCTTGCCGTAACCGCCGGAGAAGTCAGAAAAATCGTCGAGTTCATCGTGATAGATCGTCCAGCCCCGTTCAACGCAATCCTTGGAAGACCTTGGCTGTACAGCATGAAGGCAGTTCCCTCAACCTATCACCAATGCTTGAAGTTCCCAACTCCAAAAGGAATTGAAACTATCAAAGGAAGCTAGGAAAGCTCCAGAACGTGTTACCTCGCAAGCTTTAAAGATATCGAGCCACATCCCTAATCATCGCTCAAGACCCCGAATAAACGTACACACGTACACGAAAAGAATAAACGACCCAACCTCTTGGGAAAACAATCGAACTACGTTATGACTTGATCCCTCGTCGAGGGTACGTAGGCAACTCATGACATGAGTTCAGTCACCCACCAATCACAAATTCTGAAAGATGCATACCGCAACTCACTCCGATCAACACTCGAAGTACACTAGCACGACAACATTGACCACGAACTAAAAGTCAAGCGACCATCTATGTACCAAATTTGTACCATACTGACATTTTAAATAAAAATCCAAGTTTGATTCAAAACACATCAAGTTCATTAGATATCCCATATCTTCAAAGTGCAACCCTTCGAAATACTCAAAAACGGTTGGCTACAAACCGAGACCTTGATCAAGTCTTTGGGCACAGTCAGCCCCGCCAGAAACGCGGCAAAGCTCATTTACAAAATCTTTTGTCATACCAAACATAGGTCGATAAAATTATCAACAACAACTCGATCCACGGCCTCTAAAAATCGGCCCACATAAGAATGAAAAATAACCCAAGAACTCGCAGTTCTTCTTCTTTATTAAAAGAACAATGCAACAAAAACATAAGGGAAAAACAAAAGTAAAACGCGAATCCCTGAAACTACTCCTCGGCGTAAAACTCGCCGTCCTCAAACCGACCACCCGCGCGCTTTGCCTCGTCACCCGGTTCATTCACCTCAGAAGGAACTTTTGCAAAGAACTCCTCCGGTAAATCCTTCGAGATCTGGGGGAGATCCAGCCACCCAACAGAGAAGTCTGACACCACCATCACATCGAGTTCGGACCCGAGCTCGACCTCCTTTGCTCGAAGACGTGACAACTCATCTGAAGCCAATAGGTTACTTTTCATTATCTCCTTCAGAAGATCGATATTAACCATAACTTCTTTAAGACGAGCTTCACAGTCAGCTACGGCCTTTTTCTCCCACTTCTCCTTCAAAGATATCAACACATCTAAATAATTATCAGCCAAGGCCTTCTTAGCATCATAAGTCGCACGACGAAGATCATCATCGAATTTACTCACGGAAGACTCGATCATTGCCTCCAAAAGAGAAATCTGCTCGAGGGACAACTTCCTCTCTTTACTCATAACTCGTAAACGAGTCACAAGAGAAGGAGCCTGATTCCCTAGCTTTTCGGCAGCAGGTAGCTGAGCATTGTTAGTACGTTCTTGATCCTGAGCCATCTTCAAACCGAGCTTTATCTTTCGAACGACCTTCTTAATCTCGTAAAGCTCGTCGGAACGCGGAACATCCTGCAAACGCCTTTCTAAAGTCGCGAACTTATTTTTAGCCTCCATAGCATGGAACACGACGGGTCAATACGAAGAAAAACGAATTGAGGAATCAATATCATAGATATTAAGAAGCCGAACTTAGTATGCGCAACAACCAACTTAACATAGGCATCGCGCTCTGTCATATTTCGATGAGAGGGGGGCGGACACCCGGCCGGCTTGAAATGTCTGACCAGATGAGCAACGCTGTCCGGATCTTCTGTGATCAGACAATCCTTGGAATGAGAAAATTGCCAATGAAACGGTTTCGCAACAGGGTTGTCGCCCGAGACACCAGTACGATGAACAATGCCAGTAACCTTCGCTTTCTTCGGAGGACGGTCTCGCCCTTATGAGCCATTCAGATTGTTCGAGTTCGTACGAACCACCACCTTTTCTCCTCCAAGATCCTTCCCCTCTCCACTAGCGAGAGCACGGAGAAGTCGGGTCTCCTCGCGAAGAATTTCTGTAAGCGCTTCGCTCACATCACTAGAACGAACTCATTCTGCGCCGAAACTCCCATCCCGGCCTCGTACCTTTTCGGACTCACGGAAACTCACTCTTCTCGACGACATATCAATAAAAGAAAACAGAAAGCCTTGTTCAAAACATGGAATCGATACCAAACAAAACGAAACTTTATAAAGAGCAAGGGCACCGCATGATCTCAACAGGAAGGAGGAATAAAATCTATAAAAGAAAAAGATATTCCGAAAGTCATAGTTATCCACTCAAAAACGCAAAATCAAAAATGAAACAGAAAAGATCGCTCGAATCCGTTACACGAACAATAAAAATGAAAAAGAACAAAACGAAGACAACCTAATAGCTAGCTTCTTCTCTGGCAGATGAGTTCGCAGCCTCATCATCGATGATCGAGTCTTCGGAAACTTGAGGAAGATCAAGACCCGCGACAGACCAATCCGGAACAGCGGCCAAATTAGCAGCTGCCTCGCAGTCCTTCTTCATCTCCTTCAGACAAACGATCTCGTCTTCTACAACCAGCCCATCCTCCTTGATTTCGCTCAGCAGATCGAGATAAGAAACCACTTCGTGGAGTTGCATCTCAGCGGACACTTCCTTCTTCTAATCAACCCATACTCCACGACCTTGGTCCTGAGGGCAGCGACCTCGGTCTCAAAGACCACCCTTTCCTGATGAGCTCTCTTCCATTCGTCCCTCAAGATCATCGCCTCTCAAGTTTTCTTCCTAGCCTCCTCCTTGGCCGTCTGAAGCTCCTCTGTAAGCCTCAGAACCTAAACCTTTCCTTTATCCACCTCACTCTCATTGCGAAGAGCATGCACGCGATCCTGCATCGTCACAACAAACTCGTTAAAAGCTTCCATAACCTGGAAAGGGGAAATCTTTAGTGCCTTAGCACCCGTAACAGAAATGCATATAGCTCAACGACACCGACCTTGGAGCTCGCGACGACTACTTTGGCATAAGCCCCCTCCTCATTAAGAGAAGCAAGAGATGGAGGGCGACAATCCATGGACCTCGTACGACAAGCAAGAGAAACAAGATCGCCTTGGCCCATAGATAAAGGACCATCACCCTTGAGGACAATCTTCCATCCCTTCGATTCTCGCTTAGAACGAGACGGCTCGGGAATAACGGCCTTCGACGATCGACGCCGCTTATGGCTCGAAGCAATGGATTTGTCCTGCAAACCGGGACTCAAAGGAACAGGGGATCCCCGGCCTCCGGGGCACCCTCATCATCCGAGTCCAGAATCGGGATCAGAGGTAGCCCGCTAACTACCTTGCCCGCCGCCGACGACCTGGAAGTACGAAATGACGACCTCCTCGCAAGATGTCTCTCCAACCTATCAGAAGGAGGGGGATAGCTAGAGGAAACCTCTACATCTTCGTGAGAATGATCCACTTCATCCTTAGAGACGCCTGCAATCTCCGGGGCAACACTCGATCCACCCGACATCAAGAAAGAGGCTCGAGTTCAAGAATGATCAAAAGATGACCAATCCGAGCGACCTGTCCAGAGAGCTCCAATTAAACCCTGAAGCCCGTCAGTCATAGAAGATCTGCCAGAATGAACTAGAGTAAGCAAAAAGGAAGACAAAAATCTATCAAGAACTGTTCGTGCATGCGAAATAGGAAAAAAGTACCAAAGTGGAACTCACCAATATCCTCAGCCCAGTAACGGGGAAGTTTTGAGAAATCAAAGCTTCCCACAGACGCTTCGTCGATTTTGATGACGAAATACTCCTCTCGCCAGTTCTGATCATGATACATGAAGCCCAGTACGATTTGACGTCCTGGACGGGGAGACATAAGAAAAGTCCCAGTGTTTTGGTTGTTTCGTTTAATCAGAACGAGGTGACGAAGCTCATCAAGGCCAAACAATAGACCCTCCTCGCGAGCCTTGACCAGGAGCGCCAAAAGATGTCTGAAGAAATTAGGACACATTTGAGTAAGCGACAAACCCAGCTCCGCTAAAATATTAAGGACAGGGTCCGAGATTGGAAAGAAAAGACCACAGGTCTCAAACAAAGAGAGATACGCCCCATCGTATCCATCCAGAACAGCTTTCGGAGACTCAGACGTAGAAGCCAAATCAACAACAACAGCCCTATCAACGATGTGAACGGTGTAAAGCTCCTCGAGCCAATCAGCCTTGATCGTCGGAAGAGGATAGGAAAACGATGGAGCCATCTCAGCAAAAATCAACAGTTGAAGGTCGTTGATATGAAAAAAAAGAGAAAGAAGAAGATTGAGGCAACAGAGGAGCGCTTTCAAGTACTTATAAGCCATCGCAAGCCCTAACGACTCTATCGGTAAGACCGAGATATTTAAAGATTCGCCCTAAGGCGGCGCATATAGCCGTTGTGCCGAGAAATCAAAAAACGCACGAAGCAACGTACGAAATCTAGATTGAATAAACCATCTCTCTTCCTTCAACCCGAAGAAAAAAGATTGGGGGACAAATGTTGGACCCAATTTCGGTCAACTATGAGACTGGGCCTAAATAACCCGGGCCGCACAGAGAAGCCTAACTGTAACACCCCGATCCGGCCGACTAGGCCGCGGTCGAAGCCTTACGTCGCTCGGTCCACTTCCTGGCCGAACCTCTTAATTTTTGCCCTTTAATTATAATATCGCCTAAAGGCGAGGGCTAACTTAGATCTTAGATAAAGACTTTCTCAGTCCTTTATAGCCTAGATCCTTTCAACAGATACGCAGCGGATTATTCTCTAATTAACCATTGGTCTAAAACCAATCTAATACTTGTCTGGTCGAATCACCTTAGCTTTGGTCAGTTTACACAACTACCGATTAGCTTAAAGGTCAATCCTAAACCCAAACCAAGTCATACGATTCTGAGGTTCCATTCCCCTAAACCATTCTATCTAGATCTATGCAGGTATTGCAAGATCTTACATTTGCCACATCTACGGAGCTTATTAGCTCATCGGTCCTCCATTGACTCGAATTGCTCTTGCTTAACAGCTGGACCACAATCACTCAATGATCTTACTTAAGGTCCTTATCTTGACTCCTGCAGCAAACAGCTCCCCTAGGTACTTAGTCATTCAACCAACCATCCCCACAGACATAAGTAACCTTTGAGAAGTCTTTGAAAGGATAAGGATATACATCTGGCCTTTCTCGGCTCATGCACACTCCGAAACCCTTTTGCCTTATAGGCAATAGTACCAAGTCCATCTTCTGGACTAACAAATCTCATTAGATCCTAAGTCAATCAACCAACCATCCTCACATGACTTGGAACTGATGAGTCATCATCTGGCCTAACCGGCCTTGGGACTTAACCCAGACAACAAATATGATTTGTTCATACCAACCCATGTTTTCATTCATCAGGTTAGTACCGACACCTTGGACCATCATTCAGAGGTTAGGTTGTCCATACTCAACCATGATCAGATCTTACACGGTCTTCCTTGAACAATCATACTTAGGCTCAATACTTATGGTCTACGACACATAGGACTAGCCATATACTTCGTCATAACTCTTAGCCAATCTCGAAGTTATCAACACCAAGGTTGATATCTAGAAGCATCACATCAATACTCTTACTCCAGCAACGTGACTATCCATACTAGTGCTCGGCCATCTAAACATCGTCATGAAACATGATCCAGCCACTAGACTTGATAAGCCATCGTCTACTTAGCAGGTATTGACATAACCGGCCTTCCATTGCCATCATGTGGGTCTACGCCCTACATAAGGCATATGGCGCCTATCTTACTCACCAACCCGAAGTTGATTGTAAGATATCCCACTTAGCCTTTACGGCTAGAACCATCCATCCATTAACTATGGATTATGGTTCATACATCAATCATGTTGTACGGATTGCACTAGCCCTTAAGGCCTTCGCTATTTCCTTACACTCATGTATTGACCAAACTGACAACCCATTGCCATCATGTGGGTCCATGCCCAACATAATGCATGTGGTGTCCTTTTAACCATCGAATCACTCGTACCCTTTTCGGTCCCGTTCCGTTCGTACCCTTTCGGTCCCGACCCGTTCGTACCCTTTCGGTCCCGACCCGTTCGTACCCTTTAGGTCACGACCCGTTCACATCCGATGGATCATGATACGTTCGTACCTCTTGGATCACGACACATTTGTACCTCTTGGATCACGACACGTTCGTACCTCTGGGATCCTGACATGATCGCAGATCTTGGATCACGATACATTGCATCCTTGGGATCACGATGCACCCTTTGGTCATTAGTACCCTTTGGTCCTCGTACCTTTTGATATTTGCAACCCTTGGTATCTCGTACCTTTTGGTTACTTGCATCCTTTAGTATCTCACAACCTTTGGTAACTCATGACCCTTGGCAACACGCAACCTTTGGCGACTAGTACCCTTTTGATCCAACCTCTCGGCTATGGTTAGCGATCAACGTAACCAACCATGACACCAGGGTCTATGACGTGGTAACATGGTTAACTATCACGTTCCAAATATATATATCATATAGACATAATAATATAAAGAAACAGAGATAGAACCACTCACAACCGCTATAGCCCTTAACGATCGGTCAGTCCGCCTCCTGGCTAACTGCCCTTGGACCCTTGGTCCTTTGCGCCTATTTCCCTCCAGGAATAAGTCTTCCTCTTGGCCTCAGTGACTTCTAAAAGCCACGGCCTCATATGGATAAAGCCATACCCACCATGAACCGGATCGTGCCCTTATGGCTTGGATCCCGGATTCTGCCCTTCCGGCTTGGATCCCGGATTCTGCCCTTCCGGCTTGGATCCCGGATTCTGCCCTTCCGGCTTGGATCCTTGGTTCTCATTGGGGGATCCCTTTGTTTAGGACGTGTGTCCTTTGTCTCAGACAGAATTAGAATGAATGAGAATGAATGAATTTATCCCTGGACGTCCTCCCTTTATATAGAAAACCAAAGGGCATGTGCGAAGGAACACATCCCTTGCAAGCATCCTTTCGGAACAGATCTTGGCCATCGATTACAATCAACGGTCCAGATTGCACCTGTTGGATCTTGGAGGTTTCCAGATACATCTAGGCACGTCCAACAACATCTAGGCATGTCAAACCCAAGCCCAAACTGATATCCCAAGCCCATCTCCCGACCACAAGAGCCCACCGGCCCGTAGCCACCTTGGGTCGACCATATGGCCCGACCATAGTCCGGACCTGGCCCAACTGCCCAAGACCCGAACACTCAGTCCAGCTGAGTTGAGCTGAATCTCAGCTGAACCAGATGAGTGAGCTAGTAGCTCAGCTAGTTGAGCTGACATAACTTGGACCGAGCTAGACTGCACTTGATCGAGCTTTGTTTAGCTGATCGAGTTACCCGTCTACATCGTCCAGCTACTGTACAACTTTCCCAACTTGTTCTCTTCATCCTATCCAATCCGTCTAATTCCTTTGATCCATTTATTAACATAGACTGAGTTTTCCCATGATCCATTCTGATCATTTCACTCATCCCACCTTGTTCACAATCAATTCTCTTGATTTGAACCAAGGCAGTCTCATTTCTATCGAAACGTCTAGGCCCTATGTCAAGATCCCGGGACGGAGATGCGACAAGTCTCCCCCACTTGAGATGGATTCGTCCTCGAATCCAGTGGTGGTTATACCTTGTCTCATGACAAAATGTCCCAACTGAACTTAGTCTCGTTTTGAACAGAACAACTTGATTCTTAAAGAACCAAATGAACTCTCCAATGATCGAATCTCTTTGACCATTGATGTACCAGTCAAGTCCTCACGAACTCGTTCAAATCTTTAGGCTGCTCGACCTACAACGAGTCCTAACAGATTGTTATGATTCTTTGTCCTTCATGGACAATAAGGCTCATGACCTCAGCCACAATGTACTGGATCATCCCCTTAATCAGCCACAACCTTTTCAGGCTTGGCCACATTGCTCTCTTAGTCCCTCCAGACTAAAAACGCCTCAGACTTGACTCCTGTCCTTCACTGGACTTTGTCATAATTCGATCCTGGTCCATTTACGGACGTGATCATATTCCGGTCATGGTCCACTCAGGGACTCGACCGTTTCACCCCGACCATAGGTCCATCTCCGAATAGGTCGTGGCCTGATCCTCGTCCTTTACTGGACTTGATCATTTTCAACCTTAGGTCAAACTCCGACTTGGTTGTACTGCGACCATGGTCCTCTCCCGGACATGGTCAACTTCGGCTCTGCCATCTCGGCGAGAGCCGACAGAAACGGACTCTTGGACAGCGGAGCTGTCCCTGGCGCTAGTTCAATCATAAATGGATCCGATCTATCAGGGGGGACACCCTGTAGCGACTGGAACACTCTGGGAACTTAGACACCAACGAATCCTCTGAAAGGTCTTTCAGACAGACAGAACTGCCAGGATCTGTAGTTGTAATTGTATCAAAAAAGGACTGACAACCCTGTTCCAGCATCCGAATCGCTCGAACTGCTGAAACCATACTTCCTCTTGAGCCGAACACAGACATTGGTACTGGATCGGATGAAGCCCAGTATCCAATTGCACACGACCTCTATGGCAATCGAGAGTGGCCCGATACTTTCCCAACCAGTCCATACCTAGGATCACTTCGTGATACTTTAGGTGGACACAAACATATTCACAGAGAATACCTTTCCCTGAATTGACACTGGGATATTCGACATGAGACCTAATGAGTTCCTGGCTTGCCCACCGGCTGCCCTCACTATCCCAAAATTATCACCAGCGTCCAGACAGAACAGACCCTTTCCGACTAGTTCCCGGACTCACAAAACCTATGTGTAGCCCCTGTGTCGGAAAGTACGTTGGTTTTTACACCACCAATCATGAGGGTTCCTATCAGAGACCCCTCATCAGAATCCCCTAGACATTCTAGGTTCCAGACCAAGCATTTCTACTTGAGGGCCCTAGCAGATATGAACTCGTTCAGGTAAGCCAACCCTGGTCCATCTCTGGACTCGATTGCATACCACCTTGGTCCATCCGCTAGGTCACTCGCCACACTGGTCGAGCCCTATTCGATCCATATGGATCCTTAAGGAGTGATGTCTCTTGTTGAGTCCTGGTAGACTCCTGCAAATCCCTAAGCGACCAAGCTTTAGTGGATTGCCTTGTTCCCCAGACCACTCAACCGTAAACATAAACTACCTTAGACTGATTCACAACATCTTGTTGTAATCATGTACCATTGTCTCATGGAAAATACTTTGGTTCATGACCATACCACGAAGGACGTCCCATAACATCCCTCATTGCATTGTCTAGAACTTCAATACTTCCACTTCCAGTGGGTACCTAGATGAGTAGGATTTCGGTTTGATCACACATTTGGAAAACGTCCCATACCATTCTCCAAAGCTTATTACCTTTGCGAATGCTGACACCATTCACAAGAGCAATTATAATATACCTCAATCCCCATCATACTAAGATACTTAACATCATGTTCTTTCATTGATTGAAACGAACATCTTGAGTTTCCTCATTCTTTCCTTGGACGGATTCAGATTGGAATTGGTTCATTCCATCCAACTAGATTTAAGGAAACCAACCTTGACTTGTACCGAGTCCTAGCTGATCCATCTGATCACAAGTCCACTCGTGTACTGGTCATGTAGTGTTTCCCTTGAGTCAGATTTAACATTGCATATGCTCACTTTATGAACGGCCACTAAGGAATAACACTTGTCTTCAGTAGAGTGCTGCATGTTTATTTCAACCTAAGCCACTCTCTGGTCCATGTTACTTCCGTTGTCCAGGTCATCCATAGATAAATCTCGGATTGCTTCCATCCCTTCCAACCCGTCTATTACTTCTAAATAACTAGATCAACCAACCTTTCTGTTTTTAGGATCTTGCCCTTTGAGAGTTCATCTTGGCTAAGCTGGCTCATCTTGGAACTACTCCGTTCACAAGCATGATACCCCTTACCTGAGCTCCCTCTTGGCTCATCCCAACTAAGGTTTCATAGTCATCATAGTTTTCAGAAATAATTTCGGTTTGGAAACCAACATCTTAGAGCGTTGTCCTAAACAGGATCATGCATGCTCTGATACCAACTTGTAACACCCCGATCCAGCCGACTAGGCTGCGGTCGAAGCCTTACGTCGCTCGGTCCACTTCCTGGCCGAACCTCTTAATTTTCGCCCTTTAATTATAATATCGCCTAAAGGCGAGGGCTAACTTAGATCTTAGATAAAGACTTTCTCAGTCCTTTATAGCCTAAATCCTTTCAACAGATACGCAGTGGATTATTCTCTAATTAACCATTGGTCTAAAACCAATCTAACACTTGTCTGATCGAATCACCTTAGCTTTGGTCAGTTTACACAACTACCGATTAGCTTAAAGGTCAATCCTAAACCCAAACCAAGTCATACGATTCTGAGGTTCCATTCCCCTAAACCATTCTATCTAGATCTATGCAGGTATTGCAAGATCTTACCTTTGCCACATCTACGGAGCTTATTAGCTCATCGGTCATCCATTGACTCGAATTGCTCTTGCTTGAGAGCTGGACCACGATCACTCAATGATCTTACTTAAGGTCCTTATCTTGACTCCTGCAGCAAACAGCTCCCCTAGGTACTTAGTCATTCAACCAACCATCCCCACAGACATAAGTAACCTTTGAGAAGTCTTTGAAAGGATAAGGATATACATCTGGCCTTTCTCGGCTCATGCACACTCCGAAACCCTTTTGCCTTATAGGCAATAGTACCAAGTCCATCTTCTGGACTGACAAATCTCATTAGATCCTAAGTCAATCAACCAACCATCCTCACATGACTTGGAACTGATGAGTCATCATCTGGCCTAACCGGCCTTGGGACTTAACCCAGACAACAAATATGATTTGTTCATACCAACCCATGTTTTCATTCATCAAGTTAGTACCGACACCTTGGACCATCATTCAGAGGTTAGGTCGTCCATACTCAACCATGATCAGATCTTACACGGTCTTCCTTGAACAATCATACTTAGGCTCAATACTTATGGTCTACGACACATAGTACTAGCCATATACTTCGTCATGACTCTTAGCCAATCTCGAAGTTATCAACACCAAGGTTGATATCTAGAAGCATCACATCAATACTCTTACTCCAGCAACGTGACTATCCATACTAGTGCTCGGCCATCGAAACATCGTCATGAAACATGATCCAGCCACTAGACTTGATAAGCCATCGTCTACTTAGCAGGTATTGACATAACCGGCCTTCCATTGCCATCATGTGGGTCTACGCCCTACATAAGGCATATGGCGCCTATCTTACTCACCAACCCGAAGTTGATTGTA
This sequence comes from Brassica napus, assembly GCF_020379485.1. NCBI lineage: Eukaryota > Viridiplantae > Streptophyta > Magnoliopsida > Brassicales > Brassicaceae > Brassica > Brassica napus. The sequence continues at coordinate 24,941,902 of NC_063452.1, forward strand.
AGATATCCCACTTAGCCTTTACGGCTAGAACCATCCATCCATTAACTATGGATTTTGGTTCATACATCAATCATGTTGTACGGATTGCACTAGCCCTTAAGGCCTTCGCTATTTCCTTACACTCATGTATTGACCAAACTGACAACCCATTGCCATCATGTGGGTCCATGCCCAACATAATGCATGTGGTGTCCTTTTAACCATCAAATCACTCGTACCCTTTTTGGTCCCGTTCCGTTTGTACCCTTTCGGTCTCGACCCGTTCGTACCCTTTCGGTCACAACCCGTTCAAATCCGATGGATCACGACACGTTCGTACCTCTTGGATCATGACACGTTCGTACCTCTAGGATCCCGACATGATCGCAGATCTTGGATCACGATACATTGCAACCTTGGGATCACGATGCACCCTTTGGTCATTGGTACCTTTTGGTCCTCGTACCTTTTGATATTTGCGACCCTTGGTATCTCGTACCTTTTGGTTACTTGCATCCTTTGGTATCTCACAACCTTTGGTAACTCATGACCCTTGGCAACACGCAACCTTTGGCGACTAGTACCCTTTTGATCCAACCTCTCGGCTATGGTTAGCGATCAACGTAACCAACCATGACACCAGGGTCTATGACGTGGTAACATGGTTAACTATCACGTTCCAAATATATATATCATATAGACATAATAATATAAAGAAACAGAGATAGAACCACTCACAACCGCTATAGCCCTTACCGATCGGTCAGTCCGCCTCCCGGCTAACCGCCCTTGGACCCTTGGTCCTTTGCGCCTATTTCCCTCCAGGAATAGGTCTTCCTCTTGGCCTCAGTGACTTCTAAAAGCCACGGCCTCATATGGCTAAAGCCATACCCACCATGAACCGGATCGTGCCCTTATGGCTTGGATCCCGGATTCTGCCCTTCCGGCTTGGATCCTCGATTCTCATTGGGGGATCCCTTTGTTTAGGACGTGTGTCCTTTGTCTCAGACAGAATTAGACTGAATGAGAATGAATGAATTTATCCCTGGACGTCCTCCCTTTATATAGAAAACCAAAGGGCATGTGCGAAGGAACACATCCTTTCCAAGCATCCTTTCGGAACAGATCTTGGCCATCGATTACAATCAACGGTCCAGATTGCACCTGTTGGATCTTGGAGGTTTCCAGATACATCTAGGCACGTCCAACAACATCTAGGCATGTCAAACCCAAGCCCAAACTGATATCCCAAGCCCATGTCTCGACCAAAAGAGCCCACCGGCCCGTAGCCACCTTGGGTCGACCATATGGCCCGACCATATGGCCCGACCATAGTCCGGACCTGGCCCAACTGCCCGAGACCCGAACACTCAGTCCAGCTGAGTTGAGCTGAATCTCAGCTGACCCAGCTGAGTGAGCTAGTAACTCAGCTAGTTGAGCTGACATAACTTGGACCGAGCTAGACTGCACTTGATCGAGCTTTTTTTAGCTGATCGAGCTACCCGTCTACATCGTCCAGCTACTGTACAACTTTCCCAACTTGTTCTCTCCATCCTATTCAATCCGTCTAAGTCCTTTGATCCATTTATTAACATAGACTGCGTTTTCCCATGATCCATTCTGATCATTTCACTCATCCCACCTTGTTCACAATCAATTCTCTTGATCTGAACCAAGGCAGTCTCGTTTCTATCGAAACGTCTAGGCCCTATGTCAAGATCCCGGGACGGGGATGCGACACTAACTCCGGCTAGCAAGAGAAGATCAATCTGAAGAGCCGAAGATCGCGGAGAATATGAGAAGAATCCGAGACCAATCCATTATAAGAAGAGATCGATGGGCACGAGGAAAGCCACAGAGAAAACCCTAGAGAGAGCTATTCACACACATCAACCTCATTTCACTTCGCTTTAAGTCTTTTCTCTTATCGACCTCGTTTGTAACGTCAGATCTTATTCTTCTTGTTTTATTCGATCTTATTCATCAATAAAATTCATCTTTGCCTACTGGAATCTGATTATATCGTTGTGTTCTAAAGATATCATTGCCCACATCATCTTTTCTTTCCCAAATCAAACTTTCAATCACTATAAAATACGTAGCGTAGATTTTAGGATCTACATAGATGTATCAGTGTAGCTGTAGAAATTACCGAGGAAAATGTTAAAAAGAAAAGATATTCATACATCAATATATTTTGTTTTTGAAAATAAAGTTCCTACAACCATTTCTGTAATTTTTGGGCTTTAACTTTAAAAACTACTTATAGCATGATTGGTAGTTTATATGGTTGTATATAGAAAATAAAGCTAAACCCACTAATCAAAGCCCAACCAATCACCCATATAGAATTCAGTGTATGGATTTTTTTGATGTAGTTGTATTTGATGCAGAAGGAAATATATTCTTACATTAAATATTTTTATATAGCTTAGTAATAATAGTTTAGAAAATAAAGCTCTTACAATTTTTTTGACTTTACCTTTAAGAACTAAAGAAAACATGACTAGTAATTTTGTGACTGTAAATAGAAATTAAAGCTAAATATACTTGTTACATCTCAACCAATCACTCTCATAATTGGTAAGTTAGTATGGTGTAAAAAGAAATAGAGCGGTAGAAAGCATCTGGAGCACTTGCCAATTATCCTTATGTTACAACACTGAAAGTAATTATAGTGAAGTATACAAAATTGAAAAGAATGAATATTGCAAACAAAAAATTCTAGCATAAGAAGTGATCCAACTAAGAAAAACAAATTTTAACAGATGAATGAATGTTACTAATTCGTTCATAACATATATATTTCAACCGGGTACGCTAATTGTGGTTAATTAAATCTAGAATGCGACCGCGTCATGCGCGGTTAAATTTCACTTTTATGTCGTTTTATTTATTTATTTATGAGGTATACTGATGATTAAAATTTGTGTGTATTTTTTTACTTGAATTTAGGTTGTCGAGAGAATTGTTTCGCTTTTATCATGATAGTCTAATCTATTAAACATGTTTCAAATTAGTGGTTTATATTTTGTTTTATATTGTATGGATATAATGATTTTTCTTCACATGTATATATAAAACAAATTTAAAAAAAAAATATAAATTGTTGTTAACATATAACTATAAACATAAAGATATTGAAAGCTTTTGTTAACATATAACTATAAACATAAAGATATTGAAAACTTTTATTTACAAATATATATATTAATCAATATTTTTGGTCTTGAATTTATTAGATCCAAATATATAAAAGAGATTAGGGGAGACATTTTAAGCTATCCACCTTAGCACAAAAAATAATCCAATCAGAAGGGTTTAATTCGCCATGTCATTGTTGTTTTATTGACAGAAGATAAAACCTGGGGTTTTAGTATGATTTTGTTACATGTCTTTCTTCTTAGCCCGACAATGGAGCCCATTGTCTGTCTAAAACCTGATACCTGTAAAATATAATTCTCCATCGTCGTCTTCATTCTTATCTAATCACCACCTCATCTGTACCGCTTCCCCTTCTCCTCTTGAACGTTACGTTCGACATGCTAAGCCTCTTAAAGCTCAATCATTAACTGCAGATATCCTAACGCCAGTAATCTATTTTCATCCCACCAACTCCACACTATATACATCCCTCATGTATTTCTTCATTCCCCTCTTCACTTCAGCCACATAAATCAATTTATAAGAAGCTAAGGCAACAGAAACATAGAAATTTATTTTTTAGGAAGCCAGAAACACAACGAAAGGTGGCTTACTAATTGGGCTGGAACTCTTCTTATTGATGAATAGGTATGAACTCATCTCTATTGGGTTCCTCGAAATTCATATTTGTTGTCTGAAACTATTCTTTAACAGGGTTGTGTCATATAGGTGTTCATCTCTTCAAGTCGTGTACCCACCTACAGCTCAATTTCTTTGCAAACAAAAGCAAATAGATATAATGTGTTCTCGACCACGGCCTCATCGTTTGTTTCATTCACAACTCTGTTATCTTGAAGAGAACCGCCTGGTGTTTCAGTTGGACAGATTCATGCTCCTTTCATCTAAAGAATTTGAAGCGAACTCTTATCTCAGTGGTAATCTCTATGGAAGGTTTATATACTCTTATGAACTATTTTTTGTTGTGGAAATCCTTTGAAGAAAGGAGATTTGGTGGTGCACCTTCAGCCTAAAGAGTAGGCACCTGTAAACTCATTTAACAATTGAATACCATCTTTATTCCCTTCTAAGTTTTAACAAACTTTTGATGAACATTTGCAGTGGCCCTGTCCTGTTGGATCAGGCTGCCTGCCAATGAGTTTTATAACAGCCTACAAACTCCAACCGTTAGCTTAGTCACAACAGTCAACACAAAACGTATAGGAGGTACCTTTTTACTCACTTTGTAACTCATGGTTATCCTGCACGATTACTCACTTATTAGTTTGTGAAGTATATAACTTTAGATTCCACTTCTTCCGGCCAGTACTTAATTGAGTATCTATCCTGGTCTGTATTCCTTGCTCATTTTAATTTATAGTTGGGAACTCTATCAGGCTCAAAAATATGTTTTAAGTCGGCTCAAAACCAAGATGTTGCTGTTATGGTCAATGCGTCTGAGGTGACAAAGGCCGAGACGCTAACCATTCGTGACAAATTTGCCTTCTTGAAACCGGAACCAGCTCAGGTAATTAGTAATTAGTTTTAATACAATACTAAGTACGTATAATGCTTTATAGACAACCTTCTTAACTGCATAGCTCACATTGATAACGTTGTGCGGTACTCTAGCTGGTTGATGTATCCAAAATATGGGAACGTGAATGCAAAAGGATATGGTGTACTTATTATATCTCCAACATGAAGAGTAAGAACCATACTAATCCTAACATTATACGTCATATTGCATTATAGATGCGGTGTTGTGTACCTTAATAATTTCTTATTAAATAGCGGTGGGAGAGCCCGTATTTATCTGTAGTACAAAATTGCCGCCAGTGCTCTTCCGTGATATTTTTCATCTAAAGCATAGAGTAGTGTATAAATATGAGTTTGTTCGAAAAGCTTATGTTGTTATCTCAGATTCGATTGTTGCAAGGCATGTCCTCGGAGAAAACACTTTCAGTGACAAGGTAACATGATTTCAATTGATAAAAGAATCATTTCTTTTTTGTTTTTGATTTTTTTTTTTCGTACCATCAGTTAACTTCCTTTGTCTTTCTCTAGGGAGTTCTTGCTGAGATCCTCCAGCAGATTATGGGAAAAGGGTTGATACCAGTAGACCTAGATGTCTGGAAGTTAAGAAGAAGAGGTAAAGTAGATTTGTTATCTCTACATGTGTTTTAGATATTGCAGTGCTTGTGGCATTAATGATTTATTTCATTTTAATTTGTCTTGCAGCTAAATCTCATGGGTCCCTGCATTATCTAGAGGCTATGATCAAAATATTTAGTGCCTGTTCAGAGAAAATAATACTCAAGTCTGAGAAACTCTTACGAGAATAAGAAGTCTCAAGCGGAGGGGACACAATCAAGTTGGATCTTGATGCAGAATTCTAGAGTCTCTTCACATTATAGGGCTTACGCCGCTTACCGTATTCAACTACGACTTTTGTTCTGTCACAAGGAGTCCCATGTCATTAATTTTTTTTTATTTTTGAGTATACTCTTCACCAATTTTATATACTAAGCTGATTAATTCTTCAATTTCTCTGTTACATCAGATGCGGTTTATGAAATTCTTTTTTAGGGCAGAGCATCCGTCTACTTTCTACTTCCTGTATTATAATTTGGAAGTTTTCTCTAGCCAGATGGATCGTTCCTAGGCAATGGTGAAGTTCCAGTGCTCGGTTCTCATTTTGTTATTTTCCCAAGCAGGAAATAGATGTTGAGAAACTTCAGCAAAGTGACTGCTCTAATCTCAAACTTGACTTAATATTTCCCTGATCAAATCATTGTCACATGAAAGATTATAAGTTCATACAATACAAGTGTTTGCAGTCTTATATTTCTTTGTCGGACATCTTTATAAACTATTATTTTCAACTACTACCAAAACAAAACTTGGAAGGAACTAGAAAGATTGTATACACTCTAATCTAATAAAGTTTTAATTATTATCAACTCTTTTACAGTAATACCATTAAAAACATATGTACTTTTTCTTAATTTATGTTTTTCTTATTTCGGTTTAGGTCAATTGCAATTATGTTTATTTTAACTTAATTAGGTAAAAGTTTTTTACAGGTGATAAAACATGTATGTACAAAGTAAAATCCTTCTACTGGTAATTACTTCTCACCGACTCCTTTTTCCCATTTATGTCAAAAGGTTTGAGCCAATCAAGAAAAATAAACTTAGATGTGTGTTTGATTGAAATGTTACAGGTTTGATATTGGCAATGGGAAAGAAGTAAACCTTGTGGAGAAGTGTCTCGATTGAAACTTCAGCAACAATGCATTAAGTACCTTGGTCGGGTTAGTATCTATTTCTTTTTGTTGTCATGATTATGCTTTGTGTATATGGAAAGGCAAGCTTCTCAGGTTTTTGTGAAAGATGAAAATTCTTTTACAAGAACAGTATAGAAATGATTCGAACTTCTTCTATGAAAGATAGTGAATCCACATGAATTTTGGTGCTCAACACATCAAAAGTGTTATATGTTGGGAAAGGGTACGTTTCAACATTCAAGCTTCTAAGCTGGAGGAGCTACTATTGCTGCCTGAAGATTTGTCATTTAGAATGGTGTTCTTAAGGCTGTTTGGCCTTGGTCCATGCTTGTAGCAATTTTTAATTTTAGTATAGTACATCAAATAAAAATATAGATTGAAGTTTTCACGGTGTTGTGAGTATTGTTATATAGCTAATAAGATAATTGTGAAAATTATGTTCAAAAAGCTGCAGATAATAAATGAGTATACAAAGGTTTTTAAATAGTAATATAAAATAAAAGTTACATAATATCTTATGCAAAATATTTTTTAAAAAGTCATGAAAAGATTAATATTAAAAATTTTAAAATACCTATTAGCAATCAAACTATGTATTTGTAATAATAATATAAAATCTGGCGCGTGGCAACGAGAAATTCATAGCATATTTAATGACAAAGATTAATATATTAAGTTAAAGAAATAATTACAATTTAAATTTCTTTGCTCCAGAATATCTACGGATAGTCTTCTTACCAATCATTTGAACGATTTTTCCACAAATTCTCAATCTTCAAAAGAGCTATTTTTCTACCAATGGTTTTAAAGACCGATTCTTCACTGAGTTATTATAATTTAAAAGGAAAAACAAAATTTTTTTTGAACCAATTGCATCTAAAACATCAGTTTCTTACAACTATTTTTTGTGCAATATTTATTTAAATATAAATTATTAGTGTTTTCTTAATTGTAACGAACACTTTCTTTTTGTCATTCATATTTTAACTTACCATACATTTCTTATAAATTGATTTACATATTAAGCTTACTGTTTGAGCAACACTACAATATAATAGTATGATTGGTCTCGATTTCTTTGCCCACGTGGACACTCTAAAAACTATAGCTCAGTCATTTTTATATATTGGAATTTTCATGAGAATCAAAATATGTCAGCTAAATAATTATTTAGATTACAGTTTTAATTAACTTTTTGTTGATTTGCATCTTCATCATCCTATTTATATTTATATATATATTATATATTCAAAAGACAACCACTTTAAATTTAAGTTTTAAGAATTTTAAATTCAATATAAAATATATATTTTTATAAATTAACCATAATTTATGTATTTATATATTATCTGTAAATATATTTGTCTGAACCCGGGCGTAGCCCGGGAAAACCACTAGTATACATAAAGAAACTATAATATTGTTTATTACAAATATATAGTTTTTGATAGGGGTGGGCATTCGGGTACTCATTCGGGTTCGGTTTGGGTCTATTAGGATTTTGGATTTTCAGGGTTAAAGTTTTTAGCCTCATTCTTGTATTTATAAATTTTGGTTCGGGTTCACTTCGGATCTTTAGAGGTTCGGATAACCCATTTAAATTATTTTTTAAAATTTTAAATTCACCATATACTTTAAATTTCTCAAAATCTAAAAAAAAAGTAATATAATACATATAAATTTGAATAACGTATGCCAAAACATATAAACTTAACAAATAAATCAATTTAGCTTGAATTTTGGATAGAGAATCAATAGATATTTCAAGAATTTTGAGAATTTTGAGTATTGTTTAGCTATTTTAGACATTTAATTTTGACTGTGTTTATATATTTTCAAACATTTGGACAATTTCAAAATATCTTATATATTTTATATATATTAAATCTAAAAATAATTAATATAGTTAGTTATATAAATCTATTTCGGATGCACTCGGGTACCGAAAATACTTCGGTTCGGTTCTGGTTCTCTAGATGCCAAAATTTTGAAATTGTTTGGATACTTAACCTATTAGATTCGGATTTGGTAATACTTTTTCAGATCAGATTCAGTTCTGTTTTTTCGGATTCGGATATTTTACCCATCCCTAATTTTCGAGAAATTTAAGTGATATTGAGGTATGTAAAATCCCGCATAACCTTTTTTTTGTTGTAGAGCAATAGATGGTTACGATATTTTCCTTAGAAAATATTTAAATAAATATTATTTAGGCATATAGTTATTCAAAAGATCTATTTAGTTTCTAGATTTAATATCGTTTTGAAATTGGTTAGAGAAAATTAAAACTTGGATTTTATTGACTTTCTAAGGAAAAAATAGTAACCATCTATTTCTATATAATACATATTATTATATGTAGAATCATGTGTTATTCAATAATACATATTATTGAATAACACATGATTCTAAAATCTATTTTAAAATCATATAACCAATAATAATTAATTTGAAATTGGATTTTAAAATGACAGAACCGGTAACACTAGGTTTGAATTAGATTTTCAAATCCATTAAAATATACAAACCAATAACACCCTTAAATTATTTTGATATAAAATTAAGAAAATAAACTCCATAAACAATTTGAGAAAATTTTCTTATGATCTTTAATTAGTATAAGCGAATGTATGAATTCTCTAAAATCTAAATTTCTAACTGTGATTATCTTATCTCTTAAATGAAATGATATTATATAGGGCAAATCTCCAAAATAGCATTTTTCTAAGTTTATATCACAAAAATAGCACTCAAAAACTAAAATGACCAAAATAGCATTTTATCTTTTGAAAAATTTAAATTTTTTTATTTTTCAAAATTTTAAATCTTATCCCCAAAACCTCACTTCTCAACTCTAAACCCTAAAACCTAAACTCTAAACCCTAAACCCTAAACTCTAAACCCTAAACCCCACCCCTTGAGTGCTATTTTTGTGACTTTTGGCCTTGAGTGCTAATTTGAGAACAAAAACTTGATTTAGTGCTATTTTGGTCTCTCTCTCTATTATATATTCCTCTCGAAAAAAACTACCAAAAGATTACATCATTAGTTTTTTTTTTGACGCTGATTTATTATTCTCTTACAATTACGATATGAGAAAGATTACATAGACGATTCGACAACCGACAATACTATCTGTCTTCTGAAGACCTACGCCTAAATGCATCAACTAAGCCGTCCTATGAAGATCCACGTCTTGCCAGATTTACTTGCACCATGTTGAAGGATTACATCATTAGTTATTTAGAGAAAAAAAGAGAATCGTTATATTATTATTCTCATCTAGATATAGCGAAACAAATATGGAAGCTTGAGACACAGCCAAAGCTAAAACATTTTCTTTGGCGTCCTTTTTCTGGAGCTTTGGCTATCAAATCTACACTCCGGCGTCGGCATATCAATGTTGATCCTTCATGTGTTCGGTGCTGTAATATTGATGAAACACCAGAACACTTATTTTTTCACTGCCCATTTGCTCAATCTGTTTGGCGTCTCTCTGGTTTTCCTTGTACAAAGATATTGGATCCATCCATCTCTATGGAAGATAAGTTCAGGGACTTTCTTTGTATTATCCAGAATAGACAACTTGATCCTCTGTTGCGTTCAAGACCGATTTGGACCTTATAGCGGCTATGGAAATGTAGGAATGAATTAATTTTCAATTCTAAAGTATGGTCTCCAAGTGGCCTTCACTCAAAGGTAACTGATGATCTTGTAGATTGGCATCGATTTAATCAGATTCCTACAACAACAACTAGATGTATCGGCATTAGTACTACTGATCCGGTAATTAAGTCTTGGCAACCGCCACCGGCAGATTGGGTTAAATGCAATTATGATGTTTCTCACCATCACGGTCGTCAAGAATCAGGAATGGGTTGGATTATACGAAATAAATATGGTATAGTTCTTGACTGTGAAATGGGCAGATTTGAAGGTCGAAGTACAGTAGAAGAAGGTGAATGTACTGCCTTAATTTGGGCTATACAGGCAGCTTACTCACTGGGATACAAGAAAGTGATTTTTGAAGGTGATAATATACAAGTCACAAGATGCTTACAAGCTGCAAGTATTAACCTACGATTGGAGAATTATCTAATAACTATCTCGGCTTGGAAATCTCATTTTCATAACATCAGGGGTCTGCAAATTCCTGTGCACATTTGTTAGCAAAGAAATCTTTAACATCCGATAATGCATGGAGTGTGTTCCATACGTGTTCCCCATTTTTGTATAACAATGTCATGACTGGTCAATTAATATAAAGGAACTTAGTCGGAAAAAAAAATATATATCACAAAGCTTCTAGAGTCTTCTACGAAATATAGAATCTCTGGACCGTTATTGATACATTGATCCCAAATTAAAAAAAGAAGATATTTCAAAATCTCCATTTATCGTATCGAATGGTTAATCCCGAAAGTTATGGAGTAAATTTTAAAACCCCATTAATTTTCCATATTTAATTCTCCTTTTCCATATTGTTTTAGGAAAATAATATTTCCATATTCCATAACTCACGGACCGTTGGAATGAAAAACTTTATAAGATGGAAAAAGTGTTTAAGTGTTTAAAGAGAAATAAATTTTGTGAAGAAGAAAACTTTTATAATTTAGAAGAGGATTTTTATTACTTAGATGATTCTTACAGGATACTTCTTGATGATACAAAATGAAAGGGGAGTGGAGGTATTTATAGCCTCCAAAATATAAAATATCTTACATATTTTAATCCTAAATCTAGAGAATTCTACCATAATATCTAAGATTTTTTATTAGAATTATCTAGATAATTCTATGAGAATATCTAGATTTTTATTCTAAGGAGGTGGAAGATGATTCTAGATATTGGACTAAGTTTGGACTAAAATGGTTAGTAAATTATTAGCCCAAAATGTGATCCAAATCAAATTTAATTTTCAACACGACCCTCTCAACATTATAAATAAGAGAGACTCATTCCCTCACCAAGTCTCATCCTCAAGTCCATTCTACAAAACAAAACCCTAGAACTCTTCGCCGCTTTTAACCTAACTAATCAAAACAAACAATGTCTGAGTCAAACAAGAAAATTTCATTGATAAGCTCCGAGGGCGAGGCTTTCGAGGTGAGTGAAGCGGTTGCGCGTGAGTTCGAGATCGTAGCGCACATGCTCGAAGACGGCTGCTCTGGTAGCAGTATCCCGATCACAACCGTCGACAGTAATATCCTCGGCAAAGTGATCGAGTATTGCACGAAACACGTTGAAGTTGGTAATGTCGAAGGAAACTCGGAGAAGGCTGAGAAGGATCTCGAAGAGTTCGACAAAAGATTTATTGCTGTGGAGATGAATACGCTCTTTTCACTCATCCTCGCAGCTAACTATCTCAACGTGAAAGGCCTTCTCAACATTGGTTGCCAGAAGGTTGCAGATACCATCAAAGACATGAAACCAGAGGAGGTTCGCTCTATTTTTAACATCGAGAATGATTACACTCCTGCAGAAGAGGAAGTTGTTCGCAAGGAGAACGAGTGGGCTTTTCAGCCCTAATTTTTTCTAGTTTTCTGAATTTCGGTGTTATTTGTTTTTGTTTTTTTGATGACTTGGTTTGTCTCTTTTCTTTACAATTCGTGAATCGTTTTTAATAGTTTTCTCCAAGTATGCCTTATTGAGTTATTCGTTTATTTAGTTTTAAGAGTTTTGTTCCGTTTAGTTTCATGGTTATCATGTTGATCACGAATGCCTTTGAGTTTGAGATCGTTAGCCAGCGAGGATGAGTTTTACTTCCGTCTAGTGTCATGGTTATGTTGATCATCATTCTTTACTTGGACAGGTAAGAACTCTAATGAGTCTTGATATATTTCACGACCAAAAAAATCTTGAGATCTTCATTTTTATATGTTCAATATATTTCACGACCAAAAAAAATTTGAGATCTTCATGTTTATGTTCAATATAGGCGCCGCCTCCGCTTTTTTTTTGTTTGGGCAAATGTTTCTATTTAGGGTTTCTCTACTTCTTAAAACCTTTAGTTTGAAATTTTATTTTAAAATATTATTACTTTTTCAAAATTCACACGCCATCAGACTAGGAAAAGCTTTAAATTATCTAAGCTGAGCTTGTTGCCATATGCACGATGGCATGTATCATCTTGAGTTCGGCGTCGTTTCTTTTGATGTAATAAATTTGAATTTAATGCAAGTAATAGATCTTGATCCGCGCAACCGCGCAAATATTTTTTTCAATTTATATACATAGATATTTATTTTAGATCATTGGTTATTTACATTTTTAACGTTAATCATGTATTTAAATATTTATATAACTATTTCAAATATAATAATTTCATAGTTTATATGCTATAACTAATTAATTGTTTAAAATCGTCACATGCATTTGTCGCTTCTTATTATATATTTATTTTATTGTATTTGCATTTAGTTACTGAAAAGATTAATGTATGCATGAAACAACATATCTGAAAATTATTTTGTGTTTAATTTGTACTAAATTCTGACTCATCGTCCTTCAAAGCTGGATTTTCTTTTAGCAATATTTTTTACGTTTATTCATTTTAGATAATATATTATTGTATATACAAAATTTTAAGATATGTAAAATTTTTATACATATATTATATAGTTTAGCATAAATATTTATATTTATAAAAAAATTTATCGATTTAATATAATTTATCATATTTAGTTCAGTATAATAGTTTATTTTAACATGATTTATTATTATTCTAAAATATATAAAAATAAAATAAAAAATTTATTTTTCATTTTATAAACGATAACTGAATATATATATCAATGCATAATAATAATTCTATTTAAAATTAAACTATATCATTATTAAAGTAGTTACAAAGATTTTATATTATTAGGTTTAGTAAATATATGGAACTTGCCAAAATAATTTCTGGTTTTATATCTAAATTTGAAATTTATATATGGAAGTTAAATTAAATTGGACCTACATAATGGAGAATAAATATTTTGAGATACCGTTAAGAACAACAAAAATATATTTTTAAAAGAGAGACTATAATATATTGTACTTATAAACTAATTTTGTAGTAAATATTTTTATTTGAAACATGAAGGATATTTCTTTTTACCAAAATATTTTAAAGGTATTTTGAAAATTAATCAATTTAAATGGTTATTATCACTAAAATATAATTAAAATGTTTATATGATTTTAATCTTTGTTCATCAATCAAAAATAAACTCTAATAATATTTTATGATAATTAAAATTTAAATTAATTAATTTTTGAAAATAAATTTTATCCTGTTCTGAAAAGATTTTCTTAGAATTTTCTTAAACAATATTTATTTATATTTTAAATAAAATATAAAGATATTAAAAGATATGATGATTAAGTTATGTAAAATTTGATAAACTTTCTAGACGATTGTCCAAATAAGAAAAATCACACATGAACAAAGTCATGACTTCTGTTTTAATATATAAGATTTTGGTATAGATTTATTTTAGGAAGATAATATATACATAACTAAATTAGAAAGATATAGTTTTTTCATATTGATTTGTAAATGCAAAAATAATATTCATACGTTGTGCATTAAGTTAAATATGTACTCAAATGTTTTCATGCATGTGTTGGGACTGAATTTGCATGTCAACCAGGGTAAGGTGGACACGGATCAAAAATCTTGATTTTTGGAGGTAGTGTTTTGTCCAAATAATCAATTATCCAATTCGATTTGATTTATAGCCATCCGAATATTTACTACCAGGGATATCCAAAAAAATAAAAAATTTAATATCCGATCCGTAAAAGTGAAGTACTTTTTTTTTAAATCCAAAAATAATATAATATTTTATTATAAGAACTAGGCAAAGAACCCGTGAGATATCGCACAGGAACTCATTTTGGAAAAAAACATTATGCCACATTTTATATAAAATGAAAAGATACATATTCATAAATTTTGACAACATTTTTAAAAAAATGTCACTTAAGATGAAAAAGTGCAACTTTTGACATTTATTTGGAGAAAATATACATTTTTTGACAATTTGACAATTTATTTTTAACAAAAGTAACTTCTAGCATTGAAAGACACATCCTTACATTTGACAACTTCTTTTAGACCAACGCAATTCTTAAAATGAAAAATATATTGTTAAGATTAATAGATAAATATTTATATATTTTGATAAAAAAAGTTTAACTAATGTCATTTTTAAGATGAAAAGATACAGCATGATGAAAAATCACAACTTTGACATTTATTTAGAAAAAAAATATATTTTTAGACGCTTTTAGAAAATAAACGAAGAGATTATGGAGATGTGATTAGTAGACTACAATAAAGTATTGACTAAAATTTTGACAGTTTAGTTTTTCGACAAATAATCTGTTAAATAAACAAATATTTAATAATAAAATGAAGGTTACAAAAGAGAAGTTATTTTGTTTGAATTTGTTTTTTAATTATTTAAGAAGGAATATATTACTACTCTTTCCATTTCAATTTAATTGTTTTTGTAGAGTAAAATTTTTATTTCAAAATAAATGTATTTTATAATTTCAATGCAAAATTTATCGATTTTATATTTTGAAGTCTAAAATAAACCGGATGGAGTATTAGTTATTCTATCCTCTCATCATCGCACTTATTAGTCAAAGGAAAAGTTAGCCTAAAACGTCCTTAATAGAAATCCAATGAAAAATCTACTTGAACCATCACTGAACCATAAGAAGTGAATGTCGGTGGAATCCAGTTTTGTGTCAGACGACGTAATACATACGTTTCTTGTTTTGAAATTTTGAATATTATGTTTTTCATCAAATGTTTTGTCAATCCACCACCATCCACGCCCAACGGGTTGTTTCTGTTGTTGTTGTGGTCACGTGTATACATTATACATAACAAAGATAAACTCCAGATATAGGGAAACATAATACATGGTTTCACTGAAACAATTTTCCATGTTGCTCTCTAGCGTGGATACATATGACTCCGATTGGTAATGGTTGTAGCTTTAAAAATTTTGTTATAAAAAACTATGGTTTTAGATTTTATTATTTTAAAATTTTATGGAAAGCTCCAAAAAATTGTTCTGAATTTTTAGCTCTACAGAACACTTGTACAGCTGTAGCTTATTTCAAGAGGTATGATTTTGAAATTTTTATTAAAACTTGATTACTGTGAATTTAGTGTTGCAAAAATAAATGGGGCTGTGGACAGCACTTACAGCCACTACCAATCACACCCATAAAGGCTGGGTGTGGCACATGTTCTACTCTGTACTATTGTTCTAGTGATTTGAACTCTGCACCTCTTATGCGCATCCCGGCGCTCTTACCAGTAGAACTAGTGTAAAGTTTATCTTATAATTGACCCTTTAAATATATATATCTTGTACGGCTCCCAGCACATGTTTTATGTGCTTCTATTCAGGTCCGGCCCTGCCGTAGACTGAGACAATAAAACATACCATTTAAGAAGACAACTTTTTTTTAATGTCTAGAGGTTTTGGGGTCCGAAAATCCGTACAGTGGACGAGGCTAAAACATTTTAAATTAAATCTCCTAAGACGAGTCCGGACCATTTTAAATTAACTCTCCTTAAGAGAATACACCCTTTCCATCGTGAATTGAACTCATGATCTCTTATATCCCTACTAAAAATCTAACAGATATGGTCAACTTTTTCTATGCATATCAAAGAATTTTGACGCAGTAAAACTTTAAGAATTGGCATATACCACAATGGCAGATAAGTTTGTACGCAGTGCAATGAGTTCTTGTACAGCTATGCTTTATATCGATTCTACACCTCTGGTTTAGCTATCTGAACCGGCATGACCATTTTCCAAAAAAAAAAAATGTAAGAGATATATCCATTTGACCAGCTACTAGTTAGTTAAGACTAATTTTCAAAGCAATGAAAGGCCCATTTGGTTGCACCAGGACACCAATTCTTATCACAAAACATGATTTTAAGTTAATTACAATTTGCAACTTGCAACTTTGTTACACGTACGTAATTCAAGTACGGTTGCTTAATCGGTAATAAGGATGTTGTTTCAGTGCATGCAACATGGTCTGAGTATTATGTTAGATAAAATATTACTTATTGAATTCTCCACTACTATTATCAAATACTGGTTCCCAACTTAAAACAATGGGGACTAGGCCCAAAATTTATTGGTAATAAAGAACAAAAATTATGGCACGAGCGAGATCAGATCACCGCCAGCCTACTCGACAACTGCTTGATGTAGGAGCAGCTGAGAAAATTAACTCACGCATTGGCTAAGTCAACCCGCTCATAAGCAACCAACCATCCTTACAATAACATAATTTGGGGTTATGGTTATGGGAGATTTAGCCTATGTAGCTTGACACTAATGGGTCCACAAGAAAATATATGGAGCTCTAGGGCTCATTGAATCACTTTTATAAATAAGTTTTGAGAGGCTTCGAATAAATCAAGATTCGAGAGAAGAGGGACAAGTGGGTCGATTAGGCTATAGTAGTTATTTTACTATGGGTCCTTTAAAGCCCAATGTCACACCGCTCATAAGCGCGTACAAGTCAATACACAAGACAACACGACCACTTACATGGTTTTAATTTTTAAAACATTTTGTTCAATCAAATAATCTTGCAAGCTGGTTTGGTCTTTAATTATCTTTATTGGGGAACATGTTTACATTTCAAAATAGATAAAAAAAAAATTGCATGATGCATGCATTTCATCTCTTTCTCTCGAGTTGCTTATATAAAAAACATTTTGATCATATCTTTACTTCCACGTTTAGTAACTGTATATAATCATTAGTGTTACTTATTACCAATGATAATGATAGAATCATATCAATGTCAATTTCTAATATACATTTTAAATAAGATTCTAAAATCTTCCATTCCAAAACAAATCATCACTCTTTTAAGTAAATTGTAATATACATTTTAAATAAGATTCTAAAATCTAGTTAGCAAAAAAAAAAATCTAAAATCTACGGTTCAAAAAACAGATTTAGATCTTTATATGCAAAACAAACCTTCTTTTACAATAACACTATAGATGTATAAGTTTTGTTGTAGGATTTAATTTGTAGTTTTTGTTGTTGTAGCTGTATGTTTTTTAGTGTAAAAAAAAATATTACAACTTTAAAACATTATAATAGTTGATTTTTTAAAAAGTGAACGAATAAAAAATAAGGTTGTAGATGCTGTAGTTTTTATTTAGGATTTATTAAATTATTAAAAGTTGATTGGAAAACAAATGATGTAAAAATATTGCTAGCTTTAACTTTTAAAATATAAAAAAAAAACAAATTAAAACTTAACCAATCATCACCATGTTTAGAGATTTTTGCAGATCAATCTGAAAACATAGTATTTATGATTATGGTTTCACATGGACATATGAAAACAAATAATATTACTCAGTTTTAGCCTAGGTTTTCAATTAATTATTTACCAATAAGGAAATTAAAATGATTTACAAATATTTCTTCTGTTTTTTCATGTTTTCAACTATTTGAAAAACTTCTTAAATTTTTCTTTGAAACTTGATCTATTTTATTAATTTTCATTTTCTATTTCCTCGGAGATATCTACTGGTGTAAAAAATATTGAAGAACTTGACATTGTAACAACTCACAAAGCATGAAAATTTATTAATAATAAGAGAAGCAAACAGTTAAATCTACAATTTTCCACATTCAGTGGGAACAAACGACACCTTATCCTTCTCAAGATCATGAACAACATTAAAATTCTGTTGCTGAAAGTTTCCAAAAATAGACATCCCATTAGATTTCCCCATAGCCAAACACAAAACGCCCGTACTCGGATCCTCCACCACGTAATTCTCTCCGGGAAGCTCCAAATCCGCACCCTTAAAATGAAAAACAAGCTTAGGAACAGCTAAGTTCTTCGCCTCATTAGGTAACGTATAACACAAGTCAAGTCCTGTGGATCCTGATTCATCTACTGGTAAACTCATCCGAGAAGTAAACTCCCTCTTCAAGGTATTAAACACAACCTCCTCTAGATACGTGATGGTAGTGCCAGAGTCTATGATCATGCCTCCAGTTCCATCTTCAGCTAGTTCTAACATAGACTTTTCCATAGAAAGACGTTTTGATCCAACGGTGATGCCTTGTAGGTCAAGGTAATAGAACGAGGGCTGTCTAGGGTTTCGTAGCAAGGACGTGGTTTTGATGAGTTCACCTTCTGACCTTCCACCGCTTTTCTTGACGATCTCCGAGGCTAGAGATCCAATGAACAGCGAGCTAGACGCTTCGGTATCATCAATGGTGGTTAAACAATAAGAGAACTTAGCCTCCTTGAGCTGAGTTATAAGCGAGAGCGGTCCACGACCAAGACCTACAAGACCCGACCCTTGTGAAAACCCGTCTCCTTCATTCTCATCACCACACCCAAACCCTATTCCCGAAACCGAGTTTTCGCCACCGAAAGTGAACGTTTCCATGGACAAGACCCCTCTTGTGGACGAGTAATCTCCATAGGTATACAAATACTCACAAGCTCCTCTGTCTTGGTTACAACTCGACCGAGGCAAGGCTTCACAAAGACCAGAAGAGCATCCTACTTTTGAGTAAGAAGAAGACTTTTTCGGGTCGAAAATAGGAGTTGGTTGGTGGTAACAATCCGTGCAAGGCTTGCATTGAGTCCATATAAGGTCACTTCCAGTATCTAATATAGCCGAGTATTTAACCGGAGGGTCTCCTATAGCTAAATCCATAAGAAACTCGCCGCTTCCGCCATGAGTAGGTGCTTTAATGTTGTTAGTATCATCAGGACCTGATGATTCAGCCAAAACAGCTGCAGCTCCTAACCGGTTTAGCCTGTGGAATCCACGGTTAATACCTCTTTGGATCTTTTGGATCTTTGTGAGGTTTTTACCGGAATCCACATGTTGTAGACTTAATCGTAAACCGGATCTTGGAAGGATTGTTGGAGGAGGATGGTTGGTTAATGATTTTCTTGATGATGAAAGAGCGATGAAACATGAGAAGATGATAAGAAAGAAAGGGAGTAACAAGGAGGAAGAAGAAGTCATGGTTTGTGTATGTGTGAGTGGATTGATGTGAGAATTAAAGAGTGTTAGTTACTGTTTATATAAAGAAGTTTTCGGACACAAGAGAAAGAGTTAGAGAGTAAAGTTCGGCGTGTAGGAAAACAGACATTGTAACTTTTTCCTACTTAAACTGAGGAGATGCTGTTTGAGAGATCCATTCAAACAAGCAAGGCCTATTCTTCCTCTCGTTAATTGAGAAAACTTCGAAACTATTTTTTCTCACCTAAATCTGTTGATAAAAAACAAGCAATTACTATATGGGCTCATTGTTAACTAGATGAATGACAAATCTATATTAGTTTTTACTCACTACTCAGCATGGGTTCCACCTCTGTTTATTTTTTTAAAAATATATTTATGCTACTTTAAATTAAAGCCCTTTTTTTTGTATTTAAAAGAAGAAAACGTTTGTGGTAAAGAAAATGAAGAAAACGTTTTGCAAAGGTACAAATTTTTCACTTTTCTTCTCCTTATTCTGACGGTCATTCTTCTATTTCCCATACATTTTCTCAAATCTACAAACCCTACCTTTCCAGAATCCTATTGGTAATCGAAAATCTTCGCAATCAGCCTCAGAAATCCAAACGTGCCATCCAACGTTCTATAGGTGTTGTTTTATGTTTTTCTTCTTACCTTGAGATGAATTTCTTAGTCCTTTTCAATTGATGAGATTTTGAAATACGTAATGAAGTATATGTTGATTATCTTATTTAGAAGCACAAACCCATATTGTGGATTAAAAAAATTGTCAGGGGAGGGGAAACCCAAGAGAATCACCCGTTAGTGGTATGTCGATCATGTTTCATATGAGACATATCTTTCGACAATGATTTGTTTGAAATCTTCCTATATAACCTTCTTTTTTCGTTGTAGGAAATCAAAAACTGGATTTAGGGTAAAGAAATAAAAATAGTCTTCGAAAACTGGAAGAGATAACAAACCAGAATAGGCTGTAAAGGTACATATATTATTACTATATTCAACTTGAATAGTTTCTCATATCTTCATGTTCGTCTTTATTTCAAGAATTCGGGTGTTTTGCATTACTTAGTCACTGAGAAACTGATTTGTTCAACTGTTAAATCTTTTTTTCTTTGTCTATGCTCAAGTTTTCACATGTTCAAACCTGATTCTTAATCTTGATTTGATTTATTTCCGAGTTTGACTGAATAGTTCATAATCTTGGTTTCATTCCACGGATTCAGATCTTATGTAGTTTTAAATCTGACAGTCTTCTTCCTCTTACAGCTGTACTTACAGCTGAGTTTCTCTTCATGCGAACCCTTAACCACTCCTCTGCAAATGGCTGCCTCCGATGGAATTTTCGCTGAACTTGCTGCGCAGCACACAACCTTTTGACGATCTTGGCCTTGGTCGGGCCTCTCAGGTAATCACCTTTCCCTTATCTTCATGGCTTGAACAGTTATTTGAACCTAAAAATCATCTTCATCATATCTCCCTACAGTTTTGTCGTTGTGTATGTGTCACTATGGGACGCCTCTTTCGCAACTTTTAGGGGGCATCTGAGCTTATGCGATATTACACACTCTGTCATGCTGGACACCACGGTTAGTTCCAAGTTATATTTTGACTTGAACGTTTACGCCAGCCAAGCTTTCATCAACAGGTATGTCGCAAGTCTCACTCAAAAATACATGACCAATCATTTATGTAAAAGTGTATAACATATGGTTCCATGCTATATTTTGTTTTTAAACCTTCATGTCTGTCCATATTGCAATTTATATTAACATGGTTCTGATAACTATCTATATGGACAGTGACATTAAATATATGTCTTTTGTAATGATATTACAAAAAAAAATGTGTCATCCTCATTTTGGAAGGTGCTGCTGCTGACGATTTCTTGCATGTCGAGACAATGGGAGAGATTCAATAGCAAGAACTTGTGTCAATTGGGGATCTCTACACGAACCTTTCCATGTCCACCGACAAGGTTACTATAACTCTATTCTACTATTTTTGCGAGAACTATATCATTTTATCAAGTACCTATTGATATCTCCTCAATTGCCTTTGTGAAGACCTATGAAGCTGAAGAAACTCACTAAGAAAGATGCAGCATCTGGCCCTAGAGGCGATCCGTCTCCGCTCACAGTCAACTCAATCTTAATTACGTTTCCATAAGCATTATCGATACTGTGTCATTAACAAAAAAAACGTATGATAGACTAATTGGCGTTGGAGTGTCAGAGCTCCCTAAATGCTTCGAAGAGCTTGCTGACCAATGCCTCTTTCAGATTCGAGTGACACCCTACAATTTCACTCTCCACTACCGGACCGTCACAGTGTCTACTAAAGATGTGGATGTGAAGACTCATTCAGGGATAAACTAAGTTTTGTTGAGATACCAACCTGGATGGAGGTGATCTAGAAAAAACTCCATATTCATATCAGGATGAAAGTAACAACAGAGCTCCAAAAGTGGTAAGCCAAAGTGAGCAACCACCTGTTTCTGCAAGCGATCCGGTAGATGCGGCTACAAAAGTGACGGCAGTGGATCAACCAACACCACCTAGCTCTGGATGCGAAGAGAAGAGTTACAAACGCTACCGTGAGTGAAAATTGGAAGTGTAGTAAGAGGAATTGTGGGAACCGAAATTCGCACTGTCGATTTCCGTTTAAATAAGGAAGCTAGGAAAACCCTAATTTCCCAGAGGTCCCGGATATCTGCTAATACCACACGCCAAGCAATCAGAACACGAAACGAGAACAATAATAAAATAAGAAATCGAAAAAGAGAGCAAGATAGTTCTTATTCCGAATCTGCGTTTGAGCGTTTACAACAAGGCAAGTGCCTGGACTACGAGAGCTGTCGGCGAGATTCCTAGTTCTAAAACCCTAAGACGGCAAAAACCTAATTGAGTCGCAGCTCGAATAACAAAAACGAAAAATTGCCTAAAATTGCTCAAAGTGCTAATTAGTTTGCTCTGAAAAGTCATCCCTCCATGCCTCTCGCCTAGGACTCCTTATATACTGGCTCCAAGGTCGGTTTACGCTTTTTCCCTTCTGCCCTTAAGCCGCCATAGCATAAAAATGGAGATATTCCATTTTTTCCAATCTTCGTAATTATCTTCAAAATTTCGTATTTATCCGCGGAAACTTGACATTTATCTTTTCCCGCGAACCAAGCGTAAACCGTCATGCGGCTTACGGGCTGTTGGTTAAGAAATCGTAAGTTGGGCCTCGAGTCATGTCTTAGGTCCCTTTGGGCCGTCTTCCGACTCGAAGCGTTTATTACGGCTTCTTTCGATAAAGAACGAACTTTCCGCGGTTTTTACGGTTAAGTTTGATCGAAAACTTAGAATGGCGGAGAATCGCGAAATGAGTTCGCTACGGTCTTCGGGAGATAGCATCGAAGGGTAGACGAGAATGCATGGACTAATGTCGTATCGACGTTTTGGAAGAGTTCGGTCGCTACGTAGCGACTCGAGCTCGGTCGCTACGTAGCGACCGAGCGGAGCACGCGTTCGGTCGCTGCGTAGCAATCCTTTTCGAGCTATTGTCCGATGACTCGCGTTTCCTCCGCAAAGCTTTTCGTAAAGTAGAATCTATTTCGAAAAAGTATTTGTCGAAGAAGATTTCTACGTTTTCTTTTCGGAGATTTGGACGTTAACTTCGTCGCAATCGTTTTCGACCCCAACAGTTAGCCCCCCAGCTCGTTGGGAGCGTGGATTTCAAGTGAGATCCCAATGCGCGGTATGGCGAGTTCGGACGAGATTGGTGTATTTAGGCGAAGTTCGTGTCCAAAAATCCGCAAGTAAATAGTAATTTCTCATGCCTATAAGAAGGGAGGTAATTTCTTCACAATCTTTACACTTACTCATTCTCATAGAGAGGTTTACTTGAAAAGTTCTTTCTTCTTTCTCTTTCTCTTTATCATTTCCTCCTTGATCAAAAAGAAAAAAAACACGAGATGTCGAGTAAGAAGAGGAGTTCGAAGAAAGGGTCCTTGCCCGCGAACGTTTCTGAAGAGCTTCGAGTGCTGAAGATGGAATTCGTTCCTCATTCGGTTGACCCAGCCGAGAACGAGGCATGGTGGGTGGCGTGTTACGGTTCGAGCACGCCTCCCAAAGAAAAATCATTCCCGGTCATGAACCATCGCCAGGTGGAGGCAAGTGCACCAAGTAGGAGTACTAGTGAATTCCTCGAGGTCATGCGGTCGTTCTACCATATTTCGGACGCGGTGGAATTCAGGGTTCCTCGTCAAGGAGAATGCACTAGTAGTCCTCCGGAGGGCTTCTTTACTTGTTACGAGGCATTCGTAGTGCGCTGCTGTTTGTGGTTCCCGATCCCCGAGATTATCGTCCGTGTGTTGGATCGTTTCGGGGTGGCGATAAGCCAACTGAATCCTCTTGGCATCCAGCACCTCATAGGAATCCTGGTCCTGAGCTACGAGCATGGTCTCTCCCTCACCGTCGATCACTTCGAAGCGCTTCTTCGATTACAGATCATCAAGGACACGGACACGTACAGGCTGGTTCCTCGGAACTTCATGTCAGTGGTAAAGGGGTTTACTTCTAACTTCAACTCGTGGAAGAAAATTTTCTTCTTCGTTTGTGTAGACGCCGCGTCCGTTGAGGAGAGTTGTATCCCATTGTTTTGGAGGTTGCCGAACGATCGTCCTTTTATCAACCCTCTTGCTCCATTTCCTGAGGACATTATTGCGGTGAGGGATCTGCTCAGAAATGGTCCTTTTTTCTGAACTTCCTTTACGCCGAAGAGAGTTCGAAAGGCGCTGAGGTTTGTGCATCCTAGTCCTGTCTTGGGTGGAGAAGCAAGGAGTGATTCCGAACCTGAAGACCAAGGTCCCGATGCCGCCCTCACGATTACGACGGGGCTGAACTCTTCGAAGGGGAAAGATATTGACCTCGGTGACTTGGAGTTTTCGGTGGACGATTGCATGCTTCCGGGATGGGATCCGGACCTTGCTTTCGGCGATGGAAATGGTGCGAGCGAGGTCCATATTCCGGATTTTGGACGATTGCATGGTTCCGGGATTGGAATGTCCTTTTTTTTTTTTTTTTTAAATCCCAAATAATAGTTTTTAATCACAAAAAAAGTTTTATAGATATTAAAGATGTTTTGTAAAATCCAAAAAATCAAATTTATATACAAAAAATGTTTTGTAAAATACAAAAATCGAATTTATACACAAAAATCGAATTTATATATAAAAATCGATTTTATAAATACAAAAAAATAAAAAATTTATAAAAAAATTTTAAATCAATTCAACAAAACAAATTATTCAACCAAATCACAATTCTAAACCTATTATACAACCAAATCACAATCCTAACCAATCGCCCTAACAAAAATCTATCAAATCTACACAAAAACCTAACAAATAGAACCTAAGAGAGTGGGATAGGGTCCTTACATGATTTGTGTAAGAGAAGGGGGAGATCGCCGGGGATATCGCCGGAGAGGAGGGGGAGATCGCCGGAGAGGAGGGAGAGGAGCCGTGCAGAGGAAGAAGAGAGAAATGGGGAAGAAGAAGCGGCTCGTGGTTATAAAACCTAGGGTCCGACGGATAGTTTCCGTCGGAATTTCCTCGGAATTCCGATTTCAAATTTCGCGAAATATTTGCCCGGTTAAATGAAAATATTCCGAGGAAATTTCGACGGATATTTCCGATGGATACATAAATATCCGTCGGAATTCCGTCAGAATATTCCGAGAAAATACCGAGGAACTAGTGTTTGGGGTTTCAAAACATCGATTTTTTTTGCCGTATTACATTTCTTATACAATTGTAATGCATACCACTGAGGATTCTTTGTATAGATGATCATAAACCATGAAATAACAAAATTTCAAAACGAATTGTAAGTATTCTCTTTACCGTTCATTAAAGTGTATAAGTGTTTCTCTTATGTTGTGGGGATTTCGTTCATACAATCGGAAAAGTGTTTATTATATGGTAAGGAACAAATTTTTTACTTCATAATCAGTCTAAGACACTTAATAAAGGTTATATAAGTGTTATTCAAACCGCAAAACGTTGTTTTCGGTTTAAAAACCCTACTTCCTCGGAATTTCCTCGGAATATTCCGAGGGAATTCCGAGGAAACCCTTATCTTCGTCGGAATATTCCGAGGAAATATCGAGGAACTAGTGTTTGGAGTTTCAAAACATCGATTTTTTTTGCCGTATTACATTTCTTATACAATTGTAATGCATACCATTGAGGATTCTTTGTATAGATGATCATAAACCATGAAATAACAAAATTTCAAAACGAATTG
Organism: Brassica napus; assembly: GCF_020379485.1. NCBI lineage: Eukaryota > Viridiplantae > Streptophyta > Magnoliopsida > Brassicales > Brassicaceae > Brassica > Brassica napus. The sequence continues at coordinate 24,967,658 of NC_063452.1, forward strand.
TAAGTATTCTCTTTACAGTTCATTAAAGTGTATAAGTGTTTCTCTTATGTTGTGGGGATTTCGTTCATACAATTGGAAAAATGTTTATTATAGGGTAAGGAACAAATTTTTTACTTCATAATCAGTCTAAGACACTTAATAAGGGTTATATAAGTGTTATTCAAACCGCAAAACGTTGTTTTCAGTTTAAAAACCCTACTTCCTCGGAATTTCCTCGGAATATTCCGAGGGAATTCTGAGGAAACCCTTATCTTCCTCGGAATTCCGTCGGAATATTTCGAGGAAATACCGAGGAACTAGTGTTTGGGGTTTCAAAACATCGATTTTTTTGCCGTATTACATTTCTTATACAATTTTAATGCATACCATTTGGGATTCTTTGTATAGATGAATAAACCATGAAATAACAAAATTTCAAAACGAATTGTAAGTATTCCCTTTACCGTTCATTAAAGTGTATAAGTGTTTCTCTTATGTTGTGGGGATTTCGTTCATACAATCGGAAAAGTGTTTATTATAGGGTAATGAACAAAAATTTTTACTTCATAATCAGTCTAAGACACTTAATAAGGGTTATATAAGTGTTATTCAAACCGAAAAACGTTGTTTTCGGTTTAAAAACCCTACTTCCTCAGAATTTCCTCGGAATATTCCGAGGGAATTCCGAGGAAACCCTTATCTTCCTCGGAATTCCGTCGGAATATTCCGAGTAAATACCGAGGAACTAGTGTTTGGGTTTTCAAAACATCGATTGTTTTTGCCGTATTACATTTCTTATACAATTGTAATGCATACCATTGAGGATTCTTTGTATAGATGATCATAAACCATGAAATAACAAAATTTCAAAACGAATTGTAAGTATTCCCTTTACCGTTCATTAAAGTGTATAAGTGTTTCACTTATGTTGTGGGGATTTCATTCATACAATCGGAAAAGTGTTTATTATAGGGTAATGAACAAATTTTTTACTTCATAATCAGTCTAAGACACTTAATAAGGGTTATATAAGTGTTATTCAAACCGCAAAACGTTGTTTTCGGTTTAAAAACCCTACTTCCTCAGAATTTTCCGAGGAAACCCTTATCTTCCTCGGAATTCCGTCGGAATATTCCGAGGAAATACCGAGGAACTAGTGTTTGGGGTTTCAAAACATCGATTTTTTTTACTGTATTACATTTCTTATACAATTGTAATGCATACCACTGAGGATTCTTTGTATAGATGATCATAAACCATAAAATAACAAAATTTCAAGACGAATTGTAAGTATTCCCTTTACCGTTCATTAAAGTGTATAAGTGTTTCTCTTATGTTGTGGGGATTTCGTTCAAAATCAGTCTAAGACACTTAATAAGGGTTATATAAGTGTTATTCAAACCGCAAAACGTTGTTTTCGGTTTAAAAACCCTACTTCCTCGGAATATTCTGAGATAATTCCGAGGAAACCCTTATCTTCCTCGGAATTCCGTCGGAATATTCCAATAAAAAAAAAAAGTCGATGCTAGTCTGTTTCCGAGTCATCATCACCCGATGAATCTGAATCTGGATCTTGGTGAAACTCTCCAATCACTGGTTCATCCTCTACGTGAACGACGGCTTCCTCTCCGAAGTCGGTTAAATCGACTACAAGGCCAACTCCAGCTAAATCCTCTGCTGCACTTAAGTTGCCGGATGTGCTTGGTTGTAGTGGGTCTTCCAGCTCAGAACTTCCCTGAACTCGGCCTCTCGGGTTGAGTCTTGTAACAGTAACCCATGGATCATCTCTGTTCCTTACCCGGGGATACTTGATATAACAAAGCTGTAACATTAAAAAAATTATTAGTAAAATTATAAATTAATACACATGATGATGAATCATTCTAAATAATTAACATTTAATTAACTGATCGGCCTGAGAAGCAAGAATGAAAGGATCATAATATTGCAGCTTTCGCCTCGAATTTACTGATGTAACACCAAATGCATCCGTTCTCACACCTCGATCTAGAGTGTTGTCGTGCCAATCACAATAGAAAACAGTACATCGCAATCCAACCATGCCCAAATACTTGATTTCCAAAATCTCATGTATGTGTCCGTAGTATACATCATCTCATGATGCTGAACAAACGCCAGCATCATAAGTCGTACTCGAATGACTCCTCTTCTGAGTTGTGAATGCATATCCTCGAGTACAAAATCTCGGATATGACTTCACAACAAATTTTGGTCCAATGACCATCTCGCGTATCCAATCGTCAAATGTTTCACCTCTGGCCAAACCAGCAGACACCTATATTAATAGCACATATATATGTTATATCAATAAATGTGAATTAGTATAAATATGTGATAAATAATATTTTAATTTGTTTAAAGCACTCACATAAGTAAACATCCATCCAGAAAATTCTCTCTGCTTCATTTCTTCTAGTTCGTCCTCTGTGGCATATCTATATTCGAACCTCTTTTCTGCCATGAAAATCCTGTACATATGATGACAATAATGTAATTAATTAAGATTTAAATTTCAACTTGTTAAAATAAAAATTTGTAAGCTAATTTATTTACCTCTCATATTGAAGAACATCTTCGCAGTTGGTGAGCAAATATGTTTGCAAATTACTGCGCTCCTGCTCAGTAAGTCGACGGTCCTTTGGTTTTCCGCTAAGTCGTCCAACGTCTGTGAAAATGTCTGGAACCGTAACATGATATGTTGCCCGTTCGCCTCTATCATCATGCCGAGCAGGTCTTCTGTCTTTGGTCTGAACTTCTGCTGGAAAGTAGTACTCGGAAAAGTTTGAAGTTTCTTCATTGATCATCTGTGCGACTATAGAACCTTCCACCCTACTTAAATTTTTCACCATCTTCTTCAAATGGAACATATACCGCTCATACAGATACATCCATCTACACTGCACAGGACCACCAAGTTCCAATTCTCTTGCCAGGTGAATAACAAGATGCTCCATAACATCAAAAAATGAGGGAGGAAATATCTTCTCAAGGTTGCACTGAATCACAGCTCTGTTAGTCTTCAAATTTTCAATACCTTCAAGAGTCACTGATCTCGTGCATAAATCGCGGAAGAAACCATTTATCCCTACAATTGCTTCATGAATATTTCGTGGTAATAGTTCCTTGAAGGCAAACGGAAGGAGGCGCTGCATCATTACATGGCAATCGTGGCTTTTCAAGCCAGTAAACTTTCCTTCTTTTCTGTCGATACAGTTACGCAAATTAGATGCGTAACCGTCTGGAAATTCCACATCGTTTGAAATCCAATCAAAGAACGCATCTTTTCCCTCTGCATCAAGTCGGTATATGGGAAAAGGAGCCCTACCATTCTCATCAACATGAAGTTCTGAACGAGCACATATATCGACTAAATCCAGTCTTGACTTCAAATTATCCTTTGTTTTACCTTGAACATTAAGGATCGTGTTCATGAGATTGTCAAAAAAGTTCTTCTCAATATGCATGACATCTAAATTATGCCTTAGCAGATGATCCTCCAGTATGGCAGATCCCAGAAAATACATTTTTCGTTCTAGTTATGTAGGTCTCCAACAGCATCTACCGGAAAACGCTCATGTCCACCGACGTCTGGCGTCCTTTTTGCACCAAAATCTCTTAGTTGTGTCTTCAAATCTTTCCAACAAATTTCCGGAGGTGGACTGTCAAACACCCTCTTGTTCTTCGTAAACAAATTCCTACTCCTACGATATGGATGATCAGGTGGTAGGAATCTCCTGTGACAGTCAAACCAACACGTTTTCCTTCCGTGTTTTAGTTGGAAAGCATCAGTGTTATCTTGACAATATGGACATGATAGCCTTCCATGCGTTGTCCATCCAGATAACATGCCATATGCTGGAAAATCACTTATTGTCCACATTAGTACTGCCCGCATTTGAAAGTTTTCTTTACACGAAACATCGTATGTTTCAGCACCTTGAGCCCATGGTTGTTGCAACTCATATATTAATGGCTGAAGAAACACATCAAGTGATCTCTTAGGATGCTCTGGTCCGGGAACGAGAATCGAGAGAAACAAAAACTCTCGTCGCAAGCAGAAGTTTGGGGGGTAGGTTGTATGGTGTAAGAATGAGTGGCCATAGAGAATACTGTCTTCCACTCTTGCCAAACGGGCTGAAACCATCAGTACATAATCCAAGGTAGATATTTCTTCTCTCATACGCAAACTCGGGATACTTTGATTGGAAATGCTTCCACGCTTTTGCATCTGAAGGATATCTGATCTCACCATCTGTTGAGTGCTCCGCATGCCATCTCATTGGTTGCGCTGTGCGTTCAGACAGATACAACCTCTGCAACCTTTCCGTCAAAGGCAAATACCACATCCTTTTATATGGCACTGGAACTCTTCCACTCGTATCTTTATAACGAGGTTTTCCACAAAATTTGCATGTAACCCGCTGTTCATCCGCCCTCCAATAAATCATGCAGTTGTCGTTGCATACATCTATTACCTGATACGATAAACAAAGATCAGCTACGAGTTTCTTAACCTCGTAGTATGAACCAGGAGCTACATTATCCTCGGGTAGAATACCTTTTACAAAATCAGCAATCGCATCCACACAGTCTTCAGCCAAATTATAATATGTTTTAATTCCCATCAATCTTGTAGTAGATGATAAAGCTGAATGACCATCTCTGCAACCTTCGTACAATGGTTGCTTTCCAGCATCCAACATATCATAAAATCTCCTAGCTTGTGCATTGGGTAAATCTTCCCCTCTAAAATGATCATTTACCATCTCCTCAGTACTTACACCATAATCTACACCCGTTCTAATTGGTTCTTCTAATCTAACCGCTGGCTGAGATTCGCTAGTACTACCATGTTCATAATCAGTTTCCCCATGATGATACCAAATTTTGTAACTTCGTGTAAACCCACTCAAATATAGATGAATCCAAACATCCCGCTCTCTAATAACCTTTCTATTTTTACAATTAGAGCAAGGACATCTTAACATACCTGTTTTTGCTTCCGGTTGTCGGTGAACTAACCCCATGAATTCAGTTATACCTCGTTGGTATTCTTCCGTAAGCAATCTCGTGTTCGGATCCAAATGAGGTCGATCGATCCAAGAACGAAAATAATTTGAAGAAGGCATGTTTTTTATGAATCAAATTCGTGTGTAAAGAGAGTAAGAGGGAGGATGAAGATATGGAGTGAATGAAGAGGAAGAGGGGTGCTTGTATTTATAGTTGAAATCCTGCCGACAGACCGAGGAAATTCCGACGGAATTCCGACGGAAACGGCTAGTTCGTCGGAATTTCCTCGGAATTTTTAAAATCCCCCAACGGCTCTCTAACGGCTATAATATATCTTCGGAATTCATCGTTTTTTCCGAGGAATACGTTTTTCCTTGGTATTCCATAAGAATATTCCGACGGATTAATATTTCCTCGGAATTCCGTCGGCATATTCCGAGGAAATTTTGAGGAAACCAAATTTTGTGTTTCCTCGGTATATCCTCGGAAATTCTTCGGGATATTCCGAGGATTTCATTATCCGTCTAAATGTCCGTCAGAATACCGCTGTTTTCTTGTAGTGTAAGTTTGCTCTGAAAAGTCATCCCTCCATGCCTCTCGCCTAGGACTCCTTATATACTAGCTCCAAGGCCGTTTTATGCTTTTCCCCTTCTGCCCTTAAGCCGCCATAGCATAAAAATGAAGATATTCCATTTTTTTCGATCTTCGTAATTATCTTCAAAATTTCGTATTTATCCGCGGAAACTTGACATTTATCTTTCCTCGCGAACCAAGCGTAAAACGTCATGCGGCTTACGGGCTGTTGGTTAAGAAATTGTAAGTTGGGCCTCGAGTCATGTCTTAGGTCCCTTTGCGCCGTCTTCCGACTCGAAGCGTTTATTACGGCTTCTTTCGATAAAGAACGAACTTTCCGCAGTTTTTACGGTTAAGTTTGATCGATAACTTAGAATGGCGGAGAATCGCGAAATGGGTTCGCTACGGTCTTCGGGAGACAGCATCGAAGGGTAGACGAGAATGCATGGACTAATGTCATATCGACGTTTTGGAAGAGTTTTGTCGCTACGTAGCGACTCGAGCTCGGTCGCTACGTAGCGACTCGAGCTCGGTCGCTACGTAGCGACCAAGCGGAGCACGCGTTCGGAGCACGTGATCTTTTTCGAACTATTGTCCGATGACTCGCGTTTCCTCCGCAAAGATTTTCGTAAAGAAGAATCTATTTCGAAAAAGTATTTGTCGAAGAAGATTTCTACGTTTTCTTTTCTGAGATTTGGATGTTAACTTCGTCGCAACCGTTTTCGACCCCAACAGTTAGCCCCCCAGCTCGTTGGGAGTGTGGATTTCTAGTGAGATCCCAATGCGCGGTATGGCGAGTTCGGACGAGATTGGTGTATTTACGCGAAGTTCGTGTCCAAAAATTCGCAAGTAAATAGTAATTTCTCATGCCTATAAGAAGGGAGGTAATTTCTTCACAATCTTTACACTTACTCATTCTCATAGAGAGGTTTTCTCGAAAAGTTCTTTCTTCTTTCTCTTTATCATTTCCTCCTTGATCAAAAAGAAATAAAAAAACACGAGATGTCGAGTAAGAAGAGGAGTTCGAAGAAAGGGTCCTTGCCCGCGAACGTTTCTGAAGAGCTTCGAGTGCCGAAGATGGAATTCGTTCCTCATTTGGTAGACCCAGCCGAGAACGAGGCATGGTGGGTGGGGTGTTACGGTTCGAGCACGCCTCCCAAAGTAGGAGTACTAGTGAATTCCTTGAGGTCATGCGGTCGTTCTACCATATTTCGGACACGGTGGAATTCAGGGTTCCTCGTCAAGGAGAATGCACTAGTAGTCCCCCGGAGGGCTTCTTTACTTGTTACGAGGCATTCGTAGTGCGCTGCCGTTTGTGGTTCCCGATCCCCGAGATTATCGTCCGTGTGTTGGGTTGTTTCGGGGTGGCGATAAACCAACTGAATCCTCTTGGCATCCAGCACCTCATAGGAATCCTGGTCCTGAGCTACGAGCATGGTCTCTCCCACACCGTCGATCACTTCGAAGCGCTTCTTCGATTACAGATCATCAAGGACACGGACACGTACAGGCTGGTTCCTCGGAACTTCATGTCAGTGGTAAAGGGGTTTACTTCTAAATTCAACTCGTGGAAAAAAAATTTCTTCTTCGTTTGTGTAGACGCCGCGTCCGTTGAGGAGAGTTGTATCCCATTGTTTCGGAGGTTGCCGAACGATCGTCCTTTTATTAACCCTCTTGCTCCGTGTCCTGAGGACATTATTGCGGTGAGGGATCTGCTCAGGAATGGTCCTTTTTTCTGGACTTCCTTTACGCCGAAGAGAGTACGAAAGGCACTTAGGTTTGTGCATCCTAGTCCTGTCTTGGGCGGAGAAGCAAGGAGTGATTCCGAACCTGAAGACCAAGGTCCCGATGCCGCCCCCACGATTACGACGGGGCTGAACTCTTCGAAGGGAAAAGATATTGACCTCGGTGACTTGGAGTTTTCGGGGACGATTGCATGCTTCCGGGATGGGATCCGGACCTTGCTTTCGGCGATGGAAGCGGTGCGAGCGAGGTCCCTATTCCGGACTTTGATGATTTCTTCTCTGGTCTTCCGTCGGGCATCGATGGTCCTCCGGTTACGAGCGAGTCGGGGAGGCCGAAAGTCGTCGCGGAAGGATCTCGTATCATCAACGGGGTATAAACTTTAAGAATTTTGGCGATCGTTATTATTATTATTTTTTGCTTATAATGTGTCAATCGGTTTTATAGGGTTTGAACTTGCTTGGATCGGCCATTGAGGCGAGCCATAGAGAGGCCATGATCTATCGCTTTAAAACGGAGAAGGCGGAAAAGGATCTTGCTCGCATGCGAGACGAGATGTTGGCGCGAGACGCTCAACTCGCTCGTGATCATGCCAGGGCTGTTCATAGGGCAGAACGGAAGGGCAAGAGGGAAATTGTCGAGGTGATGAAGACTCGTGCTTCTCAATTCCAGGTCAAGTACGGGAATCTTAAGGGCGCTTTCAACTCGCTGGGCGACTTCCATGAGTGTCGCGGCTCTGTCGGGAGCCTTTGGAAGACGCGGGCGGATGACTACGTTTTCGAGAGGGAGATGGAGTTAATGAAGGGTGGTATGAAGGATCATGCTCACGCTGAGACGCTCATTCCTCGGATCTATGGGAAGATTCAGGGATTCTGGAATCCCGTACCGGTTTCTCCTGATACCGTAGAAACCACAACTGATTTTTCCGGTGACAATGAGGAAGTGAACTATCCCGCAGATGCATTCGGAGCTTCCTTGTCCGGGAATTTTAACTTTTATATGTGAGTGTTTTGACGGGAAGAAGTTTTTCCCTTATCTAGTTTTTAGTGGCCGAGTATGGCCTTTGTTCATATATGTCTGACCGAGTGTGGCCTTCGAACTTTGTATGGGCCTGTTTTGGCCGTTTTTATCGGGACTGGCCGTTGGTGGCTTTGAACCCCTACCGCTATGCGGTTTATATAATGGATGTTTGTTTGAGTTACTTTGTTTCGAGTAGGTTTGAGTAAACATGAGTTGTCGTCTCATATTTAACTTCGTTGAGGCGTTCAGTCTGTTGGTTCGTTCGAGACGTGAGTTTTCGTAAAAATTATTTACGACCTTTCGGGAACGTTGAGATATGAACGTAGAGACATGTTTTAGGATCTCGTATCGTTTAGATATCATGTCTTTGACATGTCTGAGACCAATGCGATGGGTTTAGGGCGAGACCTAGGTTTACTCTCGGTTTTAAGGTTTGTGCGGTGACTAGCCGGCTATTGGTTTTCCTGTTGCGATTTCTACCTGATATGTATCGATTTAAAGTCCGCGATAGGTTCTCGGCTTATACGACTTGTATGGTACAAATCGGATTTTTTTTGGTAGCGCGCTTTCGTCCTTGTGTTGGACGTTCGAAGATCAAAAGAGTGATCACATTGCGTTTGTTTAAGACGAAGATCAAAAGAGTCATGTCGGGGCCAATCGACGAACGGAGTGTAAGATTTGTAGTGGTCGCGTTCGGACAATTTGTTCGTATCATCTCGATTTTTAACTTGGCGACGTCTCGCAGTTAGCTCGAAGACTATACGTATAGTTTCGGTGCTGATGTGAGATTGTGTTGCGATTTTGGGCCGTACGAGGCTGCTGGCAAGAGTATTAACGTTTGTATATTTTCTAGGCGTGTTCTGAGACTTTTGCAAGTGTCTTAAAAAGGAACGACGCATATTGGTCGTAAAAAGTTTCAAAACCTCTATAGAATTCGATTACGATAACGCATCTTTTCCTATGTGAGAGTATACGAGTATACGCACCCACTCCCCCCCCCCCTTTTTAGAGAGGGGGATAGCTGAACTCGTCATTCGACGAGCTGCCTACGTACCTCTTTCAAGGATCAAGCCATCTCGTAGTTCTGTTTTATGCCGCTAACGTTTTCACTCGGCGGTTGTCGCCGTACTGACCGCCTTGATCGTGATGACTGTGGCCAGGTCAGTATTTTCTTCCGGATGTTCCGGTTGAGTTGTAGTGTCGGCTTCGGACTCAAGTTGAGTTTCGACACCCGAAGTGTCTGCGTCAGCAGACGATGTTAAATCGTCGTTTATTGAAGCGTTGTGGGTCGAAGATTTACCAATCTTCGTGCGTTTGCGATTTGCCATTGCAGAGGTCGTCATCTGTCTTAACTTGTGCTCCGCGAGGAAGCACAGTCGCGACTGTTTCTGACATCCCCAGATAGCTGCGACTCCGTTTGGGGTCAGGAATTTGACACCCATGTGGTACGTCGATGAAATGGCTTGCATAGCGTTGAGCCATGGGGTTCCCATGATCACGTTGTAGATGGCAGGATGATCGACTACCGCGAACTCGACGATTTTTGTGATCTCCTTGGCCATGACTGGTAGCTGAATCGATCTGAGGGTCATTGATACTTCGCCTAAAAAGCATGTGAGCGGTTTCGGAGTTGGAGTTACTTCTCCGAGTTCGATGCTCATCCGATTGAGAGTGTCGCGGAAGATTATATTGACTGTGCTTCCCGTGTCAATGAGTACTCTTCCGACTTCCAGATCTCGTATGACGAGGTCTATGACGAGCGGATCGCAGTGAGGTTGATCGATCCCGCCGGCTTCCTCCTTTGTGAAGGTGATTGAGCAGTTCTGATCATCTAGGGTAGGAGACCATGTAGGCCAGTTTGCGCTTGACTCCGCCTTCCACTGGTAAGCCTTGATGGCCGAAACCGTATCGTTGCAGAATTGCGATCCTCCGATGATCATGTTGACTCTACGACGATTGTTACCGTTTCATTTGTCGTCTGGCCTCCTGCCGCGTTTATCTCCAGATTGGTTTCTTTGAGTAGATCTCTCCGCGGGAAGATTTATGTCCGGCTTCGGGGGGCGATCAGTCTCGAGGATGAGATCTTTCACGCTGGTCACTTCCGAGAGTTCTCCGGCTAGTAGCTTCGCGGACAGCCTTGCTCCCAGGACCTTGCAGTTAGTCGTGGAGTGTCCTCGGGACTGGTAGAACTCGCAGAAGGTGTTTTCATCATATCCTTGATTGCGAGTCCACGTATTACCCGTGGTTCGGCCCTGGTCTGAGCCGATCGCGTAATTGTGCGCTCCTTGGAGTTCTTCCCCTTCGTGATGGACATACTTGTCGTTACGAGGGTTTTTCTTCCTCGTTTTTGGGTCTACATCTTTTGAGGACGATCTCGCCGACTTATGTTTTTACGATAAGATTTTTTTTTCTTCCTCGATCATGATGTAGTCTGTCGCCTTGTGGAGGGCGTCTTGGATCGTCCGCGGTTTTTCGAGGGATATCCATTTTCTGAATTTCGACTTGTACCAGAGCGCCTTTCTGAGCGCACCGATGGCCACCTTGTCGCATATCCCGCTGACCCTGGACATTACCAACTTGAATCGGCTGATGAACTCGCGGAGGGGTTCTTCTACCCTCTGGGATACACTCCAAAGATCGATATCGGAAGTTTCTCTATCTATGAACATAGAGTATTGCTTGAGAAATTTCGATGCGAGAAACTTCCGATAGAGTTTCACTTAAGGCGTGCGAACCATTCGAGGGCTGCTCCTTCTAGATTCTTGACGAACAGGCGGCAGTAGCCGGCGTCTCTTTCGCCGTCCTTCAGCCTCGCTCTTCCCATCGTGATGTGGAAAGCCTGAAGGTGCGCTCTCGGATCGGTCGTTCCATCATACTTCGGCACTTTGATTTTTCCTGGATCGGATAGGCTTGTATCTGAGATGCGAGTGGTGAAAGGGGTCTTCCGAGACCTTCCAGTAGCCTATCGATCTCGGGGGCCGCGCTGGTAGCGTGATGGATTTGGGATTTTAAGGCTCTTACTTCTGCCGCAGTCTTGGTGATATAGTCGCGAAGATCGCGTATATCCGACGTCTCGCCATCAGATTTTCGTGCTTGTCGGCGTTTACTGCGAGTGAGCTCGGTTTGCTTTTCAGCCAGCTCTTCTTGTTCGTTCCAATAAAGGATTTCCTCCTCTTCTGTCATTGGTTTGTCGAACGGAGGGCTTTCCCGAGTGAATCGGCCTCTGGTCCTCATTGGATGTCTGTCGACGTCCTCATCAGTATTGTTGGAGACATCGCTAGGATCCAGGTCGACTTGCTCGACTCCGTTGTCCTCCGAAATCTTCGTGGGAGGCGGAGGTCTTTCGGAGTTTCCCTTTTCAACGGGAGATTTCTCGCTAGGGTTTTGACCCAAAGGTCGTTCCTGCGCGGCTCCAGGCCTGTTGAGTGGGGTTGCAAAGTCAAGTCTTTTCCAATGGACTTCAGTGGTTCCGCGGGGGCGGATTGCTTGAGTCCTTGCCGTTAAAGTTTCAACTTGTTTGGTCAAGGTGCTCACGAGCTTATCATGTTCTTCCGACCTTTTTTCGTAGGTGGCGAACATCTTTTTAAACTCCTCGAGCGCCGCGCCGTTGGCTGGTGCGATGGCCGCAGATACGTCCGCTGCGGGAGTGTGAAGATCAGTGCCGCTGCCTCCGTTAAGAGGAGTCTGCACGTTATCCGTGTCGTCAGTTGACATGTTTGGTTTAGCGTAATGTGATTGAGAGTTAGATTGATCCGTACCCCCCCCCCCCCTCCTTCTAGCGCCAAACTGTGGGAACCGAAATTCGCACTGTCGATTTTCGTTTAAATAAGGAAGCTAGGAAAACCCTAATTTCCCAGAGGTCCCGGATATCTGCTAATACCACACGCCAAGAAATCAGAGCACGAAACGAGAACAGTAATAAAATAAGAAATCGAAAAAGAGAGCAAGATAGTTCTTATTCCGAATCTGCGTTTAAGCGTTTACAACAAGGCAAGTGCCTGGGCTACGAGAGCTGTCGGCGAGATTCCTAGTTCTAAAACCCTAAGACGGCAAAAACCTAATTGAGTCGCAGCTCGAATAACAAAAACGGAAAATTGCCCAAAATTGCTCTAAGTGCTAAGTTTGCTCTGAAAAGTCCTCCCTCCATGCCTCTCGCCTAGAACTCCTTATATACTGGCTCCAAGGTCGGTTTACGCTTTTCCCCTTCTGCCCTTAAGCAGCCATAGCATAAAAATGGAGGTATTCCATTTTTTCTGATCTTCGTAATTATCTTCAAAATTTCGTATTTATCCGCGAAAACTTGACATTTATCTTTCCTCGCGAACCAAGCGTAAACCGTCATGCGGCTTACGGGTTGTTGGTTAAGAAACCGTAAGTTGGGCCTCGAGTCATGTCTTAGGTCCCTTTGGGCCGTCTTCCGACTCGAAGCGTTTATTACGGCTTCTTTCGATAAAGAACAAACTTTCCGCGGTTTTTACGGTTAAGTTTGATCGATAACTTAGAATGGCGGGGAATCGTGAAATGGGTTCGCTATGGTCTTCGGGAGATAACATCGAAGGGTAGACGAGAATGCATGGACTAATGTCGTATCGACGTTTCGGAAGAGTTCGGTCGCTACGTGCTCGAGCTCGGTCGCTACGTAGCGACCGAGTTTCGACTCGAGCTCGGTCGCTAAGTAGCGACCGAGTTTAGACTCGAGCTCGGTCGCTACGTAGCGACCGAGTTTCGACTCGAGCTCGGTCGCTACGTAGCGAACGAGTTTCGACTCGAGCTCGGTCGCTACGTAGCGACTAAGTTTCGACTCGAGCTCGGTCGCTACGTAGCGACCGAGCGGAATGGGCGTTCGGTCGCTACGTAGCGACCGAGCCTTGGCTCGAACTCGGTCGCTACGTAGCGGCCGAGCGGAGCACGCGTTCGGTCGCTGCGTAGCGAACCTTTTCGAGCTCTTGTTCGATGACTCGCGTTTCCTCCGCAAAGATTTTCGTAAAGAAGAATCTATTTTGAAAAAGTATTTGTCGAAGAAGATTTCTACGTTTTCTTTTTGGAGATTTGGACGTTAACTTCGTCGCAACCGTTTTCGACCCTAACACATTCCACGCTGCATCTACAAAGCACTGAGTCTCCAAAGTATTGGTACGGGCAACCGGGGCCTGGACTCGTTTCTCCTTAGTTGTCTTTTCCTTTTCTTGTTGGGCTGCTTGCCATGCTCTGGCTCTGTAATTGCAGCCACAACCACCTCTTGTTCTGATCCTTCCCTGTTCTCAAACAAAAATTTATTTCTCCCAACCCATAGGTACCAAAAGATCCAAGGATACATAGCGGTTTCACTGAGGCCTGTCGGCGGTAGGCTGAGGATTCGTCTGCTCGCTTGGAGTAACGAGTCAGCAGAAGTGATAAGTGTTGGGTCAGGTTTGTGTACTGCAGGAACTAGGTCCCAAGCTCGAGTTGCAAATGGGCATTGGAGGAGAACATGACGTTCAGTTTCCACCAGTCCACATCTTTTGCATCGCCCTTCTACCTCAACTCCTCTTCTCAATAAATTTGCCCCTATCGGAAGAGCATTGCTTTTTATTTTCCAGAGAAAGTGTTTTAGCTTTGGTGATATTTTAGCCTTCAAATACAGGGGTACCAGTTGAGATCTTCATTCTCTTGATCTCGGTTCACTTTGCATAAGTCATAACCCGATCTGGTGGAGTAGTTCCCGGACCTTTCTGGTAACCAGACCATCTCATCTTCCATTTGGTATTCACTAGGAATCACTTTCCTGATCAGGTCCTCATACTGAGGAAAATGCAATCTGATTGCCCTCAAGACCCATTCCATCGAGTTCACTCCTAAGAGATCAGAGACTTTGAGATCTTTGTTAGCTTCAGTCGGAGGACCCATGGGACAGAGAGAGTATGATGTCGACAACCAGGGGTCCGACCAAACGTTAATGTTCTTCCCAGTGCCCACGATCCATCCTAGTCCTTTTAAAAGAACCTCTTTGCCTGCCAGTACACCTCTCCATCTATGCGATCCAGAATTGGGTGCTGCTGCGGTGAGAAAATGCTCAATGTGGCACTATTTACCGATCAGTGTTTGAGACAGCAAGGTGGTGGGGAACTTGAGTACTCTCCAAGCAAGTTTTGCGAGTAAAGCATCATTAAACTTTTCAATTTCTCTAAAGCCTAAGCCTCCTGCTCTCTTGGGTAAGGTGAGTTTACTCCAAGCGACCCAAGACATCTTCCTAACATCCGGTTTGGCGTCCCACTAAAAGCGGGTGAGGACGGTCTGTATCTGCTGGCATAGGAATTTAGGTAACTTGAAACACGACATGGCGTAAGACGGCATTGCCGATAGAACGGATTTCAGCAAGACTTGCTTTCCTGCGCCATTGAGATATCGTGACGACCAACTATGGGACTTTTGTCTAATGCGGTCCACTATACCCGCAAAGATATCCTTCTTTTTCCGGGTGAAGTGCTCCGGCAAGCCAAGGTACTTTCCAATGCCTTCCTCACCCATAGTATTTAGAGTACCTTTGACTCTTCTGCAAACTTCGATGGGTGTTTTGGAGGAGAACGTAACTGCTGACTTCAAGACGTTGATGCTTTGGCCCGACGCAGCTTCGTACTTCCTAGGATGTTCATTAGGTCTCGACATGACACTGGATCACTCTTGCATAAGAACATGGTGTTATCCGCGAAGAGTAGGTGATTTAGTGATGGAGAGTTCCGCGCCACCCTAACGCCCTGTAACAATCCTTCCTCCTGAGCTTTCACACAAAGGCTCGACAACACCTCCGAGCACAAAATAAAGAGATACGGGGAGAGAGGATCTCCTTGGCTGATCCCTCGGGATGGTCTAACGCAACCTTTCGCACTACCATTGATGAGATAGGAGTACGATACGGAGCTAACACATTCCATTATCAAGTGAACCCAAGTCGGATAAAAGCCAAATCGGATCATCATGTCTCGTAAGAAATTCCACTCCAATCTGTCATAAGCCTTGCTCATATCCGTTTTAACGGCCATTGAGCAATGCTTCTTAGTTGATGAGGTGCGGAGGTAGTGGAGGATCTCATGGGTTATCAACACATTATCCGAGATTGATCGGCCAGCCACAAACGCCGACTGGTGAGGGGAGACAAGGGTAGGAAGAACAGGTTTCAGCCGCTGGCACAAGATCTTGGCGATAATTTTATAGTGCGTGGAGCAGAGTGCAATGGGCCTGTAGTCCATAACCTTCTTCGGGCTTTTGATTTTTGGAATTAGACGGACATGAGTCTTGTTGAAATGTCTTTGGAGTTGGCCGGAGACAAACAAGTCTCTGATCTCGCTGCAGACTCCCCCCCCCCCCCCCCTTATAATGTCCCAAAAACCTTGGTAAAAGTTGGCTGATAAACCGTCCGGTCCCGGTGCTTTGTCTCCATGAATAGCGAACACTGCTTTCTTAATCTCCAAGTCATCCGGGATCTTTATGAGAAACTCGTTCATGTCCAGTGAGATGGAGGGCGATATAGACTCCTCTACTATCTGGGTGTTGCCACCAGATGCTGAAGTAAACAAGGAGCTGTAATAATCAGTCCCGATGCTTTGTTTACTTTTATTGTGGAATTGGTTGAATGCTCATTTCATTTGACTCAAGGTAAATGGTATATATTTGCATGAAATTGATAGAATAAACTATTGCACATCATGATATTCCATAAAATAACAATCTAGTTGCAACTATAAATGGCCTAAAAACTATATTGAGAATGAATTTGTCTTAATATTGGTAAACTATTACTGTAGATTAAGAATTAGATTGCTGATAATCTGAACCTAAATTTTTAATTAAATTGTAATTAATTTTTCTAAATATGTTGATAAAAACAATCAATTTACTACATGGACCTAGTGTTAACAAGACCCACTAAAACATGCTCATTCTATGTCTAAAGAAACCACTCATAAAAGAACATCAACATCTTGGCAATTTAGTCCAAACATGATCATCATCCACTGTCTTAAAAAAAGAACTGAACACTGTTTTGTCTTCAAGTTATAAGTTGTCAACAAGCTTAAGTCCCTAGCTTATATCCTCACAGTGTCTCACGTGCGTAACGACATCACCCGTGTGTTCCCTTCTTTGTTTTGCAATCGTAGTAAGGAGGAGAATGGAAACAAGGACCTGGTGACATAGCTTTACCACAAGGAGGAGTCATCATATCGGTTTGATTTTCTTGCTTATACAGAATCCAAGCTCTTTGTCCTCCAAGTCCTTGCGCTACATACCCAGTCCCGTTCCTTCTATAAGGCACATAAAGCATTTGCTTTAGGCCACAAAATAAAAGTGTGATTAGAAGGACACATTTTTCAAAATATTTGTTTGGTTTAATGGTGAAGTAATCCAAAATTTGACCTTTTGGCTACTAGTTCGAACCTTTTTCTAGCAAAATTCCTAGGTATTTTCACTTATTGTAACAACCTGCCCCATGGTAACTACATGTTTCATAGGCTCCAGACTAGCCCTGCAGAGCACCGATCCTAACCTCTCACATGTGAGTCTTCACTGACTCTCCCATATAGGTTATTGGTGCGCTTGGCGTTACTCGAACCCAAGACCTCACCCTTTAACAACACTCTCACATGACGAATTGTCACCAATTGATTATTTTTGCACCACAAATTTTTGTATTGGAGGCCACATTTTTTTTCAGGCTTTAAGCCTCCCAAAAGTATGGGAAGACATTGTACATACCCAAACGAAGACCAAGCTCTAATAACCTACTTATCAGTCAAGCTCAATAAGTACATGATAAGTATAAGAGAGGTTACTTTCGCCAAAAGAAAAGGAATTCAAATGAGGAGCGAGGTGACGTGGAGGAACAAGTGGAGAAGATTCAAAATGAGGAAGTTAATGACGTGGCAACGGAGGTTGAGGAACGAAAGACTGGGAGTGATCTAGAGTCTTTGCCGTTGGAGCTCAAAGAAGAGTAGAATACTGTTTAAATACGAATAGAGTCGTTGCTTTACTCTTTATGCTTGGTATGTTAATTTTAGACGTCATGAGTCTAGAAACAATCGCTATGAGGTCGTACATGAAGATCGCTATCGCCATGAGATAGTGATTGGAATCTGAACTAGCAAAGCTATTTCTATTATTCAATAAACGAGTAATTCTCTTTACAAGTCTTTCAAGTTACAAAACTCTATCATTGGTGCGGTGAAACGGTTCGATCTACAAAGCGACGATGTCTTCGGCGAAATCTGGTTACTCTGATACATCGACGGAACCGACAAAGCAGATCCAAGGTCAGGTGAAGTTTTTGATGGCAGACTATGAGAGATTGTGTAAAGACGTGAAGTTGAAGGATGAGTGCTTCGATTCGCTGGAATCGAGAGTCGATTCGCTGGAAACGAGAGTCGATTCGCTGGAAACGAGAGTCGATTCGTTGGATACTAAGCTATCGTCGATGGATTCCAAGTTAGATTCAGTGCTCAAGGCGTTGGGAAAGCAGACGGTGATTGATCGATCTCCAATTGAAACACCGCGGCGGGATCCGGCGTTTGCGTAATCTCAATCGCAGGTTCGAAACTCTAATTTCGAACGAATTCGGGAGCATTCTCCGTTTGGTTATAGAGATGAACAATTGAATCTCGATAATCGTGAGAATATGTTGAAGAAAATTGAGATTCCATTCTGTGATGGTACTAGAGTCCCGGAATGGATGGTTGATGTGGAATACTTTTATGAGTTGGGGAGGTATGATGAAGAATCGAGACTGGATCTGGTTCCATTATGTTTGCGGGGAGCATTGAAGAAGTGGTATGCGTGGGTGATGCGTCGTGGGGGGGTTTCCGGAACTGGAAGGATTTTAAGCAGCGCTTGTTTGTGAGTTTCTCAGAATCTATTGAAGACGAGCCAAGTACTCGACTATTTTCGATCAGGCAGACTGGTTCCGTGGCTGAGTATGTATAAGAATTTGAGGATTTGTCAGCTCAATTTCCTGGATTGGATGATCATCAATTGGAGAGGATTTTCTATATTGGGTTCAACAGAGAGATGAAGGAACCACATGGCCTTTGTAATTACATTGCGGTTGTGCTTAAAATGGAGTCGAGTACATTTTGTAGAATTTTGGGTGATGCATCTAAGGGGGCTACGAAGCAACAAAACGTTGGGAGCAACAATAATGTTCGCATGGGTGGATATTACAACAATAATCAGAAGGTTTTGGCGTTGGATGCGAAACCACAAAAGGAGAACATTCCACCAGCATAGACATCTCAGCGACCGAGACAACGCCACTCTGATGCGGAGCTGGATGCGATGAGAAGACATGGACTCTGTTTTAAATGTGGTGATAAATGGTCCAAGACGCATGAAGCAATTTGTCCTAAGAAGGAGTTCAGGGTGATTACTGTGATCAACAGCTTTGAAGTGGAGTTAGTAGGAAGTGATGAGTGTAGATCCTAGAATCTACACTAAGTATTTGATAGTGTTTGAGATGTAAAACTGGCAAAGAAAGAACTTCGTGGGCGACAATATCCTCAGAACACAACGATAGAATTGGATTTGAGTTGACAAGAATGGACTTTATTCTTATGTGGAATAACATCGAGATCTCGGAGGAGAGAAAGATCGTGACTGAACTCGGGGTCGAGCTGCCTACGTACCCGTCAAGGGATCAAGTCTAAACATAGTTCGATTATGATCATTTCGGATGAGATGTCGGTTTCGTCGGTCTCGAGCAAGACATCGGGTTTGTCTGGTTTCGTTCGTCTTGTGTGAGACATTGACTATGTGTAAACGGCATCGTGTTTACGAGCTCGTGCCGTTTGCATGATCTAGGTTCATCGTTGTGGTCAATGAGATTGTAACATAATGATTCGATAATCATGGAACTGATTATAAGTATTATGGTCGTTTCTCCTATTGAGTGAGGAATCTCTTCAAGTCTCAAGCTCTCTTACCAAGACGTAGAGAACTGCATTTCTTGTTTAGGTGTGATCTTATGTAGAGGAAGCGTGGTCTCCCCTTCCTCCTCTAATATTATCTCTTCTTTTATTTATGTATTTATTTTCTTATGAGAGCTTGTTCTCCCTCAAAAATGGCCCCCCATTTCGAGAGCTACGTCTTTGCTTTTTATAAGAGAAGCTCGCCACCGTCGAACTCGGTATGTTGTTGCACGTGTTCCTTTATTTTAGCCTTGACTTCCTTAATTCTTAGAATGTGTATATCTTTTAGTTAAATAAATGATCTTGACTCATTCAATAATATCTGAACAAGTATTTTAACCACTTCGATCTTAAGTCGGTCCACACGTCAAACCGTTTCTACTAAACCGAGATTTTCCGAACCATTAATCAACTTGTTCTTTTGGTGAGAAGGATTATGTGACAAATCCTGTATCAACATTTGTCCCCCAGTTCTTCAAGTGAGGTGACACGGTTGGAGAACGGAGAAGTCTTTTAATAACCAGAAAAACATGTCTCCAAGCTGACTTTTCCTTAAGGAGTTCGCAAAGTCGTTTGTTGTTTGATAACGAGATCGTGCAAGGGAGGTCGCATGAAGCGTTTGGTCTTGGCTCATTTGTCATGATCAAAATATGAGTTCGATCTAAGCTACTAGATGAGGTTCGTTTGATCATCAGGTGACCGACTTCGTTTATGCACACGGTTCCGGACAGGAGTTCAATGTAATCAGTCGCGGGAGAGAGGAAAGTTGGATGGAGTTTGTGTATGTACAAGCAGTGGGCCGATCTTGTCATCAGGGTCGCTGATCTTTAGGAGTATGATGAGTTCCCTTGATTTCTTGTGGTGGATTTGACGAATATGTTTATCGAGTTTGATATGAGTGTCAATTCAGGTTTATGTAAATTCATTTTGTTTGTGTAAAGTTGTTGGATATAATCCCAACGAATCATTAAGTCAATGAAAATGATTGGCTACACGTAGAGAGTCGAACGTTTACTTTGGTTCGGCTATAGGAGCAATTTATATCGCTCATCCTCGAGATGTTTTGCGAGATGGAAGCTGATCAGGAATCCAACTCGCGGACCAGTTGTGGCCTAAGGACGCGGTTTATTGATGTTGTTTTTGATATGGAGGGTGGTTTATGTCGATGAGAGCTTGGGTCGTTTGAGACTGCATGGTAAAACTTGATAAAAGTTTAAGCTTGTGCAAGAAGAGTGTATAAACATTTTACAGTTGTATAAGTTTATTTAGTTGTGATACAAAATTATGAATCGATATGAACAAGATCGCAATAGCTATTATCTTATGCAATATATCGATATGCGTAAATAGATTATAAAGAATTGTTTACCGACATGGGCGTGTTTTGGTCTTGGTGACTTCGAGCTAGCGGAGAAGAAATAGTGTTGGATGCTTGATAATGTGTTCCTCATGTAGCTGATGAGAGGTTGAGATATTCAGACTATGAATTACTGATTTGATTGGTGCATAACTTGTAGTACGCAATCGCCAATCATATCACATTTACTGTCTCTTCTGATTTTGCTTTCGTTTCGTTTGGAAATGTTGTTAGACAACATGCGAAAATAATTCTTGCATAGTTTGCCTAGATTTATCGTTTTCCATCTTAGGAAATTATTTCGAGGTCGGGACCTTTAGCAGTGGACGTCTCTTTTCGTAATGAAGGGGATAGATATCGATCTTCTTGATGTCGGGGCTCGCTGTCTTTCTGGAGGTATGATAAGAGCTTTGTTCAAAAACTCATTTTCGATCTGGGAGTGTAATATTTCATTGGCTCCTCAACTTTAACTATTTGGAAATTTTGCCGACCTTCTGGAGGCATTGAACTTTGTCGGTCACTAAGCTGCTAAGGTTCCTTGGATATATGGCTCATTATTTCCATGGAACGAGATGTGTTTTCAGCTTCACGCGCTGCTGAAGTTTGACAGAGATCGATCTTCCCAATCTTAGATTGGAATTAATGCT
The DNA here is from genome assembly GCF_020379485.1 of Brassica napus. Classification (NCBI taxonomy): domain Eukaryota; kingdom Viridiplantae; phylum Streptophyta; class Magnoliopsida; order Brassicales; family Brassicaceae; genus Brassica; species Brassica napus. The sequence continues at coordinate 24,988,939 of NC_063452.1, forward strand.
TTTAAGAAGGCATAATGAGTATCGACCCCTTCGAGGTCAAGCTATTTGGAGATCCGTCTTGTTGTTTTCTGGGAGCAATGTTCTCTGCTTGCTCTTCAAGTTATCTGAGCTCGTCGGAGGTAGAACTCGATGCCTTTCTCGGAGAAGGACGACCTATCGATCGTTCATGTTTCACGAGCTCGTTAAAGATCGAGTTTGTTTGTCTTTTAAATCAGACGCGAGAACTGTTTCCGCTTAATGCTGGTCGGATCTGTGTCTTACACAAATCATATCAAAGTCCCTAGGGTTTCGGGAGCTCGATTAAATTGATTGGAGCATAAATTGGTAGGCTTTCATGTTTGTGCTAGCTGATCTAATATTTGTTCAATCCGTTGAAATTCAGGCTTTGGTGATTTGATTCTGATCGAGCTGTCGACCAGATGTCTCTTTGGTTTAGAAATGTATGTACCGTGAGATGGAAAGCTCGGGAGCATCTGGATATTCTCGGTGGCTTCATCGCGGGGGCTGTGATCAATGATTTCAGATCGGTTCCTTGGGCGCTAGAGTGCTTCGCTTGATGTGCTGCGAGATCTCTTTTGTTTTGTTTTAAACAACTTATTAATGTTCGCTGAGTGGGTCCTTAGCTCTGGGATTAGTCCTGATGTATTAGATCAAGCAACAGGAGTGTCTCCACTTGGTCCATCGAGTATGATGGTTAGATCGCTTTTCTTCTGTGCCTAGTGAATGGAATGGCAGCGGCCTGCAACACCTGATTTCGTCATTGTGGATCAAGTCTACTGAAGTTGGTCTGATCTTCGATCAATCGTATTAGGTCTGGATAGCATTTAATCTGCCTTGTGCGAGGCATCAGTTTTGTCATCTCGAATGAGATATAAACTTTATCGGTTCGTACCTTTCCATCTTAGATGGTAAGTGATATCTTTCATATTTACATGGTTTTAACCATCGTACACAAAAATCATGTAGATTAGGAATTAGGCATCTTTAGGGTCCATTTTGCATACATGGGTCTTTATTAGGGGCTGGAGTGTGCTATGGAGTTCTTGGAGGTGTTTAGAGACATTTGTGGTACAAAAGGGTGAAAGATGAACATGGATGGAGACCTTAAAGATATCTTTTGAAGCTCATGTTTTGGGGTGACGTGGGAAATTGAGTTATCTTTCAAATGGAAGTGGTTTCAAGTCATTTGGAGCTGTATTGGAGGAGTTATGATCGATTTACTAGAGGCATATCAACTCTGATGCGGGTAGATGGACGCGGGTTGGCTTACTCGGGCGGCCTCCCAGAAGCTGGACGAGGAGCTGACGCGGGTTGCCCGACGTGGGTTGCGACCATGGCATCTACCCGGGTCGCGTCTTTACCTTGGCCGAAAATCAACATTTTCAAAGGGCATTTTAGACTTATCTATGGAAACCATTAGATTTTCCAAAGACCATATAAATACTCTTGTAATCGCCAAGTTAGGACTTATCTTCTTTTCTCTCTAAGAACACATAAACCTCTTTAAAGAAAATTTGGATCTTGAATCATTTTCCATCTATATTCTTTGTGTTTGTGTGATTATCTTGCTCTCTAATCATGTTTAACCTTGAATCATCCATGGTTTTTGGGGTTATTCATGTTTATTAGTGAGTAGACTAATCTTGGATTCATGGGCTAGGGTGATTAAGGGTGATTAGAGAAGATCTAGGGTGTTTAGTGTAAGATTTATTTGTTTTCATGCTTGTTGAGGGTTCTCAATGTTATTTTAGTCTTGATCATACTAAAATAGATCTCTAGGCATTTCCTGCCCACAAGGTGTATGATGAAATGCTTGAACTAACTCTTCAATGCTTTTAGTTTGCTTTACCTAAGAGATTAGTTGCTAAAGGAGTTGAGATTGCTATTAGACTTGTTCTCCATGTTTGCTTTAGTAACATTCAACCTAAGAGATTAGATGCTTGAGTTGCTTTACCAAAAGAACATTCATCTAGAGATAGAGCTTGTTTAGCTTAGTGTCTAGGCATAAGGAAAGTGTTTGATTGATAGCTTGCCACCCTTAGATTGGATCTACATCACCCAAGATCAAATGCCTAGCCCCATGAGTCCTCTTGCTTCATATTGAGAAAGAAAGATCATTACTTATTGCATTAGCTTATTAATTCTTAGTTCATACCATCTTTAAAACCGGATTGCACTTAGCTTAAGCATGAACTTGAATTCCCTTTGCTTTAGAATCACCTAGGATTGGTTCGACAATCTTTTATACTACAACATTTGAAAACTCCTAACATCAAATTGGCACCGTTGCCAAGTTCTAGATTGATTGTGACATTGGGATTTAGTCACTTGCTTGAGACTAAGTCATTTTTCTTTTATTTTGTTACTGATTCTCCTTCTTCCTCTCCCTTTGCATTTCAGGTGTATGAATTTGAGGAGCAGAGGTTCATCAAGCCTAGTTCCAAGAGTTGAAGACATAGTTGCACTTGCGAGGGAGATAGCAAGAAAGAGAAGAGAAGAAGAGCAACATGTTCACTTTCAGAGATTGGAGTTTGAAATGAAGCACAATCAGAATCAGCCTCATGATGGAGTGGCCCAAGGAGCTGCAAACCTTAGGCCACAGCATCCACTGCGCCAAGCTCGAGCCATTGGAGCCTATGATCAACCTCACATTCATGGTCATAGGTTGGGAATCAGAGCACCGGCTGTGGAGAACAACAACTTTGAGATCAAGTCAGGGCTGCTCAACACCATTGAGAACAAAAAGTATCATGGCCTTGCTGCTGAAGATCCATTTGATCACTTGGACAAGTTTGATAAGTATTGTGGCTTGTCCAAGACCAATGGTGTTTCTGAAGATGCCTTCAAGCTCAAGCTGTTCCCCTTTTCTTTGGGAGACAAAGCACACCAATGGGAGAAGACTCTTCCAAGTGATTCTATCACAACTTGGAATGAGTGTAAGAGGGCATTCCTAGAGAAGTTCTTCTCTATCTCAAGGACGGCCAAGATCATGATTGAGATCTCTAGCTTTCAGCCGAAGAACCTAGAGGGATTTAGTGAAGCTTGGGAGAGGTTTAAAGGCTATTGGTCTCAATGCCCACATCATGGCTTCACCAAGGAGAGTTTGCTCAGTACCTTCTACAGAGGTGCTCTTCCAGAGTTCAGGAGCAGATTAGACACAGCCAGCAATGGTTTCTTCTTGGGTAGAACTGAAGAGGATGCAGAAGAGCTGGTGGAGAACTTGGCTAAGAGTGACTCAGTCTACAGTGAGGAGTATGATAGAAGCAACAGAGGTGATGATCAGCACACCAGGAAAGAGCTGAAGTCTCTCCAAGCCAAGTTGGATCTACTTCTTGCAGAAAAAGCTAAGCAGGAGAAGATGAACTTTGTTGGTGACCAGAAACAAGAGGCATCTCCAGTGATCAATGAGGTTGATGGTTTAGAAGGCCAAGAGGAGCTGTGCTTTATCAATGCTAATGGCACATGGTACAAGAAAGAACCCACCTTTCAGTACCAAAACAACTACCAGCAAAGGCCACTCTACAACAACCAACAAGGAGGTTACCAAGCCAAGCAGAATTATCCTCAAGGTTTCACCAACCAAGGTAACCAGTCTCTTCAGACTCAAGGAAGCTCTAACCAAGCTCAAGCTCCAGATTCAAGCGTGGACTCCATGTTCAAGAAACTCTTGGAATTTCAGGCCAGAAATGAGAAGACAATGGATTTTGAGTTCAAGAACATCCACACAAAGATTGATAAGAACTACTCTGACCTCAACAACAAGTTCTTACAACTTGACTCTCACTTCAAGGCTTTGGAGAGTCAAGTTGCTTCTATGCCTTCATCCTCCAAGCAGCCAATGGGGTCTCTACCAGGGAAACCAGAAAAGAACCCTAAGGAGTCTTGCAATGTTGTCTTCTCCACTACTTCTTCAGAGATTGAGTTGAGTGATCATGAGAAAGAGGAAGATGAGATTGAAAGACTGGTATTTGGAACTGAGTTTGGGAAAGTTGAGAGATTTGTTGTGGCCACAGCTGAAGCACAGATTGTGAAGGACTCTGCCAGGAAGGTTGAAGCGACGAATCTGCAAAGAGCTGAGCACAAGGCTGAGAAACAAGTTGAGAAGAGAGCTGACAACAAGCTGAAAGAGGTTAAGCTAGAGGAAGCCACTGAGGTTGAGCTATCACCCTATGATAAGCTCCCTTTCCCCCAAAGAGTTCTCACCAAAGCTCAGAAGAAGGTGCTCTCCAAGTTCAGGAAAGATCTTAGTGATGTTGGGGTCAGACTTCCAGAAATCTCGGGTATGCATGAAGCTCATATCCAGATGATGCTCATCAACGACATTCTAGACCACCAAGCTGAAGTGGCCGAGCTTTTGGACATCTCCATTTTGAAGATTGATCCATCAATCCCTCCAAAGTCCCTCCCTAAGCTTGAGTCTCAAGGGATGTTCACGTTGCCTTGCTACCTTGGTAAGCTCACTTTTGATGATGATCTTGTTGATTCTGGTGCAAGTTTGAATGTGATCTCAATGGAGATGATGAAGAGTCTAGGGATTGAGAGCATGAAGCCAAACACATCTTCCCTACAGTTTGGAGATTCCTCTTCTACAATCCATATTGGTCTCATCAAGGACTTCCCTTTAAAGATTGGAGCATGCACCATTCCTATAGACCTCACTGTTCTGAAGATGGCAACTGAGAAGAGAGTCCCATTGATCCTTGGCACTCCATTTCTCACAATAGTGGGAGCTTGCATAGACTTTGCCAACAAGAAGGTCACACTCCTAAATGTGAACAAAACTGTCTCCTATCCACTACAATCCCCAAAGATGAATGCTGAGTATTGTGGAACAATCACTTGTGGAGCATCCTCCATTGAGAAGAGCAAGGCTGAAGGGGTTGGTATTGAGAAAGAATGTCTTGCTGGAGAGTCCTCTAAAAAGATGTGTGATGAGCACTTGGAAAGTGCTAAAAAGAAGGAGGTGAGTAGAGCCACAAAGGCTGCTCATGACAAGAAGAAGATTGTGAAAGAACCTCATCCTCCACCTCTTGATAAGACTCCTCACACTCTCACTCTCCACCCAATGAAGCTTAAGGATGGGGCCATTGAGTACAAAATCAAGTGCAAGGAAAGGTCTAAGCCATTCTCAAGTGCAAGGGCCATCATCACTCCTCAGCTCCAGAATGATCCAATCAAGCTTCAAGAGCTTCTCTCCCACGTCCTCACCATCACTCTTGAAGGTGGGAAGGACCCTCCTTCTCACTAGCCAAAGGAAGGAAAGTCAAGCTAGAGACTTAAAACAAGCTCACTTGGGAGGAAGTCCCATGACTATCCCTGTACATATCAGTAGGATCTTCGTTTTTAAGATCTTTGGGATGAGGAGGAAAGCGGCCAGACATTGCTCCCTAGACACCACTGCCTTTTCCAACACTCCATCAGAGGTACTCCTTCACCGTAATCTTGTGCATACCAGTTTATCTTTGCATATTGCTTTCCTTTGGGTATCTCTCCCTTACTCACACAGAGACTGTGTGATTTAAGTGTGGGGGAGGTACCAAGTATTTGATCATGTTTGCTTTGATGATTTTGAGTCTCATGCATTGCATTGTACATACATATATGCATAGAAAAACCAAAAAAATGAAATTTTTTAATCATGTAGTTGCATCACTTGCATTCTTAAGATTGAATCAGAGCATATCGGATGCATTCACTTGCATATGGAGCAGCTGATTGATATTGCCTTGTATAGAACACTTGTTTGCACTGAATTTGACACCCTAGTTAAACATATCAAGTAGCTTAAGCATCTTTTGAAAGGCTTGCATGCTTTGAGCCTTGAAAACTCTTCTTGAAACTTGTTTGCTTGCTTGATATTGGCATTATTCTTGAAACCAGCTCCAACCTGAACTTAGACTTGAATGAACTTAATCTTTCTTGCATATGGGCATTTGCATACTTGATCATGGATCTCATACACATTTGGGTTATCTTTCCCCATTGTACCACTCTTTGTTAACCCAAATGGCACTTCCTTACCCTTAAACCCTAGCCATTCTTTGAAGCCTACATTGATTTGCATGAGTGAGGCGTCTTTTGATAGTTTGTCATGTGCAAAATTTTGATAGTATTGGGAGCGACATGGATTTGTTCTCATCTCTTGCTAGCATAGGGTCATCATTTGAGCTAGCTTCTAGGATGATGAGTGGGGTCTTTGTTCCTTAAAGGTTTATATCTTGGGTTTGGGAAGTGATAAAGTTGAGATTGATGAACAAAAGATTGTCATGAGAAAGAAAATCCCTAGGGACCTAGAATAGAAAGATAAAAAAAGCTCTTGATTGTATTGTTTGAGATATTCCCCCTCTATTAAAAAAAAAAAAAAAAAAAAAGAAAGATTCAATAAGATAGTGGGGAAGGGATAATAAAAAGTGTTAGAGTTTAGAAATGTGAAAAGTGAATAAGAGGTCTTTAGTGGTTGAGTCTTAAGAAAAGAATGTTGTTTATTGAGTGAGTGATGTGAGTGTTTTTCATTATGGGTTATGGGATGAATGAAAAGGGTGTAAAATTTATAATCACTTAGGAATGGGGTAGAATGATGAGGATGGATCCATGTATGTATGAATTGCTCCTAGTCTTAGATAAATTTTGCATAATGATCAAGCTCCTTGATTCTTGAGTGATTGCCACCTTAAAATGATTGCATTGAACCCTCATCTTCATCCATATTAGACCATTTGATCACCTAGACAAATGATTGAGATCATGTGCCCATCTGTGAGAATTCACCTTGTGTGTGTGTGAATCAATGTGAGGGTTGGTGGAGAGAGCATGTTGGTTGAAAAGCATTGCATCTTGTGTAGAGACATAAGAGTATTTATAGGCCTAGAGAAGCTAGAGTATAATAAGAGAATGTGTTCATGCTATTTGCTATGTTTCTTTAGGATGTTAAGTTGAGTGCATTGAGTGTTTCTTTTGGCTAAGCTCCCATCTTTGTATCTCTCCTCCTTGTGTTTTGAAAAGTTTACTTGAGTACAAGTAAAGGACTAGTGTGGGGGAGTTGATATCTCGCATATTTACATGGTTTTAACCATCATTTCTTGTACATAATGATCATGTAGATTAGGAATTAGGCATCTTTAGGGTCCATTTTGCATACATGAGTCTTTATTAGGGGTTGGAGTGTGCTATGGAGTTCTTGGAGGTGTTTAGAGACATTTGTGGTGCAAAAGGGTGAAAGATGAACATGGATGGAGACCTTAAAGATATCTTTCGAAGCTCATGTTTTGGGGTGACGTGGGAAATTGAGTTATCTTTCTAATGGAAGTGGTTTCAAGTCATTTGGAGCTGTATTGGAAGAGTTATGATCGATTTACTAGAGGCATATCAACTCTGACGCGGGTAGATGGACGCGGGTTAGCTTACCCGGGCAGCCTTCCAGAAGCTGGACGAGGAGCTAACGCGGGTTGGCCAACGTGGGTTGCGACCATGGCATCTACCCGGGTCGCGTCTTTACCTTGGCCGAAAATCAACATTTTCAAAGGGCATTTTAGACTTATCTATGGAAACCATTAGATTTTCCAAAGACCATATAAATACTCTTGTAATCGCCAAGTTAGGACTTATCTTCTTTTCTCTCTAAGAACACATAAACCTCTTTAAAGAAAATTTGGATCTTGAATCATTTTCCATCTATATTCTTTGTGTTTGTGTGATTATCTTGCTCTCTAATCATGTTTAACCTTGAATCATCCATGGTTTTTGGGGTTATTCATGTTTATTAGTGAGTAGACTAATCTTGGATTCATGGGCTAGGGTGATTAAGGGTGATTAGAGAAGATCTAGGGTGTTTAGTGTAAGATTTATTTGTTTTCATGCTTGTTGAGGGTTCTCAATGTTATTTTAGTCTTGATCATACTAAAATAGATCTCTAGGCATTTCCTGCCCACAAGGTGTATGATGAAATGCTTGAACTAACTCTTCAATGCTTTTAGTTTGCTTTACCTAAGAGATTAGTTGCTAAAGGAGTTGAGATTGCTATTAGACTTGTTCTCCATGTTTGCTTTAGTAACATTCAACCTAAGAGATTAGATGCTTGAGTTGTTTTACCAAAAAAACATTCATCTAGAGATAGAGCTTGTTTAGCTTAGTGTCTAGGCATAAGGAAAGTGTTTGATTGATAGCTTGCCACCCTTAGATTGGATCTACATCACCCAAGATCAAATGCCTAGCCCCATGAGTCCTCTTGCTTCATATTGAGAAAGAAAGATCATTACTTTATTGCATTAGCTTATTAATTCTTAGTTCATACCATCTTTAAAACCGGATTGCACTTAGCTTAATCATGAACTTACATTCCCTTTGCTTTAGAATCACCTAGGATTGGTTCGACAATCTTTTATACTACAACATTTGATTAGGAGCCTTGAAAAATGCTAACATCAGTAAGTCATTTGTATCCTCAAGAATGAGAGGTCGTTTTTAGCATGGACTTAAGAACTTATGGCGGGATTGGTTCGATAATCTTTTAGTTAAATAAATGATCTTGACTCATTCAATAATATCTGAACAAGTCTTTTAACCACTTCGATCTTAAGTCGGTCCACACGTCAAACCGTTTCTACTAAACCGAGATTTTCCGAACCATTAATCAACTTGTTCTTTTGGTGAGAAGGATTATGTGACAAATCCTGTATCAACATTTGTCCCCCAGTTCTTCAAGTGAGGTGACACGGTTGGAGAACGGAGAAGTCTTTTAATAACCAGAAAAACATGTCTCCAAGCTGACTTTTCCTTAAGGAGTTCGCAAAGTCGTTTGTTGTTTGATAACGAGATCGTGCAAGGGAGGTCGCATGAAGCGTTTGGTCTTGGCTCATTTGTCGTGATCAAAATATGAGTTCGATCTAAGCTACTAGATGAGGTTCGTTTGATCATCAGGTGACCGACTTCGTTTATGCACACGGTTCCGGACAGGAGTTCAATGTAATCAGTCGCGGGAGAGAGGAAAGTTGGATGGAGTTTGTGTATGTACAAGCAGTGGGCCGATCTTGTCATCAGGGTCGCTGATCTTTAGGAGTATGATGAGTTCCCTTGATTTCTTGTGGTGGATTTGACGAATATGTTTATCGAGTTTGATATGAGTGTCAATTCAGGTTTATGTAAATTCATTTTGTTTGTGTAAAGTTGTTGGATATAATCCCAACGAATCATTAAGTCAATGAAAATGATTGGCTACACGTAGAGAGTCGAACGTTTACTTTGGTTCGGCTATAGGAGCAATTTATATCGCTCATCCTCGAGATGTTTTGCGAGATGGAAGCTGATCAGGAATCCAACTCGCGGACCAGTTGTGGCCTAAGGACGCGGTTTATTGATGTTGTTTTTGATATGGAGGGTGGTTTATGTCGATGAGAGCTTGGGTCGTTTGAGACTGCATGGTAAAACTTGATAAAAGTTTAAGCTTGTGCAAGAAGAGTGTATAAACATTTTACAGTTGTATAAGTTTATTTAGTTGTGATACAAAATTATGAATCGATATGAACAAGATCGCAATAGCTATTATCTTATGCAATATATCGATATGCGTAAATAGATTATAAAGAATTGTTTACCGACATGGGCGTGTTTTGGTCTTGGTGACTTCGAGCTAGCGGAGAAGAAATAGTGTTGGATGCTTGATAATGTGTTCCTCATGTAGCTGATGAGAGGTTGAGATATTCAGACTATGAATTACTGATTTGATTGGTGCATAACTTGTAGTACGCAATCGCCAATCATATCACATTTACTGCCTCTTCTGATTTTGCTTTCGTTTCGTTTGGAAATGTTGTTAGACAACATGCGAAAATAATTCTTGCATAGTTTGCCTAGATTTATCGTTTTCCATCTTAGGAAATTATTTCGAGGTCGGGACCTTTAGCAGTGGACGTCTCTTTTCGTAATGAAGGGGATAGATATCGATCTTCTTGATGTCGGGGCTCGCTGTCTTTCTGGAGGTATGATAAGAGCTTTGTTCAAAAACTCATTTTCGATCTGGGAGTGTAATATTTCATTGGCTCCTCAACTTTAACTATTTGGAAATTTTGCCGACCTTCTGGAGGCATTGAACTTTGTCGGTCACTAAGCTGCTAAGGTTCCTTGGATATATGGCTCATTATTTCCATGGAACGAGATGTGTTTTCAGCTTCATGCGCTGCTGAAGTTTGACAGAGATCGATCTTCCCAATCTTAGATTGGAATTAATGCTTTTAAGAAGGCATAATGAGTATCGACCCCTTCGAGGTCAAGCTATTTGGAGATCCGTCTTGTTGTTTTCTGGGAGCAATGTTCTCTGCTTGCTCTTCAAGTTATCTGAGCTCGTCGGAGGTAGAACTCGATGCCTTTCTCGGAGAAGGACGACCTATCGATCGTTCATGTTTCACGAGCTCGTTAAAGATCGAGTTTGTTTGTCTTTTAAATCAGACGCGAGAACTGTTTCCGCTTAATGCTGGTCGGATCTGTGTCTTACACAAATCATATCAAAGTCCCTAGGGTTTCGGGAGCTCGATTAAATTGATTGGAGCATAAATTGGTAGGCTTTCATGTTTGTGCTAGCTGATCTAATATTTGTTCAATCCGTTGAAATTCAGGCTTTGGTGATTTGATTCTGATCGAGCTGTCGACCAGATGTCTCTTTGGTTTAGAAATGTATGTACCGTGAGATGGAAAGCTCGGGAGCATCTGGATATTCTCGGTGGCTTCATCGCGGGGGCTGTGATCAATGATTTCAGATCGGTTCCTTGGGCGCTAGAGTGCTTCGCTTGATGTGCTGCGAGATCTCTTTTGTTTTGTTTTAAACAACTTATTAATGTTCGCTGAGTGGGTCCTTAGCTCTGGGATTAGTCCTGATGTATTAGATCAAGCAACAGGAGTGTCTCCACTTGGTCCATCGAGTATGATGGTTAGATCGCTTTTCTTCTGTGCCTAGTGAATGGAATGGCAGCGGCCTGCAACACCTGATTTCGTCATTGTGGATCAAGTCTACTGAAGTTGGTCTGATCTTCGATCAATCGTATTAGGTCTGGATAGCATTTAATCTGCCTTGTGCGAGGCATCAGTTTTGTCATCTCGAATGAGATATAAACTTTATCGGTTCGTACCTTTCCATCTTAGATGGTAAGTGATATCTTTCATATTTACATGGTTTTAACCATCGTACACAAAAATCATGTAGATTAGGAATTAGGCATCTTTAGGGTCCATTTTGCATACATGGGTCCTTATTAGGGGCTGGAGTGTGCTATGGAGTTCTTGGAGGTGTTTAGAGACATTTGTGGTACAAAAGGGTGAAAGATGAACATGGATGGAGACCTTAAAGATATCTTTTGAAGCTCATGTTTTGGGGTGACGTGGGAAATTGAGTTATCTTTCAAATGGAAGTGGTTTCAAGTCATTTGGAGCTGTATTGGAGGAGTTATGATCGATTTACTAGAGGCATATCAACTCTGATGCGGGTAGATGGACGCGGGTTGGCTTACTCGGGCGGCCTCCCAGAAGCTGGACGAGGAGCTGACGCGGGTTGCCCGACGTGGGTTGCGACCATGGCATCTACCCGGGTCGCGTCTTTACCTTGGCCGAAAATCAACATTTTCAAAGGGCATTTTAGACTTATCTATGGAAACCATTAGATTTTCCAAAGACCATATAAATACTCTTGTAATCGCCAAGTTAGGACTTATCTTCTTTTCTCTCTAAGAACACATAAACCTCTTTAAAGAAAATTTGGATCTTGAATCATTTTCCATCTATATTCTTTGTGTTTGTGTGATTATCTTGCTCTCTAATCATGTTTAACCTTGAATCATCCATGGTTTTTGGGGTTATTCATGTTTATTAGTGAGTAGACTAATCTTGGATTCATGGGCTAGGGTGATTAAGGGTGATTAGAGAAGATCTAGGGTGTTTAGTGTAAGATTTATTTGTTTTCATGCTTGTTGAGGGTTCTCAATGTTATTTTAGTCTTGATCATACTAAAATAGATCTCTAGGCATTTCCTGCCCACAAGGTGTATGATGAAATGCTTGAACTAACTCTTCAATGCTTTTAGTTTGCTTTACCTAAGAGATTAGTTGCTAAAGGAGTTGAGATTGCTATTAGACTTGTTCTCCATGTTTGTTTTAGTAACATTCAACCTAAGAGATTAGATGCTTGAGTTGTTTTACCAAAAAAACATTCATCTAGAGATAGAGCTTGTTTAGCTTAGTGTCTAGGCATAAGGAAAGTGTTTGATTGATAGCTTGCCACCCTTAGATTGGATCTACATCACCCAAGATCAAATGCCTAGCCCCATGAGTCCTCTTGCTTCATATTGAGAAAGAAAGATCATTACTTTATTGCATTAGCTTATTAATTCTTAGTTCATACCATCTTTAAAACCGGATTGCACTTAGCTTAATCATGAACTTACATTCCCTTTGCTTTAGAATCACCTAGGATTGGTTCGACAATCTTTTATACTACAACATTTGATTAGGAGCCTTGAAAAATGCTAACATCAGTAAGTCATTTGTATCCTCAAGAATGAGAGCTCGTTTTTAGCATGGACTTAAGAACTTATGGCGGGATTGGTTCGATAATCTTTTATACTACAACATTTGATTAGGAGCCTTGAAAACTCCTAACATCAGTAAGTCGTTTGCATCCTCAAGAATGAGAGGTCGTTTTTAGCGTGGACTTAAGAACTTATGGCGGTTGAACTTTCTTCTTCAACTTGTGGTAATATGTGTTCCGAAGCGATCATCTTCGTTCCTCTTATAAAATAATAGTGGGAGCACGGCGTCGTTCTCTCTTTGGGCTATGATCGGATTATGTTGATGGCACTTATTATGTCGACTGTCAAGTAGGAAAAATCGTCGAAAAGATTGGAATGCAAGGAGAATCTCTCTTTGATCTTTGGTCTTCGTAGTGGGACATTTGTTTAATTCACGACCTCTTCTTGTTGGAAAAGTCTCCCGAATCTTTTCTTTCTTCTTGAACAAACCAACGGTTGAAGAATTGTCTCCTCGTTTTTAGAAATTGTGATAAGGGATAAAGTGATTCTGCTCCTTCTGAGTTCGTCCTCCACCTTGTTGAGAAGTCCTCATTGTTTTACGAGATCTCATGGGCATGTTTCCGCCTTAACTTGCCTCAACTGGGGTCGATAATAACTGATTTTTAAAAAAATCCTTTGGCGGGGTATTGTCCCCCAGTTCTTCAAGTGTGGTGACGAGGTTGTAGAACTAAGAAGCTTTTGACATGACTCCGAGCCGGTTTTTCTTTAATGAGAAGTTTCCTGCATTGGTCCCGAACCAGATATTGGCTTCATCGGTTTCAAATGGGACGTCGGCTTGGGTTAACAAGTTCAACATCGTGATAGAATAACTTGTATCCTTGTTCATCTATCATAGTTGTAATATGATTTTGTCTCTTATTAGAATAAATACGGAGATTTCCTTATGTCGTAGAAAGATCGTAACGAACGGTGTATCGTCAACTCGAGATCTTGTTGGGCTGTGTTCATGAAGGGATAGAACGGCTTCCACATGGTGATAGGAATAGGGTGATCTTTTAAATGGTTTCTCTTGAGCATTGAGAACTCTTCTTCGCTGGAAGGTGAGAGAGGGGTGCTTGTAGTTGTGGTTCTCTAACTTGCGAGCTCTTGTTCATGGAGGTCGAGTGGGCAGCAAACTTAGTTCAAGTCTCCTATGATTCAATTCATAATCATCTCGAGTGAAACGTCGATTTCGTTGTCTTGAGTAAGATTTTTTCTTCATCGATCTCGAGCAGGATATCAGCTTCATCGGTCTCGAGCGAGACATCGAGTTCATGTTAATATCATCATATTAAGACAAGATTTTATCCTTATTTGTCAGCATGAGCAGGTTCGTTTTCGTAAATGCCTTATCTTTAGCGAGTAGAAAGACATATTCTTTGTGAAGAATAGTAAAGAAATGCAACTCCTTTTCTTCTCGTTGAATAATCGAGTGGTGGAGGAGTCTTTTAATCATTATGAAAACATACTGGTTCGGTTACATGAAGTAATCATTGAAGTCGTTGCTCTTGCTGAGTGAGGGGTCTCTTTAACTCACGAGCTCTTCAGCCTTGGGATGTCATTTTCGGAAGCGTGCTCCATTTGGGAACTTGATATAAAGCTTCTCTTAGAACAAATCCTGCGTTGGAATATGTTCTTGTTATCATATTTCTCTTCGTTGTAATCTCGTCCAACTTATTGTTGCGGTGATCGTATCTTATTGCGATAGAAATACGATAGCTTTCGAACTTGTTCTTCCTTTTCTTATGAGAGCTCGTGCTCTTGTCTTATAAGAGGGCGGAAGAAGATTCTTATTATCACAATAAGAATATAATTATGTTTATAGTTTTCTCCATTCTTGGTTTTATTGAGCTGTTTTGTCGGATATGGGATTATATTCTCCGTTCTTAGTTTTATTGAGCTGCTTTGTCGGATAAAGGATTATATTCTCCGTTCTTGGTTATAGGATATCTTGCATATTTCCATTGTTTTATCCATTCACCCATGTGCATTTTGATCATATAGACTAGGAATTAGCCATGTTTAGGTTGCATTTTGCATACATAAGTCCTTATCAGGTATTGGAGTACCACATAGAGTTCTTGGAGACATTTGGGTGCATTTGGAGCTCAAAAGAGGTGATAAAGGTGATCATTGGACGAGCAGTGCATGGGAGCGACCTCACCGGAGCGACACCGTGAAGTCGTTGTGACACCCTTTCAGAGTGACTTGACCGGAGCGACACAGCGAGGTCGCTCGCGTCTCCATCACCCGGAGCGACGTGACCGGAGCGACATAGCGAGGTCGCTCGCGTCTCCATCACCCGGAGCGACGTGACCGGAGCAACGCAGCGAGGTCGCTCGCGAAGAGCAACCCAGAGCGACGTCTCGCAGCGACCCCTCCCGGTCGCTCCCGAAGCCTGGAGCGACTACTGGAGGACGCTGCGCGCCTTCTGTTTGGTCGAATTCATTTCTACTCAAGGGCCTTTTGGTCATTTCATTATGCACGTTTTTACTTCTGAAAACCTATGTTTTAAGTACTTTCGCAAGCCACCAAAGAAAAAAATCTCTTTTCTAAAGAACAACTAGTAAAACTTCTTTTGATTCAGATTTCATTGTTTTCATCTCGTATTATTGTTGATTTCTTATCTATTTCTCTACATGATTAATCTGAAATCCAGAATGGGTTTAAGAGGAATCATGGAGATTAGTGAGTAATCACCTTTTGAATTCATGGGTTAGGGAGATTAAGGGTGATTAGGTTAGTTCTAGGATGTTTTAGTGTAGATCATTTTTGTTCCTTGCTAGTAGAGTATTCATAATGCATCTTCTGAGTTGGCCACTCAAAAGTTGATCAATAGGCATTTCCCACCCAAAAGGTGTTTGATGAAATGCCTGAGACAACTCTCCTACGCTTTTAGTATATTTTGCCAAAGACATTTGTTGTTAAAGGTGCTAAGATAGCTAATAGACTTGTTAGTAATGATTGCTTTCACATTATTCAACCAAAGACATTTGATGTTTGAGATATGTTAGCAAATGAGCATTAATCTAGACATAGAGCTTGCTTAGAATTGTGTCTAGGCTTAAGGTTGATAGTTTGATTGATCGTTTGCCATCCTTAGTTCGAAACTTGATCACCCAAGGTCTAATCCCTATACCCATGGGTTCTCTTTTTCCTTAGTCAAGAAAGTATCATTCTGTAATTGATTTCTAGTATTAGTAGTAGTTTAAAACCCATCTAAATCATTGGTTGCACTTAGATTAAGTGAGTACTTGCATTCTTTGATATGCCTCAGAACTGGTTCAACAATCACTATACTACAACATTTGTTTTAGGAGCCTTGAAAACTCCAAACATCAAATTGGCGCCGTTGCCAAATTCTGAGTAGATTGAAACATTGAGATTTAGTCACTTGCTTGAGACTAAGTCATTTTAAATTTTGTTTTGTTACTGATTCTTCTTCTTCACCTACCTTTAGCTTTCAGGTGTATGAACTTGAGGAGCAGGGGTCAATCGAACCTAGTTCCAATAGTAGCAGACATCAGAGCTTTAGAGAGAGAGAGTGCTAGAGCTAGGAGAGAAGAAGAGCAACAAGCCCACTTGCAGGAATTGGACGTTGACATGGCAGATCCACAACAAGGGGCAGAACACCAACCGCAGGCAGCTCGACCCATTGGTACTTATGACCGGCCCAACATTCATGGTCATAGACTGGGAATCCGAGCACCGGCTGTGGCAGCCAACAACTTTGAGGTCAAGTCAGGACTCCTCAACGTGATCGAGAACAACAAGTATCATGTCTTGGCTCTAGAGGACCCATATGATCACTTGGATAGGTTCGACAGCTACTGTGGGTTGTCAAAAACCAATGGTGTGTCAGAGGATGCCTTAAAGCTGAAGTTATTCCCTTTCTCTTTGGGAGATAAGGCGCGTCAGTGGGAGAAGTCCCTACCCAGCGACTCTATCACCACTTGGGATGACTGCAAGAAAGCATTCTTGGAGAAATTCTTCTCTACTTCAAGAACTGCTAAGCTGAGAAATGAGATCTCCAGCTTTCAACAGAAGGGCTTGGAAGGATTCAGTGAAGCCTGGGAGAGATTCAAGGGCTACCAAGCTCAATGCCCTCACCATGGTTTCTCAAAAGAAAGCTTGCTGAGCACATTCTACTGTGGTGCTCTTCCTAAGTACAGAGCCAGACTGGATACAGCTAGCAATGGGTACTTCTTGGGGAGAACTGAGGAAGATGCAGAAGAGCTGGTTGACAACATGGTAAAGAGTGATGCAGTCTACAGTGGAGACCACGACAGAGGCAGTAGAACAGATGAAAAGCAGATGAGGAAGGAGTTGAAGGCTCTACAGGATAAGATAGACATCCTCATTGCAGATAAAACCACCCAAGAGCAGCTGCACTTTGTTGGTAACCCAAACCAAGAAGCAACACCTGTTGTCCATGAAGTTGAGGGTTTGGAAGGGCAAGAAGAGTTGTGTTTCATCAACAACAATGGTAGCTGGTACAAAAAAGAGCCCAACTTTCAGTACAACAACTACCAATAGAAATCATATTCCAACAACCAGCAGAATGGTTATCAGCCTAGGAACAACCAGCAAGGCAACTATCAGCCTCAGCAAAACCCTCCTCCTGGTTTCTCCAACAAAGGGAACCAGTCTTCTCAACAACAAGCTAATCCTTCTACCTCTACTCCTCAGGAAAGTAGCACTGATGTTCTACTGAAACAGATCTTGGAGTCTCAGACTAGAAGTGAAAAGCAGGTTGGATATGAGTTGAAGAACCTTCACTCCAAGATTGATGGAAGTTACAATGAGCTCAACAACAAGTTCAGGGCTTTGGAAAACCAGTTTGCTTCCATGACCACTCACCAGAATCGCCAGCAAGGGTCTCTACCTGGAAAATCTGAGCAAAAACCCAAGGAGTATTGCAATGTTGTCCTCTCTACCACTTCTTCAGGGATTGAATTGAGTAACCACAAGACAAAGGTAGATGAAATTGAAATATTGGTGTTTGGAACTGAGATTGAACAGGTTCAGCATCTGATTGTAGCAACAGTTGAAGCAAAGATTGTGGAGGAAGCTGACAAAATGGTTGAAGTAAAGATTTTGAAGGTAGATGAACCCATGGCTGAGAAACCAGTTGCGAAGAGAGCTAACAAAAGCTGAAAGAGGTCAAGCTGGAGGACACCAGTGAGGTTGAGAAGTCACCCTATGACAAGCTCCCATTTCCACAAAGGGTTCTCACCAAAGCTCAGAAGAAGGTGATTTCCAAGTTCAGAAAAGACCTAAGTGATATTGGAATTAAGCTTCCAGCGATTTCGGGTATGCGTGAGGCTCATATCCAATGATGCTCATCAAGGACATTGTAGACCACCAAGCAGAAGTAGCAGAGCTTCTCAACATCTCAACTTTGAAACTTGATCCACCAGTCACACCAAAGTCTCTCCCTAAACTAGAATCCCAAGGGAAGTTCACCTTGTCTTGCTCTCTTGGTAAGCTCACCTTTGATGATGCTCTTGTTGATTCTGGTGCAAGTGTGAATGTGATCTCAATGGAGATGGTGAAGAGTCTTGAGATTGAACACATGGAGACAGATACTTCCTCTCTCACGTTTGGGGATTCTTCTTCTACTACTCCTATTGATCTCATCAAGGATTTCCCTTTGAAGATTGGATCTTGCACCATCCCTATAGACCTCACTGTCTTGAAGATGGCAACTGAGAAGAGAGTTCCATTGATCCTAGGCACACCATTCCTTACTACTGTGGGTGCTTGCATCGATTTCGCCAACAAGAAGGTCACACTCCTCAATGTCAACAAAGCTGTCTCTTACCCAATTCAGTCTCCACTAGATGTTGAGTATTGTGGAACCATCACTTGTGGAGACCACTACATTGAGAAGGATCCTCCTTCTCCACTTTCCACTTGAGGTACTTCTCTACTTTCCCTTGTATATACCATTTCATTTTTGCATATTAGCTTTCTCTTTTGGGTATCTCTCTCTACTTGACAACACAGAGACTGTGTCATTTAAGTTTGGGGGAGGTACCAAGTATTTGATCATGTTTGCTTTGATGATTTTTCATTGAGTCTTGCATACATACCTTTTAGCATAAAAAAAACAAATCATATAGAATGCATCACTTGCATTTTTAGGAGAGTCTAGAGCATATAGGTTGCATTCACTTGCATTGGGAGCAATGATTTAAAATACCTTGTAAAGAACACTATTTCACACTCGAGTAGCTATTGCATCTCTCAAAAAGCCTTGTACGTTTCGAGCCTTGAAAACTCTTCCTAAATCTCATTAGTTGCTGAAACTCAATCTTTGAAGCCAACTACAACCTTGTTTGAACTGAACGAACTTAATGCTTCTTGCTTATGGTCCCATGTGTACTGAGTCATGGATATACACACTTGAGTTGTCACATCCTTTACGCCAATCTTTTTGACAAACTCGAGTGGTACACCATTCCCAAAACCCTTCCCTCCTTTTGAGCTTTCATTATTTGATGAGTGAGGCCTTTTTCGGAAAGCCTTACATGTGCATAATGTCGAGAGTATCGGGAACGACAATGCTTGATCTTCATTCCTGCTAGATTAGGCACTCTATTGTCTAGCTATAGGTGGGGATGAGTGTTGTGACTATGATTTGGAAGCATGAAAAGTTCGAAGGAAAAGAATAGACTCTTTGTGTTTAAATGGATAATCTTATTGGAATTAGTAGATAAGTGTCTAGCTCGACTTTATGAAAAGTCTTGACCCCCGAAAAAAAAAAGGAATATAAAAGAAAAAAAAAAAAAGAGAAAGAAAAGGGGGCTAGCAAAGTTGTTTAGAGCTAAGATTTGTTTTGAAGTTGAGAAAATTCTTTATAGATTTCAAAGAAAAAAAGTTTTATGTGCAAAGTGTTCTTGGGATCTTTTGGTGAGAGATGGGAGTTGGGTTTGACATTATGAAGTGATTGTGTAACTATGTTTGGGAAAATGGTAGAACAATGGAGATTGAGAATTGTATGCATGAGTTGGTCCCTTTCTTAGATATATTATGTGCAATGTCAAGGCTACGTGTCTTGAGAGTAAACCACCTTTAAAAATCATGTGTTTTGAACCTCTTGACTCACTTGAATAAAAGCCTTCCCTTTACTCAACCAAATGATTTGGACCAATTGACCATTTGCAAGAATTCACTTGATGTTTTATGCTTAATGAATGTGAGAGATGGTTGATTTGAATGTGTGGATGCTTGATGATGAGTATAAGGGCAAAAGGAGTTGAGATAGGCCTAGAGAAGCTAGAGTGTGATAAGAGAGTGTGCTCATGTTGGATTAGATGTTGAATTGAGTGCTAGTTGTGTTTCTTTTGGCTATGAGCTCCCATCTTCAAACCTCTCTCCCTATGAGTTCTAGAAAATTCACTTGTGGACAAGTAAAAGAACAAGTTTGGGAGAGTTGATATCTTGCATATTTCTATTGTTTTATCCATTCACCCATGTGCATTTTGATCATATAGACTAGGATTTAGCCATGTTTAGGTTGCATTTTGCATACATAAGTCCTTATCAGGTATTGGAGTACCACATGGAGTTCTTGGAGACATTTGGGTGCATTTGGAGCTCAAAAGAGGTGATAAAGGTGATCATTAGACGAGCAGTGCATGGGAGCGACCTCACCGGAGCGACACCATGAAGTCGCTGTGACACCTTTTTAGAGCGACTTGACCGGAGCGACACAGCGAGGTCTCTCGCGTCTCCATCACCCGGAGCGACGTGACAGGAGCGACACAGCGAGGTCGCTCGCGTCTCCATCACCCGGAGTGACGTGACCAGAGCGACACAGCGAGGTCGCTCGCGTCTCCATCACCCGGAGCGACGTGACCGGAGCGACGCAGCTAGGTCGCTCGCGAAGAGCGACCCAGAGCGACGTGTCGCAGCGACCCCTCCAAGTCGCTCCCGAAGCCTGGAGCGACCTCCCGGAGCGACTACTGGAGGTCGCTGCGCGCCTTCTGTTTGGTCGAATTCATTTCTACTCAAGGGCCTTTTGGTCATTTCATTATGCACGTTTTTACTTCTGAAAGCCTATGTTTTAAGTACTTTGGCAAGCCACCAAAGAAAAAAAAATCTCTTTTCTAAAGAACAACTAGTAAAACTTCTTTTGATTCAGATTTCATTGCTTTCATCTTGTGTTCTTGTTGATTTCTTATCTATTTCTCTACATGATTAATCTGAAATCCATAATGGGCTTAAGAGGAATCATGGAGATTAGTGAGTAATCACCTTTTGAATTCATGGGTTAGGGAGATTAAGGGTGATTAGGTTAGTTCTAGGATGTTTTAGTGTAGATCATTCTTGTTCCTTGCTAGTAGAGTATTCATAATGCATCTTCTGAGTTGGCCACTCAAAAGTTGATCAATAGGCATTTCCCACTCAAAAGGTGTTTGATGAAATGCCTGAGACAACTCTTCTAGGCTTTTAGTATACTTTGCCAAAGACATTTGTTGTTAAAGGTGCTAAGATAGCTAATAGACTTGTTAGTAATGATTGCTTTCACATTATTCAACCAAAGACATTTGATGTTTGACATATGTTAGCAAATGAGCATTCATCTAGACATAGAGCTTGCTTAGAATTGTGTCTAGGCTTAAGGTTGATAGTTTGATTGATTGTTTGTCATCCTTAGTTCGAAACTTGATCACCCAAGGTCTAATCCCTATACCCATGAGTTCTCTTTTCCCTTAGTCAAGAAAGTATCATTCTGTAATTGCTTTCTAGTATTAGTAGTAGTTTAAAACTCATCTAAATCATTGGTTGCACTTAGATTAAGTGAGTATTTGCATTCTCGGTGCTTTGATATCCCTCAGAACTGGTTCGACAATCACTATACTACAACATTTGTTTTAGGAGCCTTGAAAACTCCTAACATCATTTTATTGAGCTGCTTTGTCAGATAAGGGATTATATTCTGGTCAAATACGTTGTTGTATCTGACTCGTGAAGCAATGGCGAACATATTAATGGTCTTTAAGACTCGTGCTCTTCTTCTTTGAAAAGTGGAGGAATCTGATCTCTTTTGCATATGTGATCTATTGCGATCACATTTAGACAGCTCGAGAAAGCGTGACTCTCATCGTTTGGCAAACATGGAAACATCATGACAGAAAACGGCCACATATCTTCTCTGAATTTGGTTGTTTCTGATCTAGCAAGATCAATGCCATCGCGGCTTGATGGCTCATTTGTTGCGGTATCAGGAACCACATGAGATGGATCCATTTTCGTGCTTACAAGCCTTAGATTGGTTTTTAGCGAAGACACGGAGAAGAGATGGGGGTTGAGATCGATGATGGCAAGTCGTCTCTTTTTTCTGGGGCAGACCGGTTTGCTCGATGGTCTCGGTGAAATTTTGTCTTCGATCTTCGCGTCGGGTTTGGATAGATCCATATCATCGTTTCATGGTTCAGTAGTATCGATGGTAGCGGAGGTCGGATCCATTCTCGTGCTTTCGAAGCTTAGGATCGGGTTCCAAGTAAGGATGTCTTTTGTCTATCTTCCCCATAGTCGGCGCCAAAATGTAGATCCTAGAATCTACACTAAGTATTTGATAGTGTTTGAGATGTAAAACTGGGGAAGAAAGAACTTCGTGGGAGATAATATCCTCAAAACACAACGATAGAGCTGGATTCGAGTTGACAAGAATGGACTTTATTCTTATGTCGAATAACATCGAGATCTCGGACGAGAGAAAGATCGTGACTGAACTCGTGGTTGAGCTGCCTACGTACCCGTCATGGGATCAAGTCTAAACGTAGTTCAATTATGATCATCTCGGATGAGATGTCGGTTTTGTCGGTCTCGAGCGAGACGTCGGGTTCGTCTTGTTTCGTTCGTCTTGTGTGAGACATTGACTATGTGTAAACGGCATCATATTTACGAGCTCGTGTCGTTTGCATGATCTAGGTTCATCGTTGTGGTCAATGAGATTGTAACATAATGATTCAATAATCATGGAAGTGATTATAAGTATTATGGACGTTTCTCCTATTGAGTGAGGAATCTCTTCAAGTCTCGAGCTCTCTTACCAAGAAGTAGAGAACTCCATTTCTTTTTTAAGTGTGATCTTATGTAGAGGAAGCGTGGTCTCTCCTTCCTCCTCTAATATTATCTCTTCTTTTATTTATGTATTTCTTTTCTTATGAGAGCTTGTTCTCCCTCAAATATGGCCCCCCATTTCGAGAGCTACGTATTTGCTTTTTATAAGAGAAGCTCGCCACCGTCGAACTCGGTATGTTGTTGCACGTGTTCCTTTATTTTAGCCTTGACTTCCTTAATTCTTGGAATGTGTATATCTTTTAGTTAAATAAATGATCTTGGCTCATTCAATAATATCTGAATAAGTCTTTTAACCACTTCGATCTTAAGTCGGTCCAAACGTCAAACCGTTTCTACTAAACTGAGATTTACCGAACCATTAATCAACTTGTTCTTTTGGCGGGAAGGATTATGTGACAAATCATGTATCAACAATGAGGAGGACGAGTTGGGTGAAGAGGAGGTTGCTACTGAGCTAAAAACATTATCGATGAATGCTTGTTTGGGGATTGATTCTCCAAAAATAATGAAGTTGCTGGGCAGAATTAACAATTCTGAGGTGATAGTTATGATGGATAGTGGGGCGTCACATAATTTTATTTCACCTAAGATTGTGAAAAAGCTGCGTTTGACGGTGGGTGAAGATAAAAACTTGGATGTCTTGCTTGGCAATGGGGTGATTGTCAAGGCGTTTGGTGTATGTAAGGTGGTTATGTTCCAGTTGAACAACTCGAGTTTCTCATCTGATTTCATTACATTGGACTTGAGGTCAGTGGATGTTATTCTTGGGGTGCAATGGCTTGAGACGTTTGGGAAGTGTGAGATGGATTGGAAGAAACAAGAGCTCTCTTTTATTCATAACAATGAGCGGGTTACGGTATGGGGTGACAGAAGCTTACATTCTCCTCGCTCGTCTCTTGAATCGTTGCAGTCAAGCTATGCTGCTATGGAGGGAAAGCAAGGTGTTTCTCTTCGTAGTTCTGAAGCCATATCACATTATCTCTAAGGTGCGTCTGCATTGGATGCCTTGTTGTGCTCTTGGGAGGCAGTGTTTACGTTACCTCTACCTCCTGTAAGGGGTAATGAGCACTCGATTCAACTGCTTCCGGGAGTCACGACTGTGTCTGTGCGTCCATACTGTTATCCTCACTACAAAGATGGTCATGGAGAAGATGGTTTCGGAGATGTTGGAGGCAGGAATCATTAGAGCCAGTACTAGCCCTTTCTCTAGTCATGTCTTATTGGTGAAGAAGAAGGACAAGAGTTACCGCTTATGTGCCGATTACAGAGCTTTGAACAGAGCCACTGTCTCTGATAAATTTCCTATTCCGGTGATTGACCAATTGCTGGATGAGTTACATGGCGCCAAGGTCTTCTCGAAGCTTGATCTGTGTTCTGGTTATCATCAGATCCGCATGGCTGAAGGTGATATTGCTAAAGCAGCTTTTCGAACAGTGGAGGGGCATTATGAATTCCTGGTTATGCCATTTGGTTTAACGAATGCTCCTGCTACTTTTCAAGCATTGATGAATAAGCTTCTTAAACCCTTCTTGCGCGACTTCGTCTTGGTGTTCTTTGATGATGTGTTGGTGTATAGTTCATCAATGGAACTTCACTTACAACATTTGGAGGCTGTTCTACGAGTGTTCCAGGATAACCAGTTGTTTGCTAACCAGAAGAAGTGCGTGTTTGGTATGGATCAGGTGGAGTACCTAGGTCATATCATATCTGGTAATGGTGTGGCGACTGACAGTATGAAGGCTGAGGCAATGAGATAATGGCCTATTCCTAAAACCGTGAAGCAGCTGTGTGGGTTCCTAGGATTAACAGGTTATTATAGGAGGTTTGTGAGGAGTTACGGGGTGATTGCTAAACCACCAACCTCCTTACTAAAAAAAGATCAGTTGTTTGGGCACACGAAGCTCGGTTAGCATTTGAGAAATTGAAGGAAGCGATGTGT
Organism: Brassica napus; assembly: GCF_020379485.1. Classification (NCBI taxonomy): domain Eukaryota; kingdom Viridiplantae; phylum Streptophyta; class Magnoliopsida; order Brassicales; family Brassicaceae; genus Brassica; species Brassica napus. Next base: position 25,013,520 of record NC_063452.1, read on the forward strand.
TCTGCTCCTGTATTGGCCTTACCTGATTTTGAGAAGCAGTTTGTTGTAGAGACAGATGTTTCTGGTGTAGGACTGGGCGCGGTTTTGATGCAAGATAAGCAGCCTATAGCGTTCTTTAGTCATGCTCTCACTCCTCGTGAGCAACTGAAGCCGGTGTATGAGATAGAATTGATGGCAGTGGTGATGACAATTAAGAAATGGAAACATTACTTGATTGGAAGGAAGTTTGTAGTACATATGGATCAAAGAAGTTTGAATTTTCTATTGGAGCAGAGGGAGGTTAATGTGGAGTATCAAAGGTGGTTGGTGCAGTTGTTGGGTTTTGAATTTGATATTCTCTACAAACCGGATGCGAAAATAAAGCGGTTGATGGGTTGTCTAGAAGCATGTGTGGGATGGAAGTTTCGTTGAATACAATGTTGTTGTTGGCGTTGACTTCTCCTTCAGTCTTACAACTTCAGGACATTTATCATGAAATTGAGAATGATCAGTCCATTCAAGTGTTATTGGAGAAGGTGAAGGTCAAGTCTATTGTTTCGGAGAATTATCAGGTGATTGAAGGACGCTTGTGGTATAAAAGGAGGTTGATGATACCAAAGACGTCGAGGTTTATTTGAGTTCTGTTACACGATGCTCATGATAGTGTTATGGGAGGACATTCCGGAGTTTTCAAGACTTTGAAGAGAATTCAACGCTCTTTTTATTGGAAAGGCATGATAAAGGATGTTCAGAAATATGTGGCGGAGTGTGTAATTTGTCAAACGCATGAGACGTCGACACTATCACTAGCGGGACTGCTTCAACCTCTCCAGTTGCCATCACGTGTGTGGGAGGATTTGGCAATGAATTTTATTGAGGCTTTACCGACTTCTCAAGGGTTTAACGTGATCTTGGTGGTGGTTGATAGGCTGAGCAAATATGCTCATTTCTTGAGCCTGAGGCATCCGTTCTCTACGGTTGATGTTGCTAATTGTTTCATTGATGGTGTGGTGCGCTTACATGGATTTCCAGAAAAAATTGTCTCAGATCGTGACCGTATCTTTTTGAGTGCGTTCTGGAAGGATGTGTTTCGCTTGGCGGGAACTCATCTCAAGTATAGCACTGCTTTTCACCCTCAGACTGATGGGCAATCTGAAGTGATTAACCGGTGTCTTGAGACGTATCTTAGGTGCTTCGCTTCGTCTCACCCGCGAACTTGGCACAAGTTTCTTCCCTGGGCAGAGTATTGGTATAACACGTCGTTTCACATGGCTTTGAAGACTACTCCTTTTCAGGTGGTGTATGGAAGGGAGCCTCCTGCGATTGTGAAGTTTGAGGAAGGCTCTACATCGAATTTTGATCTGGAGGAGGCCTTACGTGAGCGTGATCGAGTGTTAACTGTGATCAAACAGAACCTGAGTCGTGCTCAAGAGATTATGAAGAAGAACGCAGACAAACATCGTCGAGATGTTTCTTTTGAAGTGGGGTCTTGGGTGTACTTGAAACTCCGTCCTTATCGACAACAGTCTGTGGCAAAGCGGGTTTGTCCTAAGTTGGCTGCTAAGTATTTTGGACCGTACCAGGTGATTGCTCGGGTTAGTCAGCTAGCTTACAAGTTGGAGTTGCCTGTGAATAGTCGAATTCATCCGGTGTTTCATCTCTCAACTGAAGGCCGCTATAGGAGTTGTTAAGGTGGTATGTCCATTGCCTTTGGAGGGTGTTGAAGAGTTGGAGGTGGCTCCAGAACCACATGAGGTGTTGGCTACTCGCTATGATGCACAAGGACATTTGGAGCTGTTGGTTCTGTGGCTGGGTCGTCCTACTCATGAGAACTCGTGGATGTTGTTACAGGTGTTTGAGGAGTTGTATCCTTTCTTCAAGCTTGAGGACAAGCTTGGTTTCAAAGGGAGGAGTATTGATAAGTATAAGAGAGGTTACTTTCGCCAGAAGAAAAGGAATGCAAATGAGGAGCGTGGTGACGTGGAGGAACAAGTGGAGGAGATTCAAAATGAGGAAGTTAATGACGTGGCCACGGAGGTTGAGAAACGAAAGACTGGGAGTGAGCTAGAGTCTTTGCCTTTGGAGCTCAAAGAAGAGGAGAAGGCTCTTTAAATACGAATAGAGTCGTTGCTTTACTCTTTATGCTTGGTATGTTGATTTTAGACGTCATGAGTCTAGAAACGATTGCTATGAGGTCGTAGATGAAAATCGCTATTGCCATGAGATAGTGATTGGAATCTGAACTTGCAAAGCTATTTCTATTATTCAATAAATGAGTACTTCTCTTCGCAAGTCTTTCAAGTTACAAAACTCTATCAGTACATATCTGCCCCAAGCTTTCCTGTTATGCATTAGCTTCTCTGTTTGTTGATACCCTTCCTGACTTGGCTGATGTATTCCGATCACATCTCTAGTTACCGTTGGATTCTCCCAGTACATTGTTTTCGAGATCTGAAAGTAGCCTGTTTTTAAAGAAGTGATCAACACAGCTTTCAGTTTATTAAACTCTTCTTGTACTTGTGATGGCTGATTTGATCAAAAAAAAAAAAAAAAAAAAAAAAAAAAAAAAAGTACTTGTGATGGCTGCTTTTGTTCTTCTCCTGGTTTGATCAGTTTTGGCAACACTTCTTGGCTTTGAACACAAGAAATGATCTGCTTTGTGACTTGTGGAGATACATCTTTTTTCTCATCAAAGACTCTTATCTGAAGACCTATCCTCTCATCAGCTTTGGCTAAGTAAGCTTTATAGTAAGTACCTTGTGATTAGTCCACACATATTGTTTGAAGGATGGAAAAGGTAACGATTCAAGTGATCAACCACGGCACGCTCTTTAGTAAACTCTGATCTTCTTCACAGAAGAACATTTTGTCATGGTCGTTGCAGTCATGAGCTAGATGGATGTAAAGATGAGACAGAGACGAAACCGAAGACACGTAGATCAGTTTCCTCTTCAGCATATCTCCATGGAAATGAGCTGAGTTTTGAGCAAAGCCACGAAACTGATTAGCTCATGTCAAGTCGTTTGGTAACAACCGAGTGGTGTCTAGGAACGGTTCACAGAATAATAGATCAGCGAACTCTCTCCTCCCTTAACGACCAAGACTCTATCTGTCAACATTGCACACAGAAACGCTGAGGCAATACTTATAACCCGGTTGCCTAATCCACTAAACTCCATCCAAACATACTTGCATCCTTCTGAGTCTAAATCACCGATTTGTTTCGGTTTAAGCAGTCTTTCAGCGTTGGTATATGGTCTGGTTCCTGGTCCACATCGTTTGTGAAGCTCTTCATAAGCTCTATTCTAAGCTTTGAAAGGAGATACAAAGAAGGTTTATACGGTGAAGGTTGAGATTGGTAATCTACTCATGCAAGAATCTTTGTTGAAACCAGACACAAGTAGTCCTCCAAGCAGAGAATCTGATGGAAAAACATTCAAGAAAATTTTATAAAACCCATCACAAAGGCAAAACGTTTTAAACATATTTATAATCTTTTTTCTTTTTTTTTTACACCTTTTGGATCATGATCACTCTGCAAGGTTGAATCATCTGTGGATGTCACATTTGGTTCTGGTTTTATTTGCATGATTCTTGATGCTTCTGCAAAGCCATTCCTTTGATCATACCATTCCTGTCCAAAGATAACTATGATTACTAGCAAAACAGGGAAAATCACCATGAAATAAGCTAGGATCTCAGTGATCCTCATTGCTCCAAACAACCTGTATCTCTTTTCTTGGACGCCAATTTGTTCTTCAGTATGTTTATCAATGGCTTTGGAAATAGATAATCTCCTTCTGGAAGGATACAGATCCATCAAGAAACCCTAAGAATTGGGAAAACGAAAGTATATATCAAATCTAATCTCTTCTCCCTTTCACCCTTCTTCATCTGCTAGATAGGAAACAAAAAAAAGAGTATGAGAAGATGTAAAGACAGTCAGATTCACATTCACTTATAACCTTACCATAAAAAAAATAAGAAACTGAAACTTTGGTAATAAAGACTTTTTGTATTTATCTAATTTGAGCAAATTTCAAAATCACAAATCTTGACTTAATAAATACTCTAATTTAAGAAGATAGAGCGTGTTATACATCATATAATCACAAACAAACAACAGAGAATCATAGTAGCTTAAGTCCCTAGCTTATATCCTCACAATGTCTCACATGAGGAATCAAAAATCCTCTGTCTATCGTAACGATCAACCAAAAGGGACTTTCCCTATAAAGATTTGGTCTCCTTCACAGAAGAACATCTTGTCCATGATCTCCATAGTCATGCATGGACAAGGTGAAGATAAAGAAGAGACGAAAAGTTTTATCTGTCGGCAACCACCTGATTCTTCAGCATATGTCTATAGCAACGAGAGGATTCTTGATTCAACGTATCAAACTGATCCATTTTCAGCTGAAGAACAAACAAAAGGACACTGTTTCAACTAAGCAACCTTGGCCTAAAAAGATACTCAAACTGTTTAAAGGTACTTATTTTCTCAATACCCATTAATGTTTCCTTCAGGGAAACCTTTTGAGTATTTTTCTTGATGCAATAATATTAGGGAGTGGTCAGTTTTTAGTTCTGTTTCTTGGTTTCTTTCATCTCTATATACATGAGAAACTTATGATATTAAAAAAATAAACTCAAAACGAGAAATACATAGTACATCATTGCTTAATGGATTTTCTGCCTCCCCTCAACTAGATAGTAACTCCTCGTCCTAGAACTAACCACAACGTTTAAAAAACAAAACTCACAAGCCACTGAGACTAACATCTCCTTCTTGATCTTTGATGGGTCAGCTTTTGTATACCCAGTCTTCTTTCTTACTCCATGTGAATGAATATAGTTGAATAATCTGACACTAGACAGTTTCAAGACAAGAGATCGAACAACTAGTTGTCTTTGTCGTCATCCTCATCGTAGTTGAACGGTAATGGAACCGTCTTGAATGCTCTGTACTTTCCCACATTGTTCAAATGCTCGTTCTCTAACCTGAAGAAGTTCCATATCCCACGGCGGATAATCTCAAGACTGGCTACAACAGCAACCATCGTCTGTTTATGCATAAAGGAGAAGTTGAAATCCAGCACGGTCTGCACCCACGCAAATCTAAGCAAGACGTTCAAGATCTGCACAGTTTTGTTTTTTTTTTAGAACTAGAAAAATCAGTTTTGATCTATTAAGATGAGGGCTTATAAGTGCACCATTGCGATGAAGTAAACTTTCTTTTGCGGGATAAGGAGTTTATCCCTGAGCCAACGGTTTTTAGAAGTCCTGTTGAGAAGACCCCAGTCCAAGACTAAGTCCCAGTAAGTACAGAAAATGGCAGCAATAGCTGAGAAGATCCCAGCTAACATTCTCCACACAAATTGATTATCCTTGTCCACACTATAAGCTGTCCTTAAGCAGACAGCCACTATTGTCAAGAAGTACTTTATGCCATTGTATCCTTGTTCTGCGTTTTTCTCTTCAAATAGACGTCTCAAGCACTGCATAGAGATCATGTTTTAAGCAAATGTTATAATATGAATGAAACAGACAGCTAGATTTTTTTCTGAAGGTACCTGAAGGAGACGGCAGACATAAGGGACGACAGCAACAATGAATAAGAAAGCATTGTAGGTGTCAGAGTCAGTGCAAGTGTTTTGTCTGAGTTTGTAATCTCCCCAACCGTAGTGACATATGTAAAACTGGACGCTTCTTAGAGCTTGCACCTGACTTGTTAACTGATCTCCCAACAAGAAATCAGGTAAAGTTACCTGCATGAGAATAAAGGCAAAAAAAAATATCAAGATTTAAGACGAGCCTTTTATTTTTATCATCATCAGTGAGATCCTTTTAGTTTCTGTTCTACCTTGTAGAGAGGAGCAGCAAGGCAATGAAAGAGGCATGTGAGGAAGAACAAGCGACTCGAGCGGTAGAAGATGTTGAATGGTAAGACTAGAACTATAAACATAACCTAGATCACAAAGTAAAACATGTTAGCAATAATGTCATATATTCACAAGCTGGTTGTTTAAAAAAATTTATGGACTTACAATGAGGAGGATAAGAGGAAGAAGTTCGGTTAATGCTTTGTAATCATTAGTTTCAGGATCAACCTCCATGTCAAGATTGGCAATGACACAAAGAAGGGCCAAAACACCAATGCTGAAGCCCACAAGTAGGACTTGTCTATAGCGAAGTTCTGTTCCTTGCTTGAACCCGAATATGAATGAATAGTTCACTCGATACCTCGTCCAGTAGTAAATGTTGGCAGCATACATGAGTATGTGCAGTACAATGAACCCAAACAAGCTGCAAGAACAACAAAGAAGGCAGAGTGTATCTAAACAAACAGTTTTCCACCTTAAAATGTTCGGTACAGATTAGTAGATATAGAGACTAAGTAGTGATTACCTGTAAAGAGGGAACATGGTGTTCATGTACTTTTTGTGGCCATCCTCCTGCAATATGTTCCGGGTGCGTATGATGGCGAAGAGAGCTACAACTAGAGAAAACATGCATCCACCCAAGAAACCTAAAAAACAGAAATCCAAAATTAGAACCTGACAAGCATAGGCTGAAGGAGACAACATAAAATTGGAAGTTTCTTAAATCTAGGTGTTCTCCAAAAGAGAAAAAAAAAAAATCATTTTGAGGTAGTATAAATACGGATTTAAGAGGTTATAATTTATTTATTCCACAATTAATATACAAACCATATAAAAATGTTTTGAGGTAGTATAAAATATGAGTATACCTGTGGAGAATGTAATACGATGTCTCTCTCTTTTAGCTTGAGGTCTCAAGATGTTCATTCCTTTTGTTCTATTAGCATTGGTGAAATGCTTTATGAACGTAGCTTCAACACGCTCCATTAGTCTAATAACCTGTGACGACAATAGAGGAGGAGCAAGAGAAGATCAGTTATTTACAAGATACATAATAAGAATGAATGATCTCAATCAAGTGTACTGAAAAGAAGACATTCTTCTTTCTTTACCTCATCAGAGCCACCAAGGTAAGAGTTATCAATCATTTTCATGTAAGACTTTGTAGCATTCCTCGAAGTGACCTTATCATACTTCTTCAATATCTTGGAAAACGCTAACACATTCAAGAAGCTGTAGCTTTTGAGTAGCCTAAGCTTCTGGTAGAACTCGACGAAGGCGCGTCTGAGCTTCTCCTCGACTCTTCTCAGGTTATCTCTGCTGAACTTGAGCTCCGGGTCCGAGGACTTTAGAACGTGTTTAATTGTGGAACGAGGTGTTTCTTTCGTATTGTTGATCTTGACACGGTCCAAAACCTCGATGGAAGATGGTCTTGCAGCGTTTAGCCTACTTATGTCCTCGTAAACGACTTTATCTTCTTCTTTCTCCACATCATCTTCATCTTCGTCTTCGTCGGATTTACCAGCTTTACTTGATCCTCCTTCCTGTATTGCTTCCAAAGCTTGTGCTCCAAGTTTCACTGCAACCAAAACCGGCATTTGAAATAAATCACATGAAATTTTGAGTGATTCGGTTTACAATGGTTCGATAAAACCGAATCAATCATTTATCAAACCGAAGAAATATATAACCAGAGAGAGAGAGAGAAAAAAATCATTTTAAATGTGGCCACTGTGTCACTGTCAGATAAATCCGGAAGCAATCATCAATTTAACAGCTGTCGCTAGTCGGTTCAACAAAAAGATGTCAATTTAGAAATTTAGTAGGGGTCACGGTTCTATAAACCCGAGAATCAAACCGGTGAGAATGCACAGTCACGGACTCAACTCACTAAGTTAGGTAATTCGACATAAATTCGAAATAATCAAGGCTCAATAATATTACTCGGTAGGCCTGCGACTTTTATCCGAGATCCAGATTGGATCCGAGATTCGATTCGAATCCCTTTCGAAAATCCGAATATCCAGAGGGGCCGAATCCGGATAGTAAAATGTTGGATCCGTCAAAACCGGATCCAGATATTTTAATTTTTTAATCCGGACCGGATCTTTAAGTTTTATTAATAACTATTTTAAAAATAGTAATATCTATATATTAAAATTAATTTTATTTAATATATTTTTATTTTTATAATAGTGTATATAAAGTTTATGTAAATTTTGTAATATTATACATAGAAATAATTAAAAACATTATATATATTTATTTTTAAATTATTTTTAATATTTTATATATATTAATATTATTTTTTATTTATTTTAAAGATCCAAATCCAGATACCCGCCGGATATTACAAATTTTAGAAGGATATCCGACACCCAGATCCAGATAAAGATAGTAAAATTATGAATCCGCCGGATAAAGATCCGGATACTTAAAAATTACCCGGATACCCCCATCTGTCGCAGGCCTCGGTACATAACAATTCTACATAGCCGAAATTTATAATCAATATAACCAGAAAAAAAAAAATCAATTTCAATCCATCCGGTGTTACGGTCCGTGAAAATCGGAATCAATTATCAAGCTATCACTTTCAATTTAGCGATTCCGTACAGTTACGGTTCGATAAAACCGATTAGAATGCACATCACCGACTCACTAAGTTAGGTTACTTACTGGATCTAGCACCGGCGGGAGTAGAAGCTGCGACGGCGGCGGCGGAAATAGAGACATTAGAAGCTAAACGAGTCATCTCCACCGTCCGCACCTCCCACGGCCAACCATCAGGATGCTCCACTTTCACCCTAAACGCGATCAGCGCATCCATCTGTTTGTTAAGCATCACAGCTTCTTTCATCACTTCTTCAACTTTCTCTTTATAAAACTTCTCCACTTTGTTGAACTCGTCGTCTAACCGCCGGAAAAACACCGTCTCGTACTCTCCTCCTTCCTCCGCCGCCATCAGAAACGTCGTCTCGTATCCGTGACTCGCCGAGTGGACCAGAATCGGCGCCGATTTTATTCCTTCCTCGATGTCGTCGTCCGAATCTGAAAATGGACCGATCTGTACACCACCGTGGCCGTGGGGATGTCTCTTTCTCCCCGACTTTGCCAGTAAACCGCTGAATGTTCGGTAAATAGTCAGCTTCCGGTGGAGATGATGGCCGTGACCCTGGGGAGGGTTGTTTTTGCGTTTGAATTTGACGATATCTTTTAGAAGAGATTTGAGATGATTGTAGTCCATGTAAGCTTCGTGCCACTCCGGCACCATCTGCGACGAAAATTCTTTCCCGAACTTCATTAGTTCCGGTTTCCTTTGTTGTTTCTGTGTCTGAAGAGTGGTTAAGAAAACAGGAGTACTTATAGGGATGTGTTAATCAGTGACAGGTCGCAGTATCTATGTTTCATTATGTATTGATTTAAATAAAAATGGCAATGTGTATCAATTTTTGATATGGTTGAAAGTTGTTGAAAGTGGAAACCCATTCACCAATGTTTTCAGAAAAAGTTAACCAAAGCGCGTGGGAACTGCCCCCACGGACATCAAACATATTTAGAAACGAATAGAATAGGCAAAGCTGATTATTTTAAAATAAAATTTCGATAGTAATCCGAATTATTCAAATAAAAAGATTGAGAAATTGGAGTTAGTAGCCTTTTTATAGCCACCTTTTTATTATTTTTTTAAAGTGCACATGAGGTTTATATAGTTGCTACTGTATTAAAAAACTAATTTAGATTTAATCTAATCGACCAAATTATAAAAAACGAATTAGTGCATTAAATTCGTCAGAGGGCCCATTAATAGAGTTCTCCATGAGGCGGACCAAAAAAAAGTGACATTAACGAGTCTTTTAATAGTAGAAGAAAAGAACGTCGCAGTTTGAGTTAATATGAGATGACATTAACTAGATCCACCATAATCATGGGCAAACAAACCGGAACCAAAAAAAACCAAACCGAATTACCCGAAACTGAATTCGGATTGAGAATCAAAAGGGTATTCGAGTATCCAAAAAAACAAGTTTCAATTTTCTGAAATAAGGTAAAATGTTGTCAAACCCAGTCAAACTCGGGTGGATAAGAAGAATGAGATCATCATAACCACCAAATCATATTATCTTTTAAGGACTCTCTTATATTATATAGATGTGGTATTTTTAGATTAAAATTAAATACTTACAAAACTAGCATTTTATTGATTCAAAATCTGGTTAGATTGACAAATATGTAAGTGTATAACCACTAGACCACTTAAACTAACATGTTAACTAATATATTTTGTATATATAATAAATTATATATTAAACGGGTACCTGAAACCGAACCAAAATCTCATTAGTATCTATTGGATATACAAATAATTTATTCGATATATCCAGAACCAAATGGTTCCTATCCAAAACCGAACAGAATATCCGCCATATAAAGTTCACTATCACATGGAACACTGGGATTGTGCTAGCTCTATTTTCTCTATACCTAAAGTAGTCTCCTAAGTCGAAGCAAGGTCTGGAATTTAGTTCATTACTAGATGATTTAACTCTTTATTTTGGCAATTCGTTTTCTTGTTATCTACTTTTCAAAAACAATATGGTCTCAGTTAGTCTTTATAGTCATTCAATTTTTTTCTTTCGTCCAAAAAAAAAACGTGTGGAAGTATTAGAAAATATGTGAGCTCTCGAAAACTTAAATAACATTTCAATGGAGTAATATAAACAGAAATAATTTCTAAAACTAAACGTATTTTTATTTAAAACCAACAGGAACTTCAGAAACTGAATTTTCTTTTTGGTATTCTTGCCAAGTTCTCCGAATGAATTCCTTTGAAAAAATCAAAATCTCAGAGAGTGAAAAAATTATAAAAACAAACTTATATTTTTTTTTAACACCACAAGCTTAGGGAGTTACTGAAGGCATAATTGATGTTCTTATCATGATAGTAAGAGAAAAAAACAGAAAAGAAAAAAAGACCAAAACTCTAATCTCTCTTCTCTCTGGCGGCTCGGACGCGCAGTCGCCGGAAATCAACAATTTTTCTTTTTTATTCTTCTCATATCTTTTGTTCTTCTTTGTTATCTTCTTGTATTATCTATCTGCGTTTTGTGGTCGTGGTGAGATTATTTTGATCATTTTTGGGTCAGATCTTACGAGCAGATCCGATGATTTTCGACGAATACTATTTCGGTGTGGCAGTGTGTGTTTGTCTACTCAGGTTTCTATATGGATTCTGACCAGAGTTTTTAAGATTTTCTGGCTCGTGGTGAAGTGACGGTTTTCCCGTTAAGTTCCAGATTCTTGTAGAATGACGGTTTTGGTGTTTTGTTGATTTACTTAACCTCCTCAACGTTTAGGTGGTAGGTTATTTTCTCTCTTTGTTAATAACTTAATAGCTACTGTTAGGCTATCATAGGTCAGAATTGGCGGGAATTATCTTATAGAAACCGATCCTTAAAATTTGAGTTCTTCGCAAACCGCTATCCCCTAGACTATATTTGCGAAGTAATTTTGCCACATGTCCTTTCTACAATCAATTTCACAAAACAAATATGACATGGCTACTGAAATTGATGACATGACTTCCGGAAAAATATGACATGGATAATTTCATTTAATGTTGATTTATATTTTTGGCAAACTTATTAGAATATGGTAATAATTCATATATTACATTTAATATTGATATTTCTTTTTGGTAAACTTTTTAAAAATATGGTAATAGATCATACATCATCTATAAAAAAAAATTCATATATAACACTTCAAATTTTGAAATACTATTATTTTGTATACTTATACAATTTGTATTACTAAAACTTTCAAAAATTTCTACAATTTCTTAAAAATTTAAATATCTAATCGTAAGATCATTAGTCTTATATATCTACAAATTTTATAAATATTGTTTCGGTTAAATATTTGATAATTATACAATTTTATATTATTCTTATTAGTTTTATACAAATTGATTTAATATATATCAAATCTATATTAAATATTAGTAAGAAAATAGTAAAATCTATAATATTTAATAAAATTTATTTTTAAATATAAATTAGATTTTAAAAAAATTACAGCACATGGTGCAGGAAAACACCTAGTTGTGGATAAAAGAAGAGCTTGTTTCAAGGATCTGAGCTTATGCTTTTACAGTTTGGCCTCTAATTTTGGATATTTCATATCGATGGCAAACATGCGACATTACCGTATCATCTTGATGGACTCTTTCGTTCATGCTCATTATTTTATTTTGTATCCATCGCATTACTTTCACTTGTAAAATAGAGTCGAAGCGGTAAGAGATCAGAGATCATAGCCCTCTGGCTCGTCATGTTCTCTTTGGCTGCAACAACTCCCCAGTGAGGAAGCTGATCAGTAAGGTTCACACCTTGAGAATTAGTACAAAAACCAGTTTGTTGGTTGGCACCATTTCATTTTTTGGTGGATTTTTTCTATATGCTCTTTTGAGCTTTTTATGTCACCTACTGATGATTTTTTTTAATTTATTTAATTTTTTTAAGAGATGGTTGTTTGAACTTTGCTTTCTTATGGCTTGTAACTAAACAGTGTTAAAAAATTGATGTTCTTGTCTATGAAAATAAACAATTAAGTGGAAATAAATCATGATTTAATAAACAAATAAATAATTAAGTGTAATAATATTAGTTTAATAACAAAATATATTTAATAATTTTTTAAGAGAGGGTCCAACTTAAAAATTACACATGAAAAAAGTTGAGACTTCTACTTTAATAATATAGACTAGAGCTTGATATGCGCATCCGCGCATGTGTTAGTGTTTTTATTTATGTTGATTTTTGTTTTCCATGTGAACATTATATATTTTTAGATGTGTGATCATTTTGTTATACAATTGTATCGCGGTATTAATTTTTACTTTTTTATAAAATTTTATTTGTTTTCCATTTTAAGTGTTCTATTTTTTAAAAAAAAAATTACATTGCAGATGTATCATATATTTTTCGTAATCTATTGATCATATTGAAATTGTTTAGTAAATAATAATATGGTATCAATTTTAACGATTTTATATAAACAAAATCTATATCTTGCAAGTGAATTTTATGTTTTTACAGAAATAAAGAAGAAATATTTATTTAACAATATGTAATATACTTTCTTGCATAGCACATTACTCTTAAAAGATAAATATAGATAATATCTAAAATGTAACATAGCACATTATACCTAAAAGGTATTGAATTAATATATAGTGTTAAATAATCCAGTATATCTTGGCTTCCACCGAGATGGGTCCAAAATTTGCGGTATTATCGGACGCTTCGGTCATCGGACGTTGGAGGAGCTCGGATGTTAAATTTTGCTTCCAATAGTTAGCGGGATTCAAATTCGGGTCCATATTGAGGTCGAAGCTCCCTCAAAATCGCTGGACCGTATTATTATATTATATTGTTGTCCACTAATCTAGTCACTACAATCATTTTCGCTGAAAAAAATATGACATGGCACTTAAAATAGATGACATGGTTTTAGAAAATAGTGACATGGTATCATATTAATTGTGAGATGTAAAATTTCCTTATAAAAATTTAAATATTTTTGTAGGGATTTTAAATATGGTAATAAAAATAACTCATATATCATCATTAATATCAATTTTCCATATAAATATTTATTTATGGTAAACTATTAAATATATTAATAATTCATATATCACAATTAAAATAATAATATATATGTATATATGTATCTCATATTAATAAAAATAAACTAAATAAAGTAACACTAATCCAAAAAAATATTGATAGTTAAATATTTAAACATTATTTAAATTTATCTGTTCATCTTCATCGTTTAAATTAACAAAAAAATATTTTAGTTTAACTAAAACAAACAAAGTCTCAAATTTATTAGAATTTATATTTATATGTAAATATATATATATATATATATATATATATATGTATATAATTAAAATTATATGGGAAGATATATATATTCATTTATTTATTTATTTATTTATATATATATATAAATAAATAATCATTAAACACAATAATATAATTAAAACTATTTTTATAAAATCTAATTTTATCTTTATTAAAATTTAAATAAAATAAAATTTAAATAGTTATATCAAATCAAAAGAAATAAGATTACAAAAATACGTTTATGATTTTTTATAACAATTGAAGTTAAAATATAAATTAATAATGTTGAAATATAAATCAAAATTTTCTTTTGGAATAAAAAATGTTATGTTAAAAATTACTATTTATGCGCATGGCGCAGCAAAATTCCTAGTATCATATTATATTTTTCAGTCCACCTTGCACCGATATCTTGGCTTATTTTATTGTACCTATACCATCTAATTAATTATATCATCAGTTTGATAAATACATAAGAAAGCGTGTACAGTCCACACTTAGCTTTATCATGCTCAGAAACTAGCTACTTGAATAATTTCTAACTTCGTTGAAGATCTCAAACTTCGATCTTAACGATAAATTATTCTAGTTTCACAAAAGTAAAATAGTACAATTATCTTGGTCTTGGTTTGACCTCGCCATATATTCTTCTGTGATTGAAGTTACCTACGTGGATCTCTATCTATTTGGACTTAGAAAGTCATAGTAAATATAACACGTTTTTTACTCTTTTTTGTGCACCTGCACCTACACGTTTCTTACTTCTACAGTTCTACCAATGAAAAAGGCACATTCATTTTTACCATAGATAAATCTTCAGGGTTTTAAGTATTCACAAATTACGATGTAGAAAGTACAAGGCCAATGAATATTATTGTCTTTCGAAAGTAAGGAAATGAATATAATGTCTTGTGTAATATCTGACAAGAACGATCCACTTCGTGAATTCACAAAAAAAGTTTTAACTTTAAAGTATAAACTCCATGTCTGCTTATGGCTCCGGAAAGGTAATATCTTTGCCGGCTTTGTGTATGTTTCTCCCGGTTTAATCTTATAAAATCTATCATATGAAAAAAAAAAAGAATAAACTCCATAACATATATCTGATTCTTGATACCCATGAATGTTGTTTTTTTTTGCTAAAGATGATACCCATGAATGTTTCCTTCAATCAAACTTTTTTTGTTCTATGATTTCTTGATGCAATAATATTTTGAGAGTAGTCACCTTTTAGTTCTACTTTAGGTGTCTTTCCTCTCTAGTCTCCATATACATGAGAAATGATATCAAAAACTGAGAAATACAGTGTACATTGCTTAACGGCCTAGAATCAAATAGTAAGTCCTAGTTCTAGAACTAACCACAAGTTTTATAAAAGCTCTTACATGCCCTGAGATTAACATCTCCTCCTTGATCTTGATGGCTCGGCTATTGTATAATCTGGTCTTCTTCTTACTCCATGTGGATGAATTCAGTTGAAGCATCTGACACTACACAATTTTAAGACAAGAGATCGAACAACTAGTTGTCTTTGTCGTCATCCTCATCGTAGTTGAACGGTAATGGAACCGTCTTGAATGCTCTGTACTTTCCCACATTGTTCAAATGCTCGTTCTCTAACCTGAAGAAGTTCCATATCCCACGGCGGATAATCTCAAGACTGGCTACAACAGCAACCATCGTCTGTTTATGCATAAAGGAGAAGTTGAAATCCAGCACGGTCTGCACCCACGCAAATCTAAGCAAGACGTTCAAGATCTGCACAGTTTTGTTTTTTTTTTTTTTAGAACTAGAAAATTCAGTTTTGATCTATCAAGATGAGGGCTTGTAAGTGCTCTCACCATTGCGATGAAGTAAACTTTCTTTTGCGGGATAAGGAGTTTATCCCTGAGCCAACGGTTTTTAGAAGTCCTGTTGAGAAGACCCCAGTCCAAGACTAAGTCCCAGTAAGTACAGAAAATGGCAGCAATAGCTGAGAAGATCCCGGCTAACATTCTCCACACGAATTGATTATCCTTGTCCACACTGTAAGCTGTCCTCAAGCAGACAGCCACTATCGTCAAGAAGTACTTGATCCCATTGTATCCTTGTTCTGCGTTTTTCTCTTCAAATAGACGTCTCAAGCACTGCACAAGTATTCAGCAAATGTTATAATATGAATGAAGCAGACAGCTAGATTTTTTTCTGAAGGTACCTGAAGGAGACGGCAGACATAAGGGACGACAGCAACAATGAATAAGAAAGCATTGTAGGTGTCTGAGTCAGTGCAAGTGTTTTGTCTGAGTTTGTAATCTCCCCAACCGTAGTGGCATATGTAAAACTGGACGCTTCTAAGAGCTTGCACCTGACTTGTTAACTGATCTCCCAGCAAGAAATCAGGTAATGTTACCTGCATGAGGACAAATGCAAAAAAAAAAAAAAAAAAGTAAAAAATACAATTATCAAATATTTTGTATCATTATTCAACAATTTATGTTCTACCTTGTAAAGAGGAGCAGCAAGGCAGTGAAAGAGGCATGTGAGGAAGAACAAGCGACTCGAGCGGTAGAAGATGTTGAATGGTAAGACTAGAACTATAAACAGACCCTAGATCCCAAAGTAAACCATGTTAGCAATAACGTCATATATTCAAAAGCCGGTGTTTGGATTTATGGACTTACAATGAGCAGAATAAGAGGAAGAAGTTCGGTTAATCCTTTGTAATCATTAGTTTCGGGGTCAACGTCCATGTCCAGATTGGCAATAACACAAAGAAGGGCTAAAACTCCGATGCTGAAGCCCACAAGTAGGACTTGTCTATACCGAAGTTCTGTTCCTTGCTTGAACCCGAATATGAATGAATAGTTCACTCGATACCTTGTCCAGTAGTAAATGTTGGCAGCATACATAAGTATGTGCAGCACAATGAAGCCAAACAAGCTGCAAGAACAAAAAAGGCAGAATGTATCTGAATAAACATTTTTCACCTTAAAATGGTCAGTACAGATTAGTAAGAATGGAACCAAATCAGGTTTACCTGTAAAGAGGGAACATGGTGTTCATGTACTGTTTTTGGCCTTCCTCCTGCAAAATGTTCCTGGTGCGTATGATGGCGAATAGAGCCACTACTAGAGAGAACATGCATCCTCCCAAGAAACCTGAAAACCGAAACCCAAAATTAGAAACTGACTAGCATAAGCTGAAGTAGACAACATAATGTTTTTTTATTCTGAAAATGACTTTCGACAATCTATTAGGATTAGGAAAACCCATTTTAATAGATAATATAGTTATCTTAGTTATCTTAAATAGAAAATTAATACTAGGATCCAACCCGCATTAATACGCTGGTAATATTTTCTCTTATGTTTGTTTGATCAAATCAAGACGAATGATTGCACGTTCTAATCTTATGTAAAATTCAGTTTCAGAAATCTAGTTGAAGAAAATCTCAGGTTGTTAATGCATTATGGTTTGACTAAATTAGATGATACAATGTAAATGTACCTTTAATCGTGTATAGTCAAAAAGTTTAATTACAACCGGTTTGTTTACATTTAATTTTATCAGTTTGTTTTCATTGTGATGTCTAACTGATTAGAGTAATAGCATTGTTATTATTATTTTTATGATATAAATCAATTCTAGTAGGACTAACTTAAATAACAATCTTTTATCAGTAGATAAAAATAGGATTTTAATTTAATAGATTAGATAAATAAATACAGATATAAGAGACTGCAATTTATTTATTCACCCCATCGATATATAAACCATAAAACGAGTATCTGACTCAATCAAGTTTCATTTTCAAGTTATCTGGCTTTCTTCAAGTTTGATTAGTTGAGTTTTTAAAACTGACAAGTATTATGTTTGTACCTGTGGAGAATGTAATACGATGTCTCTCTCTTTTAGCTTTGGGTCTCAAGATGTTCATTCCTTTTGTTCTGTTAGCATTGGTGAAATGCTTTATGAACATAGCTTCAACACGCTCCATTAGTCTAATAACCTGTGACAATGGTGGAAAGACCAGTTTTTTTATTTAAGGAGAGACATAACCAAGCAACATAACCGAAAAGAAGGCATTTTACCTCATCAGAGCCACCAAGGTAAGAGTTATCAACCATTTTCATGTAAGACTTTGTAGCATTCCTCTTACTTACTTTATCATACTTCTTCAATATCTTCGAAAATGCCAACACATTCAAAAAGCTGCATATGTCTCAATCAAATATCAAAACAATTAATCATAAAGTTCCCAAAAAAAAAAAGATTCCACAGAATCAAATCAGCCAAAATTCAAGAACTTACCTGTAGCTCTTTAGTAGCCGAAGCTTGTGGTAGAACTCGACAAAAGCGCGTCTGAGTTTCTCCTCGACTCTCTTCAGATTATATCGGCTAAACTTGAGCTCCGGATTCGAGGGCTTTAGAACGGATTTAATGGTGGACCGAGGTGTTTCTTTCGTATTGTTGATCTTGACACGGTCCAAAACCTCGATGGGAGATGGCCTTGCAGCACTTAATCTACTTGTGTCACTGGCCGCTGTGTCGTAAACGACTTTTTCTTCTTCCTTCTCCTTGTCGTCGTCGTCATCATGTTCGTCTTCGTCGGATTTCCCAGTGCTGCTCGATCCTCCTTCCTGTATTGCTTCCAGAGCTTGAGCGCCAAGTTTCACTACAACCAAAACCAGAATTTGAAATATATCAGATTTCAGTTATGTGACTCGGTACATAATAGTGTTTCGACATAACCGTAATTAAATCATTAATCAAACCGTAACAAACCAAAAGTATTCCAGTTTTGCCCTCTAGGTTCGGTAGAACAGGAATTAATTAGTAAATCAAACCGGTGAGAATAGTACTCACTACAATATAACCATACAAATATCAATTTAAATCTGGCGATTGAGTGTTATGGTCTGATAAAACTGGAATTAATCATTAACGTAACAGCTGAAAATAGTCGCTGCAACTAATTCCGTTTAGATATTCGGTACGGTTACAAACCGGTGAGGTAACCGGAATCAATCATTAATCTGAAACCGTTTAATACACACTAGGTAATAATCCGCGCATTGCGCGGAAAGTGATTATTAGTTTTGTTATTTTCAATAAAAACACATTAAATCTGTTTAATTTGGATATCGGCTCGGCTTTAAGTTATATTTTGGTTTTTAATCTCTTAAAATATAACTATTATTTTAAATTAATATTTATTTTGGTTTATTCGGTTAGAATGTTTGATTTTTTAGTTTTTTGGGTAAAAACCAAAAATTACTATTATTTGTTTATTTTCATGTTATGAATTTTTGATATTCGTCAAGTCGAACCAATGGTTTCATATCATAGTTTGTAAACGGATAATAGTTTAAGAAAAAGAAAAAAAAATTATTAAGACAGATCATTTCACTACAATTTGGTCAGTAATGAAATAAGCATTAAGAAAAAAATATTTCAATTTCCAAAAAAAAAAAAATTTCAGTTGTGGTAAATACTTAGTCACAAGGTGCTCACATCAAAGTGTACATGTTTATATAAAAGTATATAAAAATAGTTGACAAATATATAAAGATATCGTTAATTAATATTAAATGATATTTTTGTTCAAAATAATACATGAAAAATAAAATTAAAATTAATTAAAAATTAAAAAGGCCTTGACATTAGTGAATTTTTTTCATATAAAGAAAAATAAATTGTATCCGTAAATAGAGGTGGGCACATATCGAATATCTGGGTATTTGGAGAAATTCATGTCGATTCAATCTTTAGCCACATGGATAGTCGGTGACTCTGATATCCGAAATGATTTTGAATTTTAAAGAATGTCTGATTTGATTCGTAGATAAAATAAAATTTTAAAAATAATTGAAAATTTTAATAATAACATTTTATTACAAAAATAAAAATAAATATTATTTAACTTTTTAAATTTTAATACCTAATATAATAAATTTAATTCATAAAATATTGTAAAACTTATATAAACTATAATATATATAACATATATATATATAATTCTGTAACTTCCTATGGAAGGATCTAGCAGTCTTAGATCTGTTATATATATAACAGATCTAAGACTGCTAGATCCTTCCATAGGAAGTTACATTTTATTGGTTGTTCTATTCCGGTCTGGTTACCCAGTCAACCTCAAGCTTGAGTAATAGAATGGCCAATTGACGTAAAAAAAAACAGATCGAATTAGATATTTGTTCCTAATAATATTGGTATTTATGATTTGCTTTTTTTTATATTGTATTTTAGTATTTGATCTGCTTCGTAGAGTTATGGATATCCATGTTTTTTGTTCAAATCAAAACGGATAACGAATCAAATCAAAATTTATAAATATTTTGTCCAACTTTATCCGTAAACAATAAAAATAATATATATATATATATATAGTTTAGCTTTTGATTCTTTTTTTGTTTTGATTCGAACCGAAAAATTCAAAGTTTTATTGGAACCATGCATGTGAGTTTTATATTAAAAATACGAAATATATAGTGTGAACATATTTATGAATATAGTGTGAACACATTAACATATTTATTATCAAATCATTGTGAGGTTGCCATGTGTCTATTATAGCGTGAATGCATTTAATATATAAGGGATAGTCACTAGCATGCACTTTTGAGTTAGGTTTACTTACTGGATCTAGCTCCGGCGGGAGTAGAAGCTGCGACAGCCGCGGTGGAAATATCGACATCCGAAGCTAAACGGGTCATCTCCACCGTACGTTCCTTCCATGGCCAACCATCAGGATGCTCCACTTTCACGCGAAACGCGATTAGCGCATCCATCTGTTTGTTAAGCATCACAGCATCTTTCATCACTTCGTCAACTTTCTCCTTATAGAACTTCTCCACTTTGTTGAACTCGTCGTCTAACCGCCGGAAAAACACCGTCTCGTACTCTCCTCCTGCTTCCGCCGCCATCAGAAACGTTGTCTCGTATCCGTGACTCGCCGAATGGACTAGAATGGGCGCTGTTTTTAGTCCTTCCTCGATGTCGTCGTCCGAATCTGAAAAAGGACTGATCGGTGCACCACCGTGGGGATGTCTCCTTCTCCCCGATTTTGAGAGTAAACCGCTGAATGTTCGGTAAACTGTTGACTTCCGGCGGAGATGTTGGCCGTGAGGATTGTTTTTGCGTTTGAATTTGGTGATATCTTTTAAAAGAGATTTTAGATATTCGTAATCCATGTAAGCTTCGTGCCACTCCGGCACCATCTGCGATGAAAATTCTTTCCCGAACTTCATGTCTGGAATCTAACCTCTTTTTGGTTTCTTTGTTTGTTTGTTAGTTTGTTTGTGTCTGAAGAGTAGTGATGAGGACAGGGGG
Organism: Brassica napus; assembly: GCF_020379485.1. Taxonomy (NCBI): domain Eukaryota; kingdom Viridiplantae; phylum Streptophyta; class Magnoliopsida; order Brassicales; family Brassicaceae; genus Brassica; species Brassica napus. The sequence continues at coordinate 25,034,626 of NC_063452.1, forward strand.
ATCAGTGGATGTATCAAATAGTGCAGGTCGCAGAAAGTTACCAGAAGCAGTATCTGTCTGTGACATATTGATAGTATAAAATAAAAATGGCAATGTGCTTCAATTTTGGATAAAATAGAATTGTTTCTTTCACAATCTTTTTGAAAGTTGAAACCCATTTACCGATGTGTTCTGAAAAGGTATCCAAAGCGCGTGTTGACTGCCCCACGGACATCGAATATAGTTAGAAACCATAGAACAAACAAAACTGATTAATTAAATAATGTTATGAACAATGTGGATTGCCATTAACCAAGACAAGAAGAGATGGCTTCTCTGGCCACGACCAGGCCCAGCCACGACCAGGCCCAGCCACGACCGTGTCCAAGAGGAGAGAGAGTCGACGGCTGAGGAGAGAGAGTCGGCCTATCCTTTGGCCGACCTTAGATCTAGGAAGTTTCCATTTATCTGTTTTAGATCTTTTCCTATTTCATGTTGTATTAGGTTTTGGATAATTTCCTTTTTCCTATTCTTTGTAATCCATATATAAGGGAACACTTTGATTGAGTAATAATATACAGAGACACACGAAATATTCAGACAAAAACCCTTCGTTCACAACACGTTATCAGCACGATAGTCTCTGGACCCTGAGACAAAACCCTAACCTAAAATCCGTCACACATAAACCCTAAATCAGGCGGAACTTCAAATCGATCTATCTCTCCAACCCCGATGACCCAGAAGACGATCCACATATCAAATTGAAGCTCTGGACGAGACGAATCTACCTGCGAAAACCGTTCGTCAATCCAATCTCAGACGCGCCCACACTCGCAGAAACAACAGACGGCGCCGACTTAGTTCTTTGGAACCCTAATCCGAACCTACAAGTTTTCTAGCCAATTTCAAATCATGTTGAAAGATAAGTTTATCATACCTCAGTTATTTGATGATACCTTGTTTAGAATATGGTGTTCATGTAATCTAATACCCCTTTGTTTAATTGTTTCATGAGCTGAAGAGGAGTTAGTGCGAAGAACCCTAACTTGTTCCTGCTTGAGTTCTGGCTTACATACACCTGATCAGATCCAACCCTAAGGTGTTCCTGATCCCAGACGTCCTCAGCTTCCCGTTCAAAACAAGGCCAGCCCACGTTTCAAGTGAGACAGCTCACACCCGAGACGGCCCGCGATCGTCCTCAGCTCGCGCCTGCATCCGTTCCGCGACCCAAGTGGAGACAGCAAACGTCCGTCCACTTCAGCTTGGAGGTTCATCCGTTCCTGATCTCTCTCTTGGTGGTCCGGTTCAACCCTTCAAACAGAGGTATACCGTGATCTGAGAACCTAGAAAGAACAAACCCTAAAATCCTAATCCATGATTATGGACTCCCTTTGTTCTTGATGAAACCCTAAATTGATATAACCTAGAATTGATCATCTCATAAATCACTAAATTAAAATCGATTCCCTAGAACATGTTTGATTTTTTGATTGTTTCTGATTTGAATTAAAGAAACCTTAAATTTGGAATCGTAATCTTAGAAACCCTAAAACCCTAAAATCGGTTTTTGACTTCATCTGATCTATTGATCATTGAGGTTTCTAAATTAATTTATTGATTGATGATCTGAGACATTAGGATTGTTTGATAGATTGATTGATAGATCTAAATCTCTAAATTCGAAATCCTTAAGGCCTTGAAACCCTTAATCGGCTACTTGAAAGTTTTAAGATCCTAAATCTCGTTTTGATTTCCTAAAGGTTTTGAAATCTTAAATCTAATAAAAGTTTTAAAAGATTGAAAGTTTAAAAAAAAAATGGTTTTTGAATGAGAGTTAGGTTGCTAGATTGATTGATTCTAAAATCTAGTTGAAACATTACCAACCTTGAAATTGGTAAACTTGATATGTATTGTGTGGCATTGTGTTTTGTCATGAATCATATTGGACGACCGTAAGGTCTAATGCATTGCACACACACGGGGCCTTGTACCCTTGAAGCCTTTTGGCTTAGTGCATATCTATGTAGCCATGTGGCCAAGCATCCGGATGGTTATAGAAACCGGATTGCATAATGATCCAATCCTTAGGATTGTTGTATCACATAAATACCGTGAAGCTTAAGGCATCACAATGTATGACCGTATGGTCTAAAGAGACATCATATCTGAATGATCATGCGACCTTGTTTGTATATCTCATGAACCGATCTTTAAGATCGTTGTATCACAAGACATGGCCGTGTGACCTGACTCACACCATGATCGATTGTTTTCATAGATGCGTAAGACTTGTTTGTGGCCGAGCTTGTATTAATAACATGCGGCTACATGACCACATTGTGAACCTAAATTTTAAATGACAATGTGACTCAGATATCGAAAAGGGACTTGGTGATACAATCACCAAGGACAACAATGAGAATGAATTGGTACATATTCCATCATCTCATTGAAGGTCTAAAAGATCAGTACATCACTATGGAAAATCCACTAGACTTTGGGGATGCTTTACAGCATAGAAATTACCACCAGAAAACGGTGTTGCTTCCAAAGGCTAGAAATGACTAGAAGAATCTAAGATTCTTGGATTACAAAGTCATGGATGAGTACAACTCAGTCTTGTTTAAGACAGTCTCGATGCTGAGACTTTGTGGTGAAGTAGTAACCAAGGAAAAGTTACTAGAGAAGTCTTATTCCACATTCCATGTGTCGAAAGTCATACTGTAACAACAGTATAGAATGAAAGGCTTCACCACTTATACTGATCTGATTTTCAAAAGGACCAAATTTTGATACGACTAGTCTTATTGCTTTATGATTGCATTCGTGTTTACTTTAACCTAAGGATCATTCACGATTTATATGGAATTGGTTTTAAGTTTATTAAATCTTGTCTGATCTTACTTAAACATATGAATGTTTTAAAGAATTGCCTAAAGGGCATAAAACCAAGTAAGAAATCATGAATGGTATAGAAAGCCTAGTAGGAAACTATGGCTAAGGCATTTGCCTATAAGGCATTATATACACCCAAAGAAATGTGGTCCATTGAAAGTTATAATGAATGGTTTCCAAATAAGATACAATGGGCAAGAAAGGTAACAAAGTTCCTTCAGATCTTTAAGAATAAAAACGCCTAAGACCTTTGAAAGAAAGTGGTCGAACTATACCGATGATCTCTACTGATTTATACTATGATAAGAGGCAAGAGATGTGGTGACCATATTGAGAAACACCACGAAATTTTACATGGCATGATAGGATTAGCCATCCTAGTATAGAACTTGATGCAAAAGATTAATATTGAAAAGGCACAAAGTTATCCCGTAAAGATCTCACGTTGTGAAACATGTACACATAGGGAAACTCAATAGGCTTAATTATCCCAAAGCACCACGACCTTATAGTATGGTCATGAGGGGGAGAGAGGATAAACCCATGATCAATACTACAAGTTCGTGTACTATGGTCTAAACACCATGATATATGGCTCGGCCATTACTAGACCATAAAGGGCCATTACCCGGCCAAAGAGGCCATGATACAAACGGCCAAACCAAAGAGGCATGTGACTTGTCCATTACACGACTTGGCCATGACTTGGCCGTGACTTGTCTGAATAGTGCAGGCTTGTCCGCACACAGTCCATGACTCGGCCAGAAGAAGCCGAAGAGACCATGAGAGACAACGGTCTGGCCGCAAAGGCCATAACCGGCTGGAAAGACCATTACCTATAAAAGGTTCGGCCATTACCTATATGCTTGGGGACATTATGAATATACATGTACAGAATGATAATAAGCATCAGGCCATATAAGTGAGCATAGATATTCCCATCTAAAGAATGAATACGGGTCATTAAAACCAGACAAACCATCTTAAGAGATTCTGAGATAAAACCACCACATACATATATGTGCCGTCTAAGATGGAACCTCAGAAGAGGATTGGGAATATATGTTGGATAGGAGTAATATTTTCTCCCACGAATTCAAAGAAAGCTTGAGCCAAAACATGGGTGATTAAAATAGTGGCCAAGTACGGATTGCATGATCAAATGGATCCGACTATCCAAACATTAAAGGAGAAAGATTATAAGCTGGATAAAGAAAGGGTAAAGGAATGATAAGAATGGTTTTAACCATCATTGTCTTGGCAAGATCCTCGGACTATTCATTATGATATAAGACGTCCAAAGATAGATAATATAAAGATAGCCAATTGAGAAGCTAATCGAAATGCCAGACACTGACCCGAAAAAGAATGACTAACCAGCTTAGCACCAAATGAAATTTAAAGTCCTAGAAGAGACATAATCAAGTTGCTATAGAGTCTATGCAAGATAGACCAAGTGTTCCATAAGAGTAAAGAAACTCGGATAGAAAAAAAAAGGTGCATAGACAGTTCCGAACTCATGATAAGAGAAACCATACCAGACATAGAGATAAAGGCTGGCCAGCTACACATCTAAGGTACCAAACCAAGTAGTCTTGGGACGCCAAGCTGCTAGGTAACAAAGGTCCTGGATAATGAAATCTCAAAGTGATCAGATCATGTCTGGAACATAGTGGAATCACATGAAAGTGTCGACACACACATTTGTATAAAGATACATAAGAGAATAGCACTTGAACATAAGCGAGGATCATGTACCCACGAATGAGTACTCATCATACAATCATAGAATCATAAAGATTATAAAGAATAGAAAGATAAACGTGGAGGTACAAAGTATCTAAAGAGAGATGAGCGTATTGGCCATGTACATATACAGAAACGCCATCTGATAAACCAGTGAAATAGATGGATCTTGTGAGATAAAGAAACCGTGAGAGAGGACACATGATCACGTGGCCTAGAGTGTCTATGTCTTCATATTAACAGCATTAGATCATAGCTTGTTTACACAAGGTACTCACAAAGATCAAAGGAACAGATTATAAGGAGATGAACTCCTATGTGTGGTGATTGCTGCTACAGATTTTCGGTATTAAACCAAGTCTGGTCATAAGAAAGAAAATAGATACACTAAATGTAGTAAGCAGCATATAGATCACTGGATAAGATAAGATAAGATAAGAGAACAGCTTTGTTCCTAAGCTGATTCATGGAGTGAAGCAAAAGCAGCTGCATATAGTATGTAAAAGAAATTGATCACGCATGATCATTGATCTTGGAGTTGTGTAAAAGACAATCCAATAACAGTCCATATACTTATGAGAATTTATAAAGAAATTCCTTGTGCTTATACTAAACCTAAAGAAGGTTAATAGATATAGAATGAAATCTATACGGGTGTCTGGCTAAAAACGTCCAGCACACCAGCTAAGAGCATCCGGCTCTCTGGCCAAAAGCGTCCAGTCCTCAGGCCATAAGAGTCCGACTCTGTCCTACCAAGGATGTCCGACTCATATCCTTTGATCACGGCTAGTATAAGAGATCAACCAACAGGTTGTAATCCGACATCAGATCCCTTAAAGATCCGGGATAGCAGAATAGTTTACAGCTGCTGTGTAACCTACACAAGACTTTGTCGTGAGGATAGTAGGAGATATTTGATCTACCCTTTCCCGGTCGGATACCAAAAGTATTGTAAGCCCGTGGAGTCAAGATCCATGAACTAACAATATATATTAAGCGTGTGATATGATCCACAACAACTAAGGTCATGAGACGCCATCATATGGCATTACCTAAGGCAAAGGAATCAATGCCCACATCCATGAGTGTGTTCGGCCTAAGAGCCACAGCAATGATTGATCATGAACACTCATGAAACAAGTAGTGAACATGTATAGACAAGGTCTATGACCTGGACATAGATCGACCAGATTGAAACATGGTCGAATGATAAACCATATTTAGTATGCTGTCCATAAATACTTGGTCTGTCCGACCTAAGTAAAGGCGTTTGATAAGTAGACAGTCACGTCTAGACTATGGACAGATGCAAACACGTTTTTGCAAAGACCAACATGTGATTCCCGAGGACAATGTGGTTCACATTGCTTAGCACACATGCTTCAAACGGAACACTCAATGTCAAAGGACATGAGAAACGACCTAAGAGGTCTAAGTGGTCTTAATTACGGTGCAGTAATGAAACTGGCCGATTACTCCCTTCCTACACAGACAGGATAGATCACGCATCAAGATGCGTAGTATGTAGAACCTACACCGAGGTTCACATCAGGGGGAGTAGTGCGTGTTGTACTCTTTTTCCTTCATCATGGTTTTGTCCCACTGGGTTTTCCTGATAAGGTTTTAATGAGGCAACATTAAACGTACTACAAATCCTGTATGGTTATGGCATCCAAGGGGGAGTGTTATGAACAATGTGGATTGCCATTAACCAAGACAAGAAGAGATGGCTTCTCTGGCCACGACCAGGCCCAGCCACGACCAGGCCCAGCCACGACCAGGCCCAACCACAACCGTGTCCAAGAGGAGAGAGAGTCGGCGGCTGAGGAGAGAGAGTCGGCCTATCCTTTGGCCGACCTTAGATCTAGGAAGTTTCCATTTATCTGTTTTAGATCTTTTCCTATTTCATGTTGTATTAGGTTTTGGATAATTTCCTTTTTCCTATTCCTTGTAATCCCTATATAAGGGAACACTTTGATTGAGTAATAATATACAGATACACACGAAATATTCAGACAAAAACCCTTCGTTCACAACAAATAAAAAGTTGATACTGAATCGAGTTATTCAAATAATAATTTTTTTTTGAAAAGGGCTATTCAAATAATAATTGAGAAATTGGAGTGAGTAGCCTTATTGGAGTAAGTAAAAATATATTCATCCCAATTTTCTGTCTAACGAATTGAGTACACCACATTATTTGAGAAAACTGGGATGAATATATTTCTGTGAAGCGGCTCAAGAAAGCTGAACGTCGACGACAACTCTTTGTAAGGTAAGTTTTTTAGTATAAGAAAAACGTCGCAATATTGTTATATATGACATTTTATAAATCTAGTTATGTGATTTATTAACCGGTGATAGTCTAAAAATATAGTCTCTCCGTTTCAGAATGATCCAGTTTTAGAAAGAAAAAAAAATTTCTACAAAATCTATATTTTACTTTTTCAATGTAATAATGGCAAATTATAAATTTCAAAAACATTAATTGTATTTACTGAACTTTGATTGGTTAAAAATCATAGAAAATAACTAAACACAAAAAAAAATGTATTTATTGTCAAAACTTTATGTGTTTTCTTAATAAGTGTGAAAACTCTAGAATATACATTATTTTGAAACGGAAGAAGTATAAATTAAGTTGGCCGTTAATAGTAGAAATAAGATTGATGGTGTTTACCGGGAAACAAAATTCCTAATGTAAAAATGTTTTTAAACAAGGCAAAATTAGGAAAATAAACCATAATGAGATAGTTTTGTCCCTTTATACTTTTGCATTAATTGGTCAGTTTTAGACAGAATTATTTTCATAATTATTAAAAATTATATAGAATTCAGAAAATATGAAAAAGTAAATACAATCATGAGAATATTCTACATGTTTTGATATAAAAATTAAATTTAAAAAAAACTAGGATGTGTTGATCTAGATTTGTTAGAATGTTTATTATAACCTTTTTTACAATGATAAAATAAATGTTCTAACTTATTTTTAACGTTTTATAAAAGTTAGCATTCATATTGTAAACTTTTCTCTATTATCTATCTAAATATATAATATGCATGCCTCAGTTCTAACCTGCTTTGTTATTTATAACATACAATATATATATTGTAAACTTTTTACTTCATTGTAGAAAAATATAGAAAAGGTTTACCTCTATTCTATCATTTACTCTATCATATATAGTAGATAAAACAACTAATTCTTACCTTTATGCTATCTTCTAAACATGTTTATTCTAACCATGTGTATGTGTTCTATCATGTTTAGAATATGTATTCTATATTTTTGGTTAGTATATATTTCTAAATCTGAGAAAATCTAAGAAACAATCTTAACAAATTTTATTCAAACTTATCTTGTTTTAACATAAAGTTACATTGACTGGCGTTGAATTCATCCTTTTTTTATTTAATGATATTCGTCTTTTTTTTTCTCTATCTCTTGCTTATCAAATCAAATGGTTCCTATCTATGTAACATATGGTGTTTGAAAGACGAGGTGCGAATAACGAGTGGAGGTTCATTGTTGATTCGTCTTCGTTGGTCTTTATTTTTCTCGTAAGAAAGGTAGAGTAAACGAGGAAAAGGACGCAAATAGACTTTTAGGGTTATTTTTCTTCTTTATACTAAAAAGTTATTAACAAAATATAAGGGAAATTCTTTCAAAAGACCCTAAATAAATAAAATTAATTTTATTTTTATTATTTCCGAATAATACGTATTTGAATTCAAACTTTTTATATTTTTTATTTCTTCAAAAAATTATATTCTGAAAACCGAAATTGTCTTTGTGTAACTATTTTTAAGATTTTTTATTTAATTTTTATTATTATTTAGGTTCATCCTAGAGAAATTTTCAAAATATAATTACTTTTTTAGAGTTAAGTAAATTATGTTATTTGTTTAATTAGAGGGTTAATTTTGTATTTTAAAAAAATCAAAGGTATATTTGGATAAACTTATAGACTCAAAGGTATAAGGGGACAAATTCATTCCCAATATAGTTCAATTAGCCAAATTTCATTTAAACAATCCGGAAAAGTAACAGAATTTCTAATGTTTGATCTAATTAAAGCATAACTAATATTCTTTCTATATGCATAAAAAAGGAATAGTTAACTGAAATAATATGTTTTAATATATATATTTATATACAGTTAGCTGTAAAGATATAAAAAACTGAATCGAGGATGAAACTTAAATATATACTCTCTTTGTTTCTTAAATACACTTTAGTTTTTTTTATTACACAAAAAAATTGTTTTAGAATTTCAACGTAATTTATACTTACTTTCAGCTTAATATTAGTTGTAAAATGCATTAATCTTATAAATAAATTTATTTGTCTCAAATATTATTGGTTAAATATTATATTTAATGAAAATTTTAATGCATTTCAATTATTTTTAATATGTGTGAAAAATATTTAACTGACACTCTCTATGAAATGGAGAGAATATAAACTTGGGGGAAAATTTATATTTAGTGAGGCCTAAAATTCAATATATTAACAACTAAACGTAAAATCAAATATTTTTAACGTGAAAGAATTTTTTTACGTGATTTAATAAATCTTTCATTTAAAACAAACTAATCAATTGATGTAAATTCAGCACTACTTAACATGTGATTTCAACAAACTAAAATAACGAAAATGTTATCTAGCGCTAAAAAGTATTCTTTCCGTTTCATAATAGATGAAGTTTTGGTTATTTGCACACATATTAAGAAATTATCTTTTCTAAAAAAAATCATTGATATATAATTTAAAACTAATTTATTTAATTATAAAAAATAATAAAAATACAATTGGCTATACAGTTTTTGATAAAGTTAAGTTATCTAGATATATGAAAACATCATCTATTGTGAAACAAAAACAATCACTTAAATCATTATTTATTTTGAAATGGAGGGAGTATTAAATTAATATGGGATAGCTTTATCACAGTATATTAGTCCACTAATTTTATCATATCGTATAATATTTTTCTCCTACCTTACACAGATTCCTGACTTATTTTGCCTTACCCAGATATCTAATTAATTACATCATTATTTGATATACAGTTAAGAAAGTATGTACAGCCCCTACTGGTTTTCTCATGTTAAGAAACTAGCTAGTTGTATAGTTTTCACAAGGGAAAAATCCTTTCTTGAGATCTCAAACTTCGATCTTAGCGGTAAATTAATTTTATAAAATCTAAAATAACTACTCTGATATCGAAGTTACCTACGTGCACCCCTGTTTATTACTCTAAGACAATCTCGAATGTATTCCCCTATTTTTACCTCTAAAATAGAGGAATTCTATAATAGAGATGTGTTTTGCTCCAATGTATTTCTCTAAAATAGAGATCTCAAAATATAGAGTAAAATATAGAGGAATGTTATTTCTTCCTCTATAAATAAAGGAAAAAATAACAATCTCTATTTTAGAGATAGAAATAGAGATGGATTGGAGTGATTTTATCTTTAAATGCTATTATAAAGGTAAAAATAAGAGAGGGTTGGAGATTGCTTAAACTTTAAAAAGTCATTGCCAAATAACACGTTTTTTTTTACTTCTACCAAAGAAGCAAAAGGGCACATGCTTTTTTTTTTTGGCACATGCATTTTATCATTGATTTTTTTTTTGAATAAAAAAAAGGTTAAAACTGATCTATTAAAAACACATATCTAATCTTCTGGTGGAGGTACAGCCCACAGATAGATCCTCTCCTGCGCATTCAAATGAGCCGAAAGCAATAGTTCATATCCGTGTGGCCAGCGGGGTTCGAACCAGGGTTTGCCTTATTGGGTTTATTCCCTCAAACGTCACTGGACTACCACCACTAGTTTGCACTTTATCATAGATACAAGGGTTATTTTGCTTAATATTCATAAAAGCCCCATTTATTAAAAATATATCTACGCATTGATATCTATGTCAATGTGGTATACGACTGTTCAATATGGTAAAACCGAACCGTACCGAACCGAACCGAACCGAAATCTTTATATATAAAGTAGACTTCTTCCCTTTTTCCGACAAGTGGCAGGAGGGTTTGCTGCCACGTGTACTCTTCCATTTCCTTTGAAAATTCACTACTTTGTTAATCAAAAAATTATCCATGTAACTTTGTTAATTATCCATGATAAATTAATAAATAAAAAAAGACAAAAAGACAGACATTTCTATTAGTTTGAATATGATTTAATTTGATAGGTAGTGTTGAACTGAGAATTTTTGTTATTTAATCATTCTCGCACTAACCATCATCATATGAAGTTTGATAATCTATTTTTATCACTAAAATTAAAGATAAATAAAGTAATACAAATATATTTTAATATTTAATTTATTGACAACTAAAATAACATAAAATTTTACTATTTTCTATTATTTTAGTTACAAATTATATATTTATTTTGCAATTAAAAATCATAAAATAACCAAACTAATAAGAAAAAACTAAAGCAAAACACATTATTTAAACTAAAATTAAAGATAAATAAAGTAATACAAATATATTTTAATATTTAATTTATTGACAGCTAAAATAACATAAAATTTTACTATTTTCTATTATTTTAGTTACAAATTATATATTTATTTTGCAATTAAAAATCATAAATTAACCAAACTAATAAGAAAAAACTAAAGCAAAACACATTATTTAAACATAAAATCTCTTGAATCACAGAGAAAAATAAAATGTCATAATAACACTAACACAATAAAGGTCCGGAGTTGAAAAGAGATCAAGAAAAAAGACTAACTTACTTCACCTTACTATATAGTGTTTTGGCCAGAACAGATAGAGGTTAGAAAATGATAGGAAGATAAAAATCTGAGATAAAGTAATCCCCGAACACAAAAGAGCACGATCAAGCACCAACGCAAAGAATCAAAAAATTGGGTTGGAGAAAGAATAATCACCAGAAGGCCAAAACCACCACGAAGCATGAATACATATGCCTAAAGTACCGAAAGCACAACTACCAACTAAGAGGTGAGAAACACCTCACAAACTAAAAAAACACATACAAGGCATCCATGCCAGCGAAGAGCCACAACGTTCTTTATAAAAAGGACCAAAGCTCCAAAACTAATTCTGCACGCCTATACCAAGGGAAACAGAAGAAGAAGAAAAACAACCTGAAGGAGGGAGAACGGAAGCCAATCACCGAGAAACTAGAGTCCAAGCTTGAGACAAGAAATAACCTTCCAAGCTCACAAAGCATACACGAAAAATAAAGCACTATCCAAACTTAGAGTGGCAAACATGGCGGAACTGAGAGACACCAGAGATGCGAGCAGCGATGAAAGCTGCAACGAGATGAGAGAGCATATAGGAAAAGAAAGACAAAACGAAATCGGCAAACTGTGAAGCCGTCTTTGAGTTATGAAAGAGAGCATAGAAGTCTGATCACCAAAAACCAAATATTGAAACCTAAGACGAGCATAGACTACCGACGGAAAGCCAACGACAAGGAAGACAATATCAAAGATGAATAAACTCTGACTCATTCCATGGATATGCAGTCTCTAACATCAGCTTAAATCTAAGGAAAAAAAAAGAAAACCCAATATTAACCGGAACAGCCTACAAAACCGTGAGAAACAACCGCACAAGTGGGAACTCATAAACAAGATCTAAAACAAATATTAGATAATCACACAGGGAAAGAATGCGAGGAAGAACAAGCACGGAGATGAGTCTTTTTCGGTGATGGTGAGAAGCACTGTACGCTGGAAAGGTAAACAAAATACATAGATGGTGACAACTAAATGTCAAAATATAGAGAGAGGAAAAACATCTTAAAGGAATAATGTTCAAAAATATGAAAAAAATACAATATGCTTTATATCATAGACTCATTGCACCTGTCGCATCCCCGATCCTGAATAGGATCGTTGGGACGGCCATGGATCGAGGAAACGTACTAGCCAGTCTTAAGACATGAAGGCAGGCGTTCCATGGCCAAGAAAGAAGGTTAAGAACATAAGGAAAACTTAGACTTAACCTTGTAAGAGCAAAGAGACAGCTAGGACGAGCATGACAGTAGCTGGAAGAAATTTGCGAGAAGCTCGACCAGCTCATCGGAGCTAGGCCAAGTTCACTCCAGCTCAACCACTACTAAGTCAGCTCCACTAGCTGGACTACTAGCTCACTCAGCTGAAGAAGCTGGGAGTCAGCTCATCTCAGCTAGACAGACTGTTCGGGTTTCGGGCCGATGGACCGAGTCCGGGTCAGTGGTGGGCTGTGAGGTCCAGCCATGAGGCCATGGACTGTTGGGTCTTTGGGCAAGGCCGTGGGCTAAGTCTAGAGGGCTTGGGGCGTGGGTTGGGCTAGTGACCGACCCCAAACCCAATCAGAAAGGGGCGATGGGATGCAAGTGGCCAAAAGGGCACAACCCTTGGCCGATGGTGCCCATCCGCTAGCAAGTCGTGCCTGTTCGTGGGGCAAGACTTACCCCCTCGTTTTCTATAAATATGGGGGCCCTCCTGTTGATTTCAGTATCGAATTCCAGAGTAAAATACTCAGAGAAAAACGTAGAGAGAGAGAAAGAGAGAGAGAGAGAGAGTTCCGGCCAAAGAAAGGCCGAGTTTAGGGTGGTTAGGTTTCCGGCGACTCTGATCGTTTGTGAAGCAACCTCCGACCAAGATGGGAGATCAAGACAAGGAGAAGGAAGTGGAGAACCCAGAGGTGGTTCAGAAGGTATGTGATGGGCCGTGGCTCCATCAGACCGAACGGACGATCCAGGCGATCGCACCGCGGCTCTGTCGGTTCCTAAGTCTCATCCGGCTTCCCTTGCTTGTGTTCTATCCGATCTCTTTCTGTTCTTTCTGTTTACACACGAAAGGTTGTGTTGGTTCAGTCCAAGGGACACGTCCCTAGACTTGGCCATTCATAACTGAACCGCTAGCCTTGACACAGGTCGGCTATGCGGATGCTTCAAATCGCACCATGGACTGGGCGGTTGGGATAAACGGTTGGACATGTCCCAAAAGGCACGAGTTGCCAAAGGTCACGAGTTACCAAAGGTTGTGAGTTACCAAAGGTCACGAGTTACCAAGGGTTGTGAGTTACCAAAGGGTGTAAGTAACCAAAGGGTACAAGTTGCCAAGGGTTACGAACATCAAGAGGTACGAGGACCAAGAGGTACCAAGGACCGAAGGGGTGCATGTTCCAAACGGTGTCTATTGAGACAGGTTGTGTCCGTTCCTTATGGATCAGTCTATGACTTAACAAGTCAAGATATGGTTCACGGTTTGTCTAAGCCTAGGAAGAGTCGCATGGTCCGATCGGTTGCTAAGCCTACTGGTTTGGGCTTGAGGCTTACTCGGCCATTTGGATCCAGGCCCAAGGCCGGATCAGGTAAGGAAGTCCGTGGGCCATTGAGCCGAACTTCATGGACCGGTCGCACCTAGATTCTATCTGGTTAGACGGATTGGTTTTTGGGGACGATCCGTACCTGTTCGTGTGTTCTGCTTATCTATTCTGGACCGTCTATCTGATTCTAAGTCAAGGGGTGGTTGGTTGAATGACTTAGGATACGGTAGATGGGTTCATACCTTTTTATTATTATATGGTCTGAGGTTTATCTATGTTATAGGAACCAAGCCAAGCATTGTAGAATCGTCCAGTTCTACTCTCGGTTATGATTAATGCTTATCTGGTTGTGGTTTCAGGAACTAAGGATGGTTCTGGTCAAGCCAAGGAGCCGTGAAGGCTCGATCAGTGAGAGGCTGTGTAACGTGTGGTTAGATGATGCTAGGGATGAACTAGTGATTGTCTATGAAACTGTTAAGAAGTTGTGTATTGGATCTCATGTTTCTAAGTAATACAATTTATACACATTTATATTCCGCTGTGCTATATGTTCGTTTGTTTATGAACCTCATATTCGAATATGACTTAGTAAATAAAGGCTTAAAGATGAATCAAACAAGCAAAGAAATTAATAAGTAAGCATTCGTATCCAGTTGGGTCGAGAGACCAGGAACGGGTCTTACAAGTTGGTATCAGAGCCAGGTTGATTCTAGGATAGTTGGGTTATGTAGTCCACACACACACACGCAGCCAGCTGATTAGGTCTCACGGTGAGGTTTGATTGTTTAGTCTAGGGATTATTCTGTTGTGTCTATGTTGAGTATATTTTGTACTAACAATGTTTGGAATCCTTAGGCTGGAAAAAGCAGATCGGGAAAGGCCCGAAGGAGTAAGAAAACGGCTGGTCAATCTAGTCGAGGGGCTGCGGACGGAGCTGGTCTGTCCGAGTTACCAACCGATCAGGTTGAGACTAACACCGGAGGTGTGTTACCGTCTGACCCAGCTAATCTTACCAGGACGCAACAGAATGGTCAGCAACATCAGGAAGGTGATGAAGAGGAAGTGGAATCCTCGAACGCTAACCGTGATGGTGACCAGCGTGAGAAAGTGGCCGATGGTACGGCTAATGCGCCCGCGGCACTGTCCAAGGACTTAATAGAGGCCATGAAGGTGATGGGTAACCAGGTGGCGGCTATGACTCAACTATTCACGCCACTAGTGAATTCATCAGTTGGTCAAGCTACACCTGTAGCTACGGCTACACCTATTGCTACTGGTCCAGCTGTGGAAGCGGTTGAGGTGATCGAGATCGATCCACCGGAAAAGTCTGTAAGAAAGGTTGATTATCTGAGTCTGCTTCAACATCTATCCAGATTGGGTACGAAGCATTTCTCAGGTAGCACCGACCCCATTGTGGCAGACGAGTGGAGGAGTAGGATACTCCGAAACTTTCAGTCAACTCGCTGTCCAGAGGATTACAGAAGAGACATTGCGGTTCACTTCCTAGAAGGGGACGCGCATAATTGGTGGCTTGCAGTGGACAAGCGCACCAATGGAAGTCTCACAAGTTTTGCGGAGTTTGAAATTGAGTTCAACCGCAAATACTTTCCTGCTGAGGCTTGGGACCGACTGGAAACTAAGTTTCTAGATTTGGCCCAAGGTCGCAGATCCGTACGGGAGTACGAAGAGGAGTTCAACCGACTCAGACGGTTCGTTGGAAGGGAGCTGGAGGACGAGGCAGTCCAGGTTCGTAGGTTCATCCGAGGCCTAAGGCCGGAACTGAAAACCCACTGCTCAATCCGCACCTTCAACACCGTCGGGGAACTGGTTGAACGAGTGGCTTTGCTGGAGTCTAACTTGGCTGAAGAAGCTAAGCTTAAGGCTAAGCCAAAGCCTGGCCCGTCGGGCAAGACAAACGATAAGAAGAGAAAGTGGGATCAGGTGGACGGAGGTAAGACCTCAAGGGGCCGACCTGAATGTTCCAAGTGTGGTAAGAATCATCCCGGTGAGTGCTGGAAGGCCATGGGGGCTTGTGTACGATGTGGCAGTATGGATCATACGATTCAAAATTGCACTCGTCCAAACCGATTCTCAGACCAGTCCAGTGGCAGCGGCTCCGTGACTTGCTTCCTATGTGGCAAGACGGGACACTACAAGTCGGACTGTCCTAAGCTGCAAGGAGGACAAGGGAAGGGTCGTGGAGACACAGGCAAGTCGACCCAGAACAGGCCGACCACAACACCAAGGGTGTATGAGCTGTCCCGCGACGAAGGCGCATCTGGATCGTTTGATTCAATCTCTGGTAATTTCTAAATTTATCTTTTTACATTCAAGTAGAAATGCTTGGTCTGGAACCTTGAAGGTCTAGGGGATTCTGATGGGGGTCTCTGATAGGAACCCTCATGGTTGGTGGTGTGGAAACCCACGTACTTTTCGACACAGGGGCTACGCATAGTTTTGTGAGTCTGGGACTGGTCGGAAAGGGTCTGTTCTGTCTGGATGCTGGAGATAATTTTGGGATAGTGAGGGCAGCCGGAGGGCAAGCCATGAACTCACTAGGTCTCGTGTCAAATATCCCAGTGTCAATTCAGGGAAAGGTATTCCCTGTGAATTTGGTCTGTGTCCACCTAAAGAATCATGAAGTGATCCTAGGTATGGACTGGTTGGGAAAGTATCGGGCCACTCTCGATTGCCATAGAGGTCGTGTGCAATTGGTGACTGGGCTTCAACCGATCCAGTACCAATGTCTGTGTCCGGCTCAAGAGAAAGTGGTGGTTTCAGCAGTTCGAGCGATTCGGATGCTGGAACAGGGTTGTCAGTCCTTTTTGGCTACAATTACAACTACAGGGCCGGGCAGTTCTGTCTGTCTGAAAGACCTTTCAGAGGACTCGTTGGTGTCGAAGTTCCCAGATGTGTTCCAGTCGCCACAGGGTGTCCCCCCTGATAGGTCGGATCCATTTACGATTGAACTAGAGCCAGGGACAGCTCCGCTGTCCAAGAGTCCGTATCGAATGGCTCCAGCCGAGATGGCCGAGCTAAAGAAGCAATTAGAAGAATTGCTAGACAAGGGGTTCATACAGCCAAGTAGCTCCCCTTGGGGTGCACCAGTCCTCTTTGTGAAAAAGAAGGATGGTAGCATGCGTCTGTGCATCGACTATCGGGGGTTGAACAGGGTTACTGTGAAAAACAAGTACCCGTTGCCCAGGATAGACGAGCTGTTGGATCAACTCAAAGGAGCCAAGTGGTTTACTAAGATCGATTTGGCCTCAGGGTATCATCAGATTCCTTTGGAGCCAAATGATATTAGGAAGACGGCATTTAGGACCAGGTACGGTCATTACGAGTTCGTAGTGATGCCGTTCGGTCTGACCAATGCACCTGCTGCATTCATGAAAATGATGAACAGCGTGTTCCGAGATTTCTTGGATGAGTTTGTGATCATCTTCATTGATGATATCCTAATTTATTCTAAGGATGAGGAATCACATCGGAAACACTTGAGAGCCGTGCTGGAACGATTACGAGAACACAAACTTTATGCTAAACTCAGTAAATGCAGTTTTTGGCAGAAGAGTATTGGGTTCCTCGGCCATATTGTGTCCGACCAAGGCATCTCCGTGGATCCAGAGAAGATCAGGGCAATCAAGGATTGGCCCCGACCACGCAGTGCCACAGAAGTCAGGAGCTTCCTAGGGCTGGCAGGTTACTATAGAAAGTTTGTGAAAGGATTCGCAAGCTTGGCTCAGCCTATGACACGGTTGACTGGGAAGGACGTCAAGTTCACATGGTCTGAAGAGTGTGAGGGATGTTTCTCCGCACTTAAAGACATGTTGACTAGCGCTCCCGTCCTGGTCCTTCCGGAGGCTGATCAACCATATGTGGTTTATACGGACGCGTCCATCACTGGACTAGGTTGCGTATTGACCCAGCATGGGAAGGTCATCGCCTACGCGTCAAGGCAGTTGAGAAAACATGAGGGAAACTACCCCACCCATGATCTAGAAATGGCTGCGGTGGTATTCGCCTTAAAGATTTGGCGCTCATACTTGTTTGGTGCCAAAGTTCAGATACTTACGGACCATAAAAGTCTGAAGTATATTTTCACCCAGCCTGAGTTAAACTTAAGGCAGAGGAGGTGGATGGAATTCGTAGCTGACTACGATCTAGACATCACTTATTACCCGGGAAAAGCCAATCTGGTAGCAGACGCTTTGAGCCGGAGAAGGGTTGATGTATCGGCTGAACGAGAGGCGGACGACCTAGACTGTATGGTCCGAGCTCTACGGCTGAACGTGCTGACCAAGGCGACCGAATCATTAGGGTTGGAGGCGGCTAACCAAGCTGACCTGTTTACTCGAATTCGTTTAGCCCAAGGTCAGGACGAGAACCTCCAGAAGGTTGCTCAAAATGACAGGACGGAGTACCAGACTGCAAAGGATGGTACCATTCTAGTCAATGGTCGGATCAGTGTTCCTAATGATAGAAGTCTTAAGGAAGAGATTATGAGCGAAGCTCACAAGTCTAGGTTCTCGGTTCATCCTGGTGCTACCAAGATGTATCAAAACCTTAAGAAGTTCTATCATTGGATCCGTATGAAGGAAGATGTTGCCGAATGGGTGGCGAAGTGTTCCACTTGCCAACTCATTAAAGCAGAACATCAAGTGCCTAGTGACTTACTACAAAACTTGCCTATTCCAGAATGGAAATGGGACCACATCACAATGGATTTTGTGACTGGCTTCCCTACCACCAGGAATAAGAAAGACGCGGTTTGGGTCGTGGTGGATCGCCTAACCAAATCAGCGCACTTTCTGGCCATCCAGAAGACGGACGGGGTCGATCAGATTGTACGCAAGTACATAGACGAAATCGTCCGACTGCATGGTGTACCGGCAAGCATTGTATCAGATAGGGACCCAAGGTTCACGTCTTATTTCTGGAGAGCTTTCCAAAAGGCTTTAGGAACTAGAGTGAACATGAGTACTGCCTATCACCCACAAACGGATGGACAATCTGAACGGACGATCCAGACATTGGAGGATATGTTGCGAGCATGTGTCTTGGACTGGGGTGACTCCTGGGAAAGACATTTACCCTTAGTGGAATTTGCTTACAACAATAGCTTCCATAGGAGCATTGGCATGTCGCCATATGAAGCTCTGTATGGACGGCCGTGCAGAACCCCGTTATGCTGGACCCAAGTGGGGGAGCGTAGCATGATCGGTCCAGAGATTGTCGAAGAAACAACTGAAAAGATAAAAATATTGAAGGAAAAGATGAAAGAGGCACAAGATCGAGCCAAGAACTACGCAGACAAAAGGAGAAAGGATCTAGAGTTCGCGGTCGATGACTTGGTATACCTCAAGATGATAACCTTCAAGGGACGGGTGAGAATTTCTGGGAGAAGGAAACTCGACCCGAGATACTTAGGTCCATTCAAGATAATTGAACGGGTTGGTAAGGTGGCATACAAGTTGGATTTGCCAACAGCAATGGATGCATTTCACAACGTGTTCCATGTCTCCCAACTCAAGAAATGTCTAACGGATCAAGATGTCATTGTACCAGAAATTCCTTCTGATCTGGGTACGAACTTGACCTTAGAGACAAGGCCGGTTCGAATCTTAGATAGGATGGAAAAAGCAATGAGAAAGAAAACAATACAGATGGTCAAGATCGTTTGGGATTGTAGTGGACATGAGGAAATCACTTGGGAGACCGAGGCTAGAATGAAAGCCGACTATCCTGAGTGGTTCAATCAGTTCATGGACGAGGATGCACTTGATTCGGATTCGAGGACGAATCCCTTGCAAGTGGGGGAGACTTGCCGCATCCCCGATCCTGAATAGGATCGTTGGGACGGCCATGGATCGAGGAAACGTACTAGCCAGTCTTAAGACATGAAGGCAGGCGTTCCATGGCCAAGAAAGAAGGTTAAGAACATAAGGAAAACTTAGACTTAACCTTGTAAGAGCAAAGAGACAGCTAGGACGAGCATGACAGTAGCTGGAAGAAATTTGCGAGAAGCTCGACCAGCTCATCGGAGCTAGGCCAAGTTCACTCCAGCTCAACCACTACTAAGTCAGCTCCACTAGCTGGACTACTAGCTCACTCAGCTGAAGAAGCTGGGAGTCAGCTCATCTCAGCTAGACAGACTGTTTGGGTTTCGGGCCGATGGACCGAGTCCGGGTCAGTGGTGGGCTGTGAGGTCCAGCCATGAGGCCATGGACTGTTGGGTCTTTGGGCAAGGCCGTGGGCTAAGTCTAGAGGGCTTGGGGCGTGGGTTGGGCTAGTGACCGACCCCAAACCCAATCAGAAAGGGGCGATGGGATGCAAGTGGCCAAAAGGGCACAACCCTTGGCCGATGGTGCCCATCCGCTAGCAAGTCGTGCCTGTTCGTGGGGCAAGACTTACCCCCTCGTTTTCTATAAATATGGGGGCCCTCCTGTTGATTTCAGTATCGAATTCCAGAGTAAAATACTCAGAGAAAAACGTAGAGAGAGAGAAAGAGAGAGAGAGAGAGTTCCGGCCAAAGAAAGGCCGAGTTTAGGGTGGTTAGGTTTCCGGCGACTCTGATCGTTTGTGAAGCAACCTCCGACCAAGATGGGAAATCAAGACAAGGAGAAGGAAGTGGAGAACCCAGAGGTGGTTCAGAAGGTATGTGATGGGCCGTGGCTCCATCAGACCGAACGGACGATCCAGGCGATCGCACCGCGGCTCTGTCGGTTCCTAAGTCTCATCCGGCTTCCCTTGCTTGTGTTCTATCCGATCTCTTTCTGTTCTTTCTGTTTACACACGAAAGGTTGTGTTGGTTCAGTCCAAGGGACACGTCCCTAGACTTGGCCATTCATAACTGAACCGCTAGCCTTGACACAGGTCGGTTATGCGGATGGTTCGAATCGCACCATGGACTGGGCGGTTGGGATAAACGGTTGGACATGTCCCAAAAGGCACGAGTTTCCAAAGGTCACGAGTTACCAAAGGTTGTGAGTTACCAAAGGTCACGAGTTACCAAGGGTTGTGAGTTACCAAAGGGTGTAAGTAACCAAAGGGTACAAGTTGCCAAGGGTTACGAACATCAAGAGGTACGAGGACCAAGAGGTACGAGGATCAAGAGGTACGAGGACCAAGAGGTACCAAGGACCGAAGGGGTGCATGTTCCAAACGGTGTCTATTGAGACAGGTTGTGTCCGTTCCTTATGGATCAGTCTATGACTTAACAAGTCAAGATATGGTTCACGGTTTGTCTAAGCCTAGGAAGAGTCGCATGGTCCGATCGGTTGCTAAGCCTACCGGTTTGGGCTTGAGGCTTACTCGGCCATTTGGATCCAGGCCCAAGGCCGGATCAGGTAAGGAAGTCCGTGGGCCATTGAGCCGAACTTCATGGACCGGTCGCACCTAGATTCTATCTGGTTAGACGGATTGGTTTTTGGGGACGATCCGGACCTGTTCGTGTGTTCTGCTTATCTATTCTGGACCGTCTATCTGATTCTAAGTCAAGGGGTGGTTGGTTGAATGACTTAGGATACGGTAGATGGGTTCATACCTTTTTATTATTATATGGTCTGAGGTTTATCTATGTTATAGGAACCAAGCCAAGCATTGTAGAATCGTCCAGTTCTACTCTCGGTTATGATTAATGCTTATCTGGTTGTGGTTTCAGGAACTAAGGATGGTTCTGGTCAAGCCAAGGAGCCGTGAAGGCTCGATCAGTGAGAGGCTGTGTAACGTGTGGTTAGATGATGCTAGGGATGAACTAGTGATTGTCTATGAAACTGTTAAGAAGTTGTGTATTGGATCTCATGTTTCTAAGTAATACAATTTATACACATTTATATTCCGCTGTGCTATATGTTCGTTTGTTTATGAACCTCATATTCGAATATGACTTAGTAAATAAAGGCTTAAAGATGAATCAAACAAGCAAAGAAATTAATAAGTAAGCATTCGTATCCAGTTGGGTCGAGAGACCAGGAACGGGTCTTACAGCACCACTAACAAGTACACACAACAATACATTAGTGAGAAAACAAACATAAAATATATTAACCTACCACCTACTACTATATAACACAAATAAAAAACCAGATGTTCTTTACAGACGTAATTATATCATCAATAAAGTCATAATTAACAACAGTAAAATAATATTTCGCGCGAAGCGCGGACACCCCTCTAGTAGACAATATGGTTTGGTTTTGGTATATACCATATAAACCGAATGGATATAATTTTATAAAAACCGTAGGATTTGGATATGGTTTGGTATATAACCGATTAAACCGAATAAACCGAACAAAACCGATTAAAAGTAGAAACATGTAAATATGTATCTATTTTATAACAATACATGAAAATCTATTTGTTACATAAGTTAAATTTGTGTTAATAACTATTACCATAATTTTATAGTAATAAAGAACCTTAATTTGTAAAACACTTAAACTATAATTAAATAACAATACATCGCAATTCAGATATCTTATTTTCTAAGTCTTCTTTTGATCTTTTTGCTTTATTTTAGTCTTCACTAAATTAATATGAAGATTATAAATTTGATGGACAATAATTAATGAAAAATTTTCACAACTTTTTTTCTTATCTGTAAACAAACAGAGTTTCTTGTTCAATTGAAAAAGCATGACTTTAATGAACACTAAATATGGAAGAGTGGAAAAACTTTTCTTTCATGTTTCTGCTTTGTTTCAAATTTTTATTCCCAAAATTTCAAGCTTTGATTTTAGTTCTAGATTTGATTATTTTATTTTTTGGTAGAAGCATTTTTACTTTTTTGTTCATTTATTTGAACATGTAATATATTTTTAATAAATGACTGTATTGACAATATGACTCTAAAATTCATATAATATGATCTCAAACTAAATAATTATGTTTTTTGGTATAAAATCGAATAAACCGAAAACCGACGGTATATAAACCGAACCGAACCGAAGTAAATATGAATTTAAAATGGTAGTTATATTTTACTAACCGAAATACCGAAAACCGAAAAAAAACCGAACCTAAACCAAACCGATATCCAGATTGAACACCCCTAATGTGGTATGAAAATGGACAATATTTTCTTTTCTTGAGAGTTCGTTAATACAATAGTCGATATTGTATTATACTATATTTGTTAAATATATAAAACATAACAATTAATTTATAACAACAACACATTGTGAGGATGATAAAGAAAATAAGAATGATGAGAAAGATGAAGAGTTGGCAGAGGAGTAGACAAAGGAACAAGCAGAGGAGAAGGAGGAACAGGCGGCAGTAAGAGAGAGAGAATACTATTCTAGTTTTGAAATAGAACGGAACACAATAACATTGTATTATATTTTGGAAATAAAATCTAACTATACTATATATATATGTGTGTAAAATAGTATATTTAAAATCCAGATTATGAAATATTATATAAAATTTATAAAATACATGTTTTATTTAAAGTTTCAAAACATATATTATGTGTAGAAAAAATATACTCCCTCCGTTTTTAATATAAGTCGTTTTATAATTATGCACATAGATTAAAAAATCATTAATTTTTTATATTTTCTAAACAAAAACATCATTAGTTATTTACCTAACCACAAATCAACCAATAATAAAAGAAAAAGTATATTATCATTGGTCATATAACATTAAGTATTAATAAATTTTACATAGAAAACCGAAAACGTCATATAATTTGGAACATAAAAAATTTTCTAAAACGACTTATATTGAAAAACGGAAGGAGTATGTTTTTATTATTTAAACTACAAATTAAAATTCAATAGTTTTCTAAACAGAAATTGAAAGCAATTAAAAGTCAAAAGGAAAA
Organism: Brassica napus; assembly: GCF_020379485.1. Taxonomy (NCBI): domain Eukaryota; kingdom Viridiplantae; phylum Streptophyta; class Magnoliopsida; order Brassicales; family Brassicaceae; genus Brassica; species Brassica napus. Next base: position 25,058,410 of record NC_063452.1, read on the forward strand.
AAAAAAAAACTGTTCAAACGTAAATGTGTGCATGACAAGGGCAATATGACAATTATTACACAAATATCATAACCATTTCCTAGCTATGTATGTATACTTCATTTAAATTCTACAATGGATGTGATCCCAAATTTCTCTAGATACAAAGATGGTTTTAGCTTATAGTTAGGTATTCACAGATTATAATGTAATATCCGACAAGAACGATCCACTTCGTTGAATTCCAAATATATTTGTTTGTATAAAGTACAAGTGCAATGCATACTCTTTTTTCTGGGCAATGCATACTCTCTGTGTTGGTTAAAAAGTGTTAAAAAAATTGTTATTTTATATTTCCAATGTAATTTTTTTTTCCTACTATTATGTTTTCTGCTTCATTTTAGTTAATATTTAAGGTTTTTACACAAATATTAAAAATATTAAATTTTATAAAATTTATATTGGTTAAATAAAAATAACATTAAATAAAACTAATTCAACCAATAAAAATATAGTGTTTTGTAATTGGTCACAAATTTTAAACAATATTAAATTTATTATAAAATAATAAAAAATTATTTATTATAAAACAAAATAAAAATCATTAAACAGTACTTAAAGTGATACTTAGGGAGTACACCAAATCTATTTTTACATTTTGAATAATCAGCAGATTTTTATTTAAATATTTTTCATATAATTAATTGCACATTAAATAAAAATATATTTGTCTATATAGGTTTTTCATTTCCGTGAAATATATTAAAGTGACATTTTATAAGAAATGGAAGGGGTATAATATAAGTTCAAACTTTAAATCATGTAGAAAAAAACAAAACTTTAAGGCATATAAACTCCATACATACTAATTACTATTCTACACTAGATGTAATAAGGAAAACAAAACACTGATTATTCAATCGTGTACAATTATGCATGAACGTGAAAATTAAGAAGATAATGTAACTTATTTTTGGTTATTTAAACAATACAGTGTAAAGTTGTAAATATAAGAAACTACTGAAAAAGAAATACTAATGATTTGACATCGTGAATAGCTATGCATAATAATGAAATCTACAATACACTAGTTTTGAAGTAATAACCCAGCTACATTGCTAACTTTTTAAACTTAACATTGCAACTTTAAGTAAATTCGTTGACAAAAAAAAGCATTGCAACTTTTTATTTTTGTCAAAGAAGACCAAAGTATTATCAGCGAAACATAAAAACACTTTATGCGAGTGTGCTAGTAATATTTTTTTTTCCTTAAACCCCATAAGTGTTTTGTTATTAACTTTGCTTACAATTTATCTTTGTCAAACTCAATTCTTATTTTGTAATATATTTTTTCCTATATAGGAGTTAGTATATTTATAAATAAAAATTTAAAACTAACCTTTTTTATAAATGAAGACAATATTAACATTTTATTGGGTTTGGTTGGTGACTTTAAGTGGTAATTTTTTTTCTTAAAGTAAATTGTAAATAGTTAAAAAATAATGCAAAAATATAAGAGAGTGATAAACGAAAATGATCCAAGATAAAAAAAAGCATAACAGATTAGTACTAGTTTCATCTCTATTTTCAACGTTTTGAAGAAATTATTTTTATTTTTACCAAAAAAAGAATTTATTTTTACCGCTTTGGAGTTATTAGTCTTTTGTTATCGTACCACTTCGTCTTCTTTTTGATTCTTCATCACGACATCTCCCATATATGACTATAATATCTCTTTGGATTTATATAATATTCCCTCTGTTTTCTAATATAAGTCGTTTTAGAATTATACAGATAGATTAAGAAATCATTAATTTTTTATATTTTCAAAACAAAAACATCATTAATTATTTACCTAACCACAAATCAACAAATAATAAAATAGAAAGTATATTATCATTGGTCACATAACATTAAGTATTAGTAAATTTTACATAGAAAACATAAAACATCATATAATTTGGAACATAAATTTTTTTCTAAAACGACTTATATTAAAAAAAAGAGGGAGTAACGAATTTGGATTCATTTCTAATTCTATTCTATTTCAGAAAATAGAATAATAAATAAAAGATAAATTAAGTATTATTTTTATAGAATAATTTCATTTTTAGTCTATTATAAAATGTAGAATAAAATATAGTAAAAAAAATTTATACTATTATCTTATAATAAAAAATAAAATAATATTTATGATACTCATATGAAAAGCAATAGACCCTATCGCAGAGGTGATGACTACCAATTCAACCATTATTGGTCGGTCATCAATGATAAGTTACACGTAATAGCGATACTGATATTTACACTTGTATCATTAGTGATGAAATATTACTAAACAAAATATGGGATACCACTTTGTATAAACTGTCCTATGCAATCAGATTCTCGTTGCCATTTATGTGTGTTCTCCCAACGATTGTTATGGAAATCATCTCTTTTCATAATGATTCAATCTGTGATATTGTCAAATATGTTTTTTTTTATAACTCTGGTATCTGGACAGTAACATTCCCAACTATCCTCCGTAGGGGGTCCAGCACCCCAACGGAAGGGATATTAAATCCGCTGTGGCCAGGGCTCGTGATGGCGGGCACCTCAGCCGAGGTGCCTTTACCACCAGACCACGAGGTCCGGTTTCTTGTCAAATATGTTGATTTATACTGTAAATTTGTTTTTTTTTTTAATTGAAACGCTAGAAGTTCCATCTTTGTTGATGTTGATTGGTTTTCAAACAACGGCGCTCCAACAAAGTTTTATTGCGCTATCAATTTGGTACCCAACGTCTTTAACTTTTCAATTATATCAGTAGTCGCCTACGGCCTATCTGAAACTTGACAACATATACCACTTTCGTATAAATCTGGGAGGAGTGCAGTGATTGGATGCTGAAGAGACGGCCCGTGGAAATCTTAACTTTTTTTTTTGACTAAAAATCTAAATTTTGATCATCTATTTATGTGTTCAAAAAAAAAAAAGAAAGATCATCCATATATGAATTAAAACTTCAATTATAAAAGATGAAAAATAAAAATAAAATTATGAGAGATATTTTTATAAAAAATATGATTATCAGTTAGCCAAAAAGATTGACCCTAAAAACTATTATTTTCAAATTATTGTATAATTTTTCTATTAGTAAAGATGGATGTGAAGTAAAGTGAAGAAAATCTACTTTGGTCATTAAAAAGTTATCTAAATGTATATATTTAAAGAATTTGAAGGAATTTAGATTGGATATGTATACTTGTACATTTTATTTTGTAACTAGAGATCTAATCAAAAACTATTTAGAAACTATCTTTTTTTTTTGTTAACATTTAGGATCCGATAGGTAATGACTGTATCTTTAAAAAATTTGTTGTAGAAAAAAATATGTAATTTTTTTACCGTGGTTTTAGATTTTATTGATGTATAAATTTATGGAAAGCTCCAAAAAAGTGTTCTAGATTTTTTGCTCTACAGAGCACTTGTACAGCTGTAGATTATTTCAAAAGATGTGATTTTGAAATTTTTATTAAAATTTAATTGTTGTGAATTTAGTGTTCTAAAAATAAATAGAGCTGTGGACAGCATCTATATCCACTACCAATCACACCCCTAGAAACTATTTGAATAACATGTTTTTCATGCACCCTATATTTTACTTTTTCCAACATCAAAAGATACTTTTATCATCTTATTTATTCCAGTATGTGCTGAAAAAATAAAAGTTATTCCAGTACGTCATTAATTATTAGTTTGGCAGACTTGCGTGTGAGAATCTCACTTTACACGCCTACTTTTTTGTACTATTATGTTCTTTTGGATTAACTTTTTGTATTATAAATGTTTTTCCACTTTTGTTTTTATAAGCTTTCTCATGTCTAATGGTGTTAGTCTTTGTCATCCTTCTCTTTAGGAATTATCTGGCTCACTTTTAAAGAGTGCTCACCGAAAACCCTTAAAAATGTCATGCCCATCTCGTGTTAGGTTTACTTTTTTTTTTCTTTTTCTTTTTAATGGATTTCTAAGAGTTAGGTTTCTAATGATGTTAAAAAAATTAATTATATTATTATTTATTTGTAAATTTTGACATTCTTACTAAAATTTAGTGTTATTAGTTTTATGATTTTTTTAATTTCACACACACACATATATATATATATATATATATATATATGGTTAATCAAAAATTAGTTGATAATAATATAATTCTGCCAAATTATTATGTTATTGGACTTGAATTTTGAAAAATTAAATTTATAAAACATTTTTTTTTTGAATATCATATGTATTCTTTAGATTCTCAAAGTTACAATAGTAATATTTTGAAAAAACAATTTAAGACAGTATAGAAAGATTTTCTAAATATACAAATGCCTTTGCAAATATAACAAGACTCTTTATCAGTTTAATAAATCTCAAACTCTTTAAATTAACGGACTCTAAGGACATCTCTAATGGGACACAAAAAATTTCTTTATATTTCACTCTAAAATAGAGTAACTCTATTATAGAGTTGAATTTGATCCAATGGTTCACTCTATAATAGAGTTAATCTATTTTAGAATGAAATATAGAGTAAATTTTTGTATACCATCGGAGATGGTCTAATAAATTCAATTTTCCAACCCCCTCCCCTTCCCCGAAGTTGAGAGAACAACATAATATATTTGCCAAAAATTAAAAGGGATGTAATTGTGCTACCCAACAACAAAAATAATATAAAATGTTGTTTTAGGTTTTTTTGGGGGAGGGGGGGGCGTTTAACGTGTATCCACGTTGTTCTAAATTTGTTACACGTTATCCTAAGTTTATTTTTCATTAGAAACTAAATTATCACTATTTAATTAGTCTGAGTTTGAGATTCGGTCCAAGTAGTTAACATGATATGCCGTAACAGATGATCAGTCCACTTTTAACATAAGTCATAAGATATTAAAATTCAGGTCAGACAATGTCGTATGCTTCCACTCTATAATAAAAAGTGCGTTTTTACCGGATCCGACCAGATAAACAATAAATTTTATCAAAGAAAAAGGCTACTAAAACCGTTGAAAAATGGTTAAGTACCACGGGACTACAGCCCAAGAAATATGCCATAAAGAAAGAGACCAACAACAACAAAGAGCATTGACAAAGAGAAAATAAAACAAACAAATCAATCCAAGCTCTAACTAAAAACACCTGCAACAAGACGCTTCCACGCTAGAACCAAAAAGGACAAGATGGCGAAGCTGAACTAACAAATAAAAGCATCGAAAGACTCTCAAATCACAATTTCACAAGAAAAGCATAAAGAGAATTGAACATGAGCTCTCCTATAAAAAAGAGAGATTTAGTGAACTACCCAAAATTGAGGCCCATTTTATGCGATTGTCCATCGATTGACACTAAGGTAAATTTCATTACAATTTTGTTTTGGACTTGACAATTTTTCCCTTCTGACATTATCTTTCTTCTGCTATGCTTCTGACCCTTTCCATGCAGTATGTCCCTCATCTGACACTTTCTTTCTTCCACCCTCACTCTTTTTCTTTTACCTCTTCTTTTTTGTTTTACATGTAGCTTCTTTTTTTGTTTTGCAGCAAACATGTACTTGTTTTGCATTTTTTCTTCTTTCGTTCCTTTTTCACTTACATTTATAATTTTGTAGATTTTTGTTAATAATAAAGTAGGACCTACGATATTAGCATCCATTCATTATGTGATGCAAGACCAATCAATAAAAAAACATAGTTTATATAAGTGGTGTTAAGGTTTGTAGATGTGTATATAATTGTGTATCATAAAAAGATATACTACAAGAGTGAGTTAGAGAGAAGACAAAATTTTTGTGTCTTGTTTATCTGTTATCAATAACGTTAGTTGATAGGATGTTGATTATCGGATTCAAGTTATTGTTAACAATCGGGTAATTACAAACAACACATGATTTACTAACACGATGTCTCGAAGTACCTTATATAAGTGCAAAATTAAATATTGTTGTTGAAAAAACTGATTATCGGTTAACAATGATGTTATAAAATAATATCTTAGTCATAAGATGCAAGTATTAGTACATCTGAAAGATTATATAGTTACAATTTACAAAACACGGTTGGTTAGCTACTAAATATATTATTATCATTAGAATATTACATGCACCTACTTCACTTCTAGTCCACACTTTTTGCTCGGTTTTTAAGTGCTAAAAATATTATTATCAAATAAAAACATTATTATCAAATAATAATAATTTTAAAAATATATAATGCCAAAATATTTTATTAATAGAATAACTGTATATTTTAACTGTCTAAATTTTAAAATTAGTGTTAAATTAATTATTAGTGGTTAACTTATTTGTTAGAAACGGCATTTGTGAAATAACCTTGTTTGTTGCAGATACATAATTTGTTAGCCGATACATAATTTGTTAGCTGATACATATTCTCTTAACTGATACATTGTTTGATAAATAATTTGTTAATTGGTATATTGTTTAGCATATGGTCTCTTAGATAATACTTGATATAACAATATATCAAAACATGTAAAATGTTAAAATAGTAATACACATTGATACACTTTTTTTCTTCTTATACCCTTAGAGCATTATTATTGCTGAGTCCTAATAATTGGTCCTTAAACTTTTTTTTTAATCCGATTTAAAAAAAAAAATTAAAAACGAACCAATCGCAGGCCGCCACATTTCAGTGGGGCCCGCGAACAGTACAAGGACCAAACCAAGATGTCTCTTAGTTAGGGACTTTCTCCCTCGGTTCTGGTGTTTTTGTGGGCTCCCTCCTCTTAATGACCAAACTAAGGAATGCAATAATGTTGCCCTTACATTCTCTTTACTCTTTTTCAATTATCTATCCTCCTGTTTTTATATATGTCACTGCCACCATTAAATTTTTTTTGTTGATTCTTTTCTTTTATTTATTCATCGATATCAAACTACATGTGACCTAACAAAACATATACCCCATAACAAATTATATATCAAATCATTTAACAAAGCATAAACTGCATAACAAATCATGTATCAGATATAATTTTTTTTTTTAAATCAATTCTTTGGTATCAAATAATGTTTTAACTCACAAACAATGAATCAAACCGTTTGACAACTACAAACCAAGTATAAGCAATGTACAAGCTGTCAAACCTATCATGTACACAAATCATGTATCAATTAATGACAAAATATTTTGTATCAGCAAATAAAATATGTAGCAGATATCAAATCATTTGCTAGATAACAAACGATTTATAAAACAATATACCAGATAACAAATATTTGACCAATTTCAAGTTTAAATAATCAAAGTGAAAAATAACATGAAACTTATTACATAACCACTATAAATTAATATTCACTCATGACCAAAAGAACACGCTCAAGCAAAAAAATAAGAAGTAAAAGAACGTAAAAAAAATTACCATCAGTAGAAGCATAGTTATGGGCTTAAAACTCCTCTGTTTTGCTTTTGATAAAAAAATTTACCAGTAGTATAAGCATGGTCATGTGCTTGTGTGACTTGCACACATGATTTTAACTTGTACACACAAATCTAAATGACCAAACCCAAGGAGATAAAAGAAAAAAAGTTTTAAAGAGTCTAATAAAAACCAAGAAAAAAATTCAATGAAAACAATAAAACTTAATTAAATCTTTTAGTAAAAAGAAACATAGATTATTGCTCGTAAGTGAGAGGAAAATAAAGAATTAATTATCACTAGAGAATTAAGTTGGTCCATCTAAACACATACTATATTTTTATTAAAATAATCATAAATTAATTATTAATGTACAAAACTATATTTTCCTTCTTTTCTTAAATAAAAGTTATAGAATTACCTAATAAAATTAAAATATATATTGTAAAATAATTTTGAATAATAAAGATTTGGCAACAATTTTTATATCCTTCATCATTTATAATATTTTTATATTATTAAAATAAATTAGACCAAATTCACCATACAATAAAATTTTTAGGTTTTTTGTATATGGTATATATTGAATTTTTAAAAATGATTTTAAGTTACTAAAATTGTTAAAATCATATGAGTATGAAGTCTTATTTAATAGATAATCATATTAAAAATTATATGTGTATGTTAATATTATTTAAATTTAACTATACACCATAGAAAATAGGTAAATATGATTATTTTGATTTATTTATCATAAAAAGATTGTAAATAAAAAATGATTATTTTGATTTATGTTTTCGTGTGAATTTAATTATATATGTAATAGTTACTTGCTTCTCAATTATTCAATATATATTTATTAATTATTTTATAATATGTAAAAATTGCAAAATAAATAATAGGGTACTAGATTATAATCCGCGCGCATGCGCGGAGTAAATTTTTATAATAATGTTTGTTTATTAAATGATTTTAACATTTTGCAACACTACAATCTTCATCGATTATAAAATGACGAATACAAATGTTGATCTCTTAAATATATCATCGTTGTTGAAGAGTTAACGTATTACATCTCATTTTTTATTATTTTTAAGACTTCATATGCACAAAAAAAGTTAAGTTTTGCGGCTGACACAAATCACCAAAACCAAATAGGCAACATCGATTGTATAATGACGAAAGAGGATTAGGTTTTTTGCTCTCGATAATTTTACTATTGAGTCTCCATAAGTGAGTTCATTTTCTACCTCTATAAAATTGTGCTTTCATTCTGCTCTTGAGTTAAGTTTCTTTTTTTTTAATTAACTTTTTCTATGAATTCAGTGAATTAAATAAGTGTCAATTTAAAAAACAAATGGACATCCTTAAATTTTTTAGTTTCACTCCATATACATATCTAAAAATCAAAATTTTGAAGAAAGTCACCGGCAAGCTATATTAACAGATTAGTGTCCAAAGCTAATATACCAAGCTATTATAGAATATATAAGTGAAGACTCGAAATATAAATGTCTATCTAGTATATATTCACTTACTCGGTTTAAAAATCTTCTAATTCTAGAACAACAAAATAAATTACTTGTTTCACCTGTTCTGGTAATATTTGAATCCAAACGGATAATATCCGAACCCGAATGGATATCCGAAGATAACCAAACATAAGTATATTTAACCCTATATTTCTAGTTTATTTCTCTCATTTTATTTAAAATATTTATATTAATGATGTTTATTGCTCAAAATTGGATAATATGCATATAATTATGGACAAAATTATTTGCTACTCACTTAAAATATATGTCAAGCTCTTGTTTCTTGCATTAACAAAAGTTGTATCTAAAATTTTAAAACAACAACTAAATTAGTATCTTTCTATTTTTAAAGTTTTATCTCCAAACATATTAATAGTTTTTTTTTTTTTTAATTAGAAAATCAGATAAGTTAAAATATATTTTAAATACAAAAAACTTAAACAATGAATCATTTACTTATTTTTTTCTTCAAAATTTAAATATCTGAACCCAGCCCAATATATCTGAACCCGAACATAAAATATTCGAACCCAACTCGAAATATAGAAATATCCGAACGGATTTTATACCTTTATACTAAATATCCGATACGAACCCAAACGTGTATCCGAATGCCCACCCCTACGATATATGATCATCATTTGTATCTTGTTTGAACAAAAAAAAAGTTTAACCATTGATCACAAAATTTTCAATGTGAGACTTTTACCATTTTTAGTAATTTGTAGTCGTTTTTAAAATTTTAAAATATAACATATAAGAAAAAATCTAATTTTTTTTATTATATGCTTAATGTGATTGTTTAATTTTTTTAATAGTATAAAATTAAACAAAAAAGAGAGAGGTTAGAAAAATTATTATCAAATATGTATTATTCATAATCATTAATTGTCATATATATGTTAACCATATTAGGAATTCCGTAGCTTTTATTTAAGGAAAGAAAAAATATTTTTTGTACACTACTAATTAATTAATTAATTTGATAGTTAGTTTAATAAAAGCATATAATATATGTTTATATAGAGCAACTTATTTTTCTAACAATTCTAAGAATCATTTTCGTGATGACACGTGGCTACGAAAATATGTTGTAATGCTCTGGCATTAATATATAGGGGATGTAAAAAGATGTGTATACTTAATGTTGGTTCCATCTTAACCTAGTACTGACTAGTAATACAAATGGGCGATATCATGCTAAGCCGATTAACTTACCACTAATTAAGGCCACACAATATTTATTGGTCTTCCTCGTAGTTGAATGGTAATGAAACTGTCGTGAAAGCTCTAAACTTCCCGACATTGTTTAAATGTTCGTTCTCCAACCTGTTTTATTATATCGAACGTAAACACATTCTCAGATAGTTGAGAATTAAAGTAAGATAAGATAACAAAGTAAACTGATGTGTAGTACATAACCTGAAGAAATTCCATATCCCACGACGAATGATCTCAAGACTTGCAACAAAGGCAATCACCGCCTGTGTGTTAATTGACTCAAATTGTAAATCTAGCACTGTTTGCAGCCACGCAAATCTCAGCACCACGTTCAAGATCTGCGTTAAGTTTAAGAATCAGTTGTTTTTCTTGAAACATTAATTTAATTAATGCCTAGGGAGGTTGTGGTATTGTCTAGCTCGATCACTATTCGAGTTGCACAATTCAAATGGGGTATGTAAAGACCCTAGTTAATACCCTCCATCAACTTTGTTTTCAATCAAGATTCTTCCGGTTCTACACTTTGCGGACCCATGCTAAGCTCGCCATTTTCCTTTGTATTTTCAAGTAAACGGAAGGAACACAATCTTTAAAGTAATGTTTCAAAGCTTTTACCATGGCAATGAAGTAAACTTCTTTGTGGGGTACTAGGAGTTCATCACGTAACCACGGATTCTTAGATGTTCGGTTAAGAAGTCCCCAGTCTTGAACCAAGTCCCAGTACGTACAGAAAACCACAGCCATGGCAGAAGTAACCCCACCTGACCATCTCCAGATAGTTTGACGATCTTTCTTTCGATCAACTTCATAAGCCATCCCTAAGCAAACAGCAACTACTACTAAAAAGTACTTGAAACTATTATACCCTTGTTCAATGTTTCTCTCTTCAAACACTCGCCTCATGCACTACAAAAACATAACGTGATCATACATATTAACATTATTGAACAACAAAATAGTTATTCATTTCGTAGGGATCAAGTTTTGTACCTGAAGGAAGCGAGAAACGAATGGGAAGGCAGCAGCAATGAATAAGAAAGTGTTGAAGACTCGTGACTCTCTACAAGTGTTTTGCCTTTGTTTGAAGTCTCCCCAACCGTAGTAACATATGTAGAAATGAATGCTTCGAAGAGTTTGCGCTTGGCTACATAATTGATCTGCCAAGAAGAAATCGGGTAATGTCACCTGCATGAAGAAGACAATAGTAATATGTTTGTCAAAAATGAAATTTTCATTTATAAGCAGTCTGAGGTTTAATGTTTTACCTTGCAAAGAGGAGCAGCAAGAATGCGAGATAGGCAATTCAGAAAGAAGTAGCGACTTGATCGATAGAAAATGTTGAATGGTAGGATTAGAACTATGAGCATAGTCTAGTAAAAAAACGCAAATTTATGAATCCTTTATCGTCGAATAGAGATATATGTGAACTCAAAAATAAATTGTTCGTGGACTTACAATGAGGAGGCAAAGAGGAAGGAGTTCAGTTAATGCTTGGTAATCTTTAGTTTTGGGGTTTGTCTCCATGTCAAGATTGGCAAGGACACAAAGAAGCGCAAGCGCACCAATGCTGAATCCCACGAATAGTATTTGTTTGTAGCCGAGTTCAGTTCCTTGTTTGAATCCAAATATGAAGGAATAGTTTACTCGATACCGCCTCCAAAAATAAATATTAGCAGCATACATAATTATGTGCAACACGATGAATCCGAACAAGCTGCAGAAACAAAGATAAAAAAATATGCCTAAAAGGGTCTAGCCCGAAATGATCATATAAATTCGTAGGACCATAGGCTAGATTGTTTCAAATATACAATTTCAGTGATTGTATTTATATTAATGACGATATACTTAAATATAATCTTCTGTTTGAGTTTAAGGGTTCGCACAAGATGTTAACTACGGTTGTGTATTCATAAAATTTTACCTATAAAGAGGAAACATTGAGTTCATGTACAGTTCCTGGCGTTCATCTTGTAAGATGTTTCGGGTGCGAACGATAGCGACAAGAGCCACAACGAGGGAAAACATGCATCCACCCAAGAAACCTGAAACATAATTTCTCATGTGCACTAAGAAGAAAATTGAAAAACAAAAAAAAAACTTCTGTTCAAGATGTAAGTGTATTATTATCTGGACGGCTCCGTAAACTAAAATTCTTATTAAATTGTTCGTAGCCTTGTAAATCTTAAAAAGAAAAAAAAAATCTTAGAGCCGGTCCTGCTTATAAAGATTGTACCTGTGGAAAATGTAAGTCGGTGTCTCTCTCTTTTAGCTTTAGGTTGCAAGATGTTCATTCCTTTTGTTCTGTTGCCATTTGTGAAATGCTTTATGAATGTAGTTTCAACATGATCAAGGAGTCTCATAACCTATGCCAAAAGAGGAGCAATAGAAAATCAATATTAGGAAGAGTTCAACGTCGTTAATAAGTTATATATTCTAGTTTCATTAGGGTTGACTCGAAATTATCATTGTATTTATATTAAATCTTAGAAAATAAAATATATTTTCAAATGGTCATTTTCTCTCTATTTTAGATATACTATCACAAATTAGTTATATATATATAAAGGTATTTACAGAACTTTGTAAGTTACAATTTTATTACATCTTTTAATTACATTAACAATTTTGTATTAAGTTAACATTCATATTAACACCAAATTCCTTTGATAAAGCTAGAATACTTCAGATTTTAACAAATATTGCATTTTCCAGTTTCAACTATATGGTATATTTATGAGCAGTCACATATATATATATATATAAAATATACACTTGAAATGTTTATATTTATATGTTCATATCTCAATATTCGAATATGGATATGAGGCATGTGACAATACTACAGCATTACTGCATTACAGCACTAGTATAACATAATATATAGTTTTGAAGTGCATGAACGGCATAAAAAACATATTCTTGCATGTTTTTTTGATTAACCATAGAAATTTCGACCTAGCTCCATAATTTCCACATGCCCAAAGTCAGCATTAAGAAAATCTTATATAAATAATAACACTTCGTACCATAAGTAGTTTGAGTTCGGGGCACAATATTCTCGCATGTTAAGCAACTTGATGCATTAATTATATAATACATGGTTTTCTATAATTTTGTTTTCAACATGAAAACTACTAACTACTAAGCATACCTCATCAGAGCTTCCAAGGCAAGAGTTATCAACCATTGTCATGTAAGACTTCGCAGCATCCCTCGAAGTTACCTATACGAGTAATTTCGTCGAACACATTTTGGAACAAACCTCATGCAAACCAAAAAAAAAATCCTAAAATCAAAATATTAATCTCTAAACCAAATCTTACCTTGTCATACTTCTTCAATATCTTCGAAAGCGCCAACACATTCAAAAAGCTGCACATATATGATTTAAACTCAAATCCATCAATCATTATAAAACTAAATAATTCACCTTAAAGGATCTCCAATTAATTGCAATACTAACAAAGGGCAAAAAATACGCACCTATAGCTTTTAAGAAACCATAGTTTCCGATGAAACTCTACGAACGCACAGCTTAGCTTCTCCTCGATTTTCCTTAGATTATACCTGTTTAATATGAGCTCTGGCTCGTTCGAGACTTTGAGAACGCTTTTAATGGTGGAACTAGGCGTTCCCTTAGTGTAGCTGATTCTGACGGAGTTTAGAACTCCCATCGAAGCTGGTCTCGTCGTATCTTTCATCTTGCTCATGTCATTGGCCGGTTTGAGTGTTGTTTTGCTATAACTTTCTTTTTCAACGCTATTGTCATTTTCATCGGATCGACCAGCTCCACTGGAGCCTCCTTCCTCTATGACACCCGTGGGAGATTGAGCTTCTTTTTTCAAAAAAAAAACAAAAAATAATTTAGCTTTAAGTTTAACTAGATTTAACGCGGGTTATGTTTTTTTTTCTCAAAACACAATAAAAATAAACTATTACCTTGTGAAACCTCTATAAATTAATAATGTTGGAACTACATCAAAACTATAATTTTTTTATTAATTTATTGATATACTAATTGAACCAAAAACTCGATTTTGGACTATAAAATTATATTATTTTATAGAAATTTTTAGTGTATATTAATTTATAGAATATTAATTTAAAGAAGTTATACTTTGGATCTTATGTGATGATAGTATGGTCTTCGTTGATGACATCTAATTAAATGATAATTTAAGTTTTATAATTTCTGTTGTGTTTTCATTGATAATGATGAATAGTCCATGAGAATTTTTAAGCGTCTAACCTATAGATATGATAGTATGTGTAGGAGTTTTTTTTTGTTTTTACATGTAGTTGTAAATTTATAAGATTCATTTCAAACCTATTAAATTTTATATCAATATATGTATAAACAGTTTTGGTAAATTATATGGTATTTAACAGATGTTTTATAAGTTATCAAACTGCATTATTTTTAAACTGTATATTTTTGTCATACTGTGTAAAATAATTTAAATTTCACTAAAACAAGTTTTATTATGTACATATATAATTATTTCTATCAATAGTATTGATGATGTTAAATATTCTATGATTTAATAGTTGTATGGTTAGTTTGATTTCGAAAAATGGAATATGTTTAGCAATCTTTAGATCTGTTTGCTAGAAATATCTGTGATATAAAAAATTGTAAAATCCATACGATTGTTTGAATATAGTAGATTTAAGAGTTTCGTAATATTTTTATTGAAAATACATTAAAATTTCATTTAATATATTAGAAATAATTATTTTATGATAAAATCGATTAATAGTTTACCCTTGTGATTATATCAGAATCTTATTAAATGACTATCTTAGAAATCAAATCAATAATAATCAAACCCAGAAATTAATATTCTGCTGTGATAATACATTCAAATGTGAAATAGTAATCCGTTTTATACTCATGTATATTGTGATGATACATAACTTAAATATACTATTTGAAATCAACATGTGTTGGGATATCATAAGGTTATTTAAAATGTAAATCACTATTTGAAAATGAAAGAGTAGATTCATGATAGGTTTACTCTAGTCTTCTGAAATTAATTGGTTTGGTTTGATACATATATATAGTTAAATCTAAATGCACACACACGATCTTTGCATATATGTATTGTTAGACTCCTTTTTCAGAATAGATAATAGATTGTACTGATTATGGTTATAATCTTTTAGTGTTTATTTTAAATCAAAGATGTAAGTAATAGATTTTAAATTAACCAAAATCGTTAAATTAAAGATAATAATTATAACCTTTTTGATAGTTCAAAAAACAGTCGATGAAATAAGACTCTATTTTAATAGATTAGATTTAAGTTCGGTGCAAAAACCATACACCAGAAGCAAAAAAAAAATTCTTAACTTGACTATTTTATTATATATTGTTAAGGTTCATTTTAATAAACTATATAAATCACACCAGGGAGAGTGCAAAATGTTCAAAATATGAGATGGATTTATATTTCTACTAAGAGTGGTCAATCATATAAAGGGGTGTTCAATCCGGTAAAACTGAACCAATTAAAACCGAAATAGAAAAAATAGTTTGGATTTGGTAGTACCGAATATACCGAATGAATGTCATTTTTAAGAAACCGTGATATATGGATATGGTTTGGTATATAAACCGATCAAACCGAATAAACCGATCAATTAAAATATAAAGTATAAGTATATGTAAATTATATAATATAATTAATAATATATACCTAATTATTTTTATTGGTATGATCAAATTAAAAAAAAACATATTTTTTACTTTTTTGTTTAATAGTATTATGGATTACTGATATTTCTTACTTATATTCCATAAAAATATTACTGTTATTAAATAAATATGTTTACTGATTATTTAAATAGTAAAATAAAAAATAGATTATTTAAAAACTAAAATATCGCCATGTTATAATTAAATTTAAAGCCGATATCTAATCTTATAAAGTAAAATTCACAAAATATTTTAAAAGATAAATATATTTACGGTTTTTTGGTATAAAACCGAATAAACCAAAAACCGACGGTATATAAACCGAACCAAACCATATTAAATATAGTTTTAATATGGTAGATATTTTTTATAAATCGAAACACCGAAAAACCGAAAAAATCGAACCAAAACCGAACCGATATCCGGATTGAAAACCCCTAATCATATTCCATGAAGACTATTTTTTATTTTATTTTTGTCATGTCTCAAATATGTGACGAATTTTAAAAATAAAACGGATCTTGATGAAGCTGGAAAGAAAAATATTAACATATTTTCAAACTAAAATTTGGAAAAGCTGTAAAATAGTAAACGAAAATTCTATAGAAAATGGAATTATACATGTGTGTGTGTGATATATGTTAAATTTAAAATCCGTTTCATTAGTTTCATATACGGGTATGTCACCATGTCCTAATCTAAGTTTAGTATATCGTAACTCAACGTGGTTTAATTTGTAGTTGACGATTATATTATTAAAGTGTAACGTAAAATTTTCGGGTTAGGTTTATACATAACCATCTAACTAACAGAAATA
Organism: Brassica napus; assembly: GCF_020379485.1. Taxonomy (NCBI): domain Eukaryota; kingdom Viridiplantae; phylum Streptophyta; class Magnoliopsida; order Brassicales; family Brassicaceae; genus Brassica; species Brassica napus. The sequence continues at coordinate 25,075,076 of NC_063452.1, forward strand.
ATATTTGTTTGTTTTTTTTCTTTTTTTTTTGGTTTTTATATTATGTCATTTTTACGGTTTATATACTGATCTTACTAGACGTTTTGGCGAGCTCCGCCGGAGAAACCGCATTAGGTGAGGCCATAAGAGTCATCTCCGCCGTACGCTCCTCCTTCATCTTAAACCTAAACGCGATCAGCGCATCCATCTGTTTGTTAAGCGCCGCCGCTTCTTTCACCACTTCATCAGCTTTCTCTTTATAGAACTTCTCCACTTTGTTGAACTGGTCGTCTAGTCGCCGGAAAAACACCAACTCATACTCTCCTCCTCTCTCCGCCGTCATAAAAAACGTCGTCTCGTACTGGTGAGTCACCGAAGAACTCACATGAATCGGCGCCGTCGTTATTCCGTCGTTAATGTCGACCACTGTCGAAGAGCGGCTGATCTGACCGCAACCGCCGCCAAAGCCATGTCTCTTTTGACCGCTGAATGTGCGGTGCAGAGCCGTTGTCATCTCATGGCCTTGAGGATTGGTTTTGCGTTTGAAGCGGTTGATATCTTTGATTAGGGTTTTGAGATACTTGTAGTCCACGTAAGCCTGCTGCCACTCAGGCACCATCTGTGACGAAAATTCTTTTCCGAACTTCATTTTTATATGTTCTGATTTTGATTTGAGATAGTGAAGAGTTTGTTTATAAACACTGATAACAGTTTGCTGTATTTATAGATTTATGTCAAAAGTTTGACTTGACTGTAAATTGTAATTGATGGAAACATCAATATTAGTAACGAGTCAATTAGTTAAATTATCAAACTAATTAAAACATAGATTTTTATCTTTATATGCTAGTATGGTGAGGCAAATTGACTATATATCAAGATGATTTTCAAGTAAATATACGAATATAAATGCTTTAAATTCTCCTTTTTGGGTCAAAAATGCTTTAAATTCATCAATTACTATAACAGGCTTTGTTTCCGTACAACGTAACTGATGAGAGTCTTGGAGTATTGTCTTAGGTCTAATGTAAGAAAAATTTGAGCATTTTAATTAATGTGTTAAGAGAATATGCTTATTAACGCTTTGTATAAGATTTTAAATGCTGTATTGCCATATCATGTGGACCTTGTCGACCTTTGAGACACAATAACCAAAATCGTGATTTCTAAGGAGTAAGGATCGATCTCGAATAGTGGAAGTAAATAATTTCTGCTTAAACATTTTCAAAACATATTACAGTTTTCTAGTTGTAATAACTGAGTCAAAAACGTTTAGATGATTTTACAGATTGTTCACGTTCATTATTTCATATTTTCATTGTACCTTGGGATCTAAAGATCTTGAATATCAAAAAATTCTAACACAGATCAAATCGAGTCCAGAGTTAATTTCTACCAGTTTTTATTTGATCTAGCAGTTATCTGAAAATTAAAACCATGTGTTTATTTAAAAATTCTTAATATCTTAATTATGTATACAAAATGATATTAGGTTAAGGTACTTTATAAAGGTACTATTAGGTTTATATATTTTGAGTAAAGTTTATTATTTTAAGACCATGTTTAAAAAAGTTTCATGTTTTAGGTATTTTTACAAATTATTATTAGGTACTTTAAAATGTGCTATTAGGTTCATGAACTTTTAATAAGTGTCTGTAAAATTGATTTCGGCCACAACATATTTTTTGAATCACCTTTACATATTTGTTTTTTAAAAATCATGTCCGTATTAGTATAGCTAGTTCGTGTAATATAGCCAATTAAGCGTTTAGTTAAAATGGGATATTTTTTAAAAATTGCTTGTGGTCTTCGCCATGTCAGGACCGGCACTGCGGAGAAGAGTGGACAAACACGTACCACACGTCCATATTCGGGCGGGCTACATTACATAACTTATAAAGCTCATTGTAAGTCGTAACTTAAAGCTCACTGGAGTAATGTCACAAAAAGCATGTAAATGTACATCGCTAAGTACAAGTGTCTAACACTTCAGTCAGGTTTGTATAGACAATAATAATTTGAACCAAACTTCATCCAGCAGAGAAACCTGAAACCAAATCGCTCATAAAGATACAAAAGAACAATCTTGACAAGAATTAAAAATTATTAATCATAACATTTTTTGTACATATGATTCTACCTCTTTTTCACTTTCATTCCTTTTCTTTTTTTACCATCTGCGAAATGCTTTATGAGTTAATTTAACTTCTAACACGCTGCATAAGTATTTTTATTTTGTTTCAATATCAGAAGGTTCGGAGTCATAACCTGTAGTTCTTCCATTTCCGAAACCACAACATGTAAGATTGCTAACATAATAATCGGAATCTTTTCTAGTTGAGATAATGAATTCTAATTTTAAAATTTGGACTAGTTTTCAATTTGTGCATGTCTTCCTTACGCATGGACCATGCTAATTTTCTTTATATCATTCCAATTTTATCGAATGTCCCTAAAGGGACACACTGCATGAGTTTCATAAGCCGTGGTATAAGAGAATCAAGAAAATATCGATACATAAAAACGTATGTATGATCCATTTAACGTTTGTATGTTTCCTATAAATATGTTTCCACTTTTCATGTATGAAAAAGAAAGAACATATTGTTTGTATCAATGTTCTAGTTTAGGCGGGCAGCGACAAAGTGAACCTAAACAAATTGATTTTTTTTTTGAACAATCTTTTAAATGATTGGTTAAGACGTTTAAAAAACCGGTTTAGGTATCCAACCTAATCAATAATATCTTATTATATAAAGCTTGGTTTTTAAAAATTGCTAATTAACATGACGATGACACATGGCAATTAAAAATTTAAGATGATGACATGTGTTAAAATATATCATAATTAATAATATAAATATAATAAAATAATAACACAAAAGAATTATTTAATGGTAATTTTTTTTTTAAATACTAAACAAAGATAATAATAGCAAAATGTTATTTGATGGTTTTTAGTTGACAATAATTTTTTTTTCTAATTTTTTTTTCTTTTTACAATTCCTAAACAAAAAATATGTATAATAATTTACTTAATACTAATTTTCGTTTTGTAAAATCGTTTTTTGAAATACTAAATAAAGATAACAGCAAAAGATTATTTGATAGTTTTTTTAGTTGACAATAATTTCATTTTTATATTTTTTTTCCTTTTTACAATTCCTAAAAAAAATAAGTATAATAATTTACTTAATACTAATTTTTGTTTTCTAAAATAAAAAAAATATATAATTTTGAGAAATTGTTTGATAGTAGTTATTCGTTTATAAAATCTTCTACAAAAAAAACTGTTAAAGAGTGTTTAATTGTAGTTTTCTTTTTTTTTCTTCAAATCTATAAAAAGGTAAAATAAGTATTTCAAATATTTTCATATAATAATAGACTCTATTATTTAAATAGTAAATTTTTTGTTTAAGAAATCATAATCCAAAAAGGATTACAATTTTTTTTTGTAACTGAAAGGATTACGATTATTCACATCTATAGATAAGATTAAGCTCTCCTATATTTTGTCACCAAACATAATTGCTTAATATATCCATAATTAATAATATAAGTATAATAAGATAATAGCACAAGAATTATTTAATAGTAATTTTCCTTTTTTAAAATCATAAACAAAGATAATAGCAAAATATTATTTGATAGTTTTTAGTTGACAATAATTTCATTTTTCTAATTTTTTTTCCTTTTTACAATTTTTAAACAAAAAAAAAGTATAATAATTTACTTAATACTAATTTTCGTTTTCTAAAATCATAAAGAAAATATAATTGTAAAAATTTGTTTGATAGTAATTATCCTTTCATAAAATCTTCTACAAAATAAAATTGTTTAGGATTGTTTAATTGTAGTTTTTTTTTTCAAATCTAAACAAAAAATGTAAAACAAGTATTTCAAATATTTCCATATAATAATAAACTTTCTTATTAAAATAGTAAATTTTATGTTTAAGAAATCATAATCCAAAAAGGATTACAATTATTCTTTTTTTTTTGTAACTAAAAGGATTATAGTAAGAACTATAAAGTCTCTGATCATAAATTTCAAATAAGAGTGACTGAGAGAACGACAACTGCATATGTGTGAAACAACCATTACCTCAAATACTCTGTGAAAAAATTTTGATTTCAACTACAAAGATTTTGCTCAACTTAAAGATACAAGAAACTATTAATTAGATGATAACATTCATGCATTTATATATATATATATATATATATATATATATAACTTTTTTTTTACAGATGTGTAATTAGTATATCAATAATATGAAAAAGCTGATGTTCAAATAGTTACTCTAACTTAATTGTTAAGGAGGTATTTTTCTATAAATAATTGTAACACTTTTTCTCTATGAATTATTAGTCCAATTCCATTAAGCAATTTCAGTTTTTTTTTTCTACAAAAACTCTATTCTATATAGTGAAATTGAAATACAAGCAACATTATAACCTGGACAAGTAGAACTATTTGAAGATATATCGCGCTGTGAAATGTGATAATATTGTTATTATCATGAAAGTCTTTTAGCAAGAGATATCAAAATGTAATTTTTTAATTAGCATCTTCTGAACTAAATTCTAATAAAAAAATTTGGATGTTTATTTTATTAGTTAACTCTAATTAGTTGAAGAAAATTTAATATACTAATTTTTATTATTTCTATTAGTTTCAGCTATGATGATGGTTGCTTGGTTAATCTTGGCCTTATGATTGAAAATTCTTAAATGAATAATGAAGTTTATGAAGCTCGGTATTAGTTAACATATATATATATATATATTTATGTTAACTTATATGAGTTAACTATATTTAGTTAACACAAAAAAAAATTAAAAAAATTAATTATTTATTTATATATTTATTAGAATCCTAAATTCCATATTCCTAAAACCTACCCCACGCCCTCAATTCTAAACTCTTAGTCTAGATTAGTTAACCTTAGGATTATAAGTGTTTTTTTCTTCTTTTAAAAGTGAGAATAAAAGTGGTATTAAGAATGTGGTATTTTTGGTTGTTTCCCGTATAATATTATTACTAACTAGATTGACCTTATTTAGCTTTCAATTTTTTCATTTTAATTTTTACTTTGGTTGAGTTTGGTTTAAATTTTTAGGTATGAGTGTTTTTTCTAGCCTTAAATACAAAATTGATAACAATTTACCTATGTACCATGATTATAAATATAAATACTAATAGAGATTTATGTGTGTAAATGAGTTTGTGATTATAAATAAATATCTCACAGCTTATACAAACAAAAAAAAAATCTTCGATGTATAATAAAATGATTTATTATTTTTATGTTTTAACGCGCGGGCCTTATCTAGTCTCTTATAAAACGTTGTTTAAAATGCCCAGTGATTTTTACTTTGTATCAATCATCAGGTCTAAAATATATATAAAACTAGGCCAATAACGGACCATAAAAGCCCAAAGGTTCACAAAATCAAAGCCCATTAAAAAGTAATGCTCGAGAGCTTCACAACTATCTTCCACTCATCGTCTCCTTCCTTCTTCTTCTTCATTCTAGGGTTTCTTTCCCTCATCTCAATTTGTGGAGGGTCTTCCTCCTCGGCGAAGAACAAATCTTTTGGTAGGTATCTGGAATTTGTTGTCGTAGATAGATAGAATCCTTCATTTGGATTCATCTGAGTTTAAGATCTAGATTTTCTGCATCGTATCTCTCAAAATGCTAATACCAATCGAATTCAATTTAATTTCAGAGAATCAACAAATGGCCAAGAACCGAGGAACTGCGATGTCACTCGAGTCCTTCGTGTCAACGATGGCTCCACTTATAGACATGGAGAAAGAAGCGGAGATCTCAATGTCCCTAACCACAGGCGCGTCGAGAAACATCGAAACCGCACAGAAGAAAGGCACCACGATCCTCAACTTGAAATGCGTCGATGTGCAAACAGGTCTCATGGGGAAGTCTCTCCTCGAGTTCCAATCCAACAAAGGAGACGTCCTTCCTCCCCACAAGTTCGGCAACCACGACGTCGTCGTCTTGAAGCTCAACAAAGCCGATCTCGGCTCGTCTCCCCTTGCGCAGGGAGTCGTGTACCGGTTGAGAGACTCCTCGATCACGGTTGTGTTCGATGAGGTCCCTGAGGAAGGGCTCAACACTTCTCTGAGGCTGGAGAAGCTCGCTAACGAGGTGACGTATAGGAGGATGAAGGATACGTTGGTGCAGATGAGTAAAGGTGTGTTGAGAGGACCTGCTTCTGATTTGGTTCCTGTCTTGTTCGGTGAGAGAGGACCAACGGTTGCAAAGAAGGAGGTTGAGTTTACTCCTTTTAACAAGAGTCTTGATCAGTCTCAGAGAGATGCGATTTCCAAGGCTTTGTCTTCAAAGGATGTGTTTTTATTGCACGGTCCTCCTGGTACTGGGAAGACAACTACTGTTGTGGAGATAATCTTACAAGAAGTCAAACGCGGTTCGAAGATTCTCGCTTGTGCAGCTTCGAATATCGCTGTTGACAACATTGTCGAGAGGCTTGTTCCTCACAAGGTGAAGCTGGTGAGAGTGGGGCATCCCGCACGGCTCTTACCTCAAGTGCTGGATAGCGCTCTAGACGCTCAGGTTCTTAAGGGGGATAACAGCGCGCTAGCGAATGACATCAGGAAGGAGATGAAGGCGTTGAACGGGAAGCTGCTGAAAGCGAAAGATAGAAACACGAGGAGAGGGATACAGAAGGACCTTCGAGCTTTGGGTAAAGAGGAGCGTAAGAGGCAGCAGTTAGCTGTTTCGGACGTGATCAAGAACGCTGATGTCATTCTCACGACTCTCACTGGTGCACTAACGCGAAAGCTTGATAATATAACTTTTGACTTGGTGATTATTGATGAAGGAGCGCAGGCTCTTGAGGTTGCTTGCTGGATTGCTCTGCTTAAGGGTTCGAGATGTATACTTGCTGGAGACCATCTCCAGCTCCCACCTACGATCCAGAGCGCTGAAGCTGAGAAGAAAGGGTTAGGGATAACACTCTTTGAACGGTTAGCGGATCTTTATGGAGATGAGATTAAGTCCATGCTCACTGTTCAGTACCGTATGCATGAGCGTATTATGAACTGGTCCTCTGAAGAGCTTTACGATGGGAAGATAACAGCGCATTCAAGTGTTGCCTCGCATATGGTTTATGACTTGGAGAATGTGGAGAAATCTTCTGCAACAGAGGCGACTCTGCTGTTAGTAGATTCCGCTGGGTGTGACATGGAGGAGAAGAAAGACGAGGAAGAGAGCACTTATAACGAAGGGGAAGCAGAGGTTGCGATGGCACATGCCAAGAGACTGATCAAGAGTGGTGTTCGTTCTTGTGATATTGGAATCATCACACCTTACGCTGCTCAGGTAATGGTGCTCAGGATTCTTAGGGGCAAAGAGGAGAAGCTAAAGGAGATGGAGATCTCTACGGTGGATGGGTTCCAAGGTCGAGAGAAAGAAGCTATCATCATCTCCATGGTTAGATCAAATTCAAAGAAGGAGGTTGGGTTTCTTAAGGACCAAAGGCGAATGAACGTGGCTGTTACTCGCGCTAGAAGACAGTGTTGTGTGGTCTGCGATACAGAGACAGTGAGCAGTGATGCGTTTCTCAAACGTATGATTGAATACTTTGAGGAGCATGGGGAGTATCTCAGCGCCTCTGACTACACCAATTGGTAAACTCAAGCCAGAGCCAAATCTTCTTGGTTAGCATAGTTTCAGACCCTGTGGCGTTACTTGTCTGCATACTATCGATGGACATGTTTGTACCTTCTTCACCTAGCTTTTAATAAAAGTCTTGGTCCATCGGGCATTAATATGGTTTTATGGCTTTGTCGTGTGCATACCCGTGTTGCCCATATGATTACTTAAATTTAACCCTTCTGAGTTTTGAATATTAAGGTGAAAGTCAAAACTCGACTAAAACGAAAGTTTTAAGTTGGTATAAATTTGTTGGCTGTTACTCTCGCACTAGAAGGCAGTTTTGACTCAGCACTCATGCGAAACGAAATGAGAAAAGCAATGATGATATATGATACACAAAAACCCTTTATTACGTCCTTTTCTTTGTTACTGGAAGAAAGAAAAGCCTTAAGAGCATCTGCATCAGCATCAGCATCAGCAAAAGCTCTACCAAGTGTCTCTTAACATATAAAGATAAATAAAAATTGATGTTTTAATTAAATTACAAACATAATAAAAATTGGACCAATCGGAGCCGATTAAATTGATTTGGGTACTAATTCCTGATATAAATATACAACCCTTATAAGTTACATGTCTTAACTTTACAAAAACCGAAAAAGGTCAAAGAAAACCAGAGATGGTAACTAATCAGATCCTCCTCTAGTGGTTAGTGATCTAGTATATGCATTTTATAAATTAAAAAAAAAAGAAGCTTTAATCTGTTAAAGTTGATGGACCTTCACCGATGCATTCATGAGGATTGGCATAGAAGTAATCTTCTTCCTTTGGTTTATCAGAGATTACTTTCCTATGTGTTGGTTCTCCCATCCGTCTTCCCTCATGAGCCTCCTTGGCAGATACTGCAAACTGATCCCATGAGAGTGTCTTGTTCTTATGCAAGTCCAAAACCTCCACAAGTCTCTTCTGGTTTAGCAATATTGTTTTCTTAAACCCAAGATATCTTTCCAAAAAACAAGAAAACACTCATTTCAATAATCTTGCTGAGACTTTTAGTAAACAATGTTGATTTATGTAAAGTACCTTCGATGCCCTTCAACAACTTTAGCCATGTTTCCATAGTAGGTAGGAATAAAATTGTCACTGGCTACCGATACAATGAAGTCTAGAGCTGCCATTTGTGATGAGTGGTTCTGAAACTGTTGCAGTTCCTTAGGATCTAGTAGCATTTCTTTTTTCACCTGATAACCCATATGATTTATCAATTTGATAGTATATTATTATATGATGAAAGCTTGAAAGTGTGTCAGAGAAAAAAAAACTCACAATTCTTGGGAATGATTCTTTTAAAAGGGCTAATCTCCTCTCGCCACCGTAGATATCACCAGCTGCAATGTATATCTGTGTATCCTTCTGAAACCCTAAGGCTTTTAGGACCAAAACAGCCTCTTCTGGTGTCAATGGACAGCGTCCTTGCACCCTTCTCTCCTCAGAGACTATCTCTTTCTCTTTCCACCATGGATATGCACACCTATAGAATTCATAAAGAACATCAAGATTTTGTAGCAGAGCATCAAAGCTAGAACAGTATGTTATATACCTCATCTTTCTGAGTTCTTCAGCTTCTTTCTCAGTGCAACCATGAGTGCAGCCAGAGAAAGCCAACATATCCATCTCATATCTCAAATGCAAAGCCACAAAAGGGCCTCTCTGTTGGAGAATCTGAACTAACTTTGCTCCCAGAGCTTCGATCCGTGGAGTGAATCTCAGTCCTTGGAAGTTCACACGGCATCTCAGCCTCTGGAGATGGAGAGAAAGACCGTTGTTGGCTAATCTCGTATCACTCCTATTGAAATGTATGACTTTATGTTTCCTGAACCGCGGCAATAGCTGAAACAAGAAACTTCAACTCAATCAAAACACCAGATCATTCATAAGCAAGTAAGAAAAAAAAAAAAAAAGAAGAAGAAAGCTGCAAATTAAACCTTGTGCAAGTAATACTTTTCATTTGACCAGCTCACTGGAGGCATTTGGAACAGCTTGTAACCATATTTCTTGCTTGGCAGCCTCTTTATGATCCTTACTTCATCTCTTAATGAATCAATGAAATGGTTTATATCAAAAACATCCTCAAAGTCACTGCAAAAAAAAAAAGAAGCAAATCAAAGATGGTTTCAGTTACTATTTACTAACACACACCACCACATATACAAAAGGTGAGAACAAACCTTGGATCAGCCCAGAAAGATTTCTTATCAAGCTCTGGAACAACAAGAGTCAAGTTCAACAGTCTAGCAATTGTCACCATATCACAAATCTGAAAATAAAAAGCAAATTAAAACCTCAAAACCTGCAAATCAGAGAGTGAAGAGAGTAAGTGACAAACCGCTGCACGCATTTGATTCAAACCGCCGTTACAAGACACTCGTAGAATCCCATTGCTTGTGTAATTTCCTGCAAAGATGGTCACTTTCCTTAAAACCCTAAAGCACCCCATCAAAACCCAAATACAAAGAAACATAAAAGGCTCACGTCGAGGAGGAAGCAGAGGAGGCAATCGAACCGGCTCAACCGGAAGGGAGAACCGGGAAATCTGATTGGTTAAACCGGTGAAGAGCTGAAACAAGCAAGTCCAAACCAAAATGCAGGAGCAGACTCTAAAGAACCAAACTTGTGATCGAGTTTTGGTAACTCTTGGACTCGGTGGCTTATTATGCGTCTGAGAACTCTCCGATCTAATTTGAATCTCCATCTATCATCCGAGAAAAACTTTGCGATTACTACAACCATATCGATTCTTATTATTTTTTCCTGTGATTAGATGACAAAAACACCTTACACTTCGGTCCTACAACTATTTCTTCTTCTTTTTTCCCGAGAAAATCACCTACCTCTTCTAATTTGGAAGAAGACTTCAAAATCAAGATTCTATTGAGAATCCAAACAGCTCGAACTCATCGGAGACTCTGGTCACACGTCATTATCTCTGCCCCGCTATTTAATTTTTTTTAAAAGTCCATCATTAACTTCGTCTTTATTGTTTAACTAATCGAGTTTGAAATAACACACCAGATCACTTTATATATATCATATAGTTTTAACTTTTAAGCATTTACATGGGCTCTCTTTGAAACCTTAGGCGGAAACAAAAATTCAGTTGAAGTCCATTTATAGCCCAACTAAATTATATATTAAAAAAAAAATTGTTTAAAGAACATAGATGCAAAAATTCCGCCGCCGGTATTTGAACCCGGATTTCATGAAAGCGAGCAGGTGCGAAGTCCGAAAATCGATTTTCGAATTAAACCAGAGCACTACAGCGGATCTTGTTTATGGGGGAGGCCAAACGTAATATATTGCTTCTAAAACTCGTATGGGCCTCTTAAAGCCTACTACACTAAACACTTCATTATTCTCATAGACTGTGTAGCAGTCCCTAAAGTCGCAAAAATAACCCTTATAAATAGATTCTAAATCCCAACTAAAAGGCCTACCCCTAAAAATATTTCAAGGCTATGATGATCAATGATGATACGAGAATACAAGTGGATTCAACATCTACACTCCAAGAAACAAATATATCAAGAGTTGTGTTTAGATTTTTGAACAGTCTATGTTTAGTAGAGTAATTTGCTAGTAATAGTGAGCGGCTTTCTGTTTCCAAAGCTGTATATATATGCCATAACAACAACATCCGATCAGAAAGCGGCCGTCTCAATCCCCAACAATCCAACGATCGTCACTATGCTAGTTTGATCTATAAAAGCCGCATCAAAATTACATTTCAAAAAGCCTCAAGTTGGTCTTTTCAAACCATTTTCTTGTGAGCAGCTAAGTATTTTTGTGTTTTTGAAATCTACAAAAAGCTTAATATACTGTAGTTTCAACTGCAAAATCTTTATGCGTTTGATACCCGATAAACAACATATATCTGTTTTAAAAAATAAAACACATAAACATATATGGCCCTGTTCGTTTGCTCACCCACATGATCCATCTGGGTGAAGATGCAAATCGATATTCGTTTTGTGCATTATAATGCTACATCCAGATGGATCACCTAGCTGAATTTTTAAAAACTCATCTCAAATTCTCACACAAATGAAGGTGAATCTTGATGCTGCATCTGGATGCAGATGCATCTAGTTCAGTCCAAAATGATAAATGACAAAAAAATGACCTTTTCAAATCAAAATATTATTTTCAAACCCTAAATTCTATTTTTTTGCATATATATTTTTCTGCTATAACAAAAAAATGTATTTTCTCGCAAAAACCGAAAAATACACTTTCCCGCCAAAACCGCAAGATGCGTTTTTCCGCAAAAAAACGTAAAACACACATTTTCATAAAAACACATTTTTCGGCCAAACCAGTAAAACCGCACTTTTCGACCAAAAACCGAAAAATCGCATTTTCCCGTTAAAAAAAAAAGAAGCATTTTCCCGCCAAAACCCAAAAAATGCATTTTCCCGCCAAACTCCAAAAAGCATTTTCCGACCAAAACCGGAAAAATGCATTTTCTCGCCAAAACCGGAAACACACAATTTTCCTGCCAAAACCGGAAAACAGAATTTTCCCGCCAAAACCGAAAAAAACTCATTTCCCGCCAAAACTGGAAACACACAATTTACCCGCCAAAACTGAAAAACAGAATTTTCTCGCCAAAACCGGAAAAACGTATTTTCCCGCCAAAACCGGAAAAACTCATTTTTCCGCCAAAACCGAAAACGCATTTTTCCGCCAAAACCGGAAAAATTCCAAAACCGGAAAACGCATTTTCCCGCCATAACCGGAAAACGAAATTTTCCCGCCAAAACCGGAAAAAAGCATTTTCCCGCCAAAACCGGAAAACATAATTTTCTCGCCAAAACTGGAAAACACATTTTCTCGCCAAAATCGAAAAAATGTATTTTCCCACCCAAAACCGGAAAAAATGTATTTTCCCACCCAAAACCGGAAAAAATGTATTTTCACGCCGAAACCGCAAAAATGTTTTTCCCGCCAAAATCGCGAAAATGTTTTTCCCGCCAAAATCGTGAAAAAAACTTTTCCCGTCAAAAACATTTTTCCCGCCAAAACCGTAAAACACACTTTTCCCGTCCAAACCGCAAAACGTATTTTTCCGCCAAACCCATAAAAACGTATTTTTCCGACAAAACAACAAAAATGCACATTTTCGCCTAAAACACATTTTCCCTCAAAAACCGCAAAAATATTTTCCGCCAATACTGTAAAAATGCTATTTTTCCGCTGAAACGTAAAAAAATTATATTTTTAATCATTTTATTAAGAAGGCCACCTGGATGTAGATGGAAGTTAAAAAATGAAAAACAAACGAACATAGTTACATTCAGATGATTCATCTGGATGCATGGACGAAATGAAGAAACGAACAACACCTAGATGGAGCATCTGGATAAGACATCTAGATGGACCACTTCCAGATGTACAAAAGAACAGGACCTATCTTAGTTTGTTTTTTATGAACATTCAGTCAAATTGTTAAAAAATCATAGAAACACCCAAATGTAAACTGTATTTCACTCTATTTTCCTTTAATTTCGTATATCTTCTTACACACACATATAACACTATGAACATAACTCTGTATAATAGTCGCACAACAAATCGCCAATACAAATATATTCGCATCTTGTCACAAGATCCGAACCACTCGAACTCTGCGCCGGGATGATATCGACTCGTTCAATCTCCCAATTTCAGTTATAAGCTCCTTTATTTTCTACAAATTATTAAAACTCCACTCAGTATCAAACTAACATTTTAAAAGATGATGTCAAAAAACAACATTTTAAAAGATTTACTAAAATAAATTTAAAGATTTAAGTCTTTTTGAGTAATCAGTTTACACAAGTGACAAACCTGATCTTTCTCTCTGAGCTGAAGAAGCAGAAACCTCAGCTTCTCTTCTTGTAATCGTCTCCACCATCTCACGATCTTCACATAAACAAGGCTCGAGACCAATGAGAAGCCACAAATGAGGGTGAATGACCAGAACACCCTTGTACTACTCACGTAATTACAAGGCGCCCGCTCAAAAATTCCTGAGTCCTTCAGTCGCTTCTTGGCAGTCTCAATCACCCGCCAAGGAAACGACTGGTTCACGGTGCTTGAGGATTCATCTTCTTCTTCTTCTTCTTCTTCTTCTACGACGGGGACAACAGAATCTTCATCATCATCATCACGGCCTTGGCTTGGTTGTGATATCTGTGAGCTTAGAGGGCTAGATGCGTCGACTGGTGAGCTCGTGGATGAGGTTTGTATCACTACCCATTCACTGAACTCCTCTTCTTGCTCTGCCTCTGCATTGTTGTTCATATTTTTTTTTGGATAATGTTCTGCTTTTTGAGTCTTTTATATACGGCCGTCATTTAAAAGAAATTGACATAGAATATTGTAAAAATCTAGTAATGATATTTTGCTAGTTGAGAATAAATATCTGACAAAATGATAATGACACTACTGGTCTCTAGTATTTCTACTTTCAAAAATAAATTTATAGATATTTTAGTAAATCAAAAAGATGATTTCAGTAGACTTCAAAAGTCTCAGATTAATTTATTAATATTTATTAAAACTTAGGGAAAATTAAAAACTAGTATGCTACTTTTTTTTGGACTTAACTAGTATGCTACTTTTTTTTTTGATAAAAAACTAGTATGCTACTTGATATGATTTATTTGGTTATATTTAAAGAATTTTAATACTCATGCATAATTGTTTTTTTTTTTTGGTTCTACTGGTTGATCAATACATTATGCATGGGCGTGGCTTTTAATCAGTTATAAATTGCATGCATTGTTATATTAATTATATTTTTCTTATATATTTTTTTTTTTTTTGTAAACTAGATTATGCTTATATTCGGATCCGTTCTTATAAACACAGCTTCTTCTCTATGTAACGTACCGACTTCTTCTCTACAACAAATGTAACAAAAGCAGAGGAGAAGAGAACGGTTAATCCTGTGATTCTTCATATTTGATGGCAACGGGAGAAGTTGCTTGCTGAGATAAATTGACCATTTAAGTCTCAAATCAGATATTAGATTTTACCAAAATAAATCAGATATATTAGATTAAAGAAAATTACCATCCAACTCCATTTTAAAAAATTAGAAACATTGAAAAAATATTTTTAAGTCTTCACAGACGGTATAAGACTGACTCGAGCACGCGACTTTCACCAGTGAAACAGTATACTAAACCACAACCAACAAAGATTCTTACCAAGTTAGCCCCTAAATTATTCATAAATATATTGATCCCAAGTTCATGTTTGACTAGCTTGTGGTCAAGCCCCGGCCCTGATTGAGACTTAAAACCCTAAAAAATTAATATTTCACTAAGCAAAGAGTTAAACATCCGGTTGACGAAAATTTGATTTTGGAAGAGCGTCTGGTCCGAAAAGAATACATGATTTGGTTTTACTTTTAGTAGAGAACTAGGATACAGCTAGCGCTTTGCGTATGGTGAGTTTATTTGTAAATATTACCAATATATATTATCGACAATTTTTTTGATCATTTGTATAATTATGTCTTCTATACAGATCGAATTTTTGTAACACTAAGAAAATATAGAATGTTCTCAAATACATACATCAAAAAAAAATCAAACTTGTCTATCACAAATAGTTAAATCCAAAACATTTAGTTTCCGGTTTAGTCTCTACACACGATTTCTTCTTTGGTCCGGTTAGAACTGGATTATCATTGAACTACAAATATATACAAACGTGTATATTTTAGTTCTAGATTGAATATTGTATATTCCAAGCTTCTTTTTGAACAATAAAAATTACATGGCATAACACTTTATATACTCTATGATACTACAATAGCCAATATACACTTTCAATGACACATGTTCTATAATGATGAGTTGTAACATGATTATTTCGTTTGTTAGCTCATGTGTGTGGGAGAAGAAGAGTTGTCGTTCATTGGTACGTGTTCAATGTTGATCAAAACGTTACCTATGACATCAACAATGTATTTTTGCATTATATACAATCACTTTTATCGCCGAGTATTAAGTTAATGAGTATTAAGTTTATCATATACATTTATGTTTGAGTTAATATAAGTTTTCCTAGCAATTGAATTTTGGACTTACTAATTTTTCAATTGATTTTTATGCTGCTACGTAAGTCAAATTGATATCCTAATTAAGTGATATTTAAGCAAGACTATTTTTTAATTAATACAAACTTAAGGTTATAACTTTTTAAATGATTCTCTATTAATATATATGGGATTTGACCCAGAGAAAACACAGCTAGTTCGTCACAACAATGTTTCCGATAAGATACTCGAGTTTGATTTCTATTAGTGATTAGCCTAACTCACATCATAGTTCAAAAGTGGAAGATTGCCACATCACATTTATGTTGTCCAAGAAAACTAACCGCCACCGATGTAGGATATATTATTAGCCCATCTCAAAATGTAGGTGGGAAACAGTGTAATTGAAACAGTCCAAGCTTAACATCTCGTACATACTTCAGCAAGATAGACCACTTGTAGATGCTACATAAATTGGAAATTGTTTATGTGAAAAATCATATGTTGGGCTTTTACCATGG
The DNA here is from genome assembly GCF_020379485.1 of Brassica napus. Taxonomy (NCBI): domain Eukaryota; kingdom Viridiplantae; phylum Streptophyta; class Magnoliopsida; order Brassicales; family Brassicaceae; genus Brassica; species Brassica napus. The sequence goes on from NC_063452.1 coordinate 25,091,304, forward strand.
TCTCTGATACCATATTAGTGATTGGTCTAACTCACACCCAAAAACTAGCTCAAAATCTAAAGATGGCCACATCAAATATATATATTACCCAAATAAACTAATCACCACCAATATGGGATATATTATTAATTTCCTGTTATGCTAAGCTTGGTGATTGTCTGAAAGTTATGGTCCGTCGAGCTCATTCTTCCTCTTCATTCCTTAGTTTTGCCGCCTAGTTTTCTATTCCTTAGACCATCTCCAACAATAGATATGGTCTTAGAGTTATAAATCATTTTTTAATTGAAAATAATCAAATCATGCATAATTGTTTTTTAATTGAAAATAATCAAATCATGCATAATTGTTTTTTTTTTGGTTCTACTGGTTGATCAATACATTATGCATGGGCGTGGCTTTTAATCAGTTATAAATTGCATGCATTGTTATATTAATTATATTTTTCTTATATATTTTTTTTTTTTGTAAACTAGATTATGCTTATATTCGGATCCGTTCTTATAAACACAGCTTCTTCTCTATGTAACGTACCGACTTCTTCTCTACAACAAATGTAACAAAAGCAGAGGAGAAGAGAACAGTTAATCCTGTGATTCTTCATATTTGATGGCAACGGGAGAAGTTGCTTGCTGAGATAAATTGACCATTTAAGTCTCAAATCAGATATTAGATTTTACCAAAATAAATCAGATATATTAGATTAAAGAAAATTACCATCCAACTCCATTTTTAAAAATTAGAAACAATGAAAAATTATTTTTAAGTCTTCACAGACGGTATAAAACTGACTCGAGCACGCGACTTTCACCAGTGAAACAGTATACTAAACCACAACCAACAAAGATTCTTACCAAGTTAGCCCCTAAATTATTCATAAATATATTGATCCCAAGTTCATGTTTGACTAGCTTGTGGTCAAGCCCCGGCCCTGATTGAGACTTAAAACCCTAAAAAATTAATATTTCACTAAGCAAAGAGTTAAACATCCGGTTGACGAAAATTTGATTTTGGAAGAGCGTCTGGTCCGAAAAGAATACATGATTTGGTTTTACTTTTAGTAGAGAACTAGGATACGGCTAGCGCTTTGCGCATGGTGAATTTATTTGTAAATATTACCAATATATATTATCGACAATTTTTTTGATCATTTGTATAATTATGTCTTCTATACAGATCGAATTTTTGTAACACTAAGAAAATATAGAATGTTCTGAAATACATACATAAAAAAAAAATCAAACGTGTCTATCACAAATAGTTAAATCCAAAACATTTAGTTTCCGGTTTAGTCTCTACACACGATTTCTTCTTTGGTCCGGTTAGAACTGGATTATCATTGAACTACAAATATATACAAACGTGTATATTTTAGTTCTAGATTGAATATTGTATATTCCAAGCTTCTTTTTTTGAACAATAAAAATTACATGGCATAACACTTTATATACTCTATGATACTACAATAGCCAATATACACTTTCAAAGACACATGTTCTATAATGATGAGTTGTAACATGATTATTTCCTTTGTTAGCTCATGTGTGTGGGAGAAGAAGAGTTGTCGTTCATTGGTACGTGTTCAATGTTGATCAAAACGTTACCTATGACATCAACAATGTATTTTTGCATTATATCGATCACTTTTATCGCCGAGTATTAAGTTAATGAGTATTAAGTTTATCATATACATTTATGTTTGAGTTAATATAAGTTTTCCTAGCAATTGAATTTTGGACTTACTAATTTTCCAATTGATTTTTATGCTACTACGTAAGTCAAATTGATATCCTAATTAAGTGATACTTAAGCAAGACTATTTTTTAATTAATACAAACTTAAGGTTATAACTTTTTAAATGATTCTCTATTAATATATATGGGATTTGACCCAGAGAAAACACAGCTAGTTCGTCACAACAATGTTTCCGATAAGATACTCGAGTTTGATTTCTATTAGTGATTAGCCTAACTCACATCATAGTTCAAAAGTGGAAGATTGCCACATCACATTTATGTTGTCCAAGAAAACTAACCGCCACCGATGTAGGATATATTATTAGCCCATCTCAAAATGTAGGTGGGAAACAGTGTAATTGAAACAGTCCAAGCTTAACATCTCGTACATACTTCAGCAAGATAGACCACTTGTAGATGCTACATAAATTGGAAATTGTTTATGTGGAAAATCATATGTTGGGCTTTTACCATGGTCTCTGATACCATATTAGTGATTGGTCTAACTCACACCCAAAAACTAGCTCAAAATCTAAAGATGGCCACATCAAATATATATATTACCCAAATAAACTAATCACCACCAATGTGGGATATATTATTAATTTCCTGTTATGCTAAGTTTGGTGATTGTCTGAAAGTTATGGTCCGTCAAGCTCATTCTTCCTCTTCATTCCTTAGTTTTGCCACCTAGTTTTCTATTCCTTAGACCATCTCCAACAATAGATATGGTCTTAGAGTTCTAAATCATTTTTTAATTGAAAATAATCAAATTAAAAATTTTAGATATTTGTTTAGTTTTAACCCCTCCAATGATAGAATCAATTAAAGGTTCTAAGTTTCAAAAATTTGAAAACTTGTAATAAAAGATTACTTGCATCACATTCTATAATTAAAAAACCTTATAATTATTGAATTACATAAAATTTAAATTAATTTGACATAAATTACATAAAATTTAAATTAACTTGACATAAAAATATATAACATAGATTGAGAAATCATAAACAAAATTACAATTCTAAAGACAACTGAACACAAAGCTAAAGTAACATGAATACAATTCTCATGTCAATTACATCCTCTCTCCATTAGCTTAACTAGATTCTTCTCGAGTATACACCATCAGTTGTTCATCATCCCCTGTTTTCAACACATAGTCAAACATCAAAGTAGGGTAAGGCCACTTTGAATAAGACTGCCACCAAGCTTTGAGAACCGAGGTGGGGTCTTCTGGTACCAGAAATTGAACTCAAGCAGGTAACAAATGTTATATAAATATATCCAGAAGTCGGATGAATATATTCATAACTACGACCAATGTATCGTTCAACCAAACTATATCTCAAAATAAAATCATCTGTCCAACCATGATAAACTATAAACCGTGAAACTATAAACTAAAAGACTCTACCAAGCATTGATCACTTAAGTAAATTTGATGTAGACTGAACAAGCTGCCCTAGTTAACATCTAACAACCAATTTCAAAAGAGAACTGAAGTTACCTGTTTGGGATCTCTTTCAAGATTAGTAATGGACGAGACCATCTTTGTTAGTTAGGTTCTGTTCTCTGGCTTCATGATACGAAAAGTTCACCTGCAAATATTGGTGAGATAAATCAGACACACAAACATCAGAACAGTAATTGAGAAAAATCCTTAAAATAAACCTTTGAAAGAAAAAATAGCCGGAGCTCATATAGTTTTTAATCTCCACTGTCGGAGCTCCAATTGTCCGTGGATTTTGTTCATCGAGTTTGGTGGTGATGGTCCTCAGTCCTCTGGTGCTGGCATGAGCCTGAATGGAAGACCGGAAGAGCCGTCGGAGCAAGAATCAAAGTAGCCGGAGCTCATATAGTTTTGCCGGTGGAAGTCGTGAGTTCTCCCGATCCCTTCTCTTGCCTCCACCGTTCTCCACCGTCGCTCTTCTCGTTACCGCTCTCTTCCTTCTTCTTGTTCAATCCATCTCCTTCCTCTACCGTCTTCTCCATCAAACTCCATCCTTGGTAATTCACCAATTAGGGTTCCGAATTGAAACGAAGCGAAGGATTGGAATGAGGAAGCGTTGTGGCCTTCTGGGTTTTTTTTTTTAAAAACACTAACAAATGAGAAATTGACACGTTGCAACTTAGATATGGTTCCAAAAGTTCCATTTTTAAAACCACATCTATCTATTTTTATTCTTTTTTATTTAATTTTCAGCATATAATGAGATAGAACCATGACATAGATACCTCTTAAATAATCCATTGGAGATGGTCTTACGGCAATGACCTCATTCCTTATTTTCAAACTTTACTCTCAATTTGTGAATATATTAAGATTATTTCTCGTAGGTTGTGATTTCTATTTTTTAGAATCTCAACATTGGAGGGAAGTATTGTATATTAGTGGTTAAGATTTAAAGGTTTTTACATCCAAGTCTAAGTCTAAGGATCGAATCCCAAACTATATAATTTCTTGCAGATTCTATATTATAAGAAGTTCATATTTCAATTTCCGGAGAAAACAATTTATTAAACAATCATGCAGACAACGAAAAAATGCTTACAAATGATCTACAACATGATGCAAGTAAATTCGGCCAGATTTGGATCTTCTGGGACAGTTTAAATGATGCACTTAGGCGTAGATCTTCATAAAATAGATAGTAATATCGTCTGTGTAATATTTTTCGTAATTGTAAAATTATAATAATTTAGTGTTAAAAAAATATATATCAACATTTCCTTGGAATCATTTAGGACAAGTCTCTTCCTATTTAGGATTTAAAAAAAAAAACTTGGGAGTTTGACACGACCCGTATCTACCCTATCCATACTAATTATCTTGAAGCAAGAGTCGTAGTCACTTTAGTTTCTCGACTCTTCTTTCCAACTCCGTGTAGACTACGCGCTCTAATGGCGACTGCATCTCCTCCTCCTCCTACGGTGAATCTCTGGGTCGTCTTAACGGAATCGAAGCGGATAATAAACGCCCACTCACGCCACTTCCTCGCTCTCTCCGTCCTCTTCCTTCTCCCCCTCTGCTTCTTCGTCACCGTCTACCCCTCCGTCTCCCGCCTCATCATCGACCAATCCTCCGCTTCTCACAACAGCGTCTCCCTCCTCCGCGGCTCAATCCACGACGGCGACGTCGACGCCGACGGCAAGACCGTCCTCCTCCTTCTGATCGCTTACATCGTCGTCGTCACCGTCTTCAACCTCCTAGCGATCGGATCAATCGCGTACAGCGTGTACCAAGGATTCTACGGAAGACCGGTGAAACTCATCTCCGCCGTGAGATCGAGCTTCACCTCCTTCCTCCCTCTTCTCGCTACTCTAATCTCTTCCAATTTCATCGTATTAGCAGTTTTCTTGATTCTAGGGTTTGCAGCTTTCTTGTTAGCTCGTGTAATCGGGCTCGATTACGCTTCGCCAGATCTCTCCACCGTTGTGATACTCATCTCACTCGCGATCCTAGTCAAACTCTATGTTAACTGGATCCTCGCGTGGGCCATCGTCGTTGTTGAGTCTTCCTGGGGGTTAACGCCGTTGAAGAGAAGCAAAAGCTTAATCAAAGGGATGGAGAGCCTTTCTCTGTCTATGATCCTCCTCTACGCCGTGGCTCAGTCGTGTTTCGTTTGGATCAGCACCGTGGCTGCTTCCGCTCACATGGATGATGGCAAGTTGTGGACGAAAGCTTTCTTCGTGTTCCAGATCGTGGTCACCTCTGCGGTTCTAACGGTTTTGATGCTCTATTACGTGGCGGCGACTACGGTGATGTATATGTACTGTAAAGCTGTTCACGGGGAGCTTGCTTGGGAGTTTGCGAGAGAGTATGTGAGCTTGCCGTTTGATGATGGTAAAGTTCCTCACTTGGTCTCTGTAGCTTACAGCAATTTCTGATTAATCATCATTCAGTGTTTGAAAAGTTTGGGGCTTTTTGTATGATAAAGCAAGTTTGTGTATTGAATCTTGTTTAGTGTTTGACTCAATCGGACTGGCTTTGTGTTTGTTCTTGACACTTCTAAGCTTTTGTAATGTGATTGAATGATCTTAATTTTGTGTCTTTTGGGTGGTACAATCTACCTACCTAGTATTATAAATTCATCAAACTGATTAGTCATAATCAAAATTTTGTGCAGAGAGTCAGAGCTTCCATGAATGTCCCACAGAATGTAACAATTGTCAGGAGAACCAAAAGATACCTGTATCTTTGTCTTTCCCCGCGTACGAAATAATCCACATACGACCATAATCTTGAATCTTGCTTTTACATTTATGCTTAAGTTCACACAAATATCGAAGTAAAATATACCTTCTCAATTTCTCAGAGTTTCCATCCGTAGAAACTTGTGGTAATTGAGTAACCATGAAACAAATTCATTAAAACTCACAGGTCTTTTTCTTTGATTTGCTCTCCTTTAAACCACATATCAATAAATAACAAAGCCTATGAACTTTTACCCAAAAAACACAGCTCATGAACACGACATACAGTATAATGAAACTCGTAAATCAAGTTAGTCACGTACTGAATCAAATATGAATTTAGACAATCATTGGACCATCTTAGCTCAGCAGATGATTAATAAATCATTTCAAAAACCAATTTCATGTTTGGCCAAACGATGCTAAATATGAATTTCAGTTTAGTTTTGGTTCCCTTTCATTCAAATCATATTTTGATTTTTGCCTTCTTGAGCGAATCATATTTGTGATTTATTATTAATGTATAAGAATACGCACATAAACACACAAAAGAATAGTATATTTATTCAAACTGACCATCAAATAAATGGATAAATTTATATATAAAAGACATTTTGTACTCGGATATTACAAACCATTACGATAAGCATAAACGTATAATCAACTCAACCGTTTAAATCCATAAACAATTTAGCTTTCTCGTACGCTTTATTCATATGATTCCTAAACTGGTTCACATCTAATCTAACATCTTGTTCTTTTAAATAAACTTTTTTAGTCACACCCCAATCCTTCCTGCTAAAAGCGATAGGATCTTTAAAAACCAAATCATCTCTACTATACTTCTCTACCAAACTACTTTCTTCCACATCAATAGAATACTCCATATACTCCAACTTCATTGCTTTAGCAGGCGATCCGTAACAATTAGCCACCCAACCTACTCCAACGGGAACAACCTGAACGAAAACCGAACCGGGTCTAAGAAACAACAAATGGGTTAATGCTGCACCATGAACCCCGACCATCCCATGACTCGACTTTATAAGTTCATACGCTTCTCTCATGCTCGTCGTTCCCGTTGGTCTAAATGTGATTACCTCGAACCCAACGTTTTCAAGCATCTCTTTGACCTTCTCCTCGTTTAATATCACCCTACCAATGTTGCCATATCGACTGATCAATATGAGACGAGGCTTTTGGATTTTGAAAGTTGGTATATTTGTGTTGAAGGCTTTGTCTAGAAGGTTGTGAAAGTCCTCTAATGATTTTGAATTAGGTAATCGGGTCGAGTTTATTGCTTTAGGCCCATGTGAGATTAAACCCACAATAGCTGAAGTGAAACAATGCGTAACAGACGCATTTTCATTCTCGAGTAATATGGGTTTGTGTTTGCTAAACGCACCTAAAACTTCCATGTATTTCGGCATCCACCATTCCCTAGGATTAGCTACCACAAGGATGACATCACGGTCGGGGTAGATCACATTGGCCGTGATGAAAAGCGGAATGAAACCATCCATGAAATCGTGATAGATGCTTCCGGTGTAACCTCCAGCGCTGAAAACAATAGCCGGCGAATCATGTGTTATGTCACATGATCTGGTTAGGCCCATTGGACCTGAGGTCAGTGTTAGTTCTTGAATTTTGGACATGATCCAGTTATCTGCCTTTCTTGGGTATGGTCTGATCTTCTCAACAATCGGTGCTGATGTGGCAAAAGTGGGGTCCATGAGAGTGATAGTTTGGTTTCTGATGTCGAGATGACATAAGCCGTTGATTGAACAGAGATCGTAGTTAGTGTGGGATCGATCACATATGATTGTTGATGAAGTTGTCTCTTGTGGAGGCTTGTCGATTTTTATTGATTCCCATGTTTGTTGTAACATGCCTGCATTAGGAAACATTTTTAAAATCAATTATCGTATAATAGCTGAAATTTGTATTTAAAAATTGACATATCGACGGTTCAAAATTATTTTTGGCTAGCACTGCATGGAATAAAAGAGACATTTTATGCAATCAATCATATAGTACCCATTTTATTGATGTTATAAAGTCTGGTTTAGCATTTAGATTTAAATCAAATAAACTATTTGTGAGTTAATAACAAAATAAAGTTACACTTTTTCTCCTTTATTAACAACGTAAACTATTATTATAATTATTTTCTACAATCTTTTTCTTTTGAAGATCACAGAATCTTAAAGAAGAAGTGGTTTGATGATATTTTACATACCTTGAGACAAACTTAGCGAAGGAATCAACTTAAGGTCGGACACGGTGGAGAACAGAGCAACAAGATACAAAGCCATAACGATGACCAAGGCAACTGCTGCCACAGAATAGTTTCTCTCTGTCGTTTTTATAACCATGATTCTTTGCAAGGAGAAATATATGTATAGAAATTCGATTGAAGCTTAATATATATAGTCTTTAGGTGTCCTTTAATGGAGGATAAAAGAAGAAAAACATTGTAAGAAGATTCAGAAAATGCAGACGAGAAAATATACATATGTAGGGAAGGCATTCTCTAACAACCACCTTTATTTTAGTGTCAGCCGCTACGTGACTAACAATTTAATAATTTTAATTGGTAAAACCTTTAACAAAAATAAACAATTTTATTAATTAATATATACAGAAGTTTTAAATAATAAAATGATGATTGCATGGGAAGATTGTAATAGAACATATCTCTAATTAACTATGTATCTAAATGTAGTGTTCGGTTAGTCGCTTACATGTTTTCTTCATTTGTTGTTTTGATAATCATAAAAAAAACTTGGACAGATATTGAAATCATGTACTACCAAATTTAATAAAGACATAATTTGTTTCATGTTATAAAAGTAATGAAAAAGTCTAACATATAAGTTCTTTATATATGAGATTACACTATCATAGATAAATGTAAAGATTACAAATCATAATCTCTTGGTTATGAGCCATCCACTGTCTGGTTCATAACACTCCTCCTTTGATGCCATAACCATTTAAAGCTTCCAATGTGCTTTAATGTTGCTTCATTAAAACCTTACCAAGAAAAACCAATTGGGACAAAACCATGGTGAAAGAAAAAGAGCACAACACACATTACTCCCCCTGATTAGGACATTACTGAAGGTCCTCCAATTTTCTGCAATCCGTGGATGATGAAGATCTTGGGCAGAATATGCTTCGTCCTCGAACATGAGAGTTGGTTCTTCTTTACCATCGGCCATGCCACAATCTGATCGAACATATTGAGTCATCGACCTCAAATACACACACACGAAATCTTGGATGATGTTGCTGTGATATGCGTGTACCACCTTGTGTAAAACATAACCTGTCTGAAAACAAATCAACAAAACCAAATAACCCCTCTTTGGGCTAGTTAGTATAAAATAAACCAAAATCAAAGGCTTCTTCATCGTCTTTCTTATGGACCAATCAGATCAGTGTCTAAAACAAGACTTCTGCATCGTCCATCTCAGGACTAAATGGACTTCTTTATCGTCCACCTTTGGACTGAATGGATCAGTGTCCAAAACAAGTGATCTCACGCCCATGTACTAGATAATGGGTGAGACTGGTCCATATTAAATCTCTTGAGTACCCTTTTCTGTATATACTATTTGATGCACAAGGATTTCATTGTTAATGTACTCAAGCTGTAATCACAAACAAAACTTTGTTTTCCAAGATCTTTCATCTCAAACTCTTTCTTGAGATATTCAACTGTTTGAGAAATTGTATTCAGAGGTTCCTACGATATTCAGATCATATACTTTGATGATTATCAATATTGTTCTCGAGAACTTGCTGTACTTTCAGCTCAATACCCTCTAGTACTTTCATTATCTAGTTGACCATATAAATATGCAGTCACTACATCAACTTGCTGCAAGTCTAATTTTCTCTCTTATATAGCCAGACTTATGAAAAATCTAAAAGTAGTTGCATCAACCACATGAGAATATGTCTCCTCATAATCTATTACTGGTCTTTGTGAGAATCCTTGTGCAACATCAGCTTTATATCTCACGATTTATATTCCTCACAAGACCCATTTATATCCACTGGTTTTAACATCATATGGCGTCTTAATCATATGGCCAAATATGCCTTTCTTCCTTAAACTATTTAACCCCATGTTTCCATTCAATCCAATCTGTTCTACGTACGAGTGCGCACTCTTATATTGACGTGGGTTCATGATCCTCGCTTATATTCATAAATTCAAGTGCTACCTTGTATGCAAATAAATCATCTTATGTCGACATTCCTTATTGGTTCCATTATGTTGCAGCCATGATATAATCGATTGAGATTCATTATTATCAGGATCTTTAATACTTTGCAGCTTGGCGTCCCAAGCTACATTATTTGGTACATGTACCTTAGAGCCGGCCGGCCTTATATCCATGTCTGGGATGGTTTCCTTAGTAACCTCGGATTTGGATTTTGATTATCATTCTCTGCACCTTTCCTTTGTTTCCGAGGATTCTTATCTTTTGGAACCTATTTGGTCTACCACGTTTCATACGTTGTCTAGACTCTGTAGCAACTTGACTGTATCTCTTCTTGGACATCAAATTCGTTGGTGCTTTACAAGCTGATTTATATATGACTTAGTCATTCTTTTTCGGGTCAGCAAATGTGTCTGGCATTTGGTTAGCTAGCTTTGTAAATGTATAATCTTTGGACGTCTATTTCACATTCTTTAGTCCGAGGATCTTGCCAAAACATTGATGGTTGATTCCATTCTATTTCTTTTACCATTCTTTTACCAGCTTTATTATTTTTTTCTCCTCCTGGTCTTAAAATAATCTGTGTACCTGGCCTCAAATATAATCACCTATAGTTGGCTCAAAGTACTTTATTATTGTGGGAGAATCATATCCAACATATATACCCATCCTCCTTTTGATACATAGACACCACATCCAAATGTCTTATGATGGGGTATGTCTGGCTCTTGACCCGTTAATAATTGTGATATGGGATATCTATGCTCACTAAATGGCCTGATGTGTATTAACTTAGGTGCATGTAAATTTCGTGTGGCCCAAGCTGTGAATGAGAGTTTTGACCTCATAAGTTATGGTCTATCAATCAGCTATTTGCGTTTTAAAAGATTTTGGCCAAGACGTTCTTGGTATGGACATGTATCACAGAATTGTCCACACTTACCCCCATGGACATACCATAATCATTTAAACGCTTGGGACATGTATTCACCAGTATTATCTAGACATATAGTCTTTATTTATGAAAAAGGGGTTCATAGCCGTTTTACTGGTGATGGCCTAATGAGTTTCCCTTGTGTACATGCTACACACGTGAGATTCTTTGGGATAACTCTTCTTATCTTTTAATGTTTGCCTTTTGAATATCAATTTTTGCATCATGTTTGGACCAGGATGGCCAATCCAGTCGTGCCAAAGTGTATATTTTCGCAGGCTTTTAGCCTCTATCATACTGATCTATGCATAGTCTAGGTCAGTAGAGGATGCATGTATAGTCTTTAGGACTTATTATGGTCTTGGGCGATTTTATACATATATTTGAAGGGACTCTTTGTTTCCTTCGCCCATTTTTCAATATGGAAATCATTCATTCTTATATCTTTAAAACTCAATAGGCTGCTCTTGCTCTTAGAGCTGGGTGAATATAAGGCATCATTGATTTCTAGATGCATACCCTTATGCAATAATATATTAGCCTAGCCATAGTCTTCTTTCAGACTGGCGATACCTGCTTTAGTACTTATATTGGCGTTTTTCAGTGTACTCATATAGAAAAATCATTCATTCATTTAATCTAAGCAGACAATGTAATAGAAATAAATTCAAGGAGATAAAAATCAGAGAAAACATACAAGCAAAGCAATCATACAAGTTTGATGTCGAAATCAGATTATCAACTTGATTCTTTTAGGCAATCATAAGTCTCATATTCCATAAGATCATCTTGATCATGTTCGAAATAGTTTTCACCATCTTTATAGACAAAGTGGGTTTCAGGATTCTTCCCTTTCAGACTCTCTTTGATAGAGGTCACAAAAATGTTTGGGAGTCCTTCATATCATAGCCCAATGGTTCTGCATTCCACATCTATGGCACACCGATTTGGTCGAGCTTTGTGGTTTAAAGGATATACCACGGCCACTGCCATTGCTGATTCCCACGGCCAAATGTGTTATAGTGGCCATGGCCACGTCCTTTCCACCCTCCACGGCCATGACCGTGTGGTCTATCATTCTGGACGTGGTTACTTTTTTTTTTCTTTTTCTGCGGCCTTATTGGTATCAGGTAATGGGGTTAATCCAGGAGGTCTCAATTCACTGTTTCTCATCAGTAATCCATTATTTTGCCCAGCTAGCAATAGACTCATCCACAGACTTATAGTCCTGGATTTTGGGATTCTTCCAATCAAATAGGGCATTTGGTAATAACACTGTTCTTTGGTGATCATTTCTCGATTTTTAACTCTGTCCAAAGGTCTAGGGGATTCTCTATAGTCAGATACTGATCTTAGACTCTTAATAAGATGATGACTAATAATTAATATTGCCTTGTATCAATCTTTCTCATTGGCATTATTGCCTTCTATGATACATTCACCAAGTCTTTTTGACTTCAGGATAATCTTTGTATCCAATGCCCACCATAAATAATTATCTCCAGAGAGATTTAGGGCGGCAAAATCAAGGTTGATTTTCAACATCTCAAATCATATATCACTCAATATTTAGGTATAATTTTCATGCGGCCTTACTCTTAAAAACAATCAATTCGGATTTCAATCTTGTGAGGACAATGAGACTATCAATCTTAAAGACATTTAATCAATCAGTCAATTTCTAGCAAGTCTCAGCAATACTAATTATATGTGCTTATAATATTATGGTTTAGCAAGACTAGCAAAAACGGATTCAATTAATCATGCAATTAGAGTTTAACAATCAATGGATTTTAGCAAGACTAGTAAAAAAATTTATTAATCACTCAATCAGTTTCAAGGCTGATTTTAGCAATACTAGAATATAGATTTCAAGCATGAATTTCAATGAATCAGTTTCAAGGCTGATTTGTATTTAGCATAAACCATGTGCAAATAATTTATCTAGTATACGAATTTATCAAACCTCAAAAACATATAATCAGATCAATCAATTTAATCGAACTTAGCATACAATCTTAAACCTCAAGACATTAGATTTTATCATGAATCTATCAACCTAACATACAGATTCTCAATTCTCAAGGACATCCAAATCATATCAATATAACCTATCATACAGATTATTTAGGGTTTCTATTTAAAATATATCAGATTACAAAACTATCAATCCTAGCAGATGATATTAAACCTCAAGAATCATGCAATCAGATCATTCAGATTTTAAACAAGTAAACCTCAATCAATCTATCAACCTATCGGATTATATAAGCAAAGCAAGCTAGCAACCTATCAGATTCAATCAATGTTTTAACAGGCTGGTCGGTTTAAACAATTTTAAATCAGATGAACAATTAACCAAGCAGGATGAGAAAATAAATCTATCAATTTAACGGTCAAACAATTCTAGCAACATAGCATCAGATTCAATCAGATTTAAAACTTCAATGATCAAAACCGAAAACATTTTTGATTTCAAAATATTCGATTAGGGTTTTAATATGTGATTTGATAATTATAGTATAATTAATTCTGATTCTTATATTATTTAGGGTTAGGGTTTATCGGATTTTAACTTGTAAAAACCGATTTGGGGTTTTAATCATATAAGAACATGATTTAGGGTTTGGGGTATCGAACTTTTAGAGCTTTGATTTACTTAATTAAGATTTTTGATCTATTACCCTATGGTTTTGATTCATAAAGATTAGGGTTTTAGGGTTTCATTCTTTATCAATCAATCCATGTTCGATTATGGGTTCTTAGGTTTTGAATTACCTTTTAACCTTAGATGATTGTTGAATCGGACCACCAAAGGATTTGAGCCGCGAGCTGGACACGAACGAGATGCGAGCTGGAATGGATCGAGTTGCTTCTATCGGGTCGCGAACGTCCTTTGTTGCTTGATCGGGAACGTCTTGATCATCGGACACGAGCTGTCTGATGCTGTCGCGAACGAGGAAGATGTCGCGTGCTGGAGCTGTTCTCGGGTCGCGAACGTCTGAGCTAGGATCAGGAACGCCTTGGGCTGAAGCTGATCGGGGACGCCATCTGGAACAGATGCGGGAACAAGAGACGCGATCAGGGTTTAGGGTTCGTCGAATCGCCGGCTAGGGTTAGGGTTTTAGGGTTTTTCGATTTGGGTATTAGCTTAGGGATTTAAAGTTTCGTGCTGATAACATGTTATAAAAGTAATTGAAAAGTCTCTCTTTATTCATAACATAGAGGTTCCTTATATAGCAGATTACACCGTCATAGATAAATGAAAATATTACAAATCATAATCTCTTGGTTATGAGTCATCCACAATATGGTTCATAACAATTCAAATATTTAAATTTATTTTTTGCTCGATAGGTTTGTTTTAATCTTCTACGCAGGATGAGAAAGTTGATTGTTCATTCAAAAAAAAAAAGTTGAATGCTGTTATATATATGGGAGGCTCCATAATATAAATGACACGTAAATTACAAGTAAACAATATTTACGGCTTACATAAAGCTAGATGATTTTTTTTGGTAAAAATGTTAAAATTCATTTACCATTTTAAAAGTTTTGACAGAACATCATTGCAAGTAGAAATAGACATAGCGTACGTAATAAACTAATAACAACATCAAATAGACCGAAACACTGAGAAGCCTAACCACACAAGACATCAACCACAGAGCATTGCCTCAACTAAAGGGATAGGAAGGAAGAGACACCAATTGCATCTGTTGTGACGGATGTGAGAAGATAAAGATTAACAGATGGATAAACAATAAAGAAAGACACAGAGATTTAACGTGGTTCACCCCTAACGGCTACGTCCACGGGCAAAGATAGATTTTATTGATGGAAGAATTACAAAGATCTGTCTACAAGAAGATCAGATATAGTTTCTCTATGGCTGCCAACTAGGTTTAGAAGAGACACAAAATATATATAGTTGTGTCCCGGAAAACCCTAGCACTAATGGGCCTCAAAAGACTAAGACCCAACAGATTCAAGACATTATTCAACAAATCTCCACTTTGACTTGAATCCTGCATAATCAGATGTACCAGAATGCACTTCTTCGTGCTCAAAATACAGATATACCAGTCTTTCTCTTTGCTCAGATGTTCCGTCGAACTCAGATGTCAGATGTCCCATCTGGTGTGATCCTGATCAGGATTGGAATCAATGGATTGAAGCCAATGTATGGGTCAGCTATACCACTGATCATGGTGCAGTTTAATGGACAGTATCATACTCTTATTGGCATGATCTATGACGTTCTGGATAGAGAGAAGAGAAGAACTGTTGGTACTGCCTTGAAACGACTTGAACAAAGAGGATTCAACCAACTGAGCTTAACAGGAGCTACGGAGACCATTCACCTCGTCCAAATATGTATGGAGAACAAGGAAAACATGTCAGGAAGTTTCTGGGTTGGGCTATATTTGGATCTAGGCGAAATAAGGCTTTTTCGGTCCAAAAAGAGAGTTGCAGCCAGAATCTTGATCCACTTGCTTTCTAGCTGGCCTAACAGGACGTGGAGGATCTAAAGCTCATTAAGAGACACTCCAAATCAAGTTCAAGTCGTGGCCCATCATAAACCAAAGAAGAACCAGCTTGTTGGTTTGATTTAATTGCAATGTAATGGGTTTAGGTTATTGGGCTTTCATTTAATTTAAACCAAAGACAATTAGGATTTTAAAATAACCCAATTTCAATTGGATTAGGATTAGAATTAGAATTAAACCATCCTGGTTTACTCCTAGGGTTAGAGTCTGCGATTTCTTTAAGAAACAAGGGGACGCCGCTTTTGTTTTTTCAATTTTTGAATCTAAGAATTTTCCAGCAGCTTTGCTTGCTTTATCTCTTGCTTTCTCTGTTCAGCTTAAGGAACATTGATCTCACTTAAAGGAAGGAATTCTTTGTGAATCTCATCTTAGACAATACAAGGTGATCTTGTGTCTTTGAGTAGCAAAACAGCTTCTGAGCAATCCATAGCTCTTTAGCAAAGTCCATCATCATCATCTATCATCTACCCACACGCCTTGATACAGATCGAGTCTTTGATTCTCTGTTTGCAAGGATTATCAAAGCATTTACCCACCTACAAGAGATCCAGGGAGTTACAGTCCTATCCAGGCTACACCAAGTGGTATCAGAGCCTCTTGAAGGTTTAGGGTTTGATTATCTTAACCAAGGACCACGTGTTTCATCATATATCCAGCAATCTTCTATGTATTCTTATAGAAAACATGATGAGAAGGCTGAACAACCAGCAACAAGGAAGCTATTGCAAGGAAAAAGAAAAGAGATCAAAATTCCACTGTTCTATGGAGAGTTTGATCCAGACACATATCCAGAATGGGAAAAGGATGTGGATTTCCTTTTTAACTTCCACAACCACACTGAGGAGAAGAAGTTACATCTAGCAACTACTGGTTTAAGAGGGTATGCGTTTGACTGGTGGTATCAGATTGCTAACAACAGGAAACGCTGTGGAGAGTTGCAGATTTCTTCTTGGTATGAGATGAAGTCTGTCATGAAGAAAAGGTTTGTAGCAAAGAGGTATGGTCAAACTGATCTGGAACGGTTGCCAATCCAATCTAGATCATCTCAAGCACGTGTTAGGTTATCCAGAGAAGAGCCACAGAACTGCTATGATCGTGAGGCACAACGAAAGCCGCAGCTACTGCAAACACATCTTGATTATCTTGACAATATGCAGAGCACACAGTTCAAAGAAAACCTAAGGAACATGATAGCTGAATCACTCACTGCTGTGACTAAAAAAAAACCACAACAGAGGCCAGTCCCACGTCCAGCATCAGGAGATGATGAGCTAACTTGTTATCAGAAGGCACCAGTTGAGGAGAAAGAAAAGATTGCAGCAAAACCGGCTGTGAAGATACCAGAGATTGAACCAGCATTGGCCATTCCTTTTCAAGGAGAACATTCAGCCATTCAACTACAGCTAGAGGAGCACGTACCAGGAGCTTTGTGTGGTCTTATTCACGACCAAAACAAGGTTAAAGAAGAAGAAGAACTTGATGAGGCGCTTGTAGTTCATAAAGAGTTAATTGAGACTTTGATTGAACAAGGTGGATTCATTAGATCTTTTTCTTGTGATTTACTGATCCAGCCTTTTGTATGTGTTCAGTTCAATCTTGTGGAGCATCTGAGGTTTTTCAAGGGTCTGCAACACTTTGTTTTTGAACCAGGAGGAAGCTTCAGTGTTAGTATAAGAAGTAACAACAATCTGGTGCAGAAAACAATTTCATACAAGCTTGATCTGCAAGGTTTCTTCACTCCTGAAAAACAAGATTTGAGGTCAAATCTTTTTGAAGGGAGAGAGGATGGTGTGATCTTGAGTATCTGCAGCAAAAATAGAGGAGAAACAGGAGGTAACACGCCCTTGATCAGGCCCATAACTGATCAGAACCAGCTGAGATCAACAAAACAGAAACTTGCTGTGGTTAAAAAGATGCCAAAGCTTGAGAATGAGTATGGGGACCAAACCACACGACCACCTGACCAGAAGGATGTTAAACTGAGAGTACATGGTCTCATGTTCATGAGAAGGACGTGGGTACGATCATCCTGGAGAGAAGCATTCAACAGCAAACTCAACAAAGTGGAGAAATCATCTGCCTTAGAAGTCATATGCAGTGAGGAAAGTTCCAAGATGTTGCTGAGACATGAAGAAGGACTGCAGAGCTTTGTGTTTCATCCTGGAGAGACTAGAGAGGTGATGATATATCTCATGGCCAGGTCAGGAACTTTGGAGTTAAATTATCAAGGTTCTATCATCCTACAGAGCTTGGATTTGAGGACAAATCCTTTTAAAGGAGGAGGGGATGGTGTGATCCTGATCAGGATTGGAATCAATGGATTGAAGCCAATGTATGGGTCAGCTATACCACTGATCATGGTGCAGTTTAATGGACAGTATCATACTCTTATTGGCATGATCTATGACGTTCTGGATAGAGAGAAGAGAAGAACTGTTGGTACTGCCTTGAAACGACTTGAACAAAGAGGATTCAACCAACTGAACTTAACAGGAGCTACGGAGACCATTCACCTCGTCCAAATATGTATGGAGAACAAGGAAAACATGTCAGGAAGTTTCTGGGTTGGGCTATATTTGGATCTAGGCGAAATAAGGCTTTTTCGGTCCAAAAAGAGAGTTGCAGCCAGAATCTTGATCCACTTGCTTTCTAGCTGGCCTAACAGGACGTGGAGGATCTAAAGCTCATTAAGAGACACTCCAAATCAAGTTCAAGTCGTGGCCCATCATAAACCAAAGAAGAACCAGCTTGTTGGTTTGATTTAATTGCAATGTAATGGGTTTAGGTTATTGGGCTTTCATTTAATTTAAACCAAAGACAATTAGGATTTTAAAATAACCCAATTTCAATTGGATTAGGATTAGAATTAGAATTAAACCATCCTGGTTTACTCCTAGGGTTAGAGTCTGCGATTTCTTTAAGAAACAAGGGGACGCCGCTTTTGTTTTTCAATTTTTGAATCTAAGAATTTTCCAGCAGCTTTGCTTGCTTTATCTCTTGCTTTCTCTGTTCAGCTTAAGGAACATTGATCTCACTTAAAGGAAGGAATTCTTTGTGAATCTCATCTTAGACAATACAAGGTGATCTTGTGTCTTTGAGTAGCAAAACAGCTTCTGAGCAATCCATAGCTCTTTAGCAAAGTCCATCATCATCATCTATCATCTACCCACACGCCTTGATACAGATCGAGTCTTTGATTCTCTGTTTGCAAGGATTATCAAAGCATTTACCCACCTACAAGAGATCCAGGGAGTTACAGTCCTATCCAGGCTACACCACCATCGGACCAGATGCTCATCAGAGCCAGATGCCCTCACTTGGGCCAGATGCTCTCTTCGAGCCAGATGCCCCTCAGTGCCAAACGCCCATCAGGGCCAGATTTAACAGCTTGAGATGTTTAGCAAATCAAGACAATACTTGAACTTGCTATGAGGAACCGGCTTAGTGAACATATCCGCAGGATTATCAACTGTTCCTACCTTCTTCACTTCAATACTCTTCTCATCTCTCAGAAAGTGGTATCTTACATCGATATGCTTGGTTCTCTCATGATGAACCTGATCCTTGGCTAAGCAGATATCACTTAAGCTATCGCAAAACACAGTAGCCTGATCATGATGAAGACCAAGATCACTGACCAATCCTCTCAACCATATTGCCTCCTTAGCAGCTTCTGTCAATGCCATATACTCTGCCTCAGTTGTAGATAAAGTCAATGTCGACTGCAAAGTCGCCTTCCAGCTCACAACAGAACCACCCAAAGTAAATACGTAACCAGTCATAGATCTTCTGCTGTCCACATCTCCTGCATAATCCGAATCGGAATACCCAGTAACCAGTCTCAGATCCCTGTCTCCATAGACAAGACCAATATCAGATGTACCCTTAAGGTACCGAAAAATCCTCTTCACAGCGATCCAGTGCTCTTTTCGTGGCTGAACCATGAACATACTCACAACACTGACTGCGTGTGCAAGATCTGGTCTTGTACAAACCATATCATGCATCAAACTTCCTATATCACTAGCATAAGGAACACGTGACATATAATCGATTTCTCCTTCAGACATTTCATCACTCATGGTAGGATGAAAATTTGTAGCACATAGAGTATCAATAGGCTTAACATTAAGCATCCTGAATCTTTTCAAGACCTTTTCAATGTAGGCCTTTTGTGACAAGAACATCTTCTTCTTCGTCCTATCCCTGAAGATCTCCATTCCTAGAATCTTCCTCGCAGCACCCAAATCTTTCATCTCAAACTCATAACTCAGTAGTTCTTTCAGCTTCTGAACATAACACTTCTTCTTGGCAGCTATCAGCATGTCGTCTACATACAGCACCAGGTAGATATATGACTCATCCTCCACCTTGCTCATGTAGACACAACAATCATAAGGACTCCTGTCGTAGCCCAACTTGACCATATAGCTGTCAAACCTCTTTTACCACTGTCTAGGAGACTGCTTAAGTCCATACAACGACTTCCTCAACTTGCACACATGATCTTCTTTACCAGGAAATAGAAAACCCTCATGCTGAGTCATATAGATCTCCTCCTCAAGCTTTCCATGAAGAAAAGCAGTCTTCACATCAAATTGCTCCAACTCCAGATCCTGACGTGCTACTATCGCCAATAGCACTCTGATAGAGGTGTGTCTGACCACGGGTGAGAATATCTCATTGTAGTCCACGCCTTCTCTTTGACTGAAACCTCTAGCAACAACTCGAGATTTATACTTGACTCCCTCTTCTGATGACTGACCTTCTTTTAGCTTATAAATCCACTTGCAAGTCACAACTTTTCTTCCAGGTGGTAGTGTGACCAGATCCCATGTGTGATTCTTTTCATGAGATTCCATCTCATCTCCCATTGAAGCAAACCATTTCTCAGATGCATAACTTGAAATAGCTTCTCTGTAAGTAGACGGCTCGTAAGTGTCCACTTCCTCTGCAACCTGTAGTGCATAACCCACCATATCTTCAAACCGATATCTCTCTGGTGGCCTAACATCAACTCTCCTTGGTCTGTCTTTAGCAATACTGCATTTTTCAGACCCAATACGTTGATTTCCAGAATTGGAAGATTGAGGCTGCTCATCAGACGTCGATCGCTCGCTCTCTTCCTGAGGATCGATCGATCTCGGGTTGTCGGACATCGATCGAAGATCTCTGCCATCACCCAATCCTGTGTCTGGCGTAGATCGATCGCTCCCTGACACTGGATCGGTTGATCCTGGGTAGTCTGACTGCACTTCCTGCAGCTCCACCTGTTTGTCAACATCCTGCTGCTCTGCTTCTGAAATGGACTCAGCTGAAACTTTGAACATAGAACTCTCATCAAACACAACGTTCCTGCTCATAACAACCCGTTTCTCAGATGGAGACCAAACTCTGTATCCCTTTACACCATCTCCATAGCCCATAAACACTCAATTCTTCGCTCTTGGTTCCAGCTTTCCTTCATTAACATGATAGTAAACCGTGCAACCAAAGACTCTCAGAATAGAATAATCAGCAGATCTGCCTGACAGACCTCATTAAGTATTCGACACTCGATCCCTATATGCGGTCCAAGATTGATCAAATAACAAGCCGTGTTCACTACCTCAGCCCAAAACCTCTTCTCTAAACCAGCATTAGAAAGCATGCATCTCGCTCTCTCCAGCAATGTCTGGTTCATTCTCTCTGCTACACCATTCTGCTGTGGTGTATACCTGATTGTATGATGCCTAGAAATCCCTGCATCCTTACAAAACTGATTGAACTCTGTTGAACAGAATTCCAGACCAGTATCAATACGAAGCCTCTTAATCGTATTCTCAGTTTGATTCTCCACCAGTATCTTCCACTCCTTGAAGCTGTTGAAAGCTTCACTTTTGTGCTTCATGAATGTTATCCAAGTCTTCCTCGAATAGTCATCAATCATGGACACGAAATACCTGTGACCCTTCAGCGACTCCACCTTGGAGGGACCCCAACAATATGAATGGATGTAATCCAGCGTGACTTTTGTTTTATGAACAACCTTAGGAAACTTCTTTCTGTACAGCTTTCCAAACACACAGTGCTCACAGAACTCAAGGCTCTTGGTCTTATGACCACAAAGAAGATCATGCTTCGACAGAATCTGCATCCCACGCTCGCCCATATGTCCAAGCCTCATATGCCACAACTTGTCCATATCTTCCTTGCGAACCTCTGGAGATGCAACATTTGCTGAACTTGAAACCGTAGAACCTTCCAGCAAATACAAAGTACCATGAATGAAACCTCTGAGAATCACATTTGAACCTCTGTAGACACTCAGAACTCCTTCTCCACCTGAATACTTGAAACCTCTGCTATCCAAAAGACTAACTGAGATCAAGTTCTTGGACATAGATGGAACATGTCTAACTCCAGTCAATGTGCAGACTCTATCATCATGTGTCCTGAGCTTAATAGAACCGATTCATACAATATCGCAAGCAAAGTCATTCGCCATCTTGATCTTGCCATCAGTCACTGCCTCATACTCTGAGAATCATTCTCTCCTTGGACACATATGATAAGATGCGCCTGTGTCCAGGACCCACACATCTCTAGAATGTGTTTTTCCATGAGCAACCAGCGCAATATCTTCATCAGATTAGCCTCATTCTCGGCTACCGCAGCGGAACCAGTCTGCTTCTTCTTCTTAGGACAATCAGATTTCCAATGTCCTTTCTCTTTGCAGTAATTGCAAATATCAGTTGGTTTAGGACCCTTTGAAAATGACCTTTTGTCTTTCGACTTCTAGCCTTTTCCAAAGTTCTTTCCGCCACCTACAAACAACCCATAAGCTTGGTCGTCTGTACCAGAACCAGATGTCTTGTGTCGCAACTCCCTGCTATGAAGTGCTGACCTGACTTCCTCCAAACTCACTGTATCCTTACTCCTTATGAATGATTGAACAAAGTTTTCATAGGAGTTTGGTAGTGATACCAACAAAATCAGTGATGCATCCTCATCTTCCACCTTGACATCAATATTTTTCAGATCCAACAAGATGGAATTTAGACTATCAAGATGATCTTGGAGTTGTGTACCTTCTTGCATCCTCAGAGCGAAAAGACATTGTTTCAGAAGTAGCTTCTTAGTCAGAGACTTCGTCATGTATAGACTCTCTAACTTCGACCACAAATCAGCTGCAGCATCAACACCAGAAACTTCGATGATGATCTCATCTGCCAGACACAACAAAATTGTTGAATACGCTCCTCTTCAGTAACCTCCATCTCAGTAGTAATAGGTTCAACCTTCTTCCCTGACAACGGTGCCCAAAGACCTTGTTGCTTCAGCAACGCCTTCATCTTGATTTGCCAGAGACTGAAACTGTTCATTCCAGTAAACTTGTCGATCTTCATATTCATCCCAGACATCTTCTCACCAGATTCAACCCGAAGTTCTGATACAAGTTTGTTGTGACGGATGTGAGAAGATAGAGATTAACAGATGGATAAACAATAAAGAAAGACACATAAATTTAACGTGGTTCACCCCTAACGGCTACGTCCACGGGCAAAGAGAGATTTTATTGATGGAGGAATTACAGAGATCTGTCTACAAGAAGATCAGATCTAGTTTCTCTACGGCTGCTAACTAGGTTTAGAGGAGGCACAAAATATATATAGTTGTGTCCCGGAAAACCCTAACACTAGTGGGTCTCAAAAGACTAAGGCCCAACATATTCAATGCATTATTCAACAGCATCCGTTAGATCAAACCGATAGATTTGGCCCACTCCCGGTGCCCGCCTCAAAAAAGATTAGCAACTAACCCAGACAAACTTCCAAACTGGGGAAGCCACTGCCGCAAAGACACCGTCAAGGTCAGAGCACGCTAATGCATTTATTGGGCAAAGAGACGAACATATTGCCACCTCTCATCGACCATTGGAAGACATAGAACACAATGAGAGGCGGATGCACCCTCAGGCCTCAACACGCATTGCCACAGAAATCCACTCCACTCAGTTGACAAGACCGAAGGAAGGAAACTCCTCACACGCACCCACTGAGGAGAACCATCAAAAGGATCTCACAAGGAGGAAGGAAGTCCAGTGTGTGAAGCTCGGTGTTTTACAAAAAGGGAAGTGGTTCAATGGTTGTTTGATCAAGACTGGCATAGAGTACGCCTGGTGACATCTCTTATGTACGTATGTCAAGTGTGGTGATACAAGTAATGCACGTCGAGTCTTTAATGACCATTCTCATACACCCATAACGGAAATGCCGACGAGACTCTCAGCTTGTTTTAAAAAAATGAAAGGGGCTGGGAATCAAGCCTAATTGTCTTACCACTGCAAAGTCTGCAATTGTCTTTCTTATTTGCTGAACTCACAGCCACTAAATCAATTATCCTTTCCAACTCTTATTGGGCTTTAAGCATAAAGACCAATGTATATGACCCAGTTTATGCCTATTTTTTATCTTTTTCTCCAATATTTCCGTAGATTAGTATATTTAACATGGTCTTTTTTATTATACACAACAATTGAAGATATATGTATATGGATTCTATGTATATACATATATTGTTAGTCAAATATATTTAGTTTATGTTTGACCAAATCCGTTATATAACTTCACGGGCACGCATAATAATCGTTGAATATATTACAGAATAAAACAAGGATTTAATCTTAATTAAGACACCAAAGATATTCTTAAAACAAACAACACCGAAAAATCCGCGCGGCAAAATTAGCCCATCAAGACCCCAATTATAGCGCTGTCTCTTTTTTTCCTTGTTCATCCATCTTCTCTCCTTTGTAGATTTCAGAGAAACAATGTTGATTTAGCAGCAAACCCTTAAAGAAAACCTTAGAAAGAGATATATAGATAGAGATTACTTGTCTGTGTGCTTTTGAATTTTTTTGATTGCTGTTTAAACCCAAGGGGAAACAATAGGTGCGTGTGTCTCCAAGATCGGTGGTGCTTGGCGTCACGGAGGCTCCGATGTCTCTCCGTCGTCAAAGCACCACCGTACAGGGAGCCATCTACGCGTCTCCACCACCTCCTACGACGATGAAGTCAGCATCACATTCAGCGGAAAGCTTAGCAGTTTCAGCGGTAACCTAGGGAACGTCAATGGAAGCAATAGGATGAAAGGTCTCTTCAAACATAAGCCTCGTTCTCCTGGAGAAATCGTTCGTCAGACACGAGATCTCATCGCCTTGTCGGAAAACGAAAACCAAGAAACCGACATGAAACACTCTAAACGGTTAGGGATATGTCCGGAGATCTGCAGGAACATTAGGGAATTGAAATCGATCTTGTATGGAAACAGCGAAGCCGAGCCTGTTGCCGAAGCGTGTCTCTCGCTGACGCAAGAGTTTTTCAGAGAAGACACGCTTCGCCCCTTGATCAAGTCTCTTTCGAAACTTGACCTAGAGGCGAGGAAAGACGCCACGCAGATCGTAGCTAATCTTCAGAAGCAACAAGTCGGAAGCCGACTCGTTGCTTCTGAGTATCTCGAATCGAATCTCGATGTGATCGACACGTTAGTCGAAGGAATCGGCCGAGACCACCATTTGGCATTGCATTACACAGGGATGCTCAAAGAATGCGTTCGTCATCAGGTTGTTGCCAAGTACATCCTCGAGTCGAAGAACCTCCAAAGATTCTTCGACTATGTCCAGCTTCCGTATTTCGATGTAGCTACAGACGCGAGCAAGATCTTCCGGGAGCTTTTGACCAGGCACAAGTCCACGGTATCAGAGTACCTTGCCAAGAACTACGAGTGGTTTTTCGCGGAGTACAACACGAGGCTGTTGGAGAAAGGGAGCTACTTCACGAAGAGACAAGCTTCGAAGCTCTTGGGAGATGTGTTGATGGACCGGTCCAACTCGGGTGTGATGGTGAGGTATGTGAGCAGTTTGGATCATTTGAGGATTATGATGAATCTACTCAGAGAACCGACCAAGAACATTCAGCTAGAGGCCTTTCATATCTTCAAGCTGTTTGTGGCGAACGAGAGGAAACCAGAGGACATTGTGGCGATTCTCGTCGCGAATCGGAACAAGATTCTTCGGTTGTTTGCTGATTTGAAGCCTGAGAAGGAAGATGAAGGGTTTGAAGCTGATAAGTTACTGGTTGTGGGTGAGATTGCATCGCTTTCTCTTAAGCTAAGTGAATGATGATGATGTTGTCAACGTTTGTTTTTGTCATGTTTTGTATTGCATTTTAGCATAGATTCACGTTCTCAAAACGCTAAATGCATAATGTGATTTTCGAAAGTTTTTATTCAATGCCAGTCTTCTTCTTCAACATTGTGATGAATTGTTCTTTTTCTTCATCTGTCATTCCAGTGGTTGAACAGTCTCCGACTCCCCATTCTGCTCCTCTTAGACAATACTTGTCTTGTATCGCTCTTTCATTCCTAAAACAATCAGACACAACAAAACCAATGTAACATGCCCTTGTTTCACAGTTTTGGCTCTGTATGAATGGATTCAAATGATGAGAGTTTTTTTACTTACTTTTCTTTGTTTAGTTTGGAGTTCTCGAGTAGCTTCTTGAGAATTGGAGATTCTTTGAATCTGGAATCATTTTCAGCGTAGAACTTCTGGTTTTTAGCTGCAATTAAGAAGCATTTTTTCTTGAAGCAGAGAGAGAGACAAAACAGTTTTGTCTTAAAAGAATATCAAGAATTTGAAAGATTAGTACCATTGAAACGTTCAAGGAACTCGAGCTTTGGTAATTCGGGACCAGGAACTGATTCTATGCCGGGACTTCCCGACATTAAGCCTGCTTCAGCTGAGCAAGATCCGAATATATACAAACTGTGATCGATGATACAGACATAAAGTATTGAATGAGTGGAAGATTGAGGATTACCGGTGCATGGAGAGAGGAGAAGGGTGAGTGAGGCAGCGAGAGGGAAGGTGGACTTGCAGAGAAGGTGCTTAAACGGTGATGGCGATGATGGTAAAGCCATGGAGACAAGAGGTTGATGAACTGCTCTTGTTTCATGGAGAGTGAAGCATGGCCGAGAGAAACTAGAGATTTTGGTTTGCATCATTGCGTTAGATTTTTTTGTGAGGATGGTAAATGACTTCTTAAGAGATAAGAAGGAAGGGAAGAGCTAAAAGCATTTTTTCAGAAATATATATATTTTCCATTTAAATAATAATTAAAAAATAATTTTCTCACTTATTTTCAAGTCTCCAAGGCTTCTCAATTTAAGGAAAAGAGCAATTAATTGGAGATTTATTGCTAAAAAAATTTCTAGAGAAGAGCATAAATTGATAAACATTTTTCTTTTAGATAAAAGCAGAAAAATCTAGCAAACTTGAACAAATAAAGAACAATCCTTTTTATGTTCTACTGTTTTAGAGTAAGCATATCATTCAAGCATAGCCTTGGCAGCATCAATAAGTGCTGGTCTGAAATCGTTGGAAGCTCGGCCTAGAACGGTGTAGCCTTCCTTGTCTTCTACATCAACATCTGCACCATGTCTTACAAGAAGAAACGCAACCTGGTCCATGGAACACACAGCGAAAAAATATTTTTTTAGAGTACTTTTAGAGAAAAATATGCTTCAAAGTCATATGTGAGATTTGGAAAATTACTTGTCTGTCATCACAGATCACGGAATGCATGAGTGGAGTTTGGCCCATTTTATCCATAGCATCAATCTCTGCTCCTTCCTCTATCAAAAACTCACAAACTTCAGTCTTACCAGTGCTTGCTGCTCTATGAAGCGGAGTGCAACCCACCTGAAAATCACCATAACATATATGTATTATGTGTAAAGTGAAGCTTATGTTATTGAAGGACAATAAGCTACACAACCTTGTCCGTGATGTTTATCTTTGCGCCATGTGTTAGTAAAAGCTGAGCGATCTCTAACCATCCCTTGCTAGCAGCATAGTGAAGAGCAGTGCGACCACCATTGTTTTTGACATTCACATCAGCACCTGAGCACACAAAAAACAAATGAAGAATAATTTAAAACGTTAATGAGTAGAAGAAGAACAGACTTTAACATATAACTCTTATATGCAACAAATCTATCTAACTACAGTGGCTGAGACAAGAGCTAAGCAAGCATTCAGGTAGAGCTTGAATCTAATGAGAAAGATCACACAACTTATATAAAGGAAGCTAACAAGATTGAAACACAAACCTCTAGTCAATAAGATTTCAACGAGCTCGGCCTTGCCGATGCTAGTAGCAGAATGAAGAGGAGCCCATCCTTCATCATCCTTACTATTGATAACAGTCTTTGACTCATCTACACTTGATAGCAACTTCACTATCTGCATATTCCACATCCATAAGCTTTTAATATCTAAAAAAAGTTCTCCTTTCTAGAACTCAAGTCGCTAACAAAATTGCAACAACACAATCAATAATGCAGCTACAATAACTCAACTTGACTACATGAATAATCAAAATAAGCTATGCTTCTGTCTAACTATAGATTTTAGTACATGAAGGTAAAGGAAACAAACCTGAGAATGGCCGAAAGAAGCTGAGACATGGAGGAGGGAGCGACCGTCTTCGTTTCTGAAACTGAGAGATTTCGCGAGCTGTTGAGGAGATAAAGACATGAACACCGAAGAATCGCCAGATTCCGCCGCTTTGAATAGTTCTTCGTCTCTAATTTGCTTCGGCTCTTGTCCCTTCGTATCATCGGTTTCAACTTCCATGGCTTCTTGTCCAAGATTTGATTAAAGCTTGGTTTCGTTTCGTTGTCAGAGAAGAAGACCTAATAAGTGATTCGATTCTGTTCTAAACTCTCAAATCATTTCCTTTAATAAAAAACAATAATCAATAGCAGGCTTTTAACGTGTTTCATATGGGCTTATAAGTTGAGAGCCCAAATAGGGTCACAAAAACTTATTATTTGTTGTGAGCCCAAAACTTTACCTAAACAATGGTGACTTATGAACGATGAAAAATAATGCATTTCCCGTCTTTTCTTAAAAAAAATCACCATTCACGAAGAATAATTTTTCCTTCTCATTCTTTCTTATTCTTTTTTTTTTGTAGAAAAATAAAAAAAAAACAAAATGATTCCTTATTAAATTTGAGAAGGAACAACCATTCATTTTCATCTCTACTATTTTATTCATGAACAAAACTTAGGTTCACCCCTAAGGTGAACCTTTAAATTCATCTCCCCTCTTATTACCAATCAAAATGTTATATAAATTAATAATAAAATATATTATTTTGTAAAAAAAAATCTAAAATAATTGAAAAAAAATAATGAAGCTCATTTTAATGACGCTAACGCCACTAACTAAACCCTAAATCTTAAATTCTAAACCCTAAACCTTAAATCTAAACCCTAAACCCTAAATTCTAAACTCAAACTCTAAACCCTAAACCCAAACCCTATATATTAAACCCAAATCTTAAACCATAAACCCAAACCGTACACTCTAAACCCAAACCCTAGACCTTAAACTCAAACCCTAGATCCTAAACCCAAACCTAGACTCTAAACCCAAATCTTAAACCCTAAAGAAACAACATCAACATTAACCCAAACCTTTAGGATATAAGATTTGAGTTCAGGGTTTACGATTTGAATTTAGGGTGTAGGGATTAGGTTTGGATATATGGTTTGAGTTTAGAGTCTATGAATTGAGTTTAGAGTCTATGAATTGAGTTTAGGATATAGGGTTTGGGTTTAGGGTTTACGGTTTGGGTTTAGGGTTTAGGATTTGGGTTTAGGATTTGGGTTTAGGATATAGGGTTTGGGTTTAGGGTTTAGGATTTGGGTTTAGGATATAGGGTTTGGGTTTAGGGTTTAAGATTTGGATTTAGGGTTTAGGGTATAGATTTAAAGTTTAGGGTTTAGTTTGTGGCGTTAGCATCATTAAAATTGGCGTTATTATTTTTTTTCAATTATTTCATATTTTTTTAAATAAAATTAATCTATTTTATTATTAATATATGTGGTATTTTGATTGGTAACAAGAAGAGAGGTGAATTTAAAATTGGCGTTAGCATCATTAAGTCTTGTTCTCTATGTTCATTTCCTATTCGTTCATCTTGTTTCCAGAATGGTTACTAGTCGGATCCTAATCTGGAAGGTGTTGTGAAGAGGTGAACAAAAACGAAGATGAAACGGTGTATATTATATATGGAGTATCATTTATGTAATGTATGGATAGGAGCAGGACCGGGCCTGAGTAGAGGCAGGTGAAGCATGTGCTTCAAGGGTGGACTTAGGGCTGGGCAAAAAACCCGGATCCGAAGAACCGAACCGAACCCGATCCGAAAAAGTAATACCAAACCCGAACTGAAATTGATTAAATATCCGAACGGGTTCAAAATTTTGGTATCTAAAGAACCGAAACCGAACCCGACCAGAACCGAAGTATCTCGGGTACCCGAATGTAACCGAAATAGATTTATATACCTAAATATATTACTTATTTTTAAATTTAATATATATTAAAAACATCCAAAATATATAAGATACTTTATAGTTGTCTAAAATACTTAAAAATATACATAAATAGTCAAAAGTAAATGTCTAAAATAGCTAAAATATATTCAAAACACCAAAATGCTTGAAATATCTATTGATTTTCAATCCGAATATTTAAATCAAACCAATTTATATGTTAATTTTAGGTATTTTGACGTATATTATACAAATTTATATGTAATATATTATTTTGATTTATTGATTTTGTGAAATTTTAAGCATATAATGAATATTAAAATTTTAAAAATAATTTAAATGGGTTATCCGAACCCGAACCGAACCCGCAAAGATCCGAACCGAATCCGAACCGAAATTTAGAAATACCCGAATGGGACTGAAATCTTTAAACCTGAAAACCCGAAAACCCGAAACCCGATTAGATCCGAACCGAACCCGAATGGGTACCCGAACGCCCACCCCTAGGTGGACTATAGTTATTTATTTTGAGGGCCAAAAAATTAGAAGATAGTCTTTGGACTAGCGGTAATGATGCATTATATTATCTAAAGTGGGCCGGGTTCGAACACATTTGCCACATTTTAGCATCTTCATTTTTTTAAAAAAGTAATGGGCCAAAAATATTATTTTGCTTCTGAGCCGGTAATTGCCAGGCCCGACCCTAGATAGGAGAAGAACAACAAGTGGTTAAATCTCAAAGGAGTGTCATGAAAACACAAATCCTTTAGTTTCTTTAAAATATCCATTGAAACTATGGAGTTATGTGTTCTCAGGTCACCCCTTCTAGTTTCTCTGTTCCATTACTTCATTCCCCTTTTGGATTTATATATTGCAGTGTGGTGGTGGGACATTGAAGGAGCAAGTTTGATGGTTTTGGAGTGATTTTGTTGGGTTTTCTAGTAGTAGAAAAATAAACTGAAATGAAATCATGCAATAATGGTCATTGGATTACATCTGAAATTCTATTTCATTTGGAGGGAAAGAGAGGGAATCTAGAGACGGAAATATCTCAGGCAGAAACAAACTAGTGTGATTGAGATAAATAGTTTTGGAGAACATATGCATGCCTACACATCAAAGATATGGAACATAGTCAAATCATTCTATTGTCCACCAGCTAAGTTGTTTCTGGTATGACTTTTTGATGCTGAAGATATTGATGCTGAAGATGGTGATGATTCGGAAGATGGTGATTAAACTAGACAAAAGAAAATTCAAAAACTAGTGAATGTGACAAAATCAAAATCCGAGAAAACAGTAAGATTGATAAAACCAGTCAAACAAAAAAAGACCAATGAACCCAATAAAACTGATGAATTCAATTGATGAAACAAACATGGATAACAAAATGTATATGAGTTTGATGATTTCAAAAGTCTTGATGATTCTTACAATCTCAAAATTTCCAATACTTTTAATGATCTTGACTATTTTAATGATCAACAACCAGACTATATCAAATCAACAAAATTGATGAAACCTATGAATTGATGAACTTGGAGAAAAAAAACAGATAAAATTTGAACACGACATGGACAATTAAAGTTTTGGTTCAAGTGGAACATTGTACAAAATTTGTATACTTTCATTTTACGGAGACTATTGAAATATTGTATTATTTTGAATATTTTGTCAATCAGTAATAACTGAAATATGATTTGCACACTTGAGTAGGATATTTTATCTTTAGAAAATAAATATATCATTTATGTTTTTAATTTTTCTTTATAAGTTTTCTTATGTAAAATACACATATATAAACAATCTACTCTTTCAAGAATCTCAACAAAAACTATGGTTGCAATTGGTGCTCAAACTTTCAAGGCTTTAGAAGGCTTGAGAGTTTTAACAGTTTTTCTTTTCTCCAACTAAGATTTTTTGTAACATTGACCCCCTCCAAAATGTTCAGTCAATATTTAGTTACCTCTTTTATTTCCTTTATATTTTGCTAAAGCCTTGTAAATATGAATTTGAAAACAAAACGTATTTTTCTTTCGTAAAAATATTTTTTTTCTTTGATTATCACTATAATATTAATATAAATATATATCAATTACATTATAAAAAACCTTTTAATGAATTAATAATCTACTTTTTCTTGTTATTTAATATCGATATTGCCTACCGCCTTTCAAAATTTTATTATTAATATCTAAAATAATAATTCTTAAAAAGTTATCATATTAAAAATTTGATAAATCTATAACCTAATGCATACATAAAGTATAATTAAAAGTACCATTAAAACAAAAAAAAAATAATGAAATTAATATAATTTTTATTTTTAATAACAACTGTTCAGATATAAATTAGTAGACATTAACTATTCTTTTGTTTTTAAAGGATTTCTTCACATGTGAATACCATTCTTTGATTTTTTTTAATCTTTTCTATACCAATGCAACAAATTTTTCACAGGTTTTCTCGGAATCTAATTCCCCCAAATCTCTTAGACAAAGAAGCCTCGAAAGTGAAATCACCGTCGTTCATCAGGGTAATTTTATATTTTTATTCAATCAATAATTTTTTTTAGTTTGATTCAGAATTTGAATTAGCAAGAAACAATGAAAAACTCGTATGTTCTCACCTCAGAGGATATACATATATTCCCCCGGTCACCCTTTTCATCAGGGCATCAGCATTGAAGGGTCTTAGCAAAAGTTCACACAGTTTTCGACAAAAACAAATATTAAAATATTTCAATAGTGTTGAATCCGCGTCGTGCGAAGTCGCTGGGAAAACCCCGTATTGTTACTGTTCTGCGGGCCCCACACCACGTGGCAGCCCGCAATTAAACGAATATTAAATTTTTTTTTAAATGAAACGAAAAACAAAATTAAAATAATAATAATAGGAGCATTGGGAATCGAGAAGTGAGGTTCACCAATGCTGATGGTCTCAGAGGTTTACATGGGGTACTCTCTCTCTCTCTATCTCTCTCTCTCTCTCTCTCTCTCGCAACAATTTAAATAAAATGTTCTTTTCCAGGGAATCTTGAATCACTTTCATGGCAAAACAAAAAAAGCACTGAATAACCGCATTTCTGATCTTTTCAAAACATACTTTGTTGGTGGTTGCATAAAGCTTGTTCTCCTTGGAAATGGTAATTATTTATTCTACGTTTCACACTTGATTAATTCATATTAAAATTGTATTACTTCCAGTTCTTACAAATGCAGAGTCTTTCCAAGTTTGGAAGGTTTGGTTACGAAATATTTTGCTGACATTAAAGAAGGACCTGATTCCTTCTTTAAAATTACTCCAACGATACCTTGGAAGCCTAAAACTCTCGTTTCTTCAAGATCGGTTGAAGGTTCTAACATGTCTGGGCTAACATGGATGATCCACTCCCAGTCTAATCCATCTTGTTCAGACGTGGTTGAGAAGTTTCTTTTGGTCATTAAATCATAGTAAGTAAAGTCTTCTTGCCTCGTTTTTTTTGTATACTAATTTACAGTAAATAACTGTTTTAACATTTATTTTCAGAATCTCCCGGCTCTTCGTATTGTAAATTCAAAAATGAGCTATGGATCATTTCTTTAGAAGCATCTTGTGGTGTTGATAGCATCGAGGATGAGAATGATGATGGCTACGATTATGGCTGTACCGCATCAGGATGCTTCTTCACACTTTCTATTCATTTTTAATAACAATTGTTCATATATAAAATAACAGACATTAACTCGATAGCCTTTAGTACCATTCACGGTTTTTATAGTCTGAATCTCTACGACCAAAGATCTAAAGCTTAAACCAACAGTCGTTACCAGTCCGAGCCTTAATCTAATTATCTTGTCCTTTAGTTTATATAGTTATGGTTGCATATCAGTTGTTCATGATAATTCTTGTTTTGTAAAAAAAAAAATTTACTGTATTTTGTTTTTTTAATAACACATAGGAAAAATGATTGCCTTGCATTTTTGTGTGTTGTGTTGTTCTCCTTTTTCTTCTTGTTTTATATTTATAGTATAATAACTTCCATAACAAGAAAATAATAATAATATACTTGTAAGAGTGATGACATGACTTTTGTGTTTCCATTTTTTTCCTGACCTAGAAGTTCACGAATTGAAATTGAATGATGTAAACAATATGTTCTGCATGTTGACAACAAATTCAAATCATGAATTATGAGTGCCAAAAGATACATTTTCTCTTTTTACTTAATTGTTTGCTCACTTTTTTTCTCCTTAAAATTTCTCCATTGCAGCTGAAAGGTCTTTTTCCAGTTCTCTTTTTTTTTTTATAGCTGTTGTTACTTGAGCTTTTGGTGTCTGTATTTTCTACAGATTTTGCGTCATGAGCTTTTGATAGGCTTCTTGGGGAATATTTCGGCAGAACTACAATATACATTTTTAAATCTCTCTTGTTGATGGGTTAAATGTTGCTATGTCTAACTAAAATCTTGATGTGAAAGTGATTGACAACCAAACTCAAAGAATTCACCAGAAAAAAAAAACTAATGCATATGTTATTGGGGTTTTTCTTACATTGACTGTATTATTAAGTCATTGTTAAATATGTGTTATTTACACTCTGAATTTGGCATCATGCTTTGTGTTTGCATTTAGAATATTGACCTATTGTTTTGCAAAAACAACTTTTCAATTAATTACATATGCATGATGGTGTTAAATTCAGACAAACCAAATGGACCAACAGTGGTATGAATTAAAGGTTTATACCATATAGACATGCAACCTTTATGGAAAATATAATAATATGCTTGTTTTGGCATGTTATATAATAATTTAACTAGATGATAATATGCGCGCATGTGTGGGTGATTTCTTATAATAATGTTTGTTTATGAAATGATTTTAATATTTTGCAACACGATAATTTTTATCGATTATGAAATGATGAATACAAATATTGATCTCTTAAATATATCATCGTTGTTGAATAGTTAACATATTACATCTCATTTTAGTTATTTTTAAGACTTCATATGCACAAAAAGAAATTAAATTTTACGGCTGACACAAATCACCAAAATCAAATAGGCAACATCGATTGTATAATGACGAAAGGGGATTAGGTTTTCTGCTCTCGATTTGTTTACTATTGACTCCATATAAGTGATTTCATTTTCTACATCTATAGAATTGTGCTTTCATTCTCGTCTTTGTTTAATTGATATGAGTTAAGTTTTTTTTTTTAACTTCTTTTATGAATTCAGTGAATCACATAAGTGTCAATTAGAAAAAAATGAACATTTGTAAAAATTAGTTTCACTCCTTATACATATCTGAGAATTAAAATTTTGAAAAAAAATCACCGGCAAACTATATTAACAGGTTAGTGTTCAAATCTAATATATCAAGTTGTTATAAAATATAAGTGCAGACTCAAAATATAAATGTTTGTCTAGTATATGTTCACCAGCTCGGTCTAAAAATCATCTAATTAGAACAACAAAACAAATTACGTATTTCACCAGTTCGAGCAATATCTGAATCCGAACCCGGATGGATATCCGAAGATAACCAAACATAAGTATACTTAACTCTATATTTCTAGTTTATTTCTCTCATTTTATTCAAAATATTTATATTAATGATTCTTATTGCTCAAAAGTATATAATATACATATAATTATGGACAAAATCATTTGCACTCACTTAAAATACATATCAAGTTCTTGTTTCTTGCATTAACAAAAGTTGCATCTAAAATTTCAAAACAACAACTAAATTAGTGTCTTTCTATTTTTAAAGTTTTATCTCCAAACCTATGAATAGTTTAATCTTTTAAAAATTAAAAAAACAGTTAAGTTAAAATATATTTTAAATATAAAAAACTTAAACAATGGATAATTTATTTATTTTTTCTTCAAAATTTAAATATCCGAACCCGACCCAAACTATCCGAACCCGAACATAAAATGCCCGAACCCGACTCGAAGTGTAGAAATACCTGAACGGGTTCTATACCTTTATACTGAAATATCCGATACAAAACTGAACGTGTATCCGAACGCCCACCCCTATGATATATGATCATTTGTATCTTGCTTGAACAAAAAAAAAAATTAAACCATTGATCACAAAAATTTTAATGTGAGACTTTTACCATTTTTAGTAATTTATAGTCGTTTTTAAAAATTCAAAATATACCATATAAGAAAAAATCTAATTGTTTTTATTATATGCTTAAGGTGATTGTTTAATTTCTTTTAATAGTATAAAATTAAAAAAAAGAGAGATGTTAGAATTTTTTTAAATCAAATATGTATTATTCATAATCATTAATTGTCATATATATATTAATCATATTAGGTAATTTTGTATTTTTTATTTAAGGAAATAAAAAATATTCTTTTGTACACTATTAATTAATTTGATAG
Organism: Brassica napus; assembly: GCF_020379485.1. Classification (NCBI taxonomy): domain Eukaryota; kingdom Viridiplantae; phylum Streptophyta; class Magnoliopsida; order Brassicales; family Brassicaceae; genus Brassica; species Brassica napus. The sequence goes on from NC_063452.1 coordinate 25,127,732, forward strand.
TTAGTTTAATAAAAAACATAGTATATGTTTATATGTACCAACTTATTTTTCTAACAATTCTAATAATCATTCTCGTGATGACACGTGTCTACCAAAACATATTGTAGTGCTACAGGATTAATATATAGGAGATTTTTAAAAAAACTATGTGTAAGCCCCTAATTGAACTATATCATTACTCCTTTGTAATGTAATTCTGCTTATTAACTCAAAACATAAACAAAAACCTCTAACCTAACATGTATTAAGAAGTGTTTAAAAAAACAATTTATATCCAAAACTTATTGAAACATACCAACTTTTACAATTCATCTAGAGCTGATTTTGTTTAAAAAAAAAACACCTAGAGCTGATTTAAAGATGCAAAAAGTTTTCTTGACATATTTACTATATTATTAATTTCGCGTACAAAATAACGCAAATTAAAATTAGTTAACAGAGTGTTCAAACGCAATCATCACAATTTGTTCATGTAAATAATGTATTGTCAAATACGATTTTCATCCTTATTGTTGGAAAAAAACTCAAAACGTATAAAAACTTTAACCTAACACGTATAAAAAGAGTTAAAATAAAAGAGTTAAGAACATTTCAAAGCGGGAGAATCGCCAAGTGTGACTCAAAACTTGGAGTCAAACCCAAAACAATACCCCAACTTGGGTCAAAGGCAAAAGTAACCTAAAAGGCTATTGAAATTACAACTATCCCCTTGTGACCAAACAAAAAAACGGAATTCTTTTTACGTTTCTACCCCTCGCAAGTCGTCTGTTTAGACGACTTGAAAATAAGTCGTCCAGACGACTTAACTTAAAGTCGTCTGGACAGTTAGTCTTAAACATAATTTAAAAATTTTGTAAAAAATATTTTGATAAGTGAAAAATGGGAATTATGTAATTAACATATGTCTTAGGAGGTATAAATTAAGATATAACAAATTTCAATTGTTTTCAGCATAGATGAGTGAAAGTAGTGAGTCATGATATTCTTAAGTTTATGTTTCATCAACATATGTTGTAGTATTGTATGTGTTCTTAGGGTTAGATTTTGGAAAGCATTAAAACCGTTTTTGAAAATTTTTAAAATTACTTATGCGTGTTCATTTCTGTGTATAGTAAACACTATTTAAGTATAATTAGATTTTATAACGTGGTTAGTTAGTTAATCTAGTCATTTTAGTTTAGGGGTTCATTTTAGGGTCTAGGACGACTTAATATTTTATCGTCTGAAAACAGACGACTAAATATTAAGTCGTCTGTTGTACATTATCAGCCAGAATAAGTCGTCTAAACCGGACCAAACCTTAAAGTTTACCAATGTAATTTTAAAGCTAACCGGATTATTTACCCAATATATAAGGTGATTTTTTTTTTTTTTCATTTTTCGCGATATTCAGAAACCCTAACAGTTCTCTCTCAAAGGCGATTTCGAATTCCCACGATTTCCGAACAAACCATCGTTCTCAACATCGGCTATCTATCTCACTTCATTCTCACCGTTGTCGCCGCAGCTTCTTCTAACCCTAGCGCCGCCGATTCCTCTAAACCCTAGCGCCGCCGATTCCTCTAAACCCTAGCGCCGCCGCTTCCACTATTTCCGAACAAACCGTCGCCCTCGCCACCGTGGTCACCAACGTTCTAAACACTAGCGCCGCCGCTTCTTCTAAACCCTAGCGCCGCCGCTTCTTCTCTGTAAACCTTAGCGCCGTTTCTCTGTAAACCCTAACGCCGCTAAGTCATCAATCTCGAGGAAAAGATGAACATAAAACGTTGTCTCTATCAATTTACTCATTCTCACCGTTTCACGTTTATTTTTTCAGATCTATAACCGCAATGACGAGTACTCCAACTCCTTCTGCGACTGGAAGACTTGTAAGTAATTTAAGTCGTCTGGAAAGTCTTCCAACTGGACGACTTAGTAGATGACTTAAATATAAGTCGTCCATTTGGAAGACTTTCCAGACGACTTAATTATAAGTCGTCTACTAAGTCGTCTGGACTTATATTGTTGTCTTTGATTATTTTGCAGACAAAAAGGATGGATATTCCAGAACTCCCCCGTAGGTTATACACATCAGGGGAAGAACCAGAAGCCCACAATAGCATTTCGTATCATACGGATAACAGCAAGTTGCATACTGCTCTTAGGAAAGCTCTTACTGATGACGAATTTGAAGAGCTCAAGGAGTCGAGTTTGGGAGTTTTCATCAAGTTCAAGGAGCAGGGATTTGGTTGGGCTTCAAGGCTGGTTCACTACATGCTCAGTTTCAAGCTGGACATTAAGAAGAAGTATGAGATGTGGTCTCTCGTTGGTCCAGAACCTTTGAGGTTTTCACTGTTAGAGTTTGAAAACCTCACTGGTCTAAACTGCGAGTACATCGAGGACCTTGAGACACCAAAATGTGACGTTACCCCAGAGATGGTTTCTTTCTGGGGGATGCTGGGAGTTCATCTGGAAGCTGGGCCAACTACTGATCAGATAATAGCAGCACTGCAGAGATGCGGGGATTGGTCCAGGGAAGATCGCAAGCGGCTCGCGTACCTCTCCATCTTCACTGGATTCATTGAAGGGAGAAAGTTTTCAACCACTACACGATCTACTCTGGCAAGGCTAGTGATGGATTTAGAACGGTTTGAGAATTATCCATGGGAGAGAGTCGCATTTAAGGTGCTGATGGACTCTTTGTGGAACAAAGAAATTGCTGGCTGTTACACCGTGGATGGGTTTATACAAGTTCTTCAGCTCTGGACGTACACAGCTATGCCGGAATTGGGTGCTAGTATTGGTGGTCCCAGAGCAGACAGTCCGTCTCCACCGATACTTCTAACTTGTTATATTTAATATGCAGCATATAGATGCTTGGATTAATGTGCTAAGGCAGAGGTATCAGGAGAACCCACAAGCTTTCAGGAGCGAGCGAATGTGCTTCCTGGATCACAACTTTTCCCAGTCTTGGAGAGAGCAGTATCACCTCTTCAAAACATCGGAACCTGATCACAAAGGTTTAGGAAGAGTTCTACCTGGTGGGGCGTCGTATTTTTATGACGGATCAATACCTTCATTTTGCCAATCAAACAAGAAGTGGGGGGAGGACATTGATGATATCTATGCGCCAGTGAACTTGGACGACAAGCATTGGGTTGCTATTTGGATATCGATCCCTAAGAGGCACATAGTCGTCTGGGACAGCATACCTTCATCTAGTGTACCAGACGCATGGGATGCGATAATGGAGCCTTTTCTCCAGATGGTCCCTTATCTGCTTGTTGAGTGCGCAGCCACCGACGAAATACGGGTCAAATACGGGTTGGAGCCATACACATATGAGAGACCGCTGAAAGGTGTACCCACGGCCAACAATGGTGATTGTGGCGTGTACACTGTAAAGTACATTGAATGTCATGCTCTCGGTGTCTCCTTTGACCCTAAAGACTTTGCTAGGTGCAACGCAAAGAAAATGAGGGATAATATGGCGGTGGATATATGGAAGGAGCTTGTTGATCAGCATCTAAAAGAAAATGTGGATGGTGATAGGTTCGTGGGCTTGTATGATTAGATTAGTGTTTGTATTTGAACTTGTCTTTGTATTTGAATATATAAGTTGAACTTGTAAATATATAAGTTGTAAATATATAAGTTGTCTGGAAGATTAGTGTTTGTATTTGAACTTGTAAATATATAAGTTGTCTGGAAGAAATAAGTCGTCTGGAAGGTTTTCCAACTGGACGACTTACAAATAAGTCGTCTAGAAGGTTTGGACGACTTACAAATAAGTCGTCCTCGGGTTGCCCAAGGAAACACCTTATCACACGCACTTTTAATGGCCTTGTGCCGGTCGGAGACTATCACCAGAGGCTTGTCATGAGATATACAACTAGCCAATTTTGTGAAAAACCATTCCCAAGAAGGTATATCTTCCTCATCCACGATCCCAAAAGCCAATGGGAATATCTGAAAATTGCCATCTTGTGCGGCTGCAACTAACATAGTTCCTCCATACTTTCCACTTAGGTGAGTTCCATCCACCACAATGACCCTTCTCTGATACTTAAAACCTTTGATAGAAGCTCCAAAAGAGAGAAATAGATACTTAAATCTTTTCATAGAATCAAGTTCTATCGCCGTGATAGAATCAGGATTTGCAATGGAGATTTGCTCGAGATATGATGCCAGACGCGAATACCCTTCTTCTGCTGATCCTCTCACCAATCTTTGTGCATATAACAGTGCTCTGTATGAAGTGGTGTAATCAAGCGCCATGCCAAACATGTTCCTCATTGCATCAGTGATATGCTGCGGAGTTATCCCATCAATGATTCCAACACGATCAATGAAAAGACTACCTACATACTTCGGAGTACAGTGTCTCCGCTGAGCGATTCGGTCTCCCGCTGAGCATAAATGTTTTTCCACATACTTTGTTACCCAAAACGTGTTTGTCCCATGTTTGACACTCGCTCTGACCTTCCATCCACAATAGCTAACCGGACATGTTGCCACAACGAGAGTTTTCGTTGATTTGTATAATTTGAAAGAAAACTTATCCCTCACTGCTGCCAACCGCAGCTCTGAAAGCAGAGCACCCTTGCTAACAAAACTCTGGTTGACATAGATACTGGTACCATTCGATTTTCCTCCTTCAATAGCATTTGTCTTAGCATATGTCTTTTGGATTTCTTCAAAACAAATATTATCATCATCTTCCTCGTCCTCATCTGGAACCTTTCCATAAAGACTGTAATCCCCACCATTCTGATCCGTTTCACCAACAATAGAATTATCAGCATCCTCCTCCCCATTTTCCTCCTCCTCATCTTCTTCCCATTCACCAGCTTCATCATTATCACCAACATCTTCTTCCCATTCACCAGCTTCATCATTATCACCAACATCTTTTTCCCATTCACCAGCTTCATCAATATCCCTTTTCTCTGAAACCGTTTCGACCTTGCTGCGGCTTGATACACAAAGACATACTCTATGGGTTTTGAGTATCTCCAGCAAGTTTCGAACTTGTCTATCACTTGTAACATGAATGGGAAGACTGCCTGGAGCCATCATCATTTCTGCTGGTAATGAGTAGCTAATCTCCACACTCACTGTTCTCATGTCCAGGTTATAATCTTCTTGAGCCATTGCAACAAGTTCAGAATGTGTTGAATCTTCATTCAATAAAAACAATCTTCCTCCTTTGAGATCATCAACCACAAAATCCCAACGAAAATCTCTCAACAACCATTCTCCATACACTGCATGTAACTGAAAAATCATCTGCAAATATTCAAAATAAAACACATTAGTAAACATAGAGAAAAGGGAAATGAAGAAGTTCAATAAACATTGCCGCAGACGACTTAGCATTAAGTCGTCCAGAAGACTTAAAGGTAAGTCGTCTAAAGAGGTCACTTTTGCAATTGAAAATTAAAAGGGACGACTTAATTCTAAGTCGTCCGGCTTTGTTTGTTAAAAAAAAAACTTCAGACGACTTATATATAAGTCGTCTACGAGAAACGGGCTAGTTTTGCATTTGACCGAATCGTGTCAGATCTTTGACTATTTCTGGACGACTTATAATTCAGTCGTCTCTGGGTAAGTTAAAATTTCAATATTTTATGAAAACTTGACGACTTACACGTAAGTCGTCCTAGGTTAGTTTTGTAATTGAAAAATAAAACTTGAAATTTAACTTTCTCCAGACGACTTAGATGAAAGTCGTCCAGCTAAACGACTTAATTTAAGGTCGTCCGGGATAAGCAAGGTTTGACCAGAAAATTGGGAAAAATTCTGGACGACTTTGCTTTCCCCGGACGACTTTAAATTAAGTCTTCTGGAGGGACGACTTTATATTAAGTCGTCTGGTTAAAGTTAAATTATGAAGTTTTATTTTTCAATTACAAAACTAACCTAGGACGACTTACACGTAAGTCGTCAAGTTTTCATAAAATATTGAAATTTTAACTTTCCCAGAGACGACTGAATTATAAGTCGTCCAGAAATAGTCAAAGATCTGACACGATTCGGTCAAATGCAAAACTAGCCCGTTTCTCGTAGACGACGTATATATAAGTCGTCTGAAGTGTTTTTTTTAACAAACAAAGCTGGACGACTTAATTTAAGTCGTCCGTTTGACCAGAAGACTCATCAGTAAGTCTTCTACATACAGATGACTTACTAGTAAGTCTTCTACGCGAACAGATCTTGAAAAAAAATTCAAATTCGTACCTTAAACTAGGTGAGATGACTTCGTTTGCACACAGGGTCTTCTCCAACCACCCAGAACCTCAAACGAAAGCAACCGTAAGTCAAAACGAAAGAAATATGGCTCTGCAACCATAGCCCATATTTTGAATCAAAAGCTTGAGTTTTTTGGATGAATATAGAGAGAAAGTGAAAGAAATGTTGTTTTTAGTTCATAACAATTGAAACAGAGAGAGTGTAAAGAGATTTACGTGCATTAAAGGGCATTAAAAGCTCTAAACAGTTCGTACAAGGTTGTTGCCACTATTCATTGCAGTGGCAGTATTGTAAATACTTGAAGAAGATGAGGTTGAGACAGTAAAGAAGCCATTTTCGAAAAAAAAAAAAAAAAATGTTAATGGCATTTTCGTAGATAAAGTGCAGGTGTGGGGTTAAAATCTCAAAAAAAAAGGAGTCAAAAGAAAAGATTAGTTTTCTGTTTGACTCCAAGTTTTGAGTCACTTTTGCAAAAAGCCCTAATCAACTATAAAAACTTTATGTTTTTTGTCAACGAACTGTGTGTTTTCGTAACTTTTTTTTTTCAACATTTTCATTAGCTTTAAAACAGAGTACAATGATCATAGCTCAGTAGCTGATCATTGTACTCTGTTTTAAAGCTAATGAAAATGTTGAAAAAAAAAAGTTACGAAAACACACAGTTCGTTGACAAAAAACATAAAGTTTTTATAGTTGATTAGCATTGCTCACCAACAACAGCAGAATATTACTAATAAATCCTTTTTTCTTGTGAATTTCATAATATAATAAGATAAAAACACCAATAGACAAAGAGACCAATTTATTAAATGCCAAGAAAAAAAGAAAAAGTGCACCATGAATTGCAATTATTCTCCTCTGCTCTGCTTTCATGACTGTTTTCTTTTCTCCAATAAAACAAGACTTTTCTAGTTTTAAAATGTTACTTAACACTATTCCAGATTTGATTAGAAACTTAATCACTTTAATTAATTAAACTTTTGTTAATCATATCATTTAACAGTACTACTTATTTATAATTTACATATTTTCAGAAAAAACCCATAACCGAACTTTATAACAGCAGCAAAAAGCTACATGTAATCGGCGGAATCTCTCACTTTATTCTCTTGTCTCTAACTTTTGCCATTGTTGGTCGAAAGCTAAATCCTTTTCAGCAAATCTATTACAGGTACGCATCTCAAAAACCCTAATTTCATTACCGTCTTTGTCGTGGGTTATTGTTCTTTTTCTTTCCTGATCTGATATCTCTCATCTCCTTCGCCATTCTCGAGATCTCATTATTAAACTTTATCCACTGAATTGTTCTGAAGCTTTCTTAACGATAACGTAAATGTTGGCCGACAAACAAAAGAAGCAAAATTGGCTTATGTTTCTCACTAACTAGTTCAAGTAATGTTTCTCTTTCTGGGATGTCTGATCTGCTAGATTTGTCTGCAGGCAGGTTGGTTTTGCTTAAGCCAAGATTCGATTGGCATTGCCTTGAGAGTTAAATCTTCAATTGGGCTTACATCAAGATCTATTACCTGAGTGCCTATTTCCTGATTTGGATCATCAGAGTGTAAAAACCTAAACTTTCTTCTTAGGATTGTGAGCCTCAAGCTTTTCCACAGATGGGCTTGATCAGGTGATGAGACTATGTACTACTTCAAGATTGGGACAGCAAGAGGAAGTATTTGGTTTCTGATATGACAAGTCCTTGGTACAAGAGTCTTTCCTCTGTTTTTGGTCTCAGAGGGTTGCTGTTCTTTATACTCGGTGTCGTGGCTCTTGTTACCATTTTAGCACCATTGACATCAAACTCATACGAAGCTTCTTCAGCGCTAGTTCCCAACGTTTATAGTAACTATAGGAGGATAAAGGAGCAAGCTGCTGTTGATTATCTTGATCTGAGGTCTCTCTCACTAGGGACTACTCTTAAAGAGTTTCCTCTGTGTGGTAAAGAAAGAGAGAGCTATGTGCCTTGTTATAACGTCACAGCGAATTTACTTGCTGGGCTTCAAGAGGGTGATGAGTTGGATCGACACTGCGAGTTTGAGAGAGATGAGGAGAGATGTGTAGTGCGTCCTCCAAAGGACTATAAAATACCACTTAGGTGGCCACTTGGTAGAGATATCATATGGAGTGGGAACGTGAAAATAACCAAAGACCAGTTGCTTTCTTCAGGAACCGTGACAACGAGGTCCTTTTCTTGCTTTTTGACACTTGACAGTTTCTTAAAATATAGTTTCTCATCTTTTTTGGTTGTTGTCATTGTTAGGTTAATGTTGCTTGAAGAGAATCAGATCACCTTTCACTCGGAAGATGGCTTGATCTCTGATGGGGTCAAAGACTACGCTCGTCAAATTGCTGAGATGATAGGCTTAGGAAGCGATACTGAGTTTGCTCAAGCTGGTGTAAGTCTTACTAGCTTTTATATAGGCGTGCGGGTTAGGTTAGTTCGTTTTTTTTTGTGTCGGTTGGTTCTCAGAATTCGGTTGGTTTGGTTCGGTTTGGCTGAATCGTCGAACTGAACCGAAAAAAGTTTGGCACGGTTTTCGGTTAGCTTGGTTTAAAAAAATTTCTATAGAACTTGGTTAAATTTTGATTTAAATTGGTAAAAAATTCAAAATTTTTTGGTTAAGTTAGGTTATTTCAGTTTTGATTTTGGTTAGTTCGGTTCGGAATTTTGGTGTAGTTTGGCTTATTTCTTTTTTAGAAAACCGAACTAACCGATTTAACAAACCGAAAACCGAAGTTAAAAAAAAAATTTGCTGAACTGAACCAAACCTCGTAAAGGAAACTGAACCCAAAACCGAACATTTCGGTTACGCAGGTTCGGTTCGGTTGCCTAATCTTATTCATTGTTTTTCAATTCCAGCTTCTGAGATTTCTTATGTTGCTTGCAGATACGGACTGTGTTAGACATCGGTTGCGGATTTGGTAGCTTTGGTGCACATCTAGTGTCTTTGAAGATGATGCCTATATGTATAGCAGAGTTTGAGGCAACTGGGAGCCAAGTCCAGTTAGCTTTAGAGAGAGGCCTTCCTGCAATGATTGGCAACTTTTTTTCAAAACAGCTTCCTTATCCAGCATTGTCTTTTGACATGGTCCACTGTGCTCATTGTGGTACTACTTGGGACATCAAAGGTAATAAATTGCATGTTCGGTTCATTGTCTTTGAAGTTGGGTGATCATGATGACGTTTTCTGTTTGTCCTTTGAGCAGATGCAATGCTACTTTTGGAAGTGGACCGTGTCCTGAAACCGGGAGGGTACTTTGTTTTGACCTCTCCAACAAACAAAGCGCAGGGAAACTTGCCAGACACGAAGAAGACGAGCATCTCAACGCGGGTGAATGAGTTGTCTAAGAAAATCTGCTGGAGTCTAACAGGGCAGCAGGATGAGACGTTTCTTTGGCAGAAAACTGTAGATTCAAGTTGCTATTCATTTCGGTAAGTATGATTGTGAAAGTGTATGTTTGGCTTTTTCTAAATGTTCAAGAAATCGCTAGGCGGTAGTTAAGCGTTTTATAGGGGATTATTGATTAGGCAAATGTCTAGACCAATTTTTTAACGGCTTAACCAATTTTTTAAAAAATCATTCTATAAAAAATCATTTCCGAATAGGAGCACTGCCTATATCGATTTTTAGAACACTGGCTAATGTTGTTTGTTTCTTGTGTATAGGTCTGAAGCTTCTATACCTCTTTGCAAAGAAGGAGATAGTGTTCCGTATTACCACCCATTGGTTCCATGTATAAGCGGAACCACAAGTAAACGCTGGATCCCTATTCAGAATAGATCTGATGTTTCATTAACTACCTCAGCTGAGCTTGAAATCCATGGAAAGTGTTTCTTCCTCTTTCTCATTCATTCTTTCCGTTTCACTTGGTACTTACAGTTTCTCAATGTTTCAGGTTTAAAACCTGAAGAGTACTTGGAAGATACACAAGTATGGAGATCAGCACTTAAGAACTACTGGTCCTTGCTTACACCTTTGATATTCTCTGACCACCCGAAGAGACCCGGTGACGAAGACCCTCTCCCTCCTTTTAACATGATACGCAATGTGCTGGACATGAATGCTCGCTTCGGGAACTTAAATTCTGCGTTACTCGACCAAGGAAAGTCCGCTTGGGTGATGAACGTTGTCCCAGTCAATGCGCGTAACACTCTTCCTATCATACTTGATCGTGGCTTTGCCGGTGTTCTACATGACTGGTGAGTGCGTATATTGTTAAAGATGCCCTTCTTTTCGAATAAGAGATTCTTGAATATGTTTTTGCTCACTGCGCAGGTGTGAACCATTCCCAACGTATCCACGAACATATGACATGCTTCATGCTAATGAACTTCTCACGCTCCTTAGCTCAGAACGGTGCAGCCTAATGGACTTGTTCTTGGAGATAGATCGGATTCTTCGCCCAGAGGTTCATATTATAAACTACCATTCTTGTTTTTTCCGAAAGAAAACTTTGACATTTGTGTGATTGGTTTAATAGGGATGGGTTGTTATAAGCGACAAGCTGGGAGTAATCGAGATGGCGCGTGCACTGGCAACACGAGTGCGGTGGGAAGCACGAGTCATTGATCTTCAAGACGGTAGCGACCAAAGACTTCTCGTCTGTCAAAAACCATTTCTCAAAAAGTAACATTAAAAATGTATATATATTCTTCTTTTCACTACACATAAACAACACTCACTAGTCACTACTACACAGTATTTTCACGGGTAAGTTCTCTGTAAAGAAGAACTTGAAGAAGCTTTTGTAATGAGTGGAAGCTGTTAGCTTTGAGTAGAAGGAAAAAAAAAAGTTAGATTCAATATTCTTTGATTCTTCTTTTTCTTGTTTAACTTTGCTCTTGAACAGAACTGTAGCTTCTATATTTTTCATTCATCCTATTTTTGTTTGATCTTTATTTTTTTTTGTAAACGAGATTGCTTCTTGTTATTTCATTTTTGAAATGTATTTTTTGAAGGTACTGAGATGATAGTAAAGTGAGTTATGTACACGAAATATATTCATAAGTCTATGAATTTGTTAAACTCCCGAGTCCCGAGGAAGATGTTTTAGGATGTGTAATTATAATGCATTGTTTGTATAAGCTCAAAATAGGGAAAATCGCATTTTAAACTCCAACATTCTCGCACTTTAAACACTGAACGTTTTTTACTAGCATTTTAAATCTTGAAAGTGACATTTTTATCGTAACAAACCTCCAATGAAGTTTACTTGTTTACCAAGTTAACGAGTTGACCTATACTGTTCATTTTGTGATAACGTGTCGGTTTTTTTTTAAAAAATAAAAAATAAAATACATAGAAAATTCGAAAAAATTCAAAAAATATGAAAATATATCATTTTAATAAATAATACCAATAGTATGATTAATTTTGAAAATTTAACAAGTTAAGTATTAATAAATCAAAAAAATTAAAAAAAATCAAAAACCAAAAACCAGAATCTAGTATCACCATTCAAGTTATTATATTATATATATTTATTGGTTTATAATTGGATTAATTTTTAAAATATTTATTTTATTTTTAATTTTGAAATGTTATTTTTTATATTTTTTTTTTGAAATTTTAGATTTTTTATTTTTTTTCGATTTTTTTCAATTTTTTTTCAATTTTATATGTATTTTATTTTTTATTTAAAAGAAAAAAAAAAGAAAAAACCGACACGTCCTCACAAAATGAACAGTATAGATCACCTAGTTGACTTGGAGGTTTGTTATGATAAAAATGTCACTTTTAAGGTTTAAAATGCTAGTCAAAAACATTCAGTGTTTAAAGTGCGAGAATGTGATATTTTCAGGGTTTAAATGCGATTTTCCCGCTCGAAATATATAAAAATGAAAAAAATGGAGATGCGGGGGATCGAACCCCGTGCCTCTCGCATGCAAAGCGAGCGCTCTACCATTTGAGCTACATCCCCAATTGATAGAACAGTCCATTATTATCTATAATGTACGTTTCTCAAAATATTGTTCAGTACTTTTTTTTCATTGTTCAGTACTTGCTTGGTTTATTTACAATATTTTACATGGAGGGAAATAATTTTAATAATTACAATTTGGAATTCTTTTACATAGCAAGCCTCACTCAATAACAAACAAATTTTTTTTTTCCTTTTTATAGTCATTTCTTTGGTCTAATATTATATGTGGTATCAATATTTAGAGTGTGTGTTAAATCATCCCTATGATTATGTTATGAAAGTCCAAATGCCTTCAGAAAACATTCTCCATAAACAACAGATTTTCACAACATAGTTTTCCAAAATTTTATATTTTTATGATTATACGTTTTTCATTAGAATTGTGTGTTTCCATTGAAGTTGCATAAGCGTCCGCTTAGTCAATAAATTCAATAAAACGATCTTTTTAAATCAATTTTTTTCTAAAAAAGTTGATTTAGGCATTCAAAAGATTAATCTAGACATCCACTTAAACATTAATCTAATGCTATAATTTGTTATCAATTTAAGGAATATCATGAATGAATGAAATTTAAAAAAATGGAACGTAGATGAATGGAATAAGGAAGTTATGGAATTAAACAAAATTGAATTTCATTCCACTGTTTCCCTTATTCATGAGCTTTTTTAATCATGAATGTTTTATAACTACATTCCATTTTTTCCAGACATTCCACAAGGAATCATTGGAATGAAATTTTTTTTTGTTCCATTCATATGGTAATTGGTTTTTGGAATCTGCAAAAATAAGTCATTCCAAGCAATTTCATTCCAAAAACTTGTAATCCAGTTGCACCTTAAACATAATCACCCGTTAGCTATATCTGCAACATTGCTTCTTCACTTAAGCAAACCGAACCATTGACCATGGCTTTGATTGGTAACACTTGCGTAATCGCGGAATAGCGGAAAATAAATTGAGTTGCTGAATAAAAGTTGTGGAATTTAAAACTTGTTGAATAAAAGTTGTGGAACAAATGTTATATGTGATTGGATAGATTTTTGCGGAACAATTATTTTAATTTATTTTTATTTTTATTACATATCATTATTGTTCATCTCATTTTGGATACATTTATACTAATAGATAAAGAAAACTATTGATGATGTGAAGCCCAAATCAAACTTGCAATCTCATTTCTAATAATTTGCATATATTGATCTAGATTTCTTTCTTCGTTTTCCGTCTCTGCTTGCATTGTCCTTTGACTCTCATTGCTTTCTTCTTGCCCACCAATATCATCTTGAGAAGCTTGATTAAAATCAATACCCGGAACCTTAGAAATCCAAATAAAATTGTGTAGTGCCATAGTGGTCTGAACCACTTTGTTTTGTATTTTCTTATGATATCTGGGATGGTCATCTAAAATTCTCAATTTCTTTTTCCACACCCCAAAAGTACGCTCTATAACGAGCGAAGTGAAGAATGTAGCCTGTAAAATGTTTCCTCCTGATTACGCGGTGGTCCACTTGTTTGAAATTGTTGGAGATGGTACCTTGGACCTCCACGATATGGGGCTAGAAATTCTTTTTTTTTTATCCGGAATCTACGAAATAATACATAATCATCCATTTTCAGCTCTCGGTCATATATTTCTAAAAATACTTGATGCATGTGATCCGACCATATATAGTTAATTGGCTACAATGTTCATACATTTTAAAAAGATAATAAGAATTATATATACATATGAATCTAAAACGTTAAAATAAAACATTTGCATGGAATAATATATATGTATTTATTGGGTAAAACATACCTCTCTGGTGTTTGACGTGTTTAAAGCACGTTGATGCGTAGGTGAAGAATCCATAGCACATGCAAATTCCTTAGAAACTATTTTATGTGTGTTTTTAATTGTGTTTTCACTTGAAGATACATATCCAATTTATAAACTCTACATTAACTATCTAACGAAACAAATCAGAAAGTTTTAAATACTGCATTTAGTGATTGATGGTGGTTGAAGCAACAAATGACTATGAGTTAATTAATTTTTTATATGTGAATTAATTTCTGGTAAATATTGGTAGTTGTATACAATAATGTTTTACTTAAAAAAGAAGAGGTAAAGAAGATAATTAATTTTCAATTCTTTTTGCAAATAAATGAGAAAAACACACTTACTCACTTAATGAAAGTTTGTTCGAAAGAATTTAAGCAAAAATTCAACATATGTGGAATTGTTATAAATCACTGATGAATGTTCATAACCGGCCCGGTTCATAACCGGCCCAAACCCTAGAAGAAAAAGATATAGCCGAAACCCTAGAGAGAGGAGAGAGAGGTGACCGCATGCTTTAGAGGAGAGAGAGATGCGGCCACAAGCTTTAGAGAAAAGGAAACCCTATTTCCTTTTTCTTTGTATATGTAATCTTTCCATTTATGTATTTAGTAGTTATCCTAAATCTAGCTAGTTGGATTAAGATTTGTATTCTTTCTTTTTATCTCTATCTAATAAACCTTATATAAGGGATGTCTTATTCATTAATGAAAGATATAGAATTCCCCATTTCTTTTACAACACATTATCAGCACGACTGTCCTCTGCAACCTGAGCCTAAATCGCCAACCCCTTAAACCTAACCTAGCCGGCAACTTACCTAAGAACCCTAATCTGTTCTTGCTTGTGTTCCGGCTTGCAACTATCCGATCAGCTTAAACCCTAAAGCGTTCCTGATCCTAGACGTCCTCAGTTTCCTGTTCACAACAGAGCCAGCCCACGTTCCTGATCAGACAGCTCGCAATACCGATTAGACGCTCGCGACACGATAACAAGTGTCCAGCTCGCGTTCCCGATAAAACGTGTCCCGCGTCTCAGCTCAGCCAGTACGCGTCCGACGTTCCCAGCTAGCTCGCGCTCCCGAAGGACCAGCTTGCAATCCGACGATCGACGCCCCCAGCTCGAAGACGCGTGAAGCAGACGAACGTCCCCGGAAGCAGTTGGCGCGCGTTCTTCATCCCAGCTGTTCACGATCCGAAAGCAACCAGCTCGTGTCCAGCTCGTGTTTATTCTCATTCCAGCTCGAGGTTCATCCGTTCCCTTTGGTGGTCCGGTTCAACCCTACAAACAAAGGTATACCGAATAATCTGAGAACATAATGATCAAACCCTAAAACCCTAATCCATTATTATGGAAATCCGATGTTATTGATGAAACCCTAAAATTGGTATAACCTAAAACTGATCATCTCATAATCACTAGATTGAAATCGATTCCCTAGAACATGAATGATTGTTTTATTGATTGTTTCTGATCTGAATTATGAAACCCTAAATTTTGGAATCGAAACCCTAAAACCTTGAAGCTTGAATTCGATTTTGATTGTTCTTGTTTTG
Organism: Brassica napus; assembly: GCF_020379485.1. Lineage (NCBI taxonomy): Eukaryota > Viridiplantae > Streptophyta > Magnoliopsida > Brassicales > Brassicaceae > Brassica > Brassica napus. Next base: position 25,143,267 of record NC_063452.1, read on the forward strand.
AGTGAATGATTGATGATTTGAGGTTTTAGGATTAATAGATTGATTGATAGATCTAATCTCGAATTTGAAATCATAAAGGCCTTGAAACCTTGATCTCATATTGCTAAAATCAAATTCTAGTATTGCTTAAATCAAAACCCTAATTTTCATAATAAGAAACCGATTGATTAGGGTTGTTTGCATAAACATATAAAACTGAATATGAATTGCATTCGTCTTGTTTTAAAATATCGACCAGCATGACATATAGATCGTATAAACTTGAATAGTTTGCATCATAGAATTGTATGGCTATGCGGCCTAATATAGAATCTATGATTGATCGCACCATGGTAATTTTAGATTGTTTGAAAACATGATTGTATAAGACTTGCTTGTGCCCGAGATTATTGATTGTCTTGCGGCCACATGATCACATTGTGAAACCCTAAATTTCGAAATGATAATGTGATTCAGATGTCGAAAATCTCAAACCTAGACTATGTTGCCCTTAATCTCTCTGGAGACAACTATTTGCAATGGGCACTTGACACAAAGATTAACTTTAGGTCAAAGGAACTCGGTGATGCTATCATCGAGGGCAACAATGAGACTGATAAGAATCGGTACAGGGCTATAAGTATTATACGCCACCATCTCATTGAGGGTCTAAAAGATCAGTACCTCATCATGGAGAATCCACTAGACCTTTGGACCGCTTTACAGCGACGGTATGATCACCAGAAAACGGCGCTATTACCAAAGGCTAAACATGAGTGGAAAAATCTCAGATTCATGGACTATAAGTCTGTGGATGAATACAATTCAATATTGTTTAAGATAGTCTCAATGATGAGACTTTGTGGTGAGGAAGTAACCGAGAAAGAGTTGCTTGATAAAACATTCTCCACGTTCCATTCGACGATCGTGTTGCTGCAACAACAACATAGAGAGAGAGACTTTACCTCATACACTGATCTGATCTCGTGCCTACTCCTGGCCGAGACTAATAATGAACTCCTGATGAAAAAACAGTGAGATGAGACCCATCGGAACAACATCATTACCAGAAGCCAATGAGGCTGAAAAGAAAGATCCCAAAGAGTGCAACCACGTCCATGATGATAAGAGATCACACGGCAAAGGCCGTAGTAGATACAAAGGACATGGCCGTGACAACTACTCATATGGCCGGCAAGGAAACCACAATAACCGTGGTCGTGGTTCCAGCTATGGCCGTGGCCGAGGCAGTTATGGAAGTGGTCAAGGCGGCATATCCAAACCGTCTAACTCGACCAAATTAGCTTGTCACAGATGCGGGATGAGTAACCATTGGGCCAAGAATTGTGGAACCCCTAAACATCTATGTGAGCTCTATCAAGAGAGCCTTAAGAACAAGAACCCGGAAGCCCATATGGTTCATGATACCGGGTATGATGCTGATGATGATTCCGACCTTGAAAAGGACGACCTCTTGGATTTTGAGACTTCTGATTGTCTCAAAGACTAAAATCGACATCTTGTCTTATTGTTTTATGAAATACTTTGAGTTCATTGCTATTATATCTTGCATGATTTTGCTTGATAATGTGAATGATTTTATTGATAAATAAATTTCCTAAAGGGCATTATAGTACGGGTATAGTAGCCTAGTAAGAAATCTATGGCCAAGGCATTGCCTAAAGGGAATTATATACACCCAAGAATGTATGACCCATTGAGTTATAATAAAATGGTTTCCAAATAGAAACAATGGGCAAAAGGAAACAAGTTCCTTCAGATTTAAGAAAGAAAGAAAACGCCTAAGACCCTTTTAAGAATGTGGTCAAGATTATACCTATGTAATCTACTGATCAAAACTATGCTACAGATCAGTAAGAGGCAAGAGCCGTGGTGATCATACTGATATATCCCACGAAATTATATACTTTTATGGCACGACTGGATTAGCCATCCTAGTCTAAAACTTGATGCAAAGATTGTTATTGAAAGGCACACAGAGTTATCCCATAAAGATCTCACGTTGTGTAACATGTACACAAGGGAAACTCATTAGGCTTGATTGTCCTAAGCATCACGAAATTATAGTATGTTCATGAGGGGGAGAGAGGATAAAACCCTAAATCCATGACCACACTACAAATTCGTGTACCATAGTCTATGACCATGCTATAAACGGCTTGGCCGTGCAGGCCATTACCTATAAGGTTCAGACATCCATCCTAAAGCTTAGGGACATCATGAATTTACATGTACATAAGGATAATATGCATCAGGCCATAAAAGTGAGCATAGATATTCCCATCTCAGATTGAATACGTGTCATAAACCAGACATACACCATCTTAAGAGACTTTGAATAAACCACCACAAACATATGTGCCGTCTAAGATGGAACCTCAGAAGAGGATTGAGAATATATGTTGGATAAGAATATGTCTTTCTCCCACGATTTCTAAGAGACCTTGAGCCAAAACATAGGTGATCAGATTATGGCCAGGTACACGGATTGCATGACCAATGAATCCGACTATCCAACATTAGAAGGAGAAAGTTATAAGCTGGTACAAAGAAAAGAATGATAAAGAGAAATAGTATGATATCAACCATCATTGTCTTGGCAAAGATCCTCGGACTAGAGAATATGATTATAGACGTCCAAACAAAGAAAAGAAAAGATTATACAAAGCTAGCTAATCGAGATGCCAGGCACTGACCCGAAAAGAAAAGAAAAGAATGACTAAGTCATAACCAGCTTAGCACCAAACGAAATCTGATGTCCTAGAAAGAGACATAGTCAAGTTGCTACAGAGTCTATACAAGATAGACCAAAGTGTTCCATAAGATAAGGAACCTCAGAAAGAAAAGAGAAAGGTGCATAGAATACATATCCGAGGTCATAAGGGAAACCATACCAGACATTAAGAAAAGGCTACGCAGCTAAACATCTAAGGTACCAAACCATGTAGCTAGGGACGCCAAGCTACTAGGTAACAAAGGTCCTGGATAATGAAATCTCAAATCGATTAGATCATGCCTGGAACACAATGGAACCATATATAAGTGTCGACACATAAAGATATATTTGTACATAAGAGAGAAGAACTTGAACATAAAGATATAAACGAGGATCAGAACCCACAAAAGAGTACTAATAAAGATTAAAGATTAGATTGAAAAGATAAACGTGGGGTTTAAAATATCTAAAGAAGAGATAGGCGTATTGGCCATACATACATATACAGAAACGTCATCTGATATAAACCAGTGAAATAGATGGGTCTTGTGAGGGAAAAGAAACCGTGAGATATGGTACATGATCACGTGGTCTAAAGGTGTTCATGTTTCCTACTAACAGCATACGATCATAGCTTGTTACACAAGGATACTCACAGAGACCATGAAACAGATTATAAGGAGATAAACTCTTATGTGGTGGATGCTGCTACATATTTTCGAAATTGATAAAGGTCTGGTCATAAGAAAGAAATTGAAATTTATAAAGGTCTGGTCATAAGAAAGAAATTAGATTGACATATAATGATGTAGTAAACAGCATATGGATCACTGGATAAAGAACATCATTGTTCCTAAGCTGTTCATGGACTGAAACAAAGCAGCTGCATACAGTATGAAATACTAGTAAAGGAATTGTAAAAGAACAATCCAATTCAGTCCACACACATATACAAAAGAAATTCGAAATTCCTTGTGTTTACTTTATCAGCCTAAAGAAAGGTAATTTGGATTAACTCAGCTTGCTATCTCATATAACATGTTCTCCGGATAGACAAATCTGACATCAGATCCCTTAGATATGGATCCGGCATAGCAGAACAGTTTGCTGCTGCTGTATAAGGCAACTACTCCCACGAGACTCTGTTATGAGGCTGAGAGGAGATATTTAACCTATCTCGATCGAGTACCAATATGTTGCAGTCTATAAGCTCGTGTGATCAAAGTCCATGACCTAATATATATATATATATATATTCAATGCGTGATATGATACATGGCAAGAGAGGTCATGGGACGCCATCAAGATAAATATAGGACTGAAATGTCTGATGTATATGGCATTACCGAATGCAAGAAAAACCGATAGACATGTATGAAGTCCACGAGTGTATTTGGCCGCAGAGCCATAGTTTGATAAGATCGTAAAAACTCGTTGCAGCAATGATCATTGGTCACATCATGATCTTGGACACTCATGAGACGAGTTGTGGACATGTATAAACGAGGTCTATGACACGAACATGGATCGATCAGATTAAAACATTGCCGATGGTAGTGAAAAGGAGAAGTTCATATAGTCCACACTTTATCATCGTCAACAATCATAATAGCCAAGGGGAGGATCCGTGGGCTTTTGTGGTTGAGATCTATGACTCAACATGAATCAATTAGAATAGAATATGACTGATGATGATAATAAAGGAAGATCAATGGACAAAGACATTGGTACACATCCGTGTATAGAAGATACACCGGATCATAGGTTTACGACATGAGATTATAATTTCATGGTACCATACTTAGTATATTGTCCATAAGTATGTTTAGCCTGTCTGACAAAAGTATAGACAAGTCGACAGCAAAGGTTCACTTTTTGACCTTGCACACACGATGTCAGAAGACATGAGAAAAGACCGGAGAGGTCGAAGTGGTCCAATTACGGTTCAATAATAAACTTGGCCGATTTGTTTACTTCCTACCTGCACGTTCAGGAAGCTCACACATCAGATGCGTAGACTAAAGAATCTCCATTGAGGTTCACATCAGGGGGAGTAGTACGTGTTGTACTCTTTTTCCTTCATCATGGTTTTGTCCCACTGGGTTTTCCTGATAAGGTTTTAATGAGGCAACATTAAGCTTATTACAATCCTGTATGGCTACATCCAAGGGGGAGTGTTATAAATCAAGTGATGAATGTCCATAACCGGTCCGATCCATAACCGGCCCAAACCCTAGAAGAAAGAGACATAGCCGAAACCCTAGAGAGAGGAGAGAGAGGCGGCCGCATGCCTTAGAAGAGAGAGAGACGGCCACAAGTTTTAGAGAAAAGGAAACCCTATTTTCTTTTTCCTTGTATGTGTAATCTTTTCATCTATGTATTTAATAGTTATCTTAAATCTAGTTGGATTAAGATTTGTACTCTTTCCTTTTAGCTCTTTCTTGTAAACTTTATATAAAGAATGTCTTATTCATTAATGAAAGATATAGAATTACCCATTGTTTTACAACATGAATGGCTTTTTCCATAATTTTTTTGATTGGTAAAAAATTTGCGGAATCATGTCTTTCCGCCAACATAAGTGTTACCGAGTATTTCCGCCAACACAAGTGTTACCAATTAAAGCCCATATTCCATTATTCCCATCCAACGGTTAGATATCAATAACACACAGAGTTACCATCTTCCCTCCTACACTTGATAAAAACCCCCACAGGGTTAAACCATTGAAGAACTCCTTTCCAAGTTTTCCAGAAAAAGAAAGCCCTCCCCTCCCCTCCCCAGGTCGGTCTAAGCTAATTACGCCATGGATCCTCAGCAGCGGAGAACTGAAACCGGTCCCCGTCCTCCCGTCGGTGAACCCGGCGGCGACGTCACTTCGATTTTCATCGCGTTCGGTGTTTTCATCGCAATCGCCGCTTTGGTATATCAAAACGCATCCTTATCCTTACTGAATCGGTCCTCCTCTGTCGGAATGTCTGAGATTCGTATCCTTTAGTTGACTTGACTCTCGACCTAGATTCGATCTCAGTTTCGTTTTATCATATTTGGGTGTGCCGAAGATACTTTGAAACCCGCTTGAGAGATAAATGTGTTTGAGCTTTTAACGGGTATTAGCAGGTCATGTCCCCTTCATCGTTGGTGCACCAAGTCCCTGAAGGTCACGTTGGAGCTTATTGGAGAGGTGGTGCTCTTCTCAACATCATTACCGAGCCTGGTAACTATCCCTTCTCTCAGTGTCTGTCATCAGCTCTTTATTCTAAACACTGCTCTTCCTGCTTCAGGTTTTCATGTGAAGCTGCCTTTCATTACCAACTACGAGCCTGTTCAAGTTACTCTCCAAACAGATCAAGTTAGTCTTTTTCACCATTAGAAATCTTTGATGTTCTTAGATTGTTTGCTTTCTTACTAGTTACTTCTCTCTATGTGTCTTTAGGTGAAGGATATACCATGTGGTACCAAAGGAGGTGTCATGATTACCTTTGAGAAGATTGAAGTAACATCCCTATTATTATTATTATTATTTTGTTTCTCTGCTTATCTTAATTAATAACATGTATTATTGACCTGAATTATAAAAAAAAATTATTTTAGGTTGTTAATCGTCTGCGTAAGGATTATGTCTATGACACTTTGCTCAACTATGGTGTCGACTATGATAACACATGGATATACGACAAGATTCACCATGAGATCAACCAGTTCTGCAGCTCTCATTCGCTTCAGCAAGTCTACATTGACATCTTTGACCAGGTAGGTAGATTTTGAAGCCATACTAATCTTTGATAATGTTTACACTGTGTCTGATATCTTTTCTAATTCACTTAAATAATCAAATGTTTTCCAGATTGATGAACGAATGAAAGAGGCGCTTCAGGCTGATTGCACACGTTATGCTCCAGGAATTGAGATTATTAGTGTGCGTGTCACTAAGCCTAAAATTCCAGAGAGTGTGAGGCGGAACTTTGAGCAGATGGAAGAGGAACGCACTAAGGTACACTCTTTTTTTACCCCTTGGCTCTTAGTTCTGCTATATAATTCATGAGTTAGGAATATCTGTTTAGCAATATAAAAGCTGTTGACTTTTTTGGAAGGTCTTGATCGCTATTGAGAAACAAAGAGTTGCTGAGAAAGAGGCTGAGACAAAGAAGATAATGGCCATTAGTGAAGCCGAGAAGAATGCCAATGTTAGTAAGATTCTGATGGAACAGAAACTGACTGAGAAAGACAGTGCACGGAGAGAAGCGGATATCGAGAATCAGATGTATCTTGACCGTCAAAAGAGTCTCGCTGATGCTGATTACTACCGGTAATAGCCAGTCTTTAAAGAACATATATAACTGCAGAACCAAAGGGTCTAATGTTTAATTTTTCTCTGATCAATGTCACTAGTGTGCTGAAAGAAGCTGAAGCAAACAAGTTGAAGCTCACTCCTGAATTTCTCGAACTTAAATTCATCGATGCCATTGCTCGTAACACCAAAATGTTCTTCGGTGACAAGGTTTTTCTCTACACTCTCTCATTTCTAAACTATTATCTCTCTGTTTCTGTTGTTCTAAAGAAGTATATGTCTACTGTGCAGGTACCTAACATGGTATTGGATCAAAGGCTGCTTGGGAACTTCCTCAATCATTCGACAAAAGACAAATCTAATGATGGGAACTCGGAAAGGGCCACTGATTCATAGAACATGTTCAGTGCCCACCAAGGAAAACAAAAACTTTCTTTTGTTATTGCTTAGTAGTGAAAACTTGGACGCTTCTCTCGTGGCGAGCATTTTACTGCAACTTAATCTCTTAATAAACATGTTTTTTGTTCGAAAATCTATCTCTTTGGTACTAAGACCAGACCTGTTCGTATGGAGTGTAAGCCTTTATTATGAAATGAAATGTAGTTCGTCCAAAAAAAAAGAATTATATGACAAAACACCTTATTTTGGACCTAAAGGATCATGTGACTCACGAGGGACAAGGAAAAACATATTTAACCATTGAATAAACTCTTGAGGCAAAGTTGTTATATATCAGCTCTCTTCGAAATCTTTTATGGAAACCAATATTCAGGGGAAGTCCATTTAAAGGATGTTACATGGAAACGTAAACGGAAACGCGGAAGCGGAATCGTATGGAAGCGTAGAAACGAGTTAAAAAAAAAAAGGAAACGGATCCGTGTTGGAATATATATATATATAAAATAAAAACCCACATATAAAATAAATCTGAAAATTTAAAAATGTCTAAAACACACAAATCCAACAAAGTCTTAAATATTAAATAACTCAACTGAAAATAAAAACTTTCAATGTTAAAGATCAATTGTTTCACTCATTTTCATCTTCTCCATCAAACACAACAGCCTCTAGTTCTGGTTCATTAAGGGAAAGATCTTCAAACTCAAGTCTTCCAATATTAAGATCATCCAAAGAATCAAATTGGTCACCTCCAACATCCTACATCTTGTTAGGACTTTCTTTGTAAGCAGAACTCCTTCTAGATAGGAGACGAAGATTAGTATGCACAAATACCAAATCTTCAGCTGTTTGTAGCATAATCTTTTTTTTTGTTGCAAAATGGATGAACTTGTAAGTGCTCCAGTTCCTTTCACAACACGAGGATGAAGAAGGCTGTCAAAGCAACTTAAATGCTAAGGCTTGAAGCTTTGGAGCTGAAGATCCATGAACTGCCCACCATCTTAAAGGTTCTACGATAAATCTATTATGGATTGCATCAACACTACCAAAATCTTTCAAGCTTAAAGAGAAATTAGAATATTCAATGTTAACCTCTCTCCTTTCATCTTGATTTGAAAAATACTTCATGATGCAATTTTTTCTTTCTCTAGTAATCTCCAAATCTTGATGTGGACATTTTCTACTATTCTCTTCTCTAAGCCATTCTGAGCTATAATATCTGCATCCAACAAAATAAACAACAATAATTTTTTACTTAAATAACTAACGAAACTGTTTAAATTTTAGTTTATAAGATAATAAACCAAATGAACTAGAAAAGACTTATAACTTACTTGGGATTTAAAGAATGTGCCATACAATGGAGAGGAGTGTTACTCTTACTCCAACGAGAGGTCAAAATAGACTGCACCGCATTCCAAAAAACCGAGTCATCTTCAAATTCTTTCCTTTCCTTTCTAAAGATAAACTTTTTCACAGTCTGTATCATGCTTTCCCACCACTCATAAACCAGATGAAGTGAAGGCTTATCAGTGTCAGCTGCTCTAATCACATTATATATCGGCAAAGTGAAAGACAAAGCATAATCAATCTCATCCCATAACATCTCATCTAATATCTTTTTCTTTACTGTCGATGCTCTTTCTACACCATCATCTTTATAATCATCCCATTTAGGACTGATCACCATTTGTTGTAACCCGGTTTTTATTTTCTTGAATCTCTTAGGCATCACAACTGTTGAAGCAAACCTGTAAAAATAAACTTAATAATCTTAATTTTTTTTATAAAATAATTGTAATTAAGATTGAGCTTAACAAAAAAGAAGACAAACCTTGTCGAAGCAATTGTAAGGAGTTTAAGATCACAATGTTCTGTGAACATGACAAGCCTCACTCCATGGTTCATAATAAAGTTCTTGATCCAAGTGGCATCCTCACTGATAGACTTTATCCAATAACAAGCATCATACACTTCTTCATTGCTTCTTGTATTATAAACATGTGCACATATGTTTTTGAGAGCAAGATTCAAAGTATGAACCACAAATGGTGTCCAGAAGATAGTAGGAAACTTAGATAAAATAAGTGCACCAGCTTTTACACAATTTGAAGCGTTATCTGTGAGTACTTGAACCACATTCTCATGTCCAACCTCCTTGATGCATTCTATGATCATTTCTGCAATCACCTCACCAGTTTTTGCTTCACCTTGAATGTTGACTGCTCTTAACATCATTGGACCACTCTCATTCGCAGCAATCAAATTTAAGCTAGGTCTTCGATGAGGGTCTGACCAGCCATCACTACATATGCTAACTGATGTAGCGGAAGCTTTATAGAATAGAACTAGAGATCTGTTGATTCTGAGAATACCCGGAAAACTAGAATAATACAAAGATCTTATTTAGTTTAAGAGTGCCTAAGATCAATGTCTTCTTAAATTCGTTGAAAATACCTATGTTCTAGCCGAAAACAAGGAATAAAGAGAAATCTCTTAACTTTTATTAATCAAATCATAAACTAAATACAACTCTAGGCATAATAAACTATTTATATAAAATCCAAATAACTTTAGAACTATTAAAAACCTTAAGATAATTCCCACTAATTAAAGATAAATACTTAAATAAATAATAAACTAGATAATAATGATATTTAGAATATATCCAAATATCTCTCTGCATCATTCTCTCCGGGTTGGAGAAGATTCGCCCTCGAATCTTGCTGGTTGTCTGTATCTTATTTCTCTTCTTCTTCTTTTTCCATTGATAATATTTTTCAAATAAGAAAATAAGATTTTTTTTCCACCTTAGACAAGATAATCAACATGGGCATGAATGATTCCATCTCCTCGCTACGATGATGTGTGAAAGCTCGTACTGGATCACTTTTAACAAAAGCCCAGCTGGCTCCACAACTCCCAAAACGTGAGTAGCCTTGCCTCAAATTGCTGCCGCCCACGAGCAAGAAAATATTGTGACGAGTAACTTCATCGCTCAACTTATCAACCACTTGACCATAGAATTCATTGTCGTCGTACTGAATCCAACCGTCATCATCATAAAGATAAAAGATTGGATCGCTAACAATATCTATGTAAACGATTTCTTCACTTTGACAGAACAAATTCTCCATGATCTAGAATCAAGTTTTGATTAAGAAACCAAAACACCAGCTCTGATACCACCTGATGTAGCGAAAGCTTTATACGATAGAACTAGAGATCCGTTGATTCTAAGAATACCCGGAAAACTAGAATAATACAAAGATCTTATTTAGTCTAAGAATGCCTAAGATCAATGTCTTCTTAAATTCGTTGAGAACACCTATGTTCTAGCCGAAAACAAGGAATAAAGAGAAATCTCTTAACTTTTATTAATCAAATCATAAACTAAATACAACTCTAGGCATAATTAAGCCTATTTATATAAAATCCAAATAACTTTAGAACTATTAATAACCTTACGATAATTCCCACTAATTAAGATAAATACTTAAATAAACAATAAACTAGATAATAATGATATTTGGAATATATCCAAATATCTCTCTGCATCACTAACTCCCTTCTGTTTCCATGAATCCTTCAATGGCTGCAAGTGCACTTCAATGTTCTTTCTTTCTTTTTGGAGAAGTGTAGTCCTCAAAGCATTATAACCAGGAGGAACATATCCTGGAATTTGTGATGCACGCACATATGAATTGCGATAATGAGGATTTCTGGCAACATTAAAAGACAAGCCGCTTGTACAGAACATTCTAAATATTTCACCATCACACTGCTCTCTGGCCTAATTATTGAATGCTTTTTCTTAAGCTAAACCCATTACTTTTCTCTTCTTTGACACAGTCTCACTTGTATCAGGAAATTTGTAGCTCATGTCATAGTCAAGAGACGAAGCAGATGCCTTTCTTGATGATGAAGGTAATGGAACTGGTGTAGAAGCTGAACGTTTTATCCTCTCCTTGCAATCATTAACCAATTTCTTCATGTTAACTTTTTGTTGTGGAGTAACTTTCAAGCATCCTTTGATTCCCTTAACTACTTCTTGCAAAAGATGAGTCACAACTCTAGTATAAGACCCAACATATGTATTACTGCAGAATTTGCATTCAAACCTCCATGATTCCCCTCCTACTATCTTTTCAATCTTGTTGACATAAATCCATAAAGGTGCTTTGATATATGGTGTTTTAGACATCTTGTATATATGCTTTTCAATTGGTTTTCAAGTCTTTATCGAGTGTTCCTAGTCCTTTTCGAGTCATTACAGGTCTGGAGTGGCATTGGGTGGAAGATGGACCAGCTGGAACAAAAGAGGCAGAAAACGATGCAATTTGGTGATTTTCACGCAGAACATTAGAGCGGAGCAACCTGAGTGCCTGTTCCAGCAGCATAGATTTTTAAGGAAGTTTCCAAATATTTCGGGATTTTACCTAGGGCTTCCCCCTTTTACTCCCAGGCCGCCATAGACCTGCATATATATCTTTTCTTATTTTTTATTATCATACTACGCTAGTTTTTACACAATAAACCATTGGAGACTTTTGTACTTGAAGATTTGCTACCTTGAAAGAGAAAAGGCTTCATCTTTCTCACCTTGAGAAGATTCCTGAACCCTATCTTATTTATTTATTGATTCAACATGTTTTCTTCATCTATTGTCTCAGTGATTTCTCTGTTCATGGCTGAGTAGTGGCTTGTTAGGTTTAGGGTGTTAGGGATCATGGATCAATGAGTTAGACACAAATAGGATTGTTATTCCTTGATATCTCTGTCTATTGCTAATCTTAATGCTTGTGTTAAACTGGCCATTTATCATCTGATCGTATGTTTAATCTAATCATCAAAAGTGTTTGAGGTTGCTAGAAAAAGCATAGATAGGCGATTTTTCCTTAGCCAACGAAAGCTGATGCTAAGGCAAATCGTGAACCAATTGAATCTGAACTTAATGTTGTCATCATTCTGATCCAAACGACAGTTTAGGCATTAGGATTGCTTGATAAATTGGTAGACACCACGACAGTGGGTTTATCTATTCTTGTTGTTCAAGTTCTAGATTGGCTCTTATTGCCTTCCTCAATAGTTGTGTAGTTCATGATCCTAAGTATCCCGATGAATCACCTTGAACTTAGCTCTCTTAATCATCTAAAAACCTTAAACGAATTTATTACTTGCTTGTTACGAAACCTTAATCTCAAAACTCCATCATTGTTTTAGCTAAGTATTGATCCAATAAAGATAAAGTGTAATCGTTGGTCTCTGCGGATTCGATCTTAAAGTGCTACATCGACATACCATTCGATTGTGGTAATATGCACATTAGGTTAATTGATGTGCTTATACACGTAATATGATGCTTTATCATCCACAACATCATCATCGGATGGATTCATATTCCTGAAACAATTGTTAAAATTTAACCAACAAATTAAAATACTATCTTCATAAAGTCTTGTCTTTTATGTATGCGGATACTTCACACATCAATGATCTAAATATAAAAAAAAAGCAATTAACTTTAAAAAAAATTGTGATGATGAAGACATTACCGTACGTTATGTCGCAGAAACTAAACGTTCTCTGCAGTCAAAACACAATTTGATATTAAGTTATTAACATAAAACTTTAACTTTAGTTGCAGAATCCAAGTTCAATTTTACTTCCAACCGTTACACCATTCAATCATCAAACTATATAAAAAAAGAGGTTCATGTTTCTATAAAAGACAAAATTTCATCATCACTCCAACACATTAGAAAAGCATCTGTCGTAAAATCATGTTATCACTTATCAATAGTTTTGTTTTTGTTTTCTGATAAACACCAAGAACACATCTGAGAAAATTACCTTGTTAGTTCTCTGGCTCCAGTACGAAGAAGAAGAAAGCAGCGACGAGGAATGACGATTCATTAACTTAGTCTTGCCACTTTTTAATTAGGGTTTTCATCCCCTATATATTAATCGAGGAACATTTGAAAAGATGTAACCTCAATTTTGTAATAATTAAAAAAAACAGTTAGCTTATATGTCAATCAATTAGATAGTTAATTAATCCTAAGTGTCAGTCTCACATTGAAATTGAAAAACATGTTGGTCCAATTCGATTTTTATATCTCACTAGAAACATTTAATACCAACTATATGATATTATTTCCTTAAATAAAACCTACCGAATTACCTAATGTGATTATGATATATATAGTAATTAATGATTTTAAATAATGAAGATTTGATAATAATCTGTATACTTTCCATCATTTTTGTTTAATTCTTTACTATTAAAATAACTTACACAATTACATTAATCATATATTAAAAATTTAGATTTTTTTGTATATGTTGTATTTTGAATTTTTCAAAACGGGTATAAATTACTAAAACTGTTAAAAGTCTCACATAAACTTTTGTGATCAATGTTTAAATTTTTTTCTATAATAAGATACAATGATAATAAAATCATATAAATAAATAATTTTATTTTAATAGGTGTTTAAGTTAATATATATATATATATACATATAGTTTAAATTTAATTATATATCATATACGATAGACAAAATTGATTGTTTTGATTTATTTATTTTAAAATGGTTGCGAATAAACAAGATTGGTCATTTGATTTATATGTGCAAGCCAATTTATTACATAATAGTAACTGATTTCTTAGTTATTTAATATATAACTAGATCTCGATCCGCGCAATCGCGCGGATTTTTGTTTTCATTTATTTTTATATAAATATTTTGTTTTCAATTCTAAATTAGTATATATTATAATATATATGTGTCTATCAATTTTCAAAACATAATAAGTTTACTATATATTTTTTTTCATTGAATAGATTGTTTCAAACTTTCACATGTATTTGTATCTTCTTCTATATATATTTTTTTCGGATTATTATTTCATTATTAAAATCATAACTATATATATAAAAATTAGTAAAATATTGTTTTATTGTCATATTCAAAGATATTGTAACATTTCACAAATTTAGAAAGTTTTTAAAAAATTAAAATTTTCGCTTCATAGATTTATATTATCGAGTAAATAATTAAACATTTAGTTTTTGTTTAATTTTTAAAATAAACTATATAGTTTAAAATTTGTTTTCATTGGTTTAAGGTAGTAAAAATTAATCATTGTTAGATAATATGATTTTTGTTATTTAAAAAAAAATCTTTATAATTTTAAAAGTTAACATCGACAAATATTTAAATATTTAGCATATAGAGGTATAGTATTACAACATTAAATTATATCTATTTAATTTATACTATCTATAAATTCAATGAATCATTTATTGTTTAAATCCAATTATTGATAGCCCAAGAAAAATTTCTTGTAGACCCAAAATTTAAATGATAAGATTAGATATTAAATTTAACGTGACTTTCTATGAATATGTCCATTAGGTCCATTTTTAAAAAAATCACACATGAATCAAAGTTGTGACTTCTGTTTTAATATATAAGATACTCAGACCCAAAAACTGAACTAAAACTAATACGAAAATACATGTTTAGGTTCTAAATGGAGCAAAAATCTATTGGGTGTTGTTTTTGGACCCATGGATCTCTATTCAAGTTCGGGTACCCAAAATATCTAAAATATTTTGTATATAATTTGTATATTTTGATATTTCAGATATGTTTTCACTATTATAAATATTATTTTTAAGTTTCTGATGTGATTTTTGGTTATAGTTTCGGGTTTCTGTAAAATTTCAAAATTGTTAAATTATGTTTTTGGTAATATAATAATTTTTATAATTAATGTGTAAATTTTGTAGGTCTATATTAAGCATAAAATATGGTGTATAACAACAGAGCCGGATGTAGGTCTATATTTTTATTTTATTTAAGTATTTAGTTCAAATCTTGAGTTTTTTTGAAGTAATTAGCTCAAATTCTATGATAATGCTCCATCAAATTTAAAAGTTTGTATTTGTGCTCCCAATTAAAAAATTTCCAAGATCTGTCACTGTATAGCAATATTTCATAACAACCATAATGTTTGAGGTGTTAAAATATTTTAGAAAAGAAGTCTATCACATGAACTAAAGAGTAACAATAGGAGCCATTTGAAATATTTCAAATTTTTTTGTATGGTTAGAATAATTAATGGTAGGATAAAAAATAATAAAATAGTTATACATTGGTTCAACAATCTTTTTATAGTAGATTTTAAGAATGATTCCTTTTTATTAGTATAGATATATGTACATAAAATTTTATATGATTATGTCTCGATATAATTTTGGTTTTGATGATGTATTAGCTGTCGATTAAAATTAGAATGAAGACACTATAATTCTCATGAAATACTAATGTATTATATATGGTAACATCTTTTTGTTGACATATGGCAACTATTACGTAAAAAAATCATACAATACTAAAAGTTGAATATCCTCAATGGAGAAGGTGTCCACGTCACTCTAAAAAATCTACCAATAGGAAACCTGCATTCGGACACGTCAGCACGGCTTTAGGTTTTGTTGGGCTTATTATTTTTTATCCGATTTGTTTGATGAGACGGCCCGTTAACTCATTGTTGTTCTTCGTCGTTTGTTCTTCGTCATTTCCTATCCTCTTCTTCTCCTCTAACTGAAAGTCGATGACTCTCTCAAGAGGAGCTGGTCGTACTTGGCCTTTGGCTCCTGCACCGATTGGAATAGCTTGACGATCTCTTGTAGCTTCGGAGGAAGCTCTTCGATCGGTTGAAGGACGACGGAGATGATGATGAAGCCGATAAGGGAGGGACAATAACAGTTGGTATTTTCTGGAACGTGACGATTGCTCGGAGGAAAGAGGGGATTGGCCGGAGAATTAGGTTTTTGAATGGAGGATTAACGGGGGAGAAGAAGGTTCGTTTGAATGGGATTAGACGGAGCGATGAAAGGTAGCAAGAAGAAGACATGGATGCTGCCATAGAAGTCGACTTGAAGCTTCGAGATAGACGGAGATGGATGAATGTATATACCAAATCAAACACAATCCCCAGTTGAGTAATAAAGCTATGAATCTGGGTAATTTCGAATCTCATTTTTGTGACTTCGTTGCATTCTCTGACATGTCCTTTGCTTTTTCTTTCACGATATGTTCCTGTTACATAACACCGATGTAACCTTGACAGTGTTCGATCATGGAGATTATGGTCCAGGCTTTCGATTTCTTCCATATAGATTAAATGTGATCATTAAAGGGTTATAAAAAACATACAGAGTTTTTTTATCATAGCAAAATTATTTTATCACGTAAAATACAGTTTAAAAATACTCATGCATTTGTAATATTTAATAAAAAAATAAATATCAATTTTTTTACATATCACAAAGTTATTTATTATAATAAAATTATCCTTTATCGTGTAAGAATATTAAAAACACTTATGTATATATAAAATTATATACAATATATATAGAGAGATATATCTCTTTTATTTTAAAAAATAATAATGATGTAAAATATTATTTTTCGATAACACAATATAAATTATTTTTATATAATGATAATTACCAAATAAAAAAGAATTTTAATTTACGATAATATATTAACAAATCTAATTATTTTTATTTATTTAAGATATGAAGACTTTATAACACAATATAAATTATTTTTAGACAATGATAATTATCAAATCAATAAAATTTCTTTTAATTTTTTTGTTAATTATATACTAACAAATATATTTATTTATTAAGGATTATAAATCTTTTAGTTGCTTTAACCTTAAGTATGAGAGTTCAGAGGCAAAAAATCACTTTACAAATTACAATGTAGATTATTAAAATAAATATAAATTAATTAATTAAATAAAAGTTTAACTATACTAAACAATCTGCGCGTAGCGCGGATAAAAGATCTAGTAAAAGTAATAATACTATCAATGAATACTTATGTAGTTGTCGTAGATGTATATTATGATATTCTAAGGATGTAAATGAAGGTTGCACAAAAGAGGATATTAATAATATTCGAATTCAGAATGGTACATATGATAATTATTAGGAGATAAATAGGGAGATTATTTAGTTGGTCTACAAAATACTAATGAAAGGGTCCAATAACCTTTTATAGGTAGATTTTTTAAGAATCTTTCCGTTTTAATAGTATAGATATCAAATAGTTAAGATAAATTTAAATATTTCAGATAAAATTTGTGGGTGTACACTGTACGATTGCAAGTATTCAACCAGATAGCATAAAGAAAATTTAATATTTGAAACAATGAGTTTTATTGGGCCTAGTTTAAAAGTCTGTTAAGGCTACATTTGAAACCCGTTTAATCTGCAGGATCAAGAGAACCTTGAGGAGGAAGGTGCACTATAAACACAACACGTGGAGCAATAAGCACCGTCCGTTTAAAAATGTATCCGTTGCTGTTTAAAGATGCAACAATACATATATAAAAACAGCGTATTAATATATCACTAGATCACGACCCGCGCAACCGCGCAGATTTTTTTTTCATTTATTTTTATATAAATATTTTGTTTTCAATTCTAAATTGGGATATATTATAATATATATGTGTCTATCAATTTTTAAAACATAATAAGTTTACTGTATATTTTTTTCATTGAATAGATTGTTTTAAACTTTCACATGTATTTGTATCTTCTTATATATATATATATATTTTTGGATTATTATTTTATTATTTAAATCATAAATATATATATAAAGATTATTAAATATTGTTTTATTGTCATATTCAAAGATATTATAACATTTCACAAATTTAGAAAGTTTTTAAAAAATTAAACTTTTCGCTTCATAGATTTATATTATCAAGTAAATAATTAAACATTTAGTTTTTGTTTAATTTTTAAAATAAACTATATAGTTTAAAATTTGTTTTCATTGGTTTAAGGTAGTAAAGATTAATCATTGTTAGATAATATGATTTTTGTTATTTAAAAAAAATCTTTATAATTTTAACAGTTAACATCGACAAATATTTAAATATTTAGCATATAGAGGTATAGTAATACAACATTAAATTATATCTATTTAATTTATACTATCTATAAATCCAATGGATCATCTATTGTGTAAATCCAATTATTGATAGCCCAATAAAAATTTATGGTAGGCCCAAAATTTAAATGATAAGATTAGATATTAAATGTAACATGACTTTATAGAAATATGTACATTAGGTCCATTTTTTAAAAAATCACACATGAATCAAGGTTGTGATTTCTGTTTTAATATATACGATATAGGATGTTAAGAATCGGTTGTTATAGTTACCTATATTGTAGATATTGATATATTCATTGTAAATCTGGTATCAAGTATATTAGATCGATGATATTGTTTAGGTTGTTATGTAAAATAAAAAAAATTTTACGTGTTTCTGTTTCGAAAATATAGGAAACAAATTGAGAAGGTCAGGGCAACAATAAATATGTGAGCTTGATCTCCAAGCTTTAAAATAAATGCTTAGAATATCCTATATGTTAGTACACTCACGAAAATTATATATTCTTTAAAGTAGATATTGCTTTGATTAGTTATAACATAATAGGAATTAATCTTTATTTAATTTGAATTGTTAACAGAATAGATGTAGATATCTATTGTTGCAACTGAATGTAGGTATTCTAAATTTCTTATAGACGTTAACAACGGACCAACTTCATCTTCTCTAAATGCATCAATGTCTTCAGTAAATTATTAACATAGTTTCAGAGCTTACAATCCAATAATCTTTAGTAAATGGTAAGACAACTAAATAAACGTAATTGTATCAAGCGACCATTATTTTAATATTGTCTTCTGCTTTCATTGACTTGAAAAACATAAATGGACGTTAACAATGGACCAACTTCATCTTCTCCACACTAATCAATGTGTTCAGTAAATTATTAACATATGTTCAGAGCTTACAATCAAATAATCTTTAGTAAATATTGTCCGCAAACACAACACTACAAAAATACAATGATTAAACAAATAATCTGGGAAGACGTCTGTTCATGTCAAACTTTACATGAAAACCACAAACTCTCGTGAGTTATAGAGAGTTATATCTAAGCGCATAGAGATTTATAGATTTATATGTCTCTCGAAAAGATTTTTTAATAATGTCTTTTATTTAATATAAAGATTACTAATGATTGAAAATGTAATGTGACCAATTCTAGTAGATAGTCCATTTTTTAAAAAAATCATACATGAATGAGAAGTCATGACTTCTGTTTTAATATATAAAATTTTTATTTTATTATTTCATATTATGCAGAAAAATATAAAATAAGTATTTATTCTGCACAAGGCACAGATATTAACCTAAGTATGTATCTCTTTAATAATTTTAAATCTTAAACATTTTCTAAATCTCATGCCAAAATAAAAGAAAGAAATGAGAATAAACTCGAAAATTAATATTTATATCGAGCAATAACAAAAATGATACAAAAAGAGAAAAATATCGAAGATAGATAGGATTGACACGTGAACGTAAACTTCTCGTAACCATAATTAACTTTTAAATTACTAAATCATGATATAAAATCGAGCTGGCATAGTTTCATTGTAACCAAATAGTAGGCATGAGATTCTTCGACCTAACCGTTAGGTTTTTATGCGATAAATAATTTTTTGACCTAAAATATTTTTAAAAATGAGATCAGTTCATTAGTAAACAAATTATGCAATTAACAAAAAAGTTTTTAAAAATTGTTTAAGGGCCAAATATATTAATTCGATCAATAATATAATTTTTTTTCCATACGATATATTTTAAATAATTTTCAAATAAATTTACCCTGCGCCTTGCGCAGGTCTTATCCTAGTGTGTTTATTATCCTCAAGACAGTATTATTATTATTGATTGTAATCCAGTGGCTTTGGCATTTTAATCGAAACTAGATTTTGATCCGTGCGAAATTTTTTTTATTGATAAACTTATTGTTTGTTAGTTCACTAATATGTTTAAAGCTACGCGTTCGGTTTCGATTCAGTTCTTTTTAAGGTTTTAGTTCGGTTTCGATTCGATTTTTGATTTTTTGATTTTTTTTATTCAAGAAATATATGAACTATTTAGTTATTTATAAGTTTGAGTTTGGTTTCAGTTTAGTTTTTTTGGTTTTTAGTTTGTTTTAGATACCAATTTTAAAAACGTGTTAAAATCTTGAGTTCAATTCGGTTCTGTTTTGGTTCTCGCTTTAAGCATAATCTTAAATAATTCAGGTAAAAGTCATATTTTATTTTTGGATTAAATATCAGATAATTCAGGTAAATTTAAATATTTCTTATAAGAATATTTGAGTGATTCAGTTTTTTCAGTATTAATAATTCACATTTTTATTCACATTTTTGAGTGATTCACATTTTTTTGTATTAAGAATATCTATACTATTGAATAGATGAAAACATTTGTGATTGTTATAGCGGTTTTGCACCTTGCGTGGATGTGAAGTATTAACGAACCTATATTGTTTGAACCATTTTATTAAGGGGAATTAGTTGAACCATTTTGTAAATATATTAAGGTAGACAAAATTTCACTGACCATATATTTTATACACCAGTATATGTATTTATTATTTTCAGGATTTAGAGTTTAGGATTATCTTTCTACATATATACACATTTAGGGACACTGCTCTAAGGTTGACAAATATATAACTGTAAATCATTTTAATATAAACTCCATGGATTATATACAAATATAAAAATCAATATTGTTAAACTTGTGTATTCAGTAGGTCTGATATGTGTCTGATATGTGTATTTTTAGCTTTACCAGTCAAAACTATGTGAAGTCGTGAACCATAAATTGTTAAAACCGTAAGTAAATATTTTCTGATTGCGTAGTCTATATGTCATGTGTTTAAATAATGATAGTTCACTAGTGAATCTCACAATGTTTTGTTTACATGAAAGAAATGAGTATTATTTATTATTAATTAATATATAGCTAATTATCTTTTAGGCTATATTGTAGATACGATCGGCAAATATATAAGTATCACAGATAGCTTTGATTCATGTCACAAAAATTTAAAATATTTTATTTAAGGCAAATCTTAGAAAATTTAGGAAATCTAGTTATATCACCTATTAAATTGATTAAATCATTGTTAAAGAAATATATGGTAATATATTGTTAATATAAATTTAAGATAAGACCAAAATATTAATAGTCTAGTGAAAAGGTTTAACAACCTTGTATAACTAGATTTTTTCAGAGTGATTCTCTTTTAATAGAATAGATATTTACACGGCAAGATATTTAACAAAAATATATCATCCTAGATATTTAACCAGACCATTGATTATTGATAATATACATACAACGTAACCAATTCCCATTACAAACAAACAATACATTCATGAGACTATACTATATCTCTTCAAATACTTCAAGGCAATGCTCCTATGAGCGTAGTAGAGGATAGTTTCGTATATTCAACATCCCTCAGCGACTCAACGTCTTTGCCTTGGAGTCCCTTACATTGGAAATAGGTAATGGTGTAACTCACAATCTGAAACATCCTCACTGCAGCGATAGAACTCACAACAACCAAACCGGTGGTTAAGATAACTGCAAATGAACGGTTCAAATCCACCCGCCTCACTATCTGAACTAAACCGAAGGACACTAAACCGAAGAAAAGATTCAAGAGAAATAGTTTCGGTTTCATCCCTTTAACGATCTTTGCAGCTTTCCCCAAAGCTTGGATCCCATAAGTTTCCTCAAGTATCGATATGACCAAAGATAGATACCAAACGATAGCTAAATAGGACTCAAACACTGAGAACAGAACAAACAAAGCCCCAGACTTGGCTGCCAAGTAATCGAATTTTGTAGATAACAAAAGAAGAGGAAAAAGAACTATGACGAAGAGAAACCAATAGCCAAGACTGAAGAGAACGATGTAGAAACTGGTCACAAGAGGTCCCTTCCAAGATTTAAGGGTCAGAGCAGGGAAGTCTTTGATCTTCACATTCTCTTCTTTATGAGTAAGAGCTGAAGCATGGACGATGACTAGAACAGATAAAAGGTTGATGATGGAGGAGACTGCGGCAAATATGTATGAAGACACCACAAATTGTTGAAAATCTTGAAAGACTTTCATAAGATGGGCTAAGTATTCTGGGGTGCTTGGATCCATCATAGGTATCAGACTTGATTCTTGAATCAAGTTTGTTATCTCGGGTTTGATGGCAAAGACGTTGAACAAGTAAACTAAACCATTTAGAAACAGAGGGATTACCAAGACAGAGAACATCAGCTTCTTGTTCTTGAGAAAGAGTTTGCCAGATTCATGTAAGATACACATAACCTCTTTTAGAACATTCAAGAAGGAAGCCATGGGGTCTCAAGAGAAATAGAAATGAAAAGATTTTGAATATTGGTTTTAGAAATGATGGTGAGGGTTTAAGATCATACATTCATTACCCATCTGCTTATATAGTATACCCATCTGCTTATCCTGCATCCACAGACCGAGACCAAGTCTACAGGGCCACAAATACCACCTATATATTTTCTCCAAAGTCAAAAGAAAGAAACAAAGACTTAGACGAATTCAAGGTCAAGAAACCGAATCATATATAATAAGAGTTGTTAAAGAGATGAAACATGTTCAAATGTACGTGATCAACACTCAATTCAAGCAACACCGCATAAAAAAAAACGAAACGTCTACATCATCTATATAGACATCTTTTAAGAGACCTTAAGAATTATATAAACCAGTGAAGCAAATGGTCCGGAAAAGGGCATATTTCGACCTGTAAAATTTCAGTCGTGCCTTTTCATACTCAAACAAATGATTATCCGATCCAAATTTTTCAACGTAACACAAAACCTACTTTGACTAACAAAACTTTACTCGAACGTTAACTATGTAGGATTCGAACTCTGGTGTTAACACTTCTCTAGCTTCTAGCTTGACCACTGGGACAAAGCACATGCGACTGACGATAAGACAGCATAATACATTATATACAAATTAACTCTTTTCTTCTTCATTCTCCGCATAATCTTCAACTATGGTTTCAGATTCCAACAGATCTGGATCCTGCGGCAAACCGTGAAATAATCTTGATTTTAGTAACAATCTCTTCCCTAATTTCATAGAATCTGAGATTCAAAACCAGTCTTCACAGTCAATATGTTTGGATAACTCATGTTCTTAAATACATCAATGACATGTTGATGAACGAATTCATGGAGGATTCTGCTTGTTACATGACAATTTAGCCTGCAAGTTGCGGAGAGATCTTTTCACGAGTTACTCAAGCAACCATCTTCGGAGTCTGGTCATAATTCAAGTTATACCGGTGAGGCGGCGACCAAGATTGCTGGTTGAAAAATGTGTAGTCTCCGAAACAACAAAGTTGATGATGTTATAAAAAGAACTGGAATTTTTATTATATCGCAGGAATTTAAATAAAGCAAAATTTTATACCCGTACGAAGAAGATAATACTGATAAGAAGAAAGGATGTGTTATTGAAGGAGAAGGATGGTGTGTTTACAAACGAACGCAAACGTTCGTATATATAGAAGGAAATTTACTGTGCAAATAGTGCAGCGGACCCCACATCTTTTTATATTTTCAACGAAAGCGGCTCATCTTTTCTTTTGTCTTTCGTAACACTCCCCCTTGGGGGCCGGTGTCACTATCCGCTCTCGCTTAACGTCTTTGTTGCCTCGTTAAAAACCTTTCTAGGAAAACACTATGGGAAAAACCATAGTAAGGTAAAAAGAGTACAACTACGTAAGCTCCCCCTCGAATGAGCAGTCATAGATCCTTCTGATGACGCATTCCAATGTTGTGGATGTGTTTTCTGAATACCGAAGTCGGAAGTGATTTTGTGAAGAGGTCAGCTGCATTGTCGCATGATTGGACATATCTTACTTCAATCTCTTTCTTCTTCACGAGCTCTTGAGTGTATGAGAAGAACTTCGGATGAATATGCTTCGTTCTATCGCTTTTAATATATCCGTCCTTTGTTTGAGCAACACATGCTGCATTATCTTCATATAGAATAGTTGGCTCCGTATTTTCGTCAATCCCGCTGCTTGAACAGATGTGTCGGCTCATTGATCTCAGCCAAACACATTCTCTACTTGCTTCATGGAGTGCAATGATCTCAGCATGATTTGAAGAAGTAGCCACAAGCGTTTGTTTCTGAGAACGCCAAGATATAGCAGTGCCTCCGATCGTAAAAATGTATCCTGTTTGCGATCGGGCTTTGTGTGGATCTGAAAGATATCCTGCATCTGCAAAACCAACCATTTGACCTTTTGAACTTTTAGGATAAAACAAGCCTAAATCAATGGTCCCTTGGAGGTAACGAAAAACATGTTTAATCCCATTCCAATGTCTTCGAGTTGGAGATGAGCTGAATCTTGCCAAAAGATTCACAGCAAATGATATATCAGGCCGTGTACAATTTGCAAGGTACATCAGCGCTCCAATTGCACTTAGATATGGTACTTCCGGACCAAGTATCTCTTCTTTCTCCTCAGGTGGTCGAAATGGATCACTTTCAATATTAAGTGACCTAACGACCATCGGGGTGCTAAGAGGAGTTGATTTATCCATGTTAAATCGTTTCAACACTCTTTTAGTGTATGTGGATTGATACACAAATATACCATTTTGTGAATGTTCTATTTGTAGGCCAAGACAATATTGTGTCTGTCCAAGATCTTTCATCTCAAATTCTCCTTTGAGATAGTCTGATGCCTTTTGTATTTCTTTTGAGTTCCGATAATGTTAAGATCATCAACATATACCGCGATTATTACAAATCCGGATATTGTTTTCTTGATGAAAACACATGGGCATATAGGATCATTCACATATCCTTCTTTTGTTAAATGATCACTGAGACGATTATACCACATACGTCCAGATTGCTTTAACCCATATAATGATCTTTGCAATTTTATTGCACATAACTCTTTAGGTTTGGAACTTAATGCTTCTGGCATTTTAAATCCATCAGGAACTTTCATGTAGATATCAATATCTAATGATCCATATAGATAAGCTGTAACAACATCCATGAGACGCATCTCTAGATTTTTATCAGCTGCTAGACTCATCAGGAATCTAAATGTGATGGCATCCATAACTGGAGAATACGTTTCTTCATAATCGATTCCAGGTCTTTGAGAAAAACCTTGAGCCACTAGACGAGCTTTGTATCTCGTAATCTCATTTTTCTCATTTCGCTTTCGAACGAAAACCCATTTGTACCCAACTGGTCTCACATCTGCAGGTGTGAGCACAATAGATCCAAATACTTTTCGTTTATTAAGCGAATCAAGTTCAGCTTGTATTGCATTTTTCCATTGTTCCCAATCATGTCTCTTTTGACATTCATAGACAGATTTTGGTTCTGGATCATCGATTTCTTCATTTATTTCACTTGACACAATATATGAGAAAGCATCATCAAGGTCATTTTGTTCATTTCTATTCCATATCCTTTTATTATGGATGTAATTAATAGAAATCTCATGATTATCTTTCGATTCATGATGCTCTGATTGATGATGCTCTGATTCATCAGAATCCTTATCATTTATTTCTTCCAAAATATTTTCTGCTATTTTGGGTGCATCATATATTTCAGCTTTCTTCTGTTTCCTAGGATTCTTATCCTTAGAACCAACAGGTCTACCACGCTTCAGGCGTGTTTTTGGCTCTCGTGTGTCATCCTCCTTTTCTTGTTCATTTGGCATTTTGATACGAGCAGGAGCATTTGCAGCTGGTATATGAGATTTAGTTACCGTCTTGGTATCTACAAATGCATCAGGTAGCTGGTTAGCTATACTCTGTAAATGCATAATTCGTCGAACTTCTAGTTCTGACTCTTTAGTGGGAGGATCAAGATATAACAATGATGGTACACTCCATTTTATATCACTTCCAACATTTTTGTTTTCTCCCCCTAGAACTGGGAATACATTTTCGTCAAAATGACAATCAGCAAAACGTGCTGTAAAGACGTCACCAGTCTGTGGTTCTAGGTATCTAATAATTGATGGGGAATCAAAACCAACATATATTCCCAATCTTCTTTGTGGTCCCATCTTTGTACGTTGTGGTGGTGCTACAGGCACATATACCGCACAACCAAAGATTCTAAAGTGGGAAATGTTTGGTTCTCGACCAAACGCTAACTGTAGTGGGGAATACTTATGGTATGCACTCGGTCTGATCCGAATGAGTGCTTCTGCATGCAAAATGGCATGTCCCCATACAGAGGTTGGAAGTTTTGATCTCATGATCAATGGTCTTGCAATCAATTGCAGACGCTTAATTAAAGATTCAGCCAAACCATTTTGCGTATGAACATGAGCAACCGAATGTTCAACTTCAATTCCCATTACCATACAATAGTCATTGAATGCTTGGGATGTGAATTCACCAGCGTTGTCTAGTCTAACTCTTTTAATAGTATAATCAGGAAACTGCGCTCGCAGTTTGATTATCTGAGTTAGAAATCTCGCAAATGCCACATTTCGAGATGATAATAGACAAACGTGTGACCATCTACTGGATGCGTCAATTAATACCATAAAATAGTGGAATGGTCCACAAGGTGGGTGTATAGGTCCACATATATCGCCTTGAATTCTTTCAAGGAACTTTGGTGATTCTTTATCGATTTTGGTTGGCGATGGCCTTACGATCAATTTTCCTAGAGAACATGCAACACATGTCATTTTATTCCCTTGAGAAATCTCCTGGATTTTCAGTGGATGACCATGTGAACTTTCTATGATTTTACGCATCATTGTAGTTCCTGGGTGGCCAAGGCGATCATGCCATAACGTGAACTCTTCTGGGTTCCGTTCTACTACAAGATTTGATTCGATCTCATTGATATAAGTATGATGTAACCCCGAAGGAAGCTCTGGAAACTTTTCCAATATGTGTTTTCTGCCACATTTCTCAGAAGTTACATACATGTATTTCTTTCCATCCTCAGTTGCAGACTGAGTATCATATCCGTGAAGATATATGTCTTTAAAACTCAACAAATTCCTTTTAGAACTTGGAGAATATAGAGCATTATTTATGGAAAATTTTGTTCCATTCGGTAAAGTAAAGTTTGCTTTACCAGTTCCTTCTATCACGTCTGCAGGACCTGATATTGTATTGACGACAATTCCTGTCGGTTTTATATCAGAGAAATATCTCTTTTGCCTCAGAATAGTGTGTGCCGTTCCACTATCTGGTATGCATATTTCACGAATCCGTTTCTTAGATTTTGCTCCATTAGCATTCTGATCTATTTCTGAAATTGTCATAAATATAAAAGGAAACATAAAATTCATTCATATAAGGAAAAACACAATAATTATACATTACGGTGACGTTAAAAACATCATTATTTGTTTAACAGGAAATGTAATAATTATACATGACAATATTGAAAACTATTCAATATTCTTATTATAAGCATTTCGGCTCTCTTCAGGAGTAATCTAGTCCAGCTCATTAGCGAAGTCGGAGGCATCGAGGTATGATGTCCCTTCAAAGTTTTCAGTGAGGTTCACTTCTTTAGCTTTGCCTTTCGTGGACTCTTGATATAACTTACAGAGATGTGAAGGAGTACGACAGGTACGGGACCAATGTCCTTTACAACCACATCTGTAACACACTGTCTCACGTTTCTGGGTGGTATCCTCTTGAGTTTCTTTACCCTTGGAAACTTGCCCGGGTCTAACCCACTTGTTAGATCCCCTCCATTTGGGATTGTAAGTTTTTCCACGTTTGTTGTTGAAACGGCGGCCATGACCTCGATTGGCCTGGTTTCTCCTTTCCGAATTTTCTATCGCCGTAGCATTCACTTCAGGGAATGCTTTGGCTCCCGTAGGTCGGGAATTGTGGTTTTTGATCAAGAGCTCATTGTTCTTTTCAGCTAACATGAGCGCAACCATCAGTTCAGAAAATCTCGTGTACCCACATTTTCTGTAAATTTCGGGCAAGAAGTGAAGCTGTTTGTGGAAAATGATATATGTTTTATTCATCATTTCTGCCTCAGAGACAGGATTACCACAATACTTCAGGAGTGCAACTATCCTCAGGACAGCGGAATTGTAATCCTCAACCTTTTGAAAATCTTGGAACCTCAGATTTTTCCACTCTTCTAGAGCGTGAGGGAGGTTGATTTGTCTCTGGTTATCGAACCTTTCTTTTAAAGTTTGCCACAGTTCAGCTGGGTCCTCGACGTTTGCATAGTCGTGCGTTAGATTTTCATCTAAATGCTTCTTCAGGAAGATTATCGCTTTGGCTATATGCTCGGGTGGTGATTTGTTACCGATTACAATTGTTTCGGTTATCTTTTTCATCACCAGATATGGTTTATATGGTTTCACGTTTGTGACCCACCCGACGTAATTTTCGCCAGTTATTTGCAGGGCCGGGAACTGGAGTTTCTCGATGTTTGCCATTTGTATTTCTAAAACACAAAATAATAATTTTATTAGAACTTCATAATTTAAAAACCGTTTACATTAATCATGCAAGCAATTACAAGGAGAAGTGATGTAAAGAAAATTAAACCGATATTCATCTTAAATTCACTCGGAGTAAATTCTCCAACGAATAAACCATAAATAGAAACACAAACAAAAATGACACATAAAAACAAAAGTGCGCGAATCATCTTTCTTGAAATGAAAAATCGGAGGAGAGCGATTTGAAATTTTTTTTTTTTTTTGAGAGAAGATGAAATGTTTTGGATGATGAAATAGAGTGAAAATGAGTTGTATTTATAGATGAAAATTACTGTTCATGACCGTTGGAGAAAGGGGAAATTTTTGAAAAATTTTCTTTGTGACCGTTGGGGTTAAATCGAGTGCACTAAAAATCAGTCTGAAAATATCGTATTAAACAGTCAATCAAATCTATAAAATTTCATAAAAGTAAAAATTATGGCAATGAAATATTTATGTTATGACAACAAATCATGCGACGGCTCAGCCGATCAATGCAGAGTAATAAATAAATTATACGGCGGCTCGGCAGACCAATTAATAACAAACAGATATAAGGCGGCTCGGCCGACCAATAAATAATAAACAGGATATAAGGCGGCTCAGCCGACCAATAAATAATAAACAGAATATAAGGCGGCTCGGCCGACCAATAAATAAATTAAATTATTAGTAAATAATATAGGCGGTATTCCGGCCATTATAACATAATATAAATAATAATAGAGGCGGTATACCGACCATTATAACAAGGTATAAATGATACAAATAAATTTTACCGAATCGCAGAGTGATCGTGCTGATAACGTGTTATAAAAAGAACTGAAATTTTTATTATATCGCAGGAATTTAAATAAAGCAAAATTTTATACCCGTACGAAGAAGATAATACTGATAAGAAGAGAGGATGTGTTATTGAAGGAGAAAGATGGTGTGTTTACAAACGAACGCAAACGTTCGTATATATAGAAGGAAATTTACTGTGCAAATAGTGCAGCGGGCCCCACATCTTTTTATATTTTCAACGAAAGCGACTCATCTTTTCTTTTGTCTTTCGTAACAGATGAAAAGTTTTTTTTTTCAGAATACATATAACTATATGATATAATATAAAAATTGTCGACTAATTTTAGAAATGTGATTTGGTCGAGTGGTCTTTGAAGTAGGCGAAGGATGGCCTTACACTAGGGTTCGAGTGGTCGAGTGGTCTTTGAAGTAGGCGAAGGATGGCCTTACACCAGGGTTCGATTTCCTAGGCAGCCGTTGTTAAAGTGTTTTATTCTTTTGTTAAAACGACGTCGTTTTGGATATATAAACATATTTAACGTTTTACTAATGTTTGGTTAGTTCAAAGTAGGTTTTTGTGTTAAGTTAAAAATGTACTTATTATTTATTTGGGTATAAAAAATCGAAATATGTCAGTTTCCCCAATTTCATCAAGAATAAGTCATAAACTATAAGCTAACATGTTACATCCTTATCAAATTCAACTTTACACATCAGACTACTATTTGAGCAAACATTAAAGAAACAAAGCTTCAAAACTTCAAAACATTGTTAAGAGAAACTTGCAAATTAAAAAAAAATGATTATAGTAACTTCTAATTCAATTAAAGTTGAACAAAAAAACAGAACACTTGCAAATCTAACACGCTACCACCTCTTCTATGACCAAAACATCTCCACAATTATCCTTGTTGTTGTACATTAAAAAGACAAAGCTTCAAACAATGTAAAAGAAACTTGCAAATTAAAAAAGAAGAAGATGATAATAACGTATAATTCAATTATAGTTGAAAGTAAATAAACAGAACACTTACAAATCTAACAAACTACTTCTTCTATATATGACCACCAAAACATCTCAACAACTCTCCTTGTTGTGCATCTTCTTCGCTCAACCTAACCGTTGGAGATGGGCTTAGCACAGGCCCATTAAAAGCTAACCCCAAAATCAGGTCCGGCCCGTTAAGTAACAATTCATGATTACGCTAGAAGACGAAACGTACGTTACTATAAATAGGAGATGACAGACTCATTGAAAGGACAGTCAGAAACGTACAGAAAGTATAGAAAAAGAGAGCATCGTCTCTTCATCACAGACAAAGTCTTGGACGACTTCGACCACTAGGCGAGCTCGGCCCAGACGACCTCAGACCATAAAATAGAAAGATACTTGTTTACACGAACTGTTTAAACGAGCATCTTTAGTTCTTGTAATTGACCAAGATTATTTATTCTTGACTATTAATACGAAAATCTCCACCCCTTTTCATCATTTATAAATATTACAACATAGACCGGATATGGAAACAACAATTTGCGCCCACCGTGGGGCAGGGGATTCTTCTTCACCTCGAGACAGCTCGGCAGTCACATAACCCACAGCGCAACCAGACGCCCCAATTTCTGCAACCGCCGACCATCCTGGAGTGACGAGCGCACAACTAGCTGCAATGACAATCTCAGACCATCCAACCAACACCTCGACACTAGTGGCGACGACCTCGAACGAACCATCAATGGTGGCAACCTCGGACCATCTAGACAACACCTCGACACTAGTGACGACGACCTCGGACAAACCATCAATGGTGGCAACCTCGGACCATCCAGCCAACACCTCGACGTTAATGGCGACGACCTCAACCCAGCCATCTACGGTGGCGACCTCAGGCCTACCAGCAGCAGTTACGATCTCACATCATCCAGCCGGCACCATGTCTAACACAAGAACAATGTGCTCCACTCAGCCGGATATCTCCCTGATCTTTCAGACCCTTCTCTGTAGGATCGACGAGCTCGCTCGAGGAACAACTTCTCGTTTGGACGACCTCGCACATTCTCAGATTATTTGCAACAACCGCATCAACGAACTCCAGTATGTCGAGATTAGCGCATCAAGATCACAACAAGTTGATATCACTCCACGACTCCAGCGTGTTCTTTTCAACGATTTACCAACACCAGTGACCGGTTCAGGACAACATCGATCAATCCAAGCCAACGATCTATGTGCACCAATCACGAGTTCTGGACAACAACATCAGAATCATGCGAACGAATCTTCAGCACCAATCATTGACTCCGGACAGCAGCGCCCGGGCAACAGCACCAATTTCCTGCAGATCACCAACAAGGAGACCCAAGACAGAGATGACGACATTGAAGAAATGAGGGCTCAGCTGCAAAACATGAACTCCAAAGTCCATTAGGCAACCAGCACAACACCAGAGATCGATCGTGTACTCCGCAAAACCCAGAATACACCTTTTACAACTCGCCTCCTCAGTATCCCTGTCCGACATCAGAAGAACAAAATCAAACTCCCGACTTACAATGGAACATCTGATCCAAGAGAGTATCTCACCGCCTTCAGTATCACAACCGGGAGAGCCAATTTCTCACCAGAAGAACGCGACGCCGGTTTCTGTCAATTGTTTGTGGAAAATTTGAGCGGACTCGCCCTCGGTTGGTTTTCACGCCTTGAAGCTCATTCTATCGACAACTACAATCAACTCTCGATGGCCTTCCTCAAACACTACTCGCTGTTTATCCAATAGAACTAATGCCGACTTATGGACTATGGATCAAGAACCTACGGAAACACTACGCTCGTACATCGAAAAATTCAGAGCCATCATTTCTCGCATCACCGTACTCGACGAAGCAGCAGTCCTCGCACTCCAAAACGGTCTTTGGCACGAATCACCATTCCGAGAAAAGCTCATGAAGTATAAACCACAGACTCTAGAAGATACACTCCATCGGGCTATAACTTTCATCGAAATAGAAGAAGATAAAGCTGCATTCAGCAAAAAACACGCAGCCACCAAAAAATCATCGTCGAAGGATAAAGAGCCTGAAAAATACAACGAACCTAGACAACATTATGACAAAGCGTACAGAGATGAAAAAAACAGAAAAGCATCCAATTATCAAATCAGCGACCAACCATCCAATCGCTCCACAGGAAAGCAGGCTCGCAACAGTCAAAGATCAGAAGATGCCCATGCATATTGCAGCTACCATAAATCTAAGACTCATAACACAGAAGAATGTCGCCATCTACAGGAGTGGTTGTTGAACAAGTACCGCAACGATCAGGAGTCATCATCTAAAGACCAGCAAAACGACAAAGCACCAAAATATGAAGGTGAACATTTTCGACAAGTCAAGGAAGAACGCGATCGCCAACACGGACAGAAACGTCCTAACGAGCAAACAAACGTAGACACAGAGGCTCATAAGCGCACACACGACAACCACAACAATGAGCAAAAACGCGAAAGAACTCCCCCCACCTCGACGTGTAATTAACGTGATCATGGGAGGTCTCCAGACTTGCAAAGATTCAGTTTGATCAATCAAGGAATACGAGCGTAAAACATCCACCTCGCAAAAATGGGGGAGCATCAGTCACATCGTCGATAAACCAAAAATGGCTATGAAATCAGTTTCACAGAAGAAGACACCAAGGGACTAGACACGCCACACAACGACCCCCTCGTCGTTGAACTCAGGATAGGTGACTGCGAAGTCACACGCATACTGGTCGACACTGGAAGTTCAGTTGATTTAATCTTTTCAAAAAGCCTTCAACGGATGGATGTCAAAGATTATGAGTTGAAGCATTGCAAAAGACCAATCACAAGTTTCGCCGGAGATACAACAATGACAATCGGAACAGTCAAGCTCCTAGTCTACGTAGCAGGAATTACCAAAATCGTCAAATTCGTGGTTATCAAGAGCCCTTCCATTTACAACGCCATACTCGGCACCCCATGGATACATTCAATGAAAAGAATTCCATCTACATACCATCTGTGCATCAAGTTTCCCACTATGTCAGGGACCTACACCCTCAAAGGAAATCAACGTCTCTCACGCACATGTTTTGTCACCGAGCATAAGTTAAGAAAATCTTCAAGGACATGTTTAATAGCTAGGCAAGGCGACAAGCAGGAAATAGTAGACGACCACGCCCGCGAACTGGTGATACAAGTTAACATCGACAAAAGCGACCTAGAATGATGCGTCGGAATCGGAGCAGACCTAAAAGACGATCTCAAAGACCAACTTATTAGCTTCCTTCAATCCAACGCTACAACCTTCGCTTGGACAACCGAGGACATGCCTGGGATCGACCCATCTGTCACTTGCCATGAGTTAAACGTAGACCCCATCTTCAAACCAGTCAGGCAAAAAAGGCGCAAGCTCGGCCTGGAGCGCGCCAAAGCTTTAAACGACGAAGTTGAACGTTTGACAAACGCATGATCCATTACAGAAGTCAGTTACCCAGAGTGGCTCGCTAACCCTGTTGTCGTCAAAAAGAAAAATGGAAAATAGCGCGTGTGCGTCGATTTCACCGACCTCAACAAGGCATGTCCCAAAGATAGCTTCCCACTCCCTCACATCGACCGGATAGTCGAAGCAGCTGCAGGAAACGAGCTCATATCTTTTATGGATGCCTTTTCAGGATACAACCAAATTATGATGCATCCAGATCACAGGGAAAAAACCGCGTTCATCACCGATCGAGGAACATACTATTACAAAGTCTTGCCCTTTGGACTCAAGAATGCTGGCGCAACCTATCAACGCTTAGTGAACCAGATGTTTGCCGAACAGCTCGGTGACACCATGGAAGTTTACATCGACGACTTGCTCGTCAAATCCCTCACTGCCAACGATCACATCAAACATTTAACGACTTGTTTCGAATGCCTCAACAAGTACAATATGAAGCTCAATCCGGCCAAATGCACTTTCGCCGTCACATCCGGGGAATTTCTCGGATATATTGTCACCAAGAGAGGAATCGAAGAAAACCCACGAAAAATCACAGCCATTGCGGAACTCCCATCTCCAAAAAATACAAGAGAAGTCCAACGATTGACAGGACGCATCGCTGCACTCAACCGATTCATCTCGCGCTCGACAGACAAATGCCTCCCATTCTACCAACTTCTACGACACAAAAAACGTTTCGAGTGGGACGCGAAATGCGAAGAAGCCTTTCAACAGCTGAAGCAATAGTTATCCACACCACCAATTCTGGCCAAACCCGAAGATGGAGAAGTTTTGTACTTATACATATCAGTCTCCGCATGCGCTGTAAGCAGCGTTCTGGTTCGCGAAGACCGTGGGGAGCAGCGTCCAATCTTCTACACCAGCAAGGTTCTCGACAACGCTGAAACACGATACTCACCACTCGAAAAACTCGCCTACGCCGTAGTTGTCGCAGCTCGCAAGCTCAGGCCGTATTTTCATTCTCACACCATCCACGTTCTGACTAACCATCCGCTTCGATTGATACTCCACAGCCCAAGTCAATCAGGATGAATGGCCAAATGGGCAGTCGAGCTCAGCGAATACGACATCGAGTTCAAAAGCAGAACAAGCGCAATGTCTCAGGTGTTAGCAGATTTTCTGACTGAGCTACCTCCATCCCAATACGACGATGATCTCAACACCAAGAGTTGGTGTCTCTACGTCGACGGCTCATCTTCACGAAACGAATCAGGTGTTGGAATACGAATAATATCTCCTACCAGTGAGATCATCGAGCAGTCTTTTCGCCTCGCTTTCCCGACTTTCAATAACGAAGCTGAATACAAAGCTCTCATCGCTGGTCTCCGTCTTGCAAAAGCAGTTGGTGTGAACAAGATATAAACTTTCTGCGACTCTCAGCTCGTCGCCAATCAATTCAGTGGTGAATACGAGACGAGAAATGACCGAATTAATGCTTACTTACAAGTCGTTCAAAAACTTTCCCAGGATTTCACCAACTGAACCCTCACCAAGATTCCCCGAAGCGACAATTCCTCTGCCGATGCTCTCGCCGCTTTAGCATCAACCTCTGATCCTTCGCTCAGAAGAATGATTCCAGTGGAAAGCATCGATAAACCAAGTATCGAGTTAGCTATGGGAGTCAACATCATAGATGACCTCGACGAAGAGATGGACATCACCAATGAGATAGACGGACCTACACCCGAAGAAGAAGTTGCGGATCCAATCGATTGGCGCGACGAAATCAAACTCTACATTACCGAGGGAACAACACCAGACAACCGCTGGACTGCACGACGCTTGAAAGCCCGATGTGCACACTATGTCATGTACGACAACGCCCTCTTCAGATGGAGCTCGACCAAAGCATTACTGCGGTGCATACATGGTCAAGAAGTCAGATGGGTCCTCGAAGAGACACACGAAGGCGCAGGTGGTAATCATTCAGGAGGACGAGCCTTAGCCATAAAAATCAAGCGACACAGACATTTCTGGCAGACAATGGTCGTAGATTGCGAAAAATTTGTATCCAAGTGCGAAAAGTGCCAGCGCCATTCCCCTATGATTCATCTACCAACGGAGCTCCTCTTAACCACTACGTCACCATATCCATTCATGAGATGGGCAATGGACATTGTTGGTCCAATGCCACCATCCAAACAGAAGCGCTATCTCCTGATCATGATTGATTACTTTACCAAATGGGTCGAGACTGAATCATACACAACTATACGCGCCCCCGACGTTCAGAAATTTGTTTGGAAAAACATCATCTGCCGCCACGGTCTCCCATACGAAATCGTCACCGATAATGGCTCTCAATTCATCTCAGCGACCTTCGAAAATTTCTGCGCTTTGTGGAAAATCAGATTAAGTAAATCTACACCAAGGAACCCTCAGGGAAACAGGCAAGCTGAGGCCACAAACAAGACGATCCTCGACGGAATCAAAAAACGTCTGGAAGAAACGAAAGGAGTTTGGGCTGACGAACTCGACGGCGTTCTCTGGTCACACCGCACGACACCACGCCGTTCC
The DNA here is from genome assembly GCF_020379485.1 of Brassica napus. Classification (NCBI taxonomy): domain Eukaryota; kingdom Viridiplantae; phylum Streptophyta; class Magnoliopsida; order Brassicales; family Brassicaceae; genus Brassica; species Brassica napus. The sequence continues at coordinate 25,180,000 of NC_063452.1, forward strand.
ACGGGTATGACACCATTCTCCCTATCCCATGGAATGGAGGCAATGTCACCAGACGAAGTCAGCATCCCAAGCCTCCGTCAGCTCACACTCGCCGAAAATGAAGAGCTCAACAACTCAATGATCATCGACCACTTAGACCAAGTTGAAGAAAAACGGGACCAAGCTCTCCTCCGCGTCCAAAGTTATCAAAACTTGGCCGCTCGATACTATAACAAGAGAGTCAAAGGAAGGTTCTTTCAAATGAATGACCTCGTCATTCGCAAAGTCTTTGAAAACACTCGCGAGTGGAAACCAGGAAAACTCGGTGCGAACTGGGAAGGTCCATACCTGATTTCGAAAATCATCAAACCAGGTGTCTATGAACTCACCGAGATGAGCGGAGAGAAGGTCCCGAGATCGTGGAACTCCTTGAATCTCAAGCGATTTTACTACTAAGGAAATCTAAGAAGACCGGCGCACGCCTGATGTACCAAAAATAAGACTCCAGGAGGATCCGCCCCCTTAATCCAAGCATTTACTTTACTCGTAAAGGTGAACTACGGTCGGCTTGATCCCCGCCTGTGGGGTACATAGGCAACCTATCACGAGGCTCAGCTAGTTCTATAAAAAAAATATATAAAAAAATCTACCTAAGAAGAAGGCACAAGCAAGAAGACAGGCGCACCCCTGATATACCAAATATAAGACTCCAGGAGGATCCACCCCTTTTAATCTAAGCATTTACTTTCCTTGTAAAGGCGAACTACGGTCGGCTTGATCCCAGCCTGTGGGGGTACGTAGGCAACCTCTCATGAGGCTCAGCTAGTTCTATAAAAAATTCTATATTTTTCAAACAAATATCATGATACGACCATCTCTCACGTAAAAAAAAATATACGAGATCAGTTCTCAGTGATGCAGCTCCGCGCTCACACTTAACCAAATTTGCAAAAATATACAAGATCCGTTCTCAGTGCTACAGCTCCGCGCTCACACTTAACTAAATTTACAAAAATATACGAGATCCGTTCTTAGTGCCGTTCTCAGTGCTGCAGCTCCACGCTCACACTTAACTAAATTTGCAAAAATATACAAGATCCGTTCTCAGTGCTGCAGCTCCGCGCTCACACTTAACTAAATTTGCAAAAATATACAAGATCCGTTCTCAGTGCTGCAGCTCCGCGCTCACACTTAACTAAATTTGCAAAAATATATGAGATCCGTTCTCAGTGCTGCAGCTCCGCGCTCACACTTAACTAAATTTGCAAAAATATACGAGATCCGTTCTCAGTGCTGCAGCTCCGCGCTCACACTTAACCAAATTTGCAAAAATATACGTGACCCGTTCCCAGTACTGCAGCTACGCGTTCACACTTAATCAAATTTTCAAAAAATTATGAGATCTATTCTCAGCGCTGCAGCTCCGCACTCACACTTAATCAAATTTGCAAAAAAAAAAATTACGAGATCCATTCTCAGTGCTGCAGCTCCGCGCTCACACTTAATCAAATTTGCAAAAATTACGAGATCCGTCCTCAAACGCCAACTCTACAACATCTCAGCGATCAAAGCCATACAAGGAAAAATAAAAACAAACATGAAGAATTCAAGCATCATATAAAAGGAGTCCAACATGATCGATCATAATAGCAAAAACCAACAAGAAGACCACCATCCATATCCGAAAAAGATCAACATGATCAAATCATAGCAAGCAAATAAAACCAAAGTCTTAAAAAACAGCAACAAAATAAAAGATAGAAGCGGCCACACAGGGCCTCGACAATCACACGAACCAAACTACGGGCGCGAAGGAACCTGACCCTCACGCCTCACAGCCGAAGCACATGCACGCTCAGCCACGCGACGACGCTTTGCTTCCTCACGAGGACGATCTTCCTCTTTACCTCTCGCCTTAGCCGCATCCTCAATCCCCGCAGTCAGAGAAAGATGAACAGGAGAGAGTGGACGAGTAAAATCAAAGGAAGGGAGATCAGCCAATTCATTAGGTTCAAACTCAACACGAACAACCAAGTTTGCCTTCTCTTTCCTCTGGACCAATTCATTCTCAAGATGCTTAACCTTACCATCAGGAATACTTATTCCCTCTTTCCTCCTCCTGGCAGCATCAAGCACTCCCATGATCTGATTCAATCCATGCATAGACGTGCGAACAACCTTCTGATTCTCCACATACCTCCGCACCTTTTTCATATGAGAATTGAAAGTAGCCAGCACATCATCATGTCTTGTTACTGCCCAACGATACTTCCTGCTCGCCACTTCCTTTTCCTTCTTAAAACGTTCCAAGTCGACCGCTTGACGCTTCTTCACCCGCTCAGCTTCCAAAGCTATCTTTGCAGTGAGTTTTTCAACTTCTTCCAATGCATCCGAGGACACTTTCTTCTCAGCCTCATACTTGCCGCACAGAGCCGCCTTTTCCTCGGAATTATCAGCCTTGTCCTTAATAGAAGCAAGCTTAGCCTTCGTTTTCTCAAGCTCCGCCTTCACCTCTTCAAGCTCCTCATCTTGATTAACCACCAATTTGTTCGCAAATTTTGTAGCCTGCACAAAAACAATACATAAAATTCTTTATTTCGAAACCACAAACTCATAAAATTAAGAAAAGCACACAAAAAAATTTGAAGAGAGAAACAATTATCTTACAATGGCCAAGTGACGAGCGAACTCTTGATACCACTCACCACGCCTAACTTGGTCAAAAGGCAAACCATCAACACCACCAGGTGATTGAAACAACTTGAAAAGATCACCACATCCCGAGGACAAACCGTTGAACGAATGCTCAAACGGTTCAAACGTAGCCTTCTCCGCAGCAGGCAACTCAACCACCGAAGGCAGCTCAACATCAGAGCTCGCAACTTTGCAAGATTTCGAAGCCGGCGCGTCCTTGGATGAATGACCAGCGGCAGCTCTTTTCTTCACAACCTTCTCACTGCCAGCAACAACAACCTCCCTTCCAGAAACACCAGTGGGCGGTACAGGAGATGTCGTGCTAGTAAGACCCATAACAATATTACGAGCAGATGTCAAAAGTTCCACACCGGGGGTACCAGACTAAACAACAGAAGCATCGGCACTACCTCCAGCAAAACAGTCAACCAAACTCGGAATCTCGCTCAAATCCATCTTCCTCCAACAAGCTACATTCGTAAAAAAGAAAACCGTACAAAATCAGTGACGTTTCAGAGCCAAGATCAAGCAATCAAAGGCATTTAACCCAGCAAAAAAAAAAGAAAAAAAAAAGAAAAGAAAGAGTGTATATTTTCAACCTGAGTCAATAAACGGAATGCACTGCCAAACCTCCGACCGCCAGGCCTTAAAGTAGTCCACGCACTCACTATCACCAGGAGCAAGAGGAACACCAACTAAGTGACGACCTACAAAACAAGACAACAGTCAAATAAGAATTTTTTTAAACAAATACACCTATAAGAATTAAACTACCATTGTAAGATTTCCAACTACTCCTAAAAGGGGCACTCATATCAGAAACATCAGGAACCGGCGAAGTTGCAATTCGAACATAAAAAAACTTCTTAATCCAACATAAAGTTTTTCTCTTCCTCTCCCTTACAGCACCACAGCCAGTCTTCATAGACACATAAAAAGCCCCATCCGTCTTATCACACCGAGTAATATGCGCTATACGTTCAAACAAACATAGGCTCATGTGAACACCAATATCCGTGGCCGTGAACAGAGCCGCAACTATATTTCGAATTGCAGCAGGAGTAAGTTGAGCCAGTGCAATAAGATGATCATCACAATACGCCAGCAGCAACCTCGGGAGGGGAAACCACAAATGATACTCGGTGAACCAGAAGTCATAAACACAAAGCCACCCATCCGGAACCGTCCACGGACGTTCATCCTCGCCGGGAATACGCGCTTTTATGACGCCATTACAACAACAGTTGGCTGAGATCCACTTGATTGTATCATCATCAACAATAGAAGGAAATGACTCCGATGGATCCGGATGATTAACAAGAGGACCTATGAAACTCCTAGGCCTTTCCCTCGCCTTCCTAACCCTCGTTTTCTTCTTCTTCACATAGCCACAAGGATCACCAAAGGCATCAAGCGAATCAGCATGGGAGGCAGCCAAGCTTTCTTGTTTTATTTTTCTCAAAATATCGATAACGTTGGCTCGACGATCACTGCCTCCATCGGCATCATCCCTCTCATCGCCTACAACAGCGATTCCTAGACTACCACTAACACCGCTTTGCTCACCACTAAAACTATCCTGCTCATCACTAAAATCATCACACTCACCACTAAAATCACTACGTTCATCAAAACCATCTTGGTCACCCATCTCATCATCTCCAACAGCATCATAATCACCGTCACTAGCAAACTTTTCTTGCTCACTTTCCTCACCAACATTAACGTCACTGGTTCCATTCTGCTTATCATCGGCGTCTCCCAGAGCACCATCATCTTCAACATCAACGTTTTCAACATCATCATCTCGTCTATCATCTCCAGCGGCATTATCAAATTCACTATCAGCACCATCCACAGATTCCTCACTATGAGAACTCGAGTGCGAACTACCATCAGAGGAACTCGTAGTTTTCGACGACGACTCTCTCGCTCGAGAGGATTTCGCCAACTGCATCTACTCATGTTCCCAAACAGTTTCCAACATAGTCTTCTTCACCAAAGATGACTAACTCGAGACAACAGGAAGCGTTTTCAAAGACAACTTCGACCCTCCAACACCAGGCTCCGCCACCAAATTTGTCCTGTGCTCATCAAAAAGAAACCTGGTCCCTTCCTCGATCAAACTCGCGCTTACCCTGTCTTCTGCTTCACTTCCCGTAAGAGTACCTAACTCAACAACAATGACAGATTCGGCAATCTCCGACCACGACTTGCGGCCATCAGCAAGCTCCATCTTACGAACTAACAAAGACAGCTGCTCACAAGCAACCTTCCCATCCAACGGCATACCAATCGACGAACTCAGCTCCGACTTTTCCATCACCGACGGCATGCTTGGCACAACAGAAGATAAGTTCGGAATGAGAGACGGGCTCGAACCAGTAGACGACGAGCTCAACCCCACCTCACCGCGACACGGCTCTATCGACAACGGCAAGCTTGGGACAGCAAGCGACAAGCTCGAACCAAGAAATGAGCTAGGAACAGACGAGCTTGAAACAAAAGCCGAGCTCGTCCCCACCAATGGCAAGCTCGTGCCCTCCGCATCCAGACCACACTCTTTCATCGACAAAGGATCCGAAGCAGCAACAGACGAGATCGAACTCGAAGCCACCATCGACGAGTTCGGAGCAACAGGAGATGAGCTTGGAATCGCCACTAACGAGTGTGGAGCAACAGGAGACGAACTCAGAGCCAACATTGACAAGCTCGGAGCCGCCATTGACGAGTTCGGGACATCAGGAGGTGAGCTCGGAGCCGCCATCGACGAGCTCGGGACATCAGGAGGTGAGCTCGGAGCTGCCATCGACGAGCTCGGAACATCAGGAGGCGAACTTGGATCCGCCATCGACGAGCTCGTAACAACAGGAGATGAGCTTGAAGCCGCCATTAACGAGTTCGAAGCAACATGAGACGAATTCTGAACCACCGTTGACGAGCTCGGAGCCGCCATTAACAAGCTCGTGACATCAGGCGGCAAGCTCGGCGCCACCATTGACGAACTCTTCTCAAACCTTCTACGGGTGACGAGCTCAACCCCTTTTTAAACGAGCTCAGCCTCTCTTCTCCCACACCTCAGAACACGACCTCAACCCCTTTTCAAACGAACTCAGCCTCTCTTCTCCCACACCTCAGAACACGACCTCAACCCCTTTTCAAACGAACTTAGCCTCTCTTCCCCACATCACAGACCACGACCAAACAACCTTTTTTTTAAAAAAAACGAGCTCAACCTCTCTTCTCTCACACCACAGACCACGACCAAAACCCCTTGCTTCCGCCTGTTTTCAACGAGCACAGCCCTTTTTAGAAAAAAAAAAATGGCGGCAGAGAAGAGATAGGGAGCAAGGAGGACCACTCAAAAAAAAAAAATATAAAAACACCGATAAAAGATAAAAAGACAAGACACAAAAGAAAGTTTTTTTTTTTTTAACTTGCTTCCAAATGGGGGACAAAAACTAAAAAAAATAAGAGACCCAACCATCACTTATATAGGAAAGGAAAAACGTGTTGCCCTATTTCCCGACAATTCCCGAGCCTGACCTGATTTTCTCAGACAGAAGATTCCAGTAAGAATTCACCAAGATTCCACACTTGGCAAACTGTGGGGGGGGAGACAATTGTTGGAGATGAGCTTAGCACAGGTCCATTAAGAGCTAAGCCCAAAATCAGGCCCGACCAGTTAAACAACAATTGATGATTTCGCTAGAAGACAAAACGTACGTCACTATAAATAGAAGACGTCAGACTCATTGAAAGGACAGCCAGAAACGTACAGAAAGTACAGAAAATGAGAGCATCGCCTCTTCATCATAGACAAAGTGTTGGACGATCTCGACCACGTCCAGACGACCTCAGACCATAAAATAGAAAGATACTTGTTTAGACGAACTGTTTAAACGAGCATCTTTAGTTCTTGTAATTGACCGAGCTTGTTTATTCTTGACTATTAATACGAAAATCTCCACCCCTTTACATCATTTATAAATATTACATCATACCGGATATGGAAACAACACTAACCCTAGCTCTGCAAACAGGACAAGTCGCGGCTTTGAGCAACCAAGTGTCCACACACTTCCGATGGAACACGTGTCCGCAGCCGGGAAGGTTCCGACACCATTGTCCCTGTCTGAACCCATCAAGACAAACCACGCAATCGCTTCCGTACCTTGTGGTGGGTTCGTAGAATTTGAATTCTGGAAGCTTTTTAACGAATCTTGAAGATAAACCATCAGAGAATACGTGGCGGCGGTTACGTCGGCGACGTCGTAGGTGGCGATGGAGAGAGGAGATGAGGAAAGGGAGAAGAAGAAGAGATGCGATGCTGAGAAGGAGGAGGAAGAGAAAGAATACTGATATCATGATAGCGCCTACGAGGAAGAGAGAGAGAATTTTCGTTTTGGGCTTTGGCGGTGGTGGTGGTGGAGACGCCGAGGTATACGGTGTCTCGCCGTAGATTCTGTTATCATTCGTCGGAGGCATCGCACAATAAAAAGAATTCGTTTTTGGCTTCTCTGTCTTGTTTCTTTTACACCTGAATCTAATGGGAAAAGCTGAACACGGAATGCTTCGATATTTTTGTGAGCTGAAGTTCTAAAAATGAGAGATATTTCTTTTTTGAAACATGACGCAATCATAAAGTTTACAGAGAAACGGTCATGTGTCAGTGATTTTTAATTTTACTTTGGGCTTTGGATCATGTGAAAGCACTTTTAATATGGTTTTGTTTTGGCTCCATGTCGGAAATTTATAACAGGTATGTATCGAGCTATATAATAATACCTTCTTTTTCTTTTTTGAGCAACATAATAATAATACCTTATGTCTGTCTAGGCGTGGGCATATTAACCGAAACCCAAATCCGAACCGATCCAAAAAATTCAAACCGAAAACCGAACCGAAGTTTAAAAAAACCCGAACAGGTTTAGGATTCAACCAGTCCGGATATCCGTACCCGATTGGTTATATCCGATACCCGAACCAATTACCCGAAGTACCCGAATATATATATTACTAACCCTAAGCTTACATCTTCCATTCTCATTCATCTTTCCGTCTTCTCTTTCTTCAACGTATATGTTCAATACATACTTAAACTCATTTTATGACCGATTACATGTACGAATCACTATACTTTGCGATTTTGATTTATGTTTGACTACAAGTAGGATTTGCGGTTTGTTTTTTATTTGTTCTTTACACATGCATGAGCTCAAACATTCATGATTATCCAGGTTTGATTTCTGTTTAATTTTGATGTCTTTTTTATTTTGATTTATGAATAGATGGATTTTTTACCATTTTCTATTCAGGATAATACAAATAGAAATTACACAAAGAAAAAGAATACAAACTCGTGTTCCTCAACGTAATAACAAATCAGAAAGATCATAAATCTTATATTAAGTTGTTCAATCTTCTAACTTCAACAATATTGTTTCTAGTCTCACAAAGGCAAATCAAGGATAAATAGATTTTTTTTATTTGTTACACAGTTCGGTTATACCCGAAATGTTAAATTGAAGAAAGAAATGGAGCCAAAGGAGGAGTTGAGTTGAGTTTGGGTCTTGTGCAAGAATAGGGCAAGTCTTCCAGAGATTGTCTGATAGGCTTCAGGAGTGTTATAGAAGGGCTTCAGAGGAGTCTAAGATACTATGAAGCTGGTGCAAACATAGGGTCAAGTCCAGGAGGGACTTAGACACCATTTGGAGATAGTTGGGTGATAGTGCGAAAATAAGGTGAGGTACAGACAGGTGGTCCGTACCATCGACCGTACTTGTTCCGGATAAACCCGAAGTGAAGAAGTGCAAAGATAGGGCGCCGGTTCAGAAAGAAGAGAGGCGACCTGAGCTGTAGCAGCTTGTGGACGTTTGTGGATAAGGCCAGGCTGTCATGAGCTGAAGTGAGCTGCAAAGTTAAAGGAGCATGGACCATGTATCTGGTCTGATACATGGGAATGTTCATAGGAGCTTATAAGCAGCCAATCAGAAGCCAGCCCTTGCCTTGGCCAGATTTGAATTAACCAATCAGACACCATCATCTATCATCCAATCACAAGACATCACACAAATTGCAAACTCACCCTCCATCCTAGCCATCCATTCATCTCAAGTTATTTCTATCCATTAGATTAAGGGTTTATGTAATTGCAAAGTGTAAAACCTATATAAAGGCTATGCAGTGGCGATTTGTAACCCTAAGGGAGTAAGGGGGATTCCCCCTCTCCACTTCATGAATGAAAAACTTGTTCTTGAATCTGAAACCTAATCTCTAATCTCTTATTCTCCTAATCTCCCAGTCACTTAATCTCTGTTCCTAAGTCTCTTATTCTCTCATAAACACTCTCATCAATCTCTCTTTCTAAATCACCTAGAGCAAGCTCTCATCTTTCTCCATTGGAGTTTATACACACACATACAACCAGAGAAGAGAACTCTACAAATCTCATATGGAATCAGAGCCAGGTTCATCAGAACATGAGCTGAAGCTTCCGCAAGTCCACAGCTCACGCTTCACCTCAAAACCAAACCATTGAGGCTTTCCCATCCGGTTCAGTCCCTTGTGAAAAAGAAGGCTGAAGCTTGGCGATTTCCCTTGGTTCCTCATCATGTTCTCTACCTGCTCAGATGGAGATTATCCTTGGAGGCAAAGGCGTATGGAGAGGCCTAACTAACCTGACTCCAAAGCTCTTTGTCCAAGAGAAGTTTCACATCCGGCTACAAGAGTATGGTGTGAAGAGTTTGGCGCCTAGATGTTCTGAAGAAAGGAGGGTCTTTTGAGTTGATGGTACAAGATGGTGGCCATGAACTGAAGGAGAAGGAGGTGGGTGATGATCCAGACTCTCATATCCAACTAAAGCCATGGCCGGTTTCACAAAATGCAAAAGGAATCAACCTGGTTTCTTGTTGTAAGCGATTCCATAAACCATCTTGATATTGAGCTTGTGTTGTTGACTGGTTGTGATGTTCTGATGTGATTGAAAACCTGAGGATTGTTTAAAAGATTACTAAATGAAATAAAATGAATTTAGAATCTGTCGCAGGATGCTTAAAGAGCTTGGTTTCCTAGTAATCCTTACATCGTACTAGTTATACTAGGTTTACTAGCAGCAGTGTAAGCGCTTTGAAAAATGTCTAGTAACTTATAAGTATTACGAGGATTACTTGATATGTTAATATGCTTAGCTCTGGTTCATAATGGTGCTTGTTGTGATTGATTGAATCTGCTTGCATACATGGATTGAAACCGAATTGAAAGCTGTTGCATATAGTCTTGTGGCTGTCTTACATTGAAGCATTAGATTCATGTCTAAATTGCTGAGTAAAGAAGCTTTAAAAATGCCTAAGTGGCTTTCATAAATCTGGAAAAGAAAGTGCTTGTGCTTAGAGAGGTTGCTTGCAAGGATAGAACTTGAAAATGACTTGTTTTAATCTATTGCAATGCTTGTGAGATTGAGAACCAAACTTGATGATTAATCAAGAATTGAGCCCAATACTCTTGTGTCTTATCTTTACTGGAGTATGAGTGGTGTTTCAGGTTCACAAGAAGTGTTCTTGGCTCACCACCTATCCAAGACAAGAGGAAGACTTGATCCATTGTGTGGAGCAATGGGAAGATACTTGTGTGTAGAAGCCGGTTTAAGAAGCGCAGGCCACGAGGTTGTTGAGCTCCTAGTTCAAGACACACAAGAGGAAGACTTGATCCATTGTGTGGAGCAATGGGAAGGTGCTTGTGTGTAGAAGCCGGTTTAAGAAGCGCAGGCCACGAGGTTGTTGAGCTCCTGGTTCAAGACACACAAGAAGAAGAAGGTCACCATCTAAGTCATGAGGAAGGCCGGTGATCTGAGGGTACTTCAAGCTGAAGGCAAAAAGGGTGGATCAGTGATTTAAGCCCAGCTGTTAGGGTGGTGTGCTCCTGGTCTTGAAGTTCATTGAGGCTCATTTCAAGCTTGAACCTATACTCAATTCAAACTTGCGGTGGGGATTCAAATGAGCAACCTGAAGAGCCAAAGTTCAAGACATGTTTCCTCCTTATCATTACAAGAAAATGATAAGATGAAGCCTATTGCCAACATTCTGTGGAGAAGTCCACAGCCTGCTCCAAAGAGGGTAGAGAGGATGTTGTGACAATGGAGAGATGAAGCCTATTGCCAACACTCTGTGGAGAAGTCCACAGCCTGCTTCAAAGAGGGTAGAGAGGATGTTGTGACAATGGAGAGATGAAGCCTATTGCCAACATTCTGTGGAGAAGTCCGCAGCCTGCTCCGAAGAGGGTAGAGAGGATGTTGTGACAATGGAGAGATGAACCCTATTGCCAACATTCTGTGGAGAAGTCCGCAGCCTGCTCCAAAGAGGGTAGAGAGGATGTTGTGACAATGGAGAGGTGACTTGCGGTTCTGTCCATGGTGGTTTAGTCACCATAGCCTACACATCAGATGAGTGTAGAGAGGACATTAGACATGCAAGGAAGAGCATAACCAGGAGGGTGATGCAATTAAGACCAAGACCATTGCAAGCTGATCATGGAGAAGTGGGGCTGTAAGTAACAAGTCTGGAGAAGATGGAGGTGTTCCCACAAGAATGATCATAGAGCTTAGTATGCGCTCATCTTCAAGCTTGGACCTTCCCTATACTCGGTCTCAAGCTTGAGGGGGAGTGTTGGTGAGCTTGCATAATAAGAGAAGGAGAGCTGATAAGCTTAGCAAGTGAGGGACTCAAGTGGTGTGTGAAGAGCAGCCACTCCTCACCAAAGCAAAAGGAGCTAGGCATGTCTTACCTGATGGAGATGGCAAGAAGCCACGAGAGAAGGGAAGACTCAGGCCGGTCCAGTCACTCCTCACCAAAACAAAAGGGAAGTTTCCCCGTACTCAATTTCAATTCATCATTTTCAATCATATCTAGTAATCCGTTAGGAATACTAGTTTTACTAGACGACAACATATCTAGTAATCTATAAGGAATACTAGTCTTACTAAGACGGTCTATAAGCATGAATTGATTGAGTTATGTTACTTGATAAGTACTGATACACTTGTGGATTAATGTATCAGGTACCTTACTTGGAGACTCATTGGAGAGGATCAGGCCGCTCCTAGCCTTTCAAGATGGCATGAAGTCCGGTGAAAGGGGGAGACACTAAACCGGTTCTATAAAAGAGTCCAAGAAGGTGTGGTGAAGTGTGCGCAAAACTTGAAGTGTTGCTGCACCTGTTTAGGCCGTGATCTAGAGCTTCTTGTGTCCAACCACACTGGTTCTAAGGCACAAGAGTTCACTGGCCAATCCCTAGGCCTTGTTGGCTCTACTCTTTTTCCCTCGTCAAGGTTTTGTCCCAAAGTGTTTTCCTTGGTGAAGTTTTTAATGAGGGAGTTCTTCAAGGTTCCAAACTTGACTTAGGATCGCCTAGAGTCAAGCTTGAGGGGGAGTGTTAACTTGAAGAAAGAAATGGAGCCAAAGGAGGAGTTGAGTTGAGTTTGGGTCTTGTGCAAGAATAGGGAAAGTCTTCCAGAGATTGTCTGATAGGCTTCAGGAGTGTTATACAAGGGCTTCAGAGGAGTCTAAGATACTATGAAGCTGGTGCAAAGATAGGGTCAAGTCCAGGAGGGACTTAGACACCATTTGGAGATAGTTGGGTGATGGTGCGAAAATAGGGCGAGGTACGTACAGGTGGTCCGTACCATCGACCGTACTTATTCCGGATCAACCCGAAGTGAAGAAGTGAAAAGATAGGGCGCCGGTTCAGAAAGAAGAGAGGCGACCTGAGGTGTAGCAGCTTGTGGACGTTTGTGGATAAGGCCAGGCTGTCATGAGCTGAAGTGAGCTGTAAAGTTAAAGGAGCATGGACCATGTATCTGGTCTGATACATGGGAAGGTTCATAGGAGCCTATAAGCAGCCAATCAGAAGCCAGCCCTTGCCTTGACCAGATTTGAATTAACCAATCAGACACCATCATCTATCATCCAATCACAAGACATCACACAGATTGCAAACTCACCCTCCATCCTAGCCATCCATTCATCTCAAATTATTTCTATCCATTAGATTAAGAGTTTATATAATTGCAAAGTGTAAAGCCTATATAAAGGTTATGTAGTGGCGATTTGTAACCCTAAGGGAGTAAGGGGGATTTCCCCTCTCCACTTCATGAATGAAAAACTTGTTCTTGAATCTGAAACCCTAATCTCTAATCTCTTATTCTCCTAATCTCTCAGTCTCTTAATCTCTGTTCCTAAGTCTCTTATTCTCTCATAAACACTCTCATCAATCTCTCTATCTAAATCACTGTTGGGGTCAAAATCGGTCACGACGGAATCAATGTCTGAAAGTCCGTAAAAATCGGCATGAACGTTTTTACGAAAAATAAATCTTCGGAAAAGATTTATTCTTACGAAGACCCCTGCGGAAGAAATACGAGACATCAAAAAAAAGCGCGAAAAAGGTCGCACGGTCGCTACGTAGCGACCGCGCTCGAGCCAAGCTTGGTCGCCACGTAGCGACCGAGCACACGTCTCGCTCGGTCGCTATGTAGCGACCGAGCGTCTGTCCCGCTCAGTCGCTACGTAGCGCTCAAGCCAAGCTCGGTCGCTACGTAGCGCTCAAGCCAAGCTCGGTCGCTACGTAGCGACCGAGCGTCCGTCCCGCTCGGTCGCTACGTAGCGAACGAGCGTGCGTTCCGTTTGGTCGCTACGTAGCGACCGAGCTCTTCCGAAAAGTTGATACGCCACGAATACATGCATTCTCGTCTACCCTTCGATGCTGTCTCCCGAAGACCGTAGCGAACCCATTTCATGTTTTCCGCCATCGAAGTCATCAATCAAACTTTACGATAAAACCCGCGGAAAGTTCGTTTTTATCGAAAGAAGTCGTAATAAACGCTTCAAGTCGAAAGACGGCCCAAAGGGACCTAAGGCATGACTCGAAGCCCACCTTACTATTTCTTAACCAGCAGCCCGTAAACCGTGGGACGGTTTACGCTTGGTTCGCAAAGAAAGATAAATGTCAAGTTTCCGCAGATAAATACGAAATTTTGAAGATAATTACGAAGATCGGGAAAAATAGAATATCTCCATTCTTAGGCTATGACGGCTTAAGGTCAGAAGGAGAAAAGCGTAAACCGACCTAGGAGCGAGTATATAAGGAGTCCTAGGCGAGAAGCATGGAGGACAACTTTTTAGACTCAGAACTCTCGGCACTTAAAAACTCTGAGGCATTATTCTCGACATGCTCTGTTTCCATGACTGGCACCCGATTACCAGACGAACGTGCACAAGCAGTTCGATCTCTTGGTTCACTCTTGAATTACGTTTGGCTTGATCCTCGAAAGGGGTACGTAGGCAGCCTTTCATAAGGTTCAGTCCGAAATCAATCAAAAACCTTTTCTGTATTTTATTTTATCTTTTGTTATCGAGCTGCGAGTCAACTAGGTTTGAGATTTTAGGCCGCTAGAACTAGGTAACTCGCTGAGATTTTAGGCCGCTAGAACTAGGTAACTCGCTGACAGCCTTTGCGGCCAAAGCTTTTATGATCTCTTGTAATGATCGCAACGCTCTCACGCGGACTCGAAATAAGATCTACTGTTTTCTCTAAACTCGTTTGTTATCTTTTCATGATTTCCGCATATATTTGGTCACTTGCCGTTGGCTCTCGCAGAGATCCGGGACCTCTGGGAAATTCGGGTTTTCCTAGTTTCCTAATTTAAACATAAATCGACAGTGTGAATTTCGGTTCCCACAATCACCTAGAGCAAGCTCTCATCTTTCTCCATTGGAGTTTATACACACACATACAACCAGAGAAGAGAACTCTACAAATCTCATACGAAATAACCCGAACCCGAACCTTAAAAACCCGAACACGTTCCGAAGTATAAAATAACCCGAACGGGTTCTGTACCTCTCCATCCGAAAACCCGAAAACCCGACCCGAATCCGAACGGGTACCCGAACGCCCATGCCTATGTCTGTCTATAAGAATATCTTCTTATTCACTAAATTTTAAATATTATCTTGAAGGAAAAGGAAAAGATAATACTAGGACTTTCAAATTAATATATGTCGTTAGGGTAGTCTTAGTGATGAATGTATGTTTTATAACAAAAGATTTTGAGTGTGTTAGTTTTGGAATGCCATTTTTATCAATGGTCTCTTGCATAGTTGATTAGTGAAGAATACATATATCGCTAAAGAGAGAAAACGAGCGATAAGTCAGACAGAAAAAACTTTCTCGGTAAGACCACTTGTTATCTCAACAACATCGATTAGAAGACTCTCTTGGTGATCCCAGAAAGTTGCATTATGTTATAAACGTGAAGAATGAATGTCAAGAATACACTCACCGAAAATTGACATTTTCGTGTGTACGTATATTATGTGGAGCCTGCGTCACTATGCACGCACAGTAAATCCTAGTTTTTAACTTCTATATAAACGATCGTTTCGATCGATTGTAACATAATCATCCCTTCTTCTTCTTATAACACATTCTCTCTCGATATTTATCATATATCAGTATTATTTCCTTTCTGCGGATATGAAATTTCGTCCTTATTTAAATTTCTTGATACTATAAAATTATAAGTTATTTTATAACACGTTATCAACACGATCACTCTGCGATTCGGTAAAATTTATATGTATCATATTTACTCTGCTATAATGGCCGGTATACTGCCTATATTATTATTAATTATTTTATAGTGGTTGTTTTAATTATTATTATTTATCTATATTAATGCGGGCGGTAAGTCGCTTCGTTAATACACATTGATTGCTAATTGCACTATAATTATTGGCTTGGTTGTGCCGCCGCATAATCTATGTTATAATTTTTCTATTACCATAATGTTTATTATATTATGGTTATTATATAAATGTTTGGTCACCTATATCAAATACTATGAAATTTACGGAATTTGGTTGATTGATTATTACAGTATTTTCAGATTGATTTTCGGTTCGTACGATTTAATCCCAACGGTCACAAAGAAAAAATTTCAAAATTTTTACCCTTTTCAAATGGCTATGAACAGTGTTTTTCATCTATAAATACACTCATACTTCACTCATCTACTTCATCCAAAATATTTCATCTTCTCTCAAATATTTTCAAATCGCTCCATTTCGGTTTTTCATTGCAAGAAAGATGATTCGCATATTTTTGGTTTTATGTGCAATTCTAATTTTTGCTTCTATGTACGGTCTTTTTATTGGAGAATTTGCTCCTGGAGAATTTACGTTTAATGTCGGTTTACTTTTCTATGTGTTGTTTCTCCTTGTAATTGTGTGTATTATTAATATAAATGGTTCGTTTTAAAATTACAAAATTCTAATAAAATATATTATTTTGTGTTTTAGAAATACAAATGGCAAACATCGAGAAACTTCAGTTCCCGGCTCTGAAAATAACTGGCAAAAATTACATCAGATAGATCACAAATGTGAAACCTTACCTTGTAATGAAGAAGATAACCGAAACGATTAAAATCGGTAACAAATCGCCGCCCGAGCATATAGCCGAATCGATAATCTTCCTGAAGAAGCATTTAGATGAGAATCTAACGCACGACTATGCAAGCGTAGAAGACCCAGCTGAACTGTGGCAAGCCTTAAAGGAAAGGTTCGATAATCAGAGAGAAGTCAACCTCCCTCACGCTCTAGAAGAGTGGAAAAATCTGAGGTTCCAAGATTTTCAAAAGGTTGAGGATTATAATTCCGCTGTCCTAAGGATAGTTTCACTCTTGAAATATTGTGGTAACCCTGTCTCTGAGGCAAAAATGATGAATAAAACATACAACACTTTCCACAAACAGCTTCACTTCGTGCCCAAAATTTACAGAAAATGCGGGTACACGAGATTTTCTGAATTGATGGTTGCGGTCATGTTGGCTGAAAAGAACAATGAGCTCCTGATCAAAAACCACAATTCCCGACCTACGGGAGCCAAAGCATTTCCTGAAGTGAATGCTACGGCGATAGAAAATTCGGAAAGGAGAAACTAGACCAACCGAGGTCATGGTCACCGTTTCAACAGCAAACGTGGAAAAACTTACAATCCCAAATGGAATTGATCTAACAATTGGGTTAGATCCGGACAAGTTTCTAAGGGTAAAGAAACTCAAGAGGATACCACCCAGAAGCGTGAGATAATGTGTTACAGATGTGACTGTAAAGGACATTGGTCACGTACCTGTCGTACTCCTCCACATCTCTGTAAGTTATATCAAGAGTCCACGAAAGGCAAAGCTAAAGAAGTGAACATCACTGAAACTTTGAAGGGACATCGTACCTCGATGCCTCCGACTTCGCAAATGAACTGGACTAGATTACTCCTGAAGAGAGCCGAAATGCTTATAATAAGACTATTGAATAGTTTTAAGTATTGTCATGTATAATTATTACATTTCCTGTTTTAAACGAATAATGATGTTTTAACGTCACTTTAATGTATAATTATTGTGTGTTTCCTTATATGATTATTATATGAATGAATTTTATGTTTTTCATTTATTAATATTTATGACAATTTCATAAATGGATCAAAATGCTAATGGAGCAAAATCCAAGAAATGGATTCGAGAAATATGTATACCAGATAGTGAAACAACACACACTATTCTGAGATAAAAAATATATTTCTCTGATATAAAACCGACAAGAATTGTCATCAATACAATATCAGATCCTGCAGAAGTGATTTAAGGAACTGGTAAAGCAAACTTTACGTTGCCGAATGGAACAAAATTTTCCATAAATAATGCTCTATATTCTCCGAGTTCTAAAAGGAATTTGTTGAGTTTTAAAGACATTTATCTTCACGGATATGATACTCAGTCTGCAACTGAGGATGGAAAGAAATACATGTATGTAACTTCTGAGAAATGTGGCAGAAAACACATATTGGAAAAGTTTCCAGAACTTCCTTCGGGACTACATCATACTTATATCGATGAGATCGAATCAAATCTTGTAGTAAAACGGAACCCAGAAGAGTTCACATTATGGCATGATTGCCTCGGCCATCCAGGCACTACAATGATGCGTAAAATCATAGAAAGTTCACATGGTCATTCACTGAAAATCCAGGAGATTTCTCATGGGAATAAAATGACATGTGTTGCATGTTCTCTAGAAAAATTTATCGTAAGGCCATCGCCAAC
The DNA here is from genome assembly GCF_020379485.1 of Brassica napus. Classification (NCBI taxonomy): domain Eukaryota; kingdom Viridiplantae; phylum Streptophyta; class Magnoliopsida; order Brassicales; family Brassicaceae; genus Brassica; species Brassica napus. The sequence continues at coordinate 25,197,830 of NC_063452.1, forward strand.
CAAAATTGATAAAGAATCACCAAAGTTCCTCGAAAGAATTCAAGGCGATATATGTGGACTTATACACCCACCTTGTGGACCATTCCACTATTTTATGGTATTAATTGACGCATCCAGTAGATGGTCACACGTTTGTCTATTATCATCTCGAAATGTAGCATTTGCGAGATTTCTAACTCTGATAATCAAACTGCGAGCACAGTTTCCTGATTATACTAGTAAAAAGGTTAGACTAGACAACGCTGGTGAATTCACATCCCAAGCATTCAATGACTATTGTATGGTAACAGGAATTGAAGTTGAACATTCTGTTGCTCATGTTCATACGCAAAATGGTTTGGCTGAATCTTTAATTAAGCGTCTGCAATTGATTGAAAGACCATTGATCATGAGATCAAAACTTCCAACCTCTGTATGGGGACATGCCATTTTGCATGCAGAAGCACTCATTCGGATCAGATCGAGTGCATACCATAAGTATTCCCCCACTACAGTTAGCGTTTGGTCGAGAACCAAACATTTCCCACTTTAGAATCTTTGGTTGTGCGGTATATGTGCCTGTAGCACCATCACAACGTACAAAGATGGGGACCACAAAGAAGATTGGGAATATATGTTGGTTGTGATTCTCCATCAATTATACGATATCTAGAACCACAGACTGGTGACGTCTTTACGGCACGTTTCACCGATTGTCATTTTGATGAGAAAGTATTCCCAGTTCTAGGGGGAGAAGACAAAAATGTAGAAAATGATATCAAATGGAGTGTATCTTCGTTACTATATCTTGATCCTCCTACTAAAGAGTCTGAACTAGAAGTTCGACGAATCATGCATTTACAGAGTATAGCTAATCAGCTACCTGATGCATTTGCGGATACCAAGACGGTAACTAAATCTCATATACCAGCCGTTAATGCTCCTGCTTGTATCAAAATATCAAATGAGCAAGGAAAAGCAGACGATACACGAGAGTCTAAAACACGCTTGCAGCGTGGCAGACCTGCTGGTTCTAAGAATAAAAATCCTAGAAAACAGAAGGATGTCAAGATAAATGACGCACCCAAAATAGCAGAAAGTATTTTGGAAGAAACAAATAATGAGGATACTGAGAAAGTTGAGCATCATGAGTCGGAAAATAATCATGAAATTTCTATCAACTACATCCATAATAAGAAGATATGGAATAGAAATGAACATGAAGATGTTGATGATGCTTTCTCATATATTGTGTCATGTGAAATAAATGAAGAAATCGATGATCCAAAACCAAAATCTATCTATGAATGTCAAAAGAGACATGATTGTAAACAATGGAAAGATGCAATACAAGCCGAACTTGATTCGCTCAATAAACAAGAAGTATTTGGATCCATTGTACTCACACCTGCAGATGTGAGACCAGTTGGGTACAAATGGGTTTTCGTTCGAAAGCGAAATGAGAAAAATGAGGTTAAGAGATACAAAGCTCGTCTAGTGGCTCAAGGTTTTTCTCAAAGACCTGGAATCGACTATGAAGAAACGTACTCTCCAGTTATGGATGCAATCACGTTTAGATTCCTGATGAGTCTAGCAGCTGATAAAAATCTAGAGATGCGTCTCATGGATGTTGTTACAGCTTATCTATATGGATCATTAGATACTGATATCTAAATGAAAGTTCCTGATGGATTTAAAATGCCAGAAGCATTAAGTTCCAAACCTAAAGAGTTATGTGCAATAAAATTGCAAAGATCATTATATGGGTTAAAGCAATCTGGACGTATGTGGTATAATCGTCTCAGTGATCATTTAACAAAAGAAGGATATGTGAATGATCCTATATGCCCATGTGTTTTCATCAAGAAAACAATATCCGGATTTTTAATAATCGCGGTATATGTTGATGATCTTAACATTATCGGAACTCAAAAGGAAATACAAAAGGCATCAGACTATCTCAAAGGAGAATTTGAGATGAAAGATCTTGGACAGACACAGTATTGTATTGGCCTACAAATAGAACATTCACAAAATGGTATATTTGTGCATCAGTCCACATACACTAAAAGAGTGTAGAAACGATTTAACATGGATAAATCAACTCCTCTTAGCACCCCGATGGCCGTTAGGTCACTTAATATTGAAAGTGATCTATTTCGACCACCTGAGGAGAAAGAAGAGATACTTGGTCTGTAAGTACCATATTTAAGTGCAATTGGAAAGCTGATGTACCTTGCAAATTATACACGGCCTGATATATCATTTGCTGTAAATCTTTTGGCAAGATTCAGCTCAACTCCAACTCGAAGACATTGGAATGGGATTAAACATATTTTTCGTTACCTCCAAGGGACCATTGATTTAGGCTTGTTTTATCCTAAAAGTTCAAAAGGTCAAATGGTTGGTTTTGCAGATGCAGGATATCTTTCAGATCCACACAAAGCTCGATCGCAAACAGGATACGTTTTCACGATCGGAGGCACTGCTATATCTTGGCGTTCTCAGAAACAAACGCTCGTGGCTACTTCTTCAAATCATGCTGAGATCATTGCACTCCATGAAGCAAGTAGAGAATGTGTTTGGCTAAGATCAATAAGCCGACACATCTGTTCAAGCAGTGGGATTGACGAAAATATAGAGCCAACTATTCTATATGAAGATAATGCAGCATGTGTTGCTCAAACAAAGGACGGATATATCAAAAGCGTTAGAACGAAGCATATTCATCCGAATTTCTTCTCATACACTCAAGAGCTCGAGAAGAAGAAAGAGATTGAAATGAGATATGTCCGATCATGCGACAATGCAGCTGACCTCTTCACAAAATCACTTCCAACTTCGGTATTCAGAAAACATGTCTATAACATTGGAATGCGTCATCAGAAGGAACTATGAGTGCTCATTCGAGGGGGAGCTTACGTAGTTGTACTCTTTTTACCTTACTATGGTTTTTCCCATTGGGTTTTCCTGGAAAGGTTTTTAACGAGGCAACAAAGACGTAAAGCAAGAAACTATAGTGACACTGGTCTCCAAGGGGGAGTGTTATAAACATGAAGAATGAATGTCAAGAATATACGCACCGAAAATTGACATTTTCGTGTGTACGTATATTACGTGGAGCCCGCATCACTATACACGCACAGTAAATCTTACTTTTTAATTTCTATATAAACGATCGTTTCGATCAATTGTAACATAACCATCTCTTCTTCTTCTTATAACACATTCTCTCTCGATATTTATCATATATCAGTATTATTATTTTTTTACCGGTATAAAATTTCGTCCGTATTTAAATTTTTTGATACTATAAAATTATAAGTTATTTATTTGTCCGGTTCAGTTCCCTCATCTGGCGATAAAACCTCTGATATCGTATGGGCCGGTCCAGCCCATTTAATCGTATGTTTGTTTACTAGTTGACACCATGACGAAGAGATGTTCGTCTCTTTTGTAAGAAATGTCAACAAAGCAATTTGGTTAGTCATACTCATACCTCACTTTACGAGTTTTATAGATCTGATCTGAACAGAATGAACTGATCAAATAAAGTAACTTATTTCAAAACAACATGTAATACAAGTTGACCTAACTCTTAACTTCCTAAGTAAAGATCATTTATATATAGTTACCTGTATTCTTCACTCGCTTAAGCAAATTACATAACTAGTAGCGAAGATAGAAAATGGTTTCACATGTACAGATGAATCTGCAAACCTAAAAGGATGTTTTATTTTTAAAAATTTTGAGTATCAAATGTGAAACACAATACAAGTTTCTCTAAACAGAGATCGAAGTAGACCAAAGACTTGGAAATAATGAAAACAATGTGAAAAACAAACAAAATTCAATAAAGTGAACTGCAAAGTTTCAAATCCTCTATTTCCTTGGAATTTTCCATCATAACATTATTATTTTCATTTAAGTCACCCATAATTCTAGGTGGAGTAAGAAAAATACGCCCCATCTGTTATGTCACAATTAATAATGGAAGACTCGAAGTAGACCAAAGACTTGGAAAAGTCTTTGAATCAAACAATATGATTTGCTATACATATAAATACTCGATGCCACCTCCTCCTAGCTTCATCACTTCACAAACCAGCAAGAACACATAATAAAAGAAAATGATAAAAATGGTGCTAAAGTTTGTCGTGACGGTGATAGTGTTTGCACAAATCTTAGCTCCAATTGCTGAAGCTGCTCAAGGAAGAGCCGTCTTTTACGACCCTCCCTACACTAGTGCGTATATTAAATATCAATGTTTTATATGTTATAAATCATTCTTTTTAATAAAGTAACTATTATTAATCATTGGTTACAAATCAATGATGTGATTCAGAGTCTGCTTGTTATGGAAATCAATACGAAACGATGGTGACTGGAGTCAGGAACAATCTGTGGCAAGGAAGCCGAGCTTGTGGTCGGAGGTACAGCGTTCGATGTATTGGCGACCTTAATCTCTCTCGTGACGCTTTTAGGGTCATTGCTAATACTAATGCCGGCAACGTCCGCGTCCAATACACTCCGTAAGTACATTCTCAAATCTACTATTCATCATTTTGTTTGAAGAATTTATATTAATATGTAATAATTAAACATTATTATATATTCATACATATGTTTACCTATTCTAATGAATTTGAAAAATTTATATACTTAATGTACAATTCTTTTTTGCAGGCTATGAAGAATAAGCAAAAGAAGGTGCAGAGTTGATTTCATGTGTAGTATTCCAATAAAACGAGAGGAACTGATGTATAATCTATATGTATGGATGGTCATTTGTGGTGAAATAAGTGTACTTTTTTCCATTGTGCTCAAATAAGAATTCCACTATTTCCTACTGCTAAACTTATTTTTTACAAAATATTATATTAACTAGATTAAGACCCGCCCCTTGCGCGGAATAAACATTATATATATAAATTATTTTATGTATTATATGTTCTTACATATTATGAAATAATAAATATACATTGAATAATTAAAAGTCAGTAACTATTACATATATAATTAAATTGGTGCGAACATATAAATCAATTTTATTAATCCAAAAAAAATTTTAAATTTTTTTATAGGATATGTAATTAAATTAAATTTAAATGATATTAACATACATAGTATATTTTTAATATTAATGTCTATTAAATAATTCTTTCTACTCATATGTTTTTTTGATCATGTGTATCTTTAATAGCAAAAATTTTAAATTACTAATAACAAAATTTTCATTGTGCGATTAATAATTTTAGTAATTTATAATTTAAAAAAATTTATCAATGTTAGTTCAAAACTTTTATCAAAAAAAATTATTCAAAGTAAATTTTGAAATTAAAATATTTATTTATTCAATATGGTTTATTGTTTAATTTAGAATGATATATATACATATATATTTTAAATCTAAATGATTAATTAAATTAAACTTTTATTTATATGATTTTGTAATCATTTGTATTTTGTCATAACAAAAATTTTAAACCATGGATCGCAAAATTTAAATGTGAGACTTTTAACAGTTTTAGTAATTTATAGTCGTTTTTTTAAATTCAAAATATAACATATAAAGAAAAATCTAAATTTTTATAATATGGTTATTGTGATTTTTTAAAATTATTTTAATAGTTTAAAATTAAACAAATTTGATAAAAGATACAGTATTTTTTATCAGATTTTTATTATTCAAAATCATTAATTGTCATATATACTTTAACCACATTAGGCAATTCCGTAATCTTTATTTAAGGAAATATTAAATGACATTAATAATGAATTTATGATTAGTTTAATAAAAAGATTATTATATAATTAGATGGACCAACATATTTCTCTAATAATTCTAAGAAACATCCTAGTGATGACACGTGGCTAAAAAATAAGTTGTAATGTTTCACAAATAATATATAGGGGATTAATTAACAGGCGGGCGGTTTACATTGGACATCTCTTTTGTAGGGTTAAAAATATTTATAAACCTATAAGGAATAACGCAAATCCCCAAGAGAAGCATCTATACTATTAAAAATGAAAAAGTCCTAAAAAAATCTACACAAACAAAGTTGTTGTAATATTTCATTAGACTTAACTATTTATTTGGTTTTACCTTATATTACTCTAACTATATAAATACTTTACATAATTTAAATGAACTCATTCATTATTCTCCCATAATCTATTATATAATTATTCTAACAATAAATCTCCATGAATATATGACAGATTATTCAAACATGTTTACACATGACGCGATCATTACCACATATAATTCCTTTAATAATATAAATTTTTGTAATGGTTTAGTTATGTTTAATAGGTATATAATTTGTATTTTAAAATTTTAAGTACTCATTTGGTCCTTAGTTCGGTTTCTATTCAAAGATATAGGATATGCTCGGTTATTTATGAAATTCAACTTAATTATGATTTTTTTTCCAGTTTGGTACGGTTTAGTGCATCCGGGTAAATGTACCCAAACTTATACATTATCTTATATAAAAATTATATAAGAAAAATATATTTAATTTCAAAAATAAACCTGCGCTTTCTAAGCGCGGGTCAAAATCTAGATAAGGAAATAAAACATAAAACATATATTTTTTCTATATTTTTTTAAGTTACGACTCCAATTTCAAATTTTAACGTTTCCAAATAGGAATCACAGATTCCATTATGCTTCCAAAATCTATATTTCCGGATTCGCGATTCCACCACGCTTCCGAGCGCTTCCGAATCCGTTTCGGCTTCGGAACCATGAACCACATCTTCAGGCACGCACTACAAGAAAACATAAGTTTTACGAGGGCGGTTTTCCTTGTGAGTTCGTCGTAAAAGAAGCTTTACGAGGAATTAGTGAGGAAACACGTTTTGTCGTTACTCGTCTGTCGTAACACATATTTCCTCGCCAATTCGTCGTAAATTAGCGAGGAAAATATTTCATCGTAAAGACGAAGTAATCATTTCGTCGTAAAGACCACGTAAATATTCCACGTAAGGAGGTCGCTAGATTTCCTCGTAAATACCTCGAAACGTGTTCCTCGTAAACTACACGTAAATATCTCGAAAGATATTCCTCGTAAAGTACACGTAACAACCACGAGAGTATTTCCTCGTAAAGTACTCGTTTATCTTTCCTCGTACTATCCTCAAAAATGTTTCCTCGTAAAATACTCGTTTACTTTTTCTCGTCATTTCCTCGTAAAGTTTTCACGCAAATATGTTGTAAATTAGCTACGAATTTACTTCGTTATTTTATTTTACAGAATTTAAAAATATAATTTAAAAAATAATTAAAATTATTCAATTTATTAATTTAACAACCGAAAAAAAAAACTAAGAGTCGTTCATCGCCCGGTAAAATTCATCACTCCTCCTCTCTACATCCGCCTCGGGATGTATGTCGGATGATGACTCGCCTGGAATGGGATTTTTTCGTCGCAAGTTCCTCAACAAGGATTCCCATTCCGGATTTGTGGCCGCTACAACGTCCAAGAAGCCATCGAGTCCACCCATACCTGTGAACGCAGATCGCGTCGATTCCATCACATTACGCATCCGAGCGTACTCTCTACGCAGCTGCTCGGACTCTCTACGCAGCTGCTCGGACTCTCTACACAGCGCAGTGACTTCATCTTCCCGTGTCTGAGTATAAGACGATGTCGCTCTCGGAACATCGTTGACGGAACCAATCCCCAACGTACGTCCCTTTTTCTTAGGGACCACCTTAAAAACAAAAAAATAAATATTGTTAGTAAAAATTTAAAGTTAAATTAAATGAATAATAAAAAAATTAAAATTTTAAAAAATTTACCTCCTCGTAAATCTTATCCACTTCATGTGTGGATAAGGTGACGGGTAATCCGTAGGTGGACTGCTGGGTCAGCTGGGTCTGGCGGTCGTCAACCTAAGAAACCAAGTCGTTGAAGATTTGCTCGGACTTGCCATCTAGAAATTGACGCGCCTTATTCTTGTGGGTCCTCTCGTAAAGTTGCATAAGAGACGGGAGTTGTCCCGTCTCTTTGGCCTAAAAACATTTAAGAAAGTTAGAATATACATATATATATATATATTAAAATTTTAATTAAATAAAATATTTAATTACCATTTCCAAACGGACACCGGCGTGGAGTTTTTGGCCCGTAGAGTGAAGCATCGGCCCGTGGCCGTGCTCATCTACCGTGTTACGGAAGGCAGAGCAAGACTGGGCGATTCTGATGGACTCAGGATCCCACCAATAACGGATGAGGCCATCCCACACATCCGTGGTGAGCTCAGCGGGTTTGCCAAGCTCATATCCCTTCACGATCCAGTCACCCTTCCAGTTGGAGACCGTGTCCAACAAGCGAACTTTCGCCTTCGCGTAAAACTGTTTCCTCACCCTCTCAGTGACCCTCATGGACCAATGATATTTTTGCTGCAAAAAAAATTAAATTAATAATTAGTTTAAAAAATATATATATAAATCATGAAAAAAATAAAAGTACATATAATTAATTAAAAGTAACTTACAGCGTAAATTTTGAACCACGTCTTTCTGACGTAGATCGGCGTCTTTCTCTAGTTCAGATGTGGCATGGAGAAGTAACCTTTGATCGTGTCGGTTACGTCTGATGCAAGACATCCGTGAACCCCAAACCTGGAAAAAAAAAATTAAAGTATAAATTATTTATTAATGTTATAAAAGAATTGAAAAAGAATTGAAAAAAAAATTAATGTAACATACCACAAAGTTCCGTCCGGTCGGTCGGGGTCTATGACTGGTAAACCTTCTCTGCCTGGCTGACGGAGAAGGTCCTCGACAGTGCACTGCGAGTAAGGAGCACTCGGAGCACTACAAGAAAACATCAAGGATTCTGAGGGAAAAAATCGTCGGAATTTCGTCGGAATATCGTTATTCCGACGACATACCGACGAAACACGTCGTCAGAAATAATTCCTCGGAATTTATTTTTTCCTCGGAAATCCCTCGGAATTTTCCGTCGGAATTCCGAGGAAATTCCGAGGATCACTAGTTTGTCGGAAATGTCCTCGGAATATACCGAGGGAGAACTTCGTCGGTATAATTCCTCGGAAGTTCATCGATCGATGCGTTTTTGGACATATATACATCGATCGATAGGAGTATACCGACGGACATTTTCCTCGGAAAATTCCGAGGAACTTTTCCCTCGGTATATACCGAGGGACCAGTTCCTCGGAATTTTCCGAGGGACGGCTCCCTCGGAATTTTCCGAGGGATATGTCCCTCGGAATATACCGAGGGGAAAGTTCCTCAGAATAAACAAAGGAACCTGTCCATCGGTATAGCCCGAACGTTTTTTAAAAAACGCATCGATCGATCAAGTGAAAAATATAATTAATTTCTTCGGAATGTAAAAAATATTAATTTTTTTAAAAAGATAAAATTTCTGAAATTTAAATTCGAAAATATGAAATTAAAAGTAATATTGAAATCATATTAATTAATATTCAAAGTTTCACAAATAAAAATAAAACATTCCGAGTTTGTGGAAAAAAAAAACTACGGGTCTGGCACGTCCGGGAACACCTCGTTCGGGTACATCCTCTGCATCATCTCCATCATTTGCTGGTTCAGCCTCCTCTGTGCTTCATAGCCCGCCTGTTGAGCCGCCATCTGGGTCTCTAACAAAGATATACGATCATCTTTGTCCTTCAACTGGGCCGTAAGTACTTCTGGATCAACAAAGGGAGGTGGTGCAGAAGAAGGGGGAACCGACCGGGTGCGACGACCCAAACCGACCAAACGTCCCTTCTTCTTTGGAACCGACTGAATAGAAAAAAGCCAAATTTAGAAATTTAAACCAAGAAATAAATGAATTGAACTTTTAAAAACAAAGAACTTACGGATTCAACGATTTCGTTGATTCGAAACCGGGACAAGTTGGTCGAAGCCGTCGAAGCGTCATCCTCGGTTTGAAGCTGAGACACTTCGTCTACCACCTGAGTTTGGACCAGGTCGACCACGTCCCTCACAAGACCGTCATCAATCTGGCCGGTCTTCTTGTTGGTATACGCCCTCCTCATTAGGGCGAGATCATCAACTGGCTCGCCATCATTTTCTTCCGCCTTGAAAAAAAACATAAATTAAAGAAACATTAGAAATTAGAAGAAATGCACAATAAATTTAAATTCTGAAACTCAAATAATTGAAGAAAAAGCGGTTGAACTTACCATGCGATCTCCGAGAGTGGCAATAGATTGAGCACCCAAGTTATGCTTGTAGATGCCCTTCCCTTTACGGTCGCTCTTGCAGTTGGTGGAGTTGGTGGAAGAAGTTTCTTTCGTCTCTTCCTTATCCCAATGCGCACACAACTCCTTCCAGACCGTGTCGTTCATCGACTTTGGGACCTTTTAATAAAAAAAAAAGAAAAATTTAATAAATTAAAAAATAGTTTAATAAATTAAAAAATGGTTTAATAAATTAAATCGAACCTTATTGATTTCCCACTTCTTCTTCCACTCGTGGATCTGCTTCCCATAGTTGTCCATTACTTTATGGACGAAGTGGTGATAGATAAAGAGCGTCTCATCGGAATTCCAGTTGAACTCTTGCTGAAAAAAAACACAATTAGTAGAAAATTTATATTAAAGATTAAAAATATAAGTAAAAAATTAGAATACTTACCGCAAACTGACGAAACCACAGAACCTGCTTGTCGGTTGGGAAGTGAGTGAAAGTCGGATGTCCACTGTCGAGGGCCGAGTACATCATACGGTTGATCCATGCGCTGATCCCGTTCCCGGATCGGTTGAACCTTAGTAAAAGAACAAACGGTTAATAATGAATCCAAATTTAAAGAAAAAAAAATGTTTAATTACCATGTTTGACCCCGTCCATGTGGATACGGAGTGAGATACGGAAGATGGTCACGACCGGGCTGTTGAACCAACTCCGCAACACGCATTATGAACAGGAGCGGATGCAGCAGCGGGAGCGAGAGGAGCAGGAGCGGGTGCAGCAGAGGGAGATGTATGGTTGGAGCTGTGGGGCGAAGGGGAATCCTGAAAATGGCTGGAATCCCGAGACTGGCTCCCCGTACCACCACGACCACGACGCTGTCGAGCCCGGGTCTGATCATCATGAGACCTGTAAATTTAAAAAATATATTTAATAAATACAGAAATATATAAATTATTTTTTTTTTTAAAAAAATTCCCAAATAATTTAATCACAAAAAAAGATTTATATATATTTAAAATTTTTAATAAATATATAAAAATAGTTCTAATAAACAAAAAATAGTTGTAATAAATAAAAATAGTTTAATAATTACAAAAAAATAGTTTTAATAATATATATATATTAAAAATATTTTTAAATCCCAAATAATAGTTTTTAATCACAAAAAAAGTTTTATAGATATTTAAAATGTTTTGTAAAATCCAAAAAATTGAATTTATAAAGAAATTTTTTTTTTGTAAAGTCCAAAAAATCGAATTTATATAGAAAAATCTATTTGTAAAATACAAAAATCGATTTTATATACAAAAATCGATTTTATAAATAGAAAAAAAAATTATACAAAAATTCTAAATCAATTCAACAAAACAAATCATTCAACCAAATCACAATTCTAAACCTATTATACAACCAAATCACAATCCTAACCAATCACCTTAACAAAAATCTATCAAAACTACACAAAAACCTAACAAATAGAACCTAAGAGAGTGGGATAGGGTCCTTACATGATTTGTGTAAGAAAAGGGGGAGATCGCCGGAGATATCGTCGGATTTCAGGGGGAAATCGCCGGAGAAAAAAGAGAGGAGTCGCGCAGAGGAAAAAGAAAGAAATGGGGAAGAAGAAGTGGCTCGTGGTTATAAAACCTAGGGTCCGACGGATATTATCCGTCGGAATTCCGTCGGAATTCTAATTTCAATTTTCGCGAAATATTTGCCCGGTAAAATGAAAATATTCCGAGGAAATTCCGACGGATAGTAAAATATCCGTCGGAATTTCCTCGGAATAATTTCCTCGGAATATTCCGAGGAAATACCGAGGAACTAGTGTTTGGGGTTTCAAAACATCAATTTTTTTTGCCGTATTTCATTTCTTATACAATTGTAATGCATACCATTGAGGATTCTTTGTATAGATGTGCATAAACCATGAAATAAAAAATTTCAAAACTAATTGAAAGTATTCCCTTTACCGTTCATTAAAAGGTATAAGTGTTTGTCTTATGTTGCGAGATTTCGTTCATACAATCGGAAAAGTGTTAATTATACGGTAAGGAACAAATTTTTGTCTTCATAATGAACGTAAGACACTTAATAAGGGTTATATAGGTGTTATTCAAACGGCAAAACGTTGTTTTCTGTTTAAAAACCCTATTTCCTCGGAATTTCCTCGGACTATTCCGAGGGAACTCCGAGGAAACCCTCTTCTTCCTCGGAATATCCTCGGAATATTCCGAGGAAATTCCGAGGAACTAGTGTTTGGGGTTTCAAAACGTAATTTTTTTTAAATAAACGCATCGATCGATGCGTTTTTGAACAAAAACAAATCGATCGATTACAAAGATGGACCGGGCCGTAAGATTGTGATCGATCGATGAGAGTATCCCATCGATCGATCGAGAATCTCAATTGTTCCTCGGAATGTCCTCGGAAAATCTTGTATGTTTTTTTAAAAACGCATCGATCGATGCGTTTTTGAACAAAAACAAATCGATCGATTACAAAGATGGACCGGGCCGTAAGATTGTGATCGATCGATGAGAGTATCCCATCGATCGATCGAGAATCTCAATTTTTCCTCGGAATGTCCTCGGAAAATCTTGTATGTTTTTTTAAAAACACATCGATCGATGCGTTTCTGAACATAAACAAATCGATCGATTACAAAGATGGACCGGACCGTAAGATTATGATCGATCGATGAGAGTATCCCATCGATCGATCGAGAATCTCAATTTTTCCTCGGAATGTCCTCGGAAAATCTTGTATGTTTTTTTTAAAACGCATCGATCGATGCGTTTCTGAACAAAAAGAAATCGATCGATTACAAAGATGGACCGGGCCGTAAGATTGTGATCGATCGAATATGAGACAGATGTTTAAACATGGAATAGAACACAATTGTCTGTGATCAACGAGTTTGGAACAGGATTTGAGATGATTTAGGGATTGAGAATTTTTTTCAATTTGGTGTTTTTTTTATCACAACTCGATTTCGCTTTTCATTTTCATGTTGCTTTGAGTTCTTAATTGATTATAACCATGTTGAGAGCAATGATTCTATTTTGTAGAGAATGAAGCGCACGAAAATGTCAGCAAAGAAGAACACACAAGAAGAGGGTTCCTCTCAGCGAGAGAAGCAAAGGCCAAAGAAGTGGGATAAGTCTGATACCACCCACTACAACAACATGAAGAAGGTAGCCGTTCTGGCTACACAACTAGCATGTCCTGAGACGATGACAATATTGGGAATCCAAGCAGACATTGAAGGACTGTTCCAGAACATGGGTCTAGGCCAGCTAGGCCAACATAGCATCCGCATACGTCACCCGTCCCGATGATAGCCATCAGGAAGGTTTTCTGGCATTCGTAGTGCAGAAAGTATACTATGAGGTATCTTTCACAGACCTCTGCAGACTATTTGGATTGAGTGCAGGGGAGAGGACATCTGGTCTTTATTGGACTTCAGAGCTGTTGAACTTCTGGGAAACGATTGGCACAGGGGTTTATAGATCTTCTCAGGCAAAGGAGTCACTTATCCGGAGCCCAGTACTGAGATATGCCACACGCCTCATTGGCTCATTGCTATACGGGACAACCACAGCCGCATCAGTCACGCAATGGGAGTTGTGCCTCCTGTACCAAGGTGTGAGGCATTTGCTACCGGCATTTGAAAACTCTACATTCCCACCTGCTACTGCCTTCAACATGGGAGCGGTGCTGGCCGCAAACTTAGCAGGATACAAGGGGAAAGTAACCAAAAAAAAGAGCAATGCATGTGGATTTGGTGCAGTGATTACTCGGATCCTTAGACATGTGGGTGTAGACTGCAAGAACCAGGAGGTAGCACTGGACAGATCGAACAACATTGCTTGGAACTACCTGGATGTCATTTCTCTAGTAAGTAAGGAGTTCATAGCTGGTCCCCACTCGAGGATCCATCGGGATGGTCCTTACGTCTACGTATTCCAGGACCGAGCGAAGAAAACACTCTACTGCCACCTACCTCAGATCGGTCTCACTTCTCTACTTTCAGAGGCTGCAGTTGAGTTCCTACCCCCTGCTACCGCACTAGTAGACAAGCCATCCTTCTTCACGCCAAAATATCAGACCAAAGGCAAGGGCGTGGTTGATGAAGAAGGAGAAGATGAGGCTGCACAAGCCATTCCAGATGATTCACAACCCCATCAGCTACTCCCATCAGACTCCAGCCAGTACAAGCTGCAAGAGCTTCCACCGAACGCCACTTCGCGCCAGCAACAACATTGGAGAGATCAGAGCATAAAGACAAACAACGACATGCTACACAAGATCTGGGCTGCCATTTCACGTATCAGGCCGTGTCGTTGCCAAAAGGATGATGTAGTTCATCGGGACAACTCTCCATCCACCTCTGGTTCGGGTTCGAGTGGTACACACAGGGTAAGAAAGAGGTCCAAGAGACCCAACGATGCTGGAACATCTGGAGCAGGGGACGAGGAGTAGGAGCTATCACCGGCTATTTTATTTTCTTTTTTATTCTAACGTTTTATGGTCTTATTTTCTGTTAATTTTGAACTGAGTTTTTTTTGGGTTTCTTAATTATGAGTTCGTATTTCTTTTACATGGTTTCTTCGTTTTATTTGGTTGTGTTCTGAGTAGTTTTTAATTCGTATTCAGCTTTGCCTTGCTAGATAAACCAAATAACTATTATCCGAGGAAAGAGGTTATATCAAGTGTTCCTCGGAATTTCCTCGGTATTTCTTTAAAAATAAAAATAAATAAGTTCAATGGTAGTCTGTTTCCGAGTCATCATCACCAGATGAATCTGAATCTGGATCTTCGTGAAACTCTCCAATCACTGGTTCATCCTCTACGTGAACGACGGCTTCCTCTCCAAAGTCGGTTAAATCGACTACAAGGCCAACTCCAGCTAAATCTTCTGCTGCACTTAAGTTGCCGGATGTGCTTGGTTGTAGTGGGTCTTCCAGCTCAGAACTTCCCTGAACTCGGCCTCTCGGGTTGAGTCTTGTAACAGTAACCCATGGATCATCTCTGTTCCTTACCCGGGGGTACTTGATATAACAAACCTGTAACATTTAGAAAAATTATAAATTAATACACATGATGATGAATCATTCTGAATAATTAACATTTAATTACCTGATCGGCCTGAGAAGCAAGAATGAAAGGATCATAATATTGCAGCTTTCGCCTCGAATTTACTGATGTAACACCAAATGCATCTGTTCTCACACCTCGATCTGGGGTGTTGTCGTGCCAATCACAATAGAAAACAGTACAGCGCAATCCAACCATGCCCAAATACTTAATTTCCAAAATCTCATGTATGTGTCCGTAGTATACATCATCTCCTGATGCAGAACAAACGCCAGCATCATAAGTCGTACTCGAACGTCTCCTCTTCTGAGTTGTGAATGCATATCCTCGAGTACAAAATCTCGGATATGACTTCACAACAAAGTTTGGTCCAACGACCATCTCACGTATCCAATCGTCAAATGTTTCACCTCTGGCCAAACCAGCAGACACCTATTAATAGCACATATATATATATTATATCAATAAATGTGAATTAGTATAAATATGTGATAAAATATATTTTAAATTGTTTAAAGCACTCACATAAGTAAACATCCATCCACTAAATTCTCTCTGCTTCATTTCTTCTAGTTCGTCCTCTGTGGCGTATCTATACTCGAACCGCTTTTCTGCCATGAAAATCCTGTATATGATGACAATAATGTAATTAATTAAGATTTAAATTTCAACTTGTTAAAATAAAAATTTGTAAGCTCATTTATTTACCTCTCATATTGAAGAACGTCTTCGCAGTTGGTGAGCAAATATGTTTGCAAATGACTGCGCTCCTGCTCAGTAAGTCGACGGTCCTTTGGTTTTCCGCTAAGTCGTCCAACATCTGTGAAAATGTCTGGAACCGTAACATGATATGCTGCCCGTTCGCCTCTATCATCATGCCGAGCAGGTCTTCTGTTTTTGGTCTGAACTTCTGCTGGAAAGTAGTACTCGGCAAAGTTTGAAGTTTCTTCATTGATCATCTGTGCGACTATAGAACCTTCCACCCTACTTAAATTTTTCACCATCTTCTTCAAATGGAACATATACCGCTCATACAGATACATCCATCTATACTGCACAGGACCACCAAGTTCCAATTCTCTTGCCAGGTGAATAACAAGATGCTCCATAACATCAAAAAATGAGGGAGGAAATATCTTCTCAAGGTTGCACTGAATCACGGCTATGTTAGTCTTCAAATTTTCAATACCTTCAAGAGTCACTGATCTCGTGCATAAATCGCGGAAGAAACCACTTATCCCTGCAATTGCTTCATGAACATTTCGTGGTAATAGTTCCTTGAAGGCGAACGGAAGGAGGCGCTGCATCATTACATGGCAATCGTGGCTTTTCAAGCCAGTAAACTTTCCTTCCTTTTGTCGATACAGTTACGCAAATTTGATGCGTAACCGTCTGGAAATTCCACATCGTTTGAAATCCAATCAAAGAACGCATCTTTTCCCGCTGCATCAAGTCGGTATATGGGAAAAGGAGCCCTACCATTTTCATCAACATGAAGTTCTGAACGAGCACATATATCGACTAAATCCAGTCTTGACTTCAAATTATCCTTTGTTTTACCTTGAACATTAAGGATCGTGTTCATGAGATTGTCAAAAAAGTTCTTCTCAATATGCATGACATCTAAATTATGCCTTAGCAGATGATCCTCCCAGTATGGCAGATCCCAGAAAATACTTTTTTTGTGCCAGTTATGTAGTTCTCCAACAGCATCTACCGGAAAACGCTCATGTCCACCGACTTCTGGCGTCCTTTCTGCACCAAAATCTCTTAGTTGTATCTTCAAATCTTTCCCACAAATTTCCGGAGGTGGACTGTCAAACACCCTCTTGTTCTTCGTAAACAAATTCCTACTCCTACGATATGGATGATCAGGTGGTAGGAATCTCCTGTGACAGTCAAACCAACACGTTTTCCTTCCGTGTTTTAGTTGGAAAGCATCAGTGTTATCTTGACAATATGGACATGATAGCCTTCCATGCGTTGTCCATCCAGACAACATACCATATGCTGGAAAATCACTTATTGTCCACATTAGTACTGCCCGCATTTGAAAGTTTTCTTTACACGAAACATCGTATGTTTCAGCACCTTGAGCCCATAGTTGTTGCAACTCATATATTAGTGGCTGAAGAAACACATCAAGTGATCTCTTAGGATGCTCTGGTCCGGGAACGAGAATCGAGAGAAACAAAAACTCTCGTCGCAAGCACAAGTTTGGGGGGAGGTTGTATGGTGTAAGAATGACGGGCCATAGAGAATATTGTCTTCCACTCTTGCCAAACGGACTAAAACCATCAGTACATAATCCAAGGTAGACATTTCTTCTCTCATACGCAAAGTCGGGATACTTTGATTGGAAATGCTTCCACGCTTTTGCATCTGAAGGATGTCTGATCTCACCATCTGTTGAGTGCTCCGCATGCCATCTCATTGGTTGCGCTGTGCGTTCAGACAGATACAACCTCTGCAACCTTTCCGTCAAAGGTAAATACCACATCCTTTTATATGGCACTGGAACTCTTCCACTCGTATCTTTATAACGAGGCTTTCCACAAAATTTGCATGTAACCCGCTGTTCATCCGCCCTCCAATAAATCATGCAGTTGTCGCTGCATACATCTATTACCTGATACGATAAACCAAGACCAGCTACGAGTTTCTGAACCTCGTAGTATGAACCAGGAGCTACATTATCCTCGGGTAGAATACCTTTTACAAAATCAGCAATCGCATCCACACAGTCTTCAGCCAAATTATAATCTGTTTTAATGCCCATCAATCTTGTAGCAGATGATAAAGCTGAATGACCATCTCTGCAACCTTCGTACAATGGTTGCTTTCCAGCATCCAACATATCATAAAATCTCCTAGCTTCTGCATTGGGTAAATCTTCCCCTCTAAAATGATCATTTACCATCTGCTCAGTACCTACACCATAATCTACATCCGTTCTAATTGGTTCTTCTAATCTAACCGCTGGCTGAGGTTCGCTAGTACTACCATGTTCATAATCAGTTTCCCCATGATGATACCAAATTTTGTAACTTCGTGTAAACCCACTCAAATATAGATGAGTCCAAACATCCCACTCTTTAATAACCTTTCTATTTTTACAATTAGAGCAAGGACATCTTAACTTACCTGTTTTTGCTTCCGGTTGTCGGTGAACTAACCCCATGAATTCGGTTATACCTCGTTGGTATTCTTCCGTAAGCAATCTCGTGTTCGGATCCAAATGAGGTCGATCGATCCAAGAACGAAAATAATTTGAAGAAGACATATTTTTTATGAATCAAATTCGTGTGTAAATAGAGTAAGAGGGAGGATGAAGATATGGAGTGAATGAAGAGGAAGAGGAGTGCTTGTTTATACAGATTAAATCCTGCCGACATACCGAGGAAATTTCGACGGAATTCCGACGGAAAAGGCTAGTTCGTCGGAATTTCCTCGGAATTTTGTAAAATCCCCCAACGGCTCTCCAACGGCTATAATATTTCCTCGGAATTCATCGGTTTTTTCCGAGGAACACATTGTTCCTCGGAATTTCCTCGGAATATTCCGACGGACTGAGGTTTCCTCGGAATTCCGTCGGTATATTCCGAGGAAATTCCGAGGAACCCCAATTTTGTGTTTCCTCGGAATTTCCTCGGAAATTTCTCTATATATTCCGAGGATTTCATTTTCCGTCGGAATGTCCGTCAGAATACCGCTGTTTTCTTGTAGTGGAGGCACCATCAAATCGGGATGAATCTCGGCGGGCATCGGAGGAGCCATCGGAGGAGGCACAGGAGGAGGCATCGTCGGAGGAGCCATCGGAAGAGGCACATGAGGTGCACTAGAAGAAGGCGACCGAGAGACTCTCTGAGAAGACTGAGTCTCGGGGACAGTCTCCGGACCCAAAGAACCGGGAGCTGAAGAAGATTCGGGAGCTGAAGAAGAACCTGGAGCTGAAGAAGACGGGTCTAAACGACTACCAGGCTCACCGAACATCTCTCTGTAATGGGGAGTAAGTCTGTTCTTTCGAATCGTCTGGAAAAAAAAATTAATTTTTAAAATTAACATCAACAGTAATTAACAAAGTCTATAAACCTATCTAAATTCCCTACACTAACCACCTAATCAACACTAATTAACATAAAATCCGTAAACCTATCTAAATTCTATACACTAACCACCTAATCTATCCTAAACTAATCAAATTAGAGAGGAATTAGAGAGACTTACCATTGCTACGAAATAGAGAGGAAGTGGAGAGGAAGCGGAGAGGAAGCGGAGAGGAATTTGAGACGAAATAAAGAGTGAGAGCTCGGGAGTATATATAAGAGACTACATGTCCTCGTAATGTCCTTGTAAAGTTACGAGGAATTACAAAGGCCCGCGTTTTACTATATGAGGAAATAGCGAGGCCCGCGTTTTACTATATGAGGAAATAGCGAAGCCCGCATTTTCAGATTACGAGGTCTTTACGACGATTCTGCATTACGTGGAATTAACGAGTCCTCCCTTTACGAGGAATTAGAGAGGCCCGCTTTTCTATAAATACCCACAAGTTTCCTTCTCAAATCACACACAAACTCACAAATCACACACTATCACAAATCACACACAAACTCACAAATCACACACTATCACAAATCACACACTATCTCAAATTAGAAAGATTTGAAAAAAAAGAGAGGAGAAGAAAGATATTGGAACACATGTGGGCTAGACTTATGTAGGTCTCGCCACATGTGATTCCAATATTTTTCTTCTCTTCTCTTTTTTTTCTAGTTTTTATTCTACGAGGAATTAGCAAGGCACGCGTTTTCCGATTACGAGGTATTTACGACGATTTCCTCTTACGTGGAATTACCGAGCACCGCGTTCTTTATTTTTTTATTTCGTCGTTATTTCTTCGTTAAAGTACGAGTTGTTTACGACGATTTCTGCTTACGTGAAATTAACAAGTCCCGCATTTTTATTTTTAGGGTTCGTCGTAAGTTCCTCGTTACCATACGAGGAAATAACGAGGATTATGTTTAAATCCCTAAAATCCGAAACTCAAAACCCCAAACCCCATCTTCCTTATCTTCTACTTCATATATTCCAAACCCCAAACCCATCTTCCCTTTAACCTCAATCTATTCTTTAACCTCAATCTATTCTTTCCATTCCAAACCCCAAATTCTAAAACCACAATTCCTTAACTTATAATCTCAATATATCTTATTTCTAAAACAAACACTCATTACTGTACAAAAAATCAAATACATCAATCGGATACATCGACATTCTCGTCATCACTAGATACATCATCATTTTCATTAAACTCGTCTTCAACAGCTTCGTCTGTGGCATCGTCGGTAAGATCTTCGTACTTGTGATTATACGGATCAATGAGAAGGATGTCATCAATTTCTTGTTATTTATTTGTTCTTCTTGCAATGGTGGTTCTTCTCCACTGATGATTCGTCCTCGAGGTGTAACTTTGATCACGGCTAACCAATTTATACTCGAATCTCTCATCCGAGGGTATGGAAGGAAGCTAACTTGGTCTGCTTGTGAAGCTAAGATGAAAGGCTCGAATTTGTTGTACCTTCGTCAACCGTTGACATCAACTACACCGAATTTGTTAAACCGAACACCTCTGTTGACGACGGGGTCAAACCATTCACATTCGAAGAGGACGCATTTCAGCTTCAATATCCCTGGGAATTCGACTTCAATAATCTTCGTCAAGATCGCGTAGAAATATGTTTCCCCTTTCACACATATTCCATAGTTCCTGGTTGCCCGCTGTCTACCATACTCATATGTGTGAAAAGTATAGCCTCGTGTGAAATACTATGTGATGTGGTGACCTTTACAAGTGGAGATTGAATTACTTCGTGTAACCACTTAGGATAATCTGCATCGTCGTCATAATCAACCTGCAAAAATAAAGAGAACGTTGAAATACAGATCATTTATGAAAAAGAGTTTGAGTTAATACATGATTCTTCAATCACTTAATAAAGTGTTGATCTTTCCTTTTGTCTACGTCACTTGTGGATATACCTGGAAATGTTTATTCGACTTGAGAAACAAATAGGCTGTAAAATCACATTTTATATTAATTAATCTTTCTTAATTATATACTTATATGTGTTTAGAAGTGTCCAAATATGTTACCTTTCAAAATAACGCATCAATGGATCCTCGCAATTGAGTAGAATATAGGTGTGTGCACTATGAGCGTCTTGTTCACTCGACCACCAAACCTCTATTGATTTCCCACCGAGTCGCCCAATCTGGCTAAAGATGTCTGGAACATCAGCAACTGCATATGTTGGCGCAACACCACCATCATCATATCTTCTTGGAGCTCTTCTCTGGGTACGTACTTTTGACGCAAAGTAGTACGATGTGAAGTGAGAAACTTCTTCCGTCAAACTTCCAGCAATTATAGAACCTTCAACTTTGGCGAGGTTCTTTGCTTTTCCCTTTAAATATTTCATGGCTCGCTCATACTGATACATCCATCCGTAATGTATAGGTCCACGAAGCAATGCCTCATATGAGAGGTGGACAGATAGATGCTCCATGACGTCAAAAAATCCCGGAGGAAATATCTTCTCCAAGTTGCACAATAAGATGGGAATGTTCTCCGGAAGTTGTTCTACAACTTCTTCTTTAAGAGTGTTTGTGCTCAGATCCCTAAAAAATGCTCCAATGCCTATTTTATATTCTAAAAACAATTAAACACATTATTAGTCATATATTATTGCAAACTAAACCATTATAATATTACTGCGCTATAATATACTACCTGCAAGTGCTTTATCTACGTTTGTTGGAAGTAGCTCCGCAAATGCAAAAGGCAGTAATCGTTGCATAAAAACATGACAATCATGACTCTTCATCCCGGAGAACTTTTGACCCTTTTCAACACATCTAGAGAGATTTGAAACATACCCATCGGGGAACTTCACTTTTGATGCCACCCACTTGAACAACACCGACTTTTTTTTTAAGACAATCTGAATATCGGAACGGCAACTTGTCCATTGCTTTTTATATGTAACTCACTTCTTGAGCAAATATCCGGCAAGTCCAACCTCAATTTTATGTTGTCTTTTGTCTTCCCTGGGACATTCAATATTGTATTCATGATGTTCTCAAAGAAATTGTTCTCTATATGCATCACATCGAGGTTGTGGCACAGAAGAAGATCCTTCCAATATGGCAACTCCCAAAATATACTCTTCTTGTGCCAATTGTGATGAACACCGTAAGAATCAGGCATATTACGAGGGACATGCCAATTACCACCACAACGAACTGTTTCGTTAGCTCCGTAGTAGTCGATTTGCGCTTCAATTTGTTCTCCAGTTAGATATGGAGGAGGAGTGTCTCTCACAACCCTTTTGTGCCTAAACAAATTCTTGTTTCTTCGGTACGGGTAGCCAATGGGAAGAAATCGACGGTGACAATTGAACCAACTTGTCTTCCTACCATTCTTCAGTTGAAACGCATCTGTCGTTCCATTACTATATGGACAACTAATCTCCCATGTGTAGTCCATCCAGACAACATCCCATAGGCAGGAAAGTCACTTATGGTCCACAAATGCATTGCTCGCATCGTAAAATTTGTCTTTGTTGAGCAGTCATACGTCCTCACCCCTGTTGACCACAAATCCTTCAACTCTTTTATCAGTGGTTGTAGGAAAACATCCAGAGACCTTTTTGTATGGTTCGGACCAGGTATTAATATGGTCAAGAATAGCAACTCCCGCTGCATGCACAGCTCCGGTGGCAGGTTGCATGGCGTAAGAAAGACTGGCCACAATGAATGTTGTCTCCCTGACATTCCGAATGGACTAAATCCATCTGTGCATAATCTGAGATACACATTCCGACTATTGCTAGCGAAATCCGGATGTACTTTGTTAAAATGTTTTCAGGCTCTTGCATCTGATGGATGAGTCATCTCACCATCCGTCTGAGTATGCTCGGCATGCCATCTCATCTTTCCAGCAGTCTGCTCTGATTGGTACAATCTTTTCAATCTGTCTGTAATTGGTAGGTACCACATCCTTTGGTACGGTACCCTATTACGTCCCTGTCCTTGCGGCTTGAATCGTGGCTTCTTGCAGAATCGACATTCTTCTAACTTTTCATCATCTCCCCAGTAGATCTTGCAGTTGTCGATGCAAACATCTATCATCTCCGAAGGCAACCCAAGACTATAAACCAGTTTCTGAATCTCATAATAAGAATCAGCAGACACATTGTCTTCCGGCAAATACTCTTTAAAAAAGTCTGCCCATTCATTCATGCAACTTTCAGTTAGATTGTGATCAGTTTTAATATTCATCATTCTAGCAGCCAACGACAATTTAGAGAGACCTTCTCTACAACCACTGTAAAGTGGCTGATTCACCGCGTTTAACATTTCATAAAACTTTTTTGCATTTATATTAGGTTCTTCATCTTCACATGAGCTACGAATGCATAAGCTACCATATCATGAACCCTATCATAATCTACCATCTCCTCCTGATGGTAACTATGTTCATTATGCAAATGATGATCAACCGGTTCTTTCTGGAAATTGCTATTACTACTACTAGCTTCATTCTGATCATAATTATAACCTTCCCCTTGTTGAAACCAGATATAGTAATTTGGCGTGAAACCTCTATTTATTAAATGCTTCCAAACATTTTCACGGTTTGCCAATTTCGAATTGTTGCATTTTCGACAAGGACAAAACATCTTACCACTTTCTTGGGCGAGCGGTGTCGAATCTGCTTGATGCATAAATGTCTCCAGCCCCGCAAGGTATTCTTTCGCCACTCTCCCGTTAGCATCTCTATGCATATACATCCACTTCCGCAACTCGAAAATATTCCTGGAGCCCGCCATTTTTTTCTTTCACATTTTTCTTTTTTGGTGTGTTTAAAATGATGTTAAAACGTCCATATTTATAGGAAACTTTCGAATCTGGTAGGTGTAATTTTCCTAGGAATTTACGACGAAAATTAGTTAGGTGGCCGGAAAAAAAACGTGTTACAACTATATTTTCCTCGCTGAGTACACGTAATTATTTCCTCGTAAAGAACACGCTAATTTTACGTCGAATTTACAAGGAAAGCGTATTTCCTCGTAAAAGCCACGTCACTTTACACCGACTTTACGACGAAACGGTTTCATCGTTAATTTACGAGGAAATAACGCTGAATTTACTTTTCCACGTAATTTCCTCGTAAACTTGACGTAATTTACGAGGATTACTTTTCCTCGTTAATTTTCGTCGTTAAGCTTGTGTTTTCTTGTAGTGAGGCTTCCATGCAACATAAATTAAAGCTCAACTAAAGAAAATTAAAAAATACTTAAATCTTTGATAATGAGAATTAAATTGCATTTGAACAAAAAAAAAAATGGAGGTTCTATATGCTTCGGTGGAAATAAATATTGGCCTAAACTCAAAAACTATTAATGTTGGGCCTTGTAAAATTTAGTTAGTCGATCTAAATCCCCAAAAAGGTGCACTTAAGATTAATCCGCTGCCGCGCTTCGAACCCGGATGCATACAAGAAGCGGGGGCAGAAGCGAACTTCTCATAATCAGCCAAATATGCTACAGCGAACCTTGCATCATGTTGCAACTCCAATCATATTTAATTATTAAATAAAACTCACATCGGCCTTAATAATGCCTGTTACACTAAACTGTTTATTAAACTCACTAAGAGCTGTTGTATAAAGCCGACAATATGCTCAAGAGAAAAACGCGGAAAAACAATTACTATCTATGCTATTATTTGAGAAGTGAATTCGTTGATTTGTCATGTCCACCATAATATTAGGTAATTTTGCTGGTTTGTCAAGTTTTTATTAGGTTTTAACTAAATCATTGATTTATTATTAGTTTTTAGTTGAGTCACTAATTTATTAATTTAAAACACCCTTATTGAATCTTAAATATAATTTAAAAAAAAAGTTTATTTTAATAATATTAAATTTATATGTTATATTAAATATTTAGTTAATTATTCTTATTTATCATATTTTTATTAGATTTTAGACTTTTAGCTAGGTTATTGATTTATTATGGTGATTTTACTTTATATTAATAAGAGAGGAAATAATTAAGAATATATTCATGCTACAGTTAAAAGCAGGGGATGAGACAATTTGCGCACAAACACGACCAAATTCTTCTTTAAGACGCGTGTCCGTGATATTGACATTCGAAAGGTAAAACTGTCATATTGTACTACATACCATATAGTATAGTCATATAAATGATTAATTTAGTTACGGGGTTGAATTTCATCCATTACGTGACTATAATATATATGATTATGATATAGTATGGAATACTCGACACAAACACATAAGCTTTCCATTTCTGTGTATGCCCACAATACCTAATTAATTGAGGGGTCAAAGTTAGTGTGATAGCTTGAGAATGTTATACTAAACTATATTATATCTATTAAATAGATATGAATGAACAATCTATTTATGCCAATAGTACATCACGAAGAGGAAGAATAAGAGAAAGCGAAAGAAAAGAGAGATGAAAAAGAAGACGAAGGGAAAAAGGGATAAAACACAAAAAGAGAGAAAGTTATAGTCTTATATATATATATGAAAGTTTTCGAGCATTTTTCTTAAACTCGGAAAAAGAGATCGTAAAAAGACAATTCTACTCTATTTTTCAAATAGAATAAACCAAAAAGTACTAAATTTGAATGTGAAAGCTGAATGTTAAAAATCATGCAACTTATGAAAAAATACAATTTGTAGAGGGATTGAAGGGTGTTGCCATGAATGATGGAGGAGAAGAACTACCACGAAAGGTGGAAGAGGAAAAGGAAGATATGTTGGGAAGATATAAGGAGATTATGAGTGGCGATGGTGGAGAAGTAGAAGCTGGTGGTGGTGATGAGACAACTGAACGTGGCGATACTACATGTAGAATCTTTTGTAGTAACTGATGGTGATGGAAGAGGAGGAGGAGGAGGAGGAGGAGAAAGAGGAGGAGGAAGAGGAGGACAAGTCGTGGAGATGATGTAACAATACATGTTGCGTTGTATGATTTTATGTTTATCAAATGGAATAGTACAACGTAACGTGTACTGTTCATCTTTTCCAATAGTTATACGCATTTTCTATTTCTCAATCCAAATATATCGAAAGTAGTAAAATTGTAAAACCAAACAAAAATATGAAGAAAAGTGATCAGACACGGTTGTTGGATCAGATGATTGCACAACATGTGAAATATCACTTTCCAAGAATTTCATAAAACTTGTAAATGAATATGGGATAAAAGAAAGAGAACAAAAATCAATATAAATTTTGGAAAAGAAAAAATAGTTTCAGAAGAATGAGATCAACGATGTAAGTGAGAGTGAGAATGTAATAGTGGGATGAATGACATTTTTTGTCTTTATACATATTATAGAAGAATATCATAACCAAAGAATTATTATGGTTATAAACTTCATTTTAGGTATTGCAATGTATATGCATTCCAATTTCTCGATTTATTATTAGTTACTAACTTATTCACTAATTTATTAATTAAACAATACTCTTAATGAGTTTTATATATAATTTAAAACTAATTTTATTTTAATAGTATTAAATTTATATGTTAAATGTTATATTAAATAATTTATCATAAAATGATATAATATAATTATAAAAAAACATATTTAAAAGAAGGATAATTTTTATATATATAGTGTTGCTATCTGGAAACAATATTTTTATGATAAAGTTAAAAACAATTAAGATACCAAACAATTTATAATTAAATATTAGTCAAAAACATTTATATAAAGATATTTTCTAAACTATTTTTAAGATATGAGTGTTTTAATAAAAGTTAACACAATAATAAGAATATATTATGATGAAAAATATTTGACATATATAAATACTTTGATCTTTGATTTAACTATTTGAAAATATTTTTTATTTAATAAAAAGATTATGTCCGCATGTGCGGACAAAATACCTAGTATAACATTGTTTTGGAACACATCTATATAATTAAAAGAGTGTAATACTTTCATAACTATATTTATCTATTAGTCTTATGACGTATTCTTCTCGCGGCAAAAATAGGAACAATTGCACGTTTCGACCATTATGTCTCTCTGATTTTACCCAAAACGCCCAAAAGGTTTGAATACCGCAAAGCTCTCTCTCTCTCTCTCCCTCTCTTTGGTTGCACATATTCTCTGTTTTTAGTAAGATATGAAGAAATAGTTGACCACCTGTCAAACTCAGACTCAAAGTTCAAGTTTGTCTGAGCTCTTGTTTGGTCTTATTAGGCTGAAAACGCCGATGTGTCTTAATGTTCTCTGTTGACATAAACTCTGATATGTACACATGTAACTTTCTCCAAGCAACCATCACAACATACATGCAGTTATAGAGAAGATCCGGTTTAAACCGGACAGGACTCAAAAGCGGTGGGTATAACCGGGTACGAGGCAAAGTGTAGCGACCGTGTTCCGAAGATCGATGTTAGGATGATCTGAGGACTGACTGGCCGAACT
Organism: Brassica napus; assembly: GCF_020379485.1. Lineage (NCBI taxonomy): Eukaryota > Viridiplantae > Streptophyta > Magnoliopsida > Brassicales > Brassicaceae > Brassica > Brassica napus. Next base: position 25,225,662 of record NC_063452.1, read on the forward strand.
GTGAGAACGTACTGAATGGATTGGATGATGCTGGAAAGAGCTGATCAGAGTTCGAAAGACTTTCCGTGGGTGGATGGGAGAACTTGGATCGGCGCCTGATTAGTAGCGACTAGAGCGGAACCATGTACCCGATTAAAGCTAGGAACGGATCTGTTTTTGAGCCAACAAAGCTCCATCAGTCGGTCTTACGCTCGGGTTATTGGACAGGCCGTTCGGTTTGTTGAAACTCAGGATGTTCGGGCAACTCGATGAAAATCCAGGCAAAGCGGAATTTTCGGACAGCGATGGTCGGATCCGGACAAGTGTTGTTGGATTCGGACAATACGGTTGAACTGGTTGGCTAGACAGCGATTGTCTGAAATCAGACAAGACAGTTAAGACTGTCGGCTAAGCTGAGATGAGCTGATTCAGTAGTATCAGTCTGATTCGGACAAGGCGGTTAGAGTTGTCGACTCGATCAGTCAGCTCTAGCTCGATTTTTGTCTAAGTAAAACTGGTGGGAACAGTTAAAGTCCGAAAAGGGGAAAAACTCGCGCTGGAACGCTTTGGAGCGCGGGGTGGCGGTTACGGATTAAGAGCCGCGAGTAAAATAAACGGGAATGGTTAACTTGGCAGTTTTTCGGGCCTAAACCGCCCAACTGCCCATTTTAATCGTCTCCTTTGTTTTATTTCGCCATTTCTGTACGGAAAACAAAAAGAAAGAATCAGAGAGAAACTCAGAAGGAGAAAAGTCTGATTAAGAGAGAGTTTTCGATATTTGGCTGGATTGATCAAGTCCGAGTCAAGAACGATCGTCTGTGGGGTGAATCCGACTGTCTGAGCGTTCAAATATCCGACGGAAACCGCTCAAGAGGTGTCAGAAGAAACCGAATCAAACAGAACAAACCGACTCTAAGAAAAAGGTGAGTGTGTGACCGTAGCCTATCGTACTGAATCGTAGTCTGATTGATAGGAATGTTCTATGTACTGATTGCTTGTCTAATTCGAATTATCTGCTAAGTTCTGGCTTGGTCCGAACAGTCGGTTCCTTCCATCGACGCATCTGGATCAGATCATGCGCCTAGAGCCGTATTGGCCTGCTAGGGCTTGATTGAATCTGATGGCGCTTTGGCTTGGAACGATTGGGTCGGCTAAGTAACTGACTGATGACAAGCATGTCCGTTTATTGACTGATTGACTCGATTGCTTTACTTGGCTGAGTGGGACGGAATGACCGCTCTCACTAAGCATACTGTTTGCTTATGCCTCCTTGTTTGGATGCAGATCAGGACCAGACCCGAAAGGGTAAAGACATAGCTTGATCGCGGGACAAGGGCAGGAAGGAAGGATGGTGGGTTTGGGTAGATATAGGACGAGATTAACATGTAATAGCCTATAGCGAACTGACTTGTTAACTCGAACCTCAGATTATCTATTCAAATCATATTATGCTTTACTTGACTGTCTGAAAAAGAACGAACACTCTGAAATAATTCTAAGTAAGGAAAAATTTGAAAATGGCCCAAGTCTGATCGAGGAAGTCGAGCCAGACTCGTACTGATGTTACGAAAAAATGGGTCGGGTCTTTTCAAGTGGTATCAAAGCGGAGTCGAGTTCTAGGACAATCTAAGTATAGTGGGTTATTGGGGCAAACCATCCTTCCAAGCCTGCCGTCTCGCGGTAAATTCTGTGTTCCGTGTCCTGATCCCAAGTTAGTTTTGACTAACTTGTATGTGATCTTGTTGTAGATGGCAAAAAGTAACCGTAACACAATAAGGACTGTGAATGAGACTGTTGAGGGGTCTGCGAGCAACGTGGCCAGGAATGAAGCTGGTACGGATGAGGCTCGGAATGCTGCTCAGAATGCAGCGAATTTGAACAATGCTGCAGCGGCTGGTGCTGCTGCTGGAGCTGCTGCTGCTCCGGTTGGATTGGAAGCCGTTTTGGCTATCTTGGCGCAAGTCTTGGCAAGATTGCCTGCTGCGGTGGCACCTCCAGTGGCTCCACCTGTTGCGGAGGAAGTGGAGAACGTGGTGCTTGAAGGAGAGGAGGCACACGTTGTTAGGAATCCGTCTTACCTCAAGGTTATGGACCACATGCAGAAACTGGGAACAAAGTTCTTTTCGGGTGGTTCCAAACCAAAGGAAGCAGATCAATGGATTGACAGGATAGGGCGGAACTTTAAGTCAATCCGTTGTCCTCTTGCTTACAAGAAGGACATTGCTGTCCACTACTTGGACGGTGATGCGCACCTTTGGTGGCGAGGTGTAGCGGCTCGGATTGGTGCTGAGCAGTGCACGTGGGCCAACTTTAAGACCGAATTCCGTGGGAAGTATTTTCCGCCGGAAGCATTTGATCAGCTTGAGGGAGCTTTTCTCAGACTGGAACAGGGAACTACGACTGTAAGGGAGTATGAAGCGGAATTCAACAGCCTCAAGAAGTATGCTGGGCGTGAGGCTGAGTCGGAAATTTCCTTGGTCCGCAAATTCATGCGCGGACTCAGGGTTGATCTCCGAACTCGTTGTAAGATCCGCAACTATGATATTGTGGCCGAACTGGTGGAAAAGGCCGCAGAACAGGAAGCTGGAATCAGTGAGGAAGCCAAGGTGTTTGGCACAGTGGCGCATGTCCATCCTGGTAAGCATGCGGGAAAGAATCAAAAGCCGGTGAAGGCTGGCTCTTCCAGCAAGCCGAATGCAACAGGTCGCAGTGCGTGTTCGACTTGTGGGAAGATGCACTCTGGTGTCTGCCGTGCTGCTACGGGAGCTTGTCACCGTTGCGGAAGTATGGATCACAAGGTGCGTGATTGCCCTGAGGAAGATCTAAGGCCGAAGATCCGGAACAAGGGTGCTGGGGAACGTGTGTGCTACAACTGCGGTGAAACGGGGCACTACAAGAATCAGTGTCCGAAGGACGCACAATCTGCTGGGAAGCGTCCGAGTGATGGGCCTCAGCCGGCGGCAAAGAGGCAGGCCATCATGCCGTGGGTGTACACAATCGGTGATGAGTCGATGGACCCAAGCACGTCTCGTCCGATCACTGGTGAGTCATCCTATCTTTCACCTTTGCCTTAAGAATTTCTGTGTGAAATTGCTTGCTTGTAGAGTAGGTCCTTAGTGTTCCGGGTGAATATGTAGGGACCTTAGTCATGGGTGGAGTGGTAACCCATGTTCTGTTTGATTCTGGTGCATCTCACTGCTTTGTGCAACCCGAGATGATTGGAATTGGGGAATTTCAGAAAGAACCAGAAGAAGAAGTAAAAGTGGTTCGGGCAGCTGGTGGTCAGATCATGTACACTTCAGGGAAAATCCAAAACGTCTCTGTGATGATTGGAGGAGTGAACATGCCAGCTGACTTGGTCGTTTACCAAGTGAAATCATACGATGTGATCCTTGGAATGGATTGGCTGAGCAAATACAAGGCACATCTTGATTGTCATCGTGGCCGAGTTCAGTTTGAGATAGGCAATGGAAAGCTTGTCTATCAAGGGGTCAGACCGACCAATGGGAGTCTGATCATTTCAGCACTTCAAGCAGAAAGAATGCTGGAAAAAGGATGTGAGGCTTATCTGGCTTCAATCACAACTGTGGAAGTCGGACCTGATGCTGAGTTGGAAGGGATTCCGATTGTAAAGGAGTATGATGACGTGTTCGAATCCTTGACAGGATTACCACCGGACCGTTCTGATCCTTTCACGATTGAGCTTGAGCCGGGCACAAAGCCAATCTCGAAAGCTCCGTACCGGATGGCTCCGGCTGAAATGGCAGAACTTAAGAAACAGTTAGATGAACTGATGGAGAAAGGGTTTGTGCGCCCAAGCAGTTCACCTTGGGGCGCACCGGTTCTGTTCGTGAAGAAGAAAGATGGTAGCTTCAGGCTATGCATTGATTACAGGGGGATTAACAGAGTCACAGTGAAGAACAAGTACCCTCTTCCAAGGATTGACGAGTTATTGGACCAACTCCGAGGTGCTACTTGTTTCTCCAAGATTGATTTAGCTTCGGGATACCATCAGATTCCGATTGCTGAAGAGGATGTCCGTAAGACAGCCTTCAGATCGAGATACGGCCACTACGAGTTTGTGGTCATGCCCTTTGGATTGACCAACGCCCCTGCAGCTGTTATGAAGATGATGAATAACGTTTTCAGAGACTACCTGGATGAATTCGTTATAGTCTTCATAGACGACATCTTGATCTACTCAAAGAATCAGGAAGAGCACAAGGACCATCTGAGAATGGTTTTGGATAAGCTGCGGGAACATAAGTTGTTTGCCAAGCTCAGCAAATGCAGTTTTTGGCAAAGAGAAATTGGTTTCTTGGGTCATGTGGTCTCGGACAAGGGAGTGTCTGTGGACCAAGAGAAGATCAAGGCCATTGCGGACTGGCCCAGACCAAAGAACGCAACAGAGATCAGGAGTTTTCTCGGACTGGATGGATACTACCGACGGTTTGTTAAGGGATTTGCCAGCATGGCTCAACCGTTGACAAAGTTGACCGGGAAAGATGTTCAGTTCGTGTGGACAGAAGGCTGTGATGTGAGTTTCAGCAAACTCAAGATGATGTTGACGACTACTCCAGTATTGGCTCTTCCAATGGACAACGAGCCATACGTGGTGTACACAGATGCATCCAAAGTGGGACTTGGGTGCGTATTGATGCAGCAAGGCAAAGTGATCGCGTATGCGTCTAGACAGCTAAGGAAACACGAAGGGAACTATCCAACACACGACTTAGAGATGGCTGCTGTCGTGTTTGCCCTGAAGATATAGCGGTCTTATCTCTATGGTGCCAAGGTCCAAGTCTTCACGGACCATAAGAGCTTGAAGTATATCTTTACTCAACCAGAGCTGAACCTTAGACAGAGGCGTTGGATGGAACTGGTTGCGGATTACGACTTGGATATTGCCTACCATCCGGGAAAGACAAATCTGGTCGCGGATGCCTTGAGCCGGAAGAGAGTAGCTTCGGCTTCAGAGAAAGACATGGAGGAACTAGTTCACATGGTTGGAACCTTACGACTAGCTGCCTTGACTGACGAAGTGGAACCGTTGGGTCTTGGTGCAGCGGATCAGGCGGACTTGTTGTCCCGAGTTCGCCTTGCACAGGAAAAGGATGAAGATCTGATCAAAGCTTCCAAGAACGAGAAAACGGAGTTTCAGACTTCAAACAATGGGACGACTCTGGTTAACGGCCGAGTGTGTGTTCCTAACGACAAAGGATTGCGGGATGAGATCCTGAAGGAGGCACACCAGTCAAAGTTTTCGATACATCCAGGAGCCAATAAGATGTACCGAGACTTGAAGAGATACTATCATTGGGTTGGAATGAAGCGTGATGTTGCAAAAATGGGTAGCTGGGTGCCCAATCTGCCAAATGGTTAAGGCAGAAAATCAAGTTCCGAGTGGACTACTTCAGAGTTTACCCATCCCAGAATGGCCTTGGGATAAAATCACGATGAACTTCGTGACTGGCTTGCCAATCAGGAACGGCAAGGACGCTATCTGGGTGATAGTGGACAGATTGACCAAGTCCGCACACTTCTTGGCTATCAACAAAACAGACAATGCAGCGGTGCTAGCCAAGTTGTACGTGGAACAGATCGTCAGACCTCATGGAGTTCCGGTAAGCATAGTGTCAGACCGAGACTCCAAGTTTTATTCGGCCTTCTGGAGAGCTATGCAGAAGTCGATGGGGACCAAGGTCCATATGAGTACAGCATATCATCCGCAAACGGATGGACAGTCAGAGAGGACAATCCGAACACTTGAAGACTTACTGCGATCTTGTGTTCTGGATTGGGGAGACAAATGGGATCAGTACTTGCATCTGGCTGAGTTTTCTTACAACAACAGCTATCATGCAAGCATTGGAATGTCGCCTTACGAGGCATTGTACGGACGTCCGTGTAGGACACCGTTATGCTGGACCCAAGTGGGGGAGCGCAACATATTTGGCCCAGATTTTATAGAAGAGACAACTGAAAGAATCCGAGTCTTGAAACTGAAGATGAAAGAGTCTCAGGACAGACAGAAGAGTTATGCAGACAGACGCAGAAAAGACCTTGAGTTCGAAGTAGGGGACATGGTATATCTCAAAACCGTCACCTACAAAGGCAATGATCGATCCTCAAAGAATGCCAAGCTGAGTCCAAGATACATGGGGCCGTACAAGATCCTGGAAAGGATTGGAAAGGTCGCCTACAAACTGGAGCTGCCCTCATCGATGGCTCAGTTCATAACGTGTTCCATGTATCTTTGCTGCGAAAATGCATAAGGAATCAAGACAACGTGGTTCCTGAACCACCATCTGACTTGAGAGAGAACCTTACTGTAGAGGGACGACTAGTCTGGATCATTGGAAGAAAAACCAAACCTGAAGGCAGAAAGAATATCAAAATGATCCAAGTCGTTTGGGACTGCGATGGAGAGGAAGAAACGACTTGGGAGCCAGAGGCGAGAATGAAAGCTGAATTTCCAAAGTGGTTTGACAAACTCACGGAAGATTCAGGAAGAAAGACTCGAGGACGAGTCTGAGCCAAGTGGGGGAGAACTTGTAGCGACCGTGTTCCGAAGATCGATGTTAGGATGATCTGAGGACTGACTGGCCGAACTGTGAGAACGTACTGAATGGATTGGATGATGCTGGAAAGAGCTGATCAGAGTTCGAAGGACTTTCCGTGGGTGGATGGGAGAACTTGGATCGGCGCCTGATTAGTAGCGACTAGAGCGGAACCATGTACCCGATTAAAGCTAGGAACGGATCTGTTTTTGAGCCAACAGAGCTCCATCAGTCGGTCTTACGCTCGGGTTATTGGACAGGACGTTCGGTTTGTTGAAACTCAGGATGTTCGGGCAACTCGATGAAAATCCAGGCAAAGCGGAATTTTCGGACAGCGATGGTCGGATCCGGACAACTGTTGTTGGATTCGGACAATACGGTTGAACTGGTTGGCTAGACAGCGATTGTCTGAAATCAGACAAGACAGTTAAGACTGTCGGCTAAGCTGAGATGAGCTGATTCAGTAGTATCAGTCTGATTCGGACAAGGCGGTTAGAGATATCGACTGGATCAGTCAGCTCTAGCTCGAGTTTCCTCTAAGTAAAACTGGCGGGAACAGTTAAAGTCCGAAAAGGGGAAAAACTCGCGCTGGAACGCTTTGGAGCGCGGGTGGCGGTTACGGATTAAGAGCCGCGAGTAAAATAAGCGGGAATGGTTAACTTGGCAGTTTTTCGGGCCTAAACCGCCCAACTGCCCATTTTAGTCGTCTCCTTTGTTTTATTTCGCCATTTCTGTACGGAAAACAAAAAGAAAGAATCAGAGAGAAACTCAGAAGGAGAAAAGTCCGATTAAGAGAGAGTTTTCGATATTTGGCTGGATTGATCAAGTCCGGGTCAAGAACGATCGTCTGTGGGGTGAATCCGACTGTCTGAGCGTTCAAAGATCCGACGGAAACCGCTCAAGAGGTGTCAGAAGAAACCGAATCCAACAGAACAAACCGACTCTAAGAAAAAGGTGAGTGCGTGACTGTAGCCTATCGTACTGAATCGTAGTCTGATTGATAGAAATGTTCTATGTACTGATTGCTTGTCTAATTCGAATTATCTGCTAAGTTCTTGGTTGGTCCGAACAGTCGGTTCCTTCCATCGACGCATCTGGATCAGATCATGCGCCTAGAGCCGTATTGGCCTGCTAGGGCTTGATTGAATCTGATGGCGCTTTGGCTTGGAACGATTGGGTCGGCTAAGTAATTGACTGATGACAAGCATGTTCGTTTATTGACTGATTGACTCGATTGCTTTATTTGGCTGAGTGGGACGGAATGACCGCTCTCACTAAGCATACTGTTTGCTTATGCCTCCTTGTTTGGATGCAGATCAGGACCAGACCCGAAAGGGTAAAGACATAGCTTGATCGCGGGACAAGGGCAGGAAAGAAGGATGGTGGGTTTGGGTAGATATAGGACGAGATTAACATGTAATAGCCTATAGCGAACTGACTTGTTAACTCGAACCTCAGATTATCTATTCAAATCGTATTATGCTTTACTTGACTGTCTGAAAAAGAACGAACACTCTGAAATAATTCTAAGTAAGGAAAAATTTGAAAATGGCCCAAGTCTGATCGAGGAAGTCGAGCCAGACTCGTACTGATGTTACGAAAAAATGGGTCGGGTCTTTTCACAAAGCCCATAAATACCAAGAGAAAAGAGTGAGTCTTTGTGTTGAAGAAACACAAGATGTATGTGATTGAGAGCAAAACAGCAGCTATAGGATGTATGATACTTTCGTTATGTTGTTTGGGAAGTTGGCCTGCGATTTTGACTCTTTTGGAGAGAAGAGGTCGTCTTCCTCAACATACTTTTCTTGATTTCACAACCGCTAACCTCTTGGCCGCGATCGTGATCGCATTTACACTCGGTGAGGTTGGAAAAAGCACGTTTCAAATGCCTGACTTCACCACTCAGCTCCTTCAAGTTTGGTCTCATCTTCTTTAGATTCCTTAATTACATAGGCCACGCCATTTTTGCGTTTGTGATTGTTTTATTGAAGGAATCACTTGTGTAGGATAATTGGCCGTCGGTGTTGCTTGCGGTCGTTGGCGGTGTGCTTTTAAGCGTTGGGAATTTAGCGACTCAATACGCTTTAGCGTTTGTCGGTTTACCGGTTACCGAAGTTATAACCGCAAGCATCACCGTTGTCATTGGTATGTTTCCTCTTTCACCTAAAAACGCCTCAATTGGTTCAACGCCATCTCCGCGTTTGCGTTAAGGTGGTGAAATTAAATTTTTATAAATAAAGTAGACTTTGGTCTCTATTCCTTGCGCCACGTCACAATGGAGGGAGGGGCAAATCGCGCCACGTAAGCGCTCAACTTAAACTTCTCGGAATGGGCCTACGACCAGTGCCGTCCCATACTTTTGGGAGGCTTAAAGCCTGAAAAAAAATGTGGCCTCCAATACAAAAATTTGTGGTGCAAAAATAATCAATTGGTGACAATTCGTCATGTGAGAGTGTTGTTAAAGGGTGAGGTCTTGGGTTCGAGTAACGCCAAGCGCACCAATAAACTATATGGGAGAGTCAGTGAAGACTCACATGTGAGAGGTTAGGATCGGTGCTCTGCAGGGCCAGTCTGGAGCCTATGAAACATGTAGTTACCATGGGGCAGGTTGTTACAATAAGTGAAAATACCTAGGAATTTTGCTAGAGAAAGGTTCGAACTAGTAGCCAAAAGGTTAAATTTTGGATTACTTCACCATTAAACCAAACAAATATTTTGAAAAATGTGGCCTTCTAATCACACTTTTATTTTGTGCCTAAATCAAATGCTTTATGTGCCTTATAGAAGGAACGGGCCTGCCTACGACGACAATGAAATAGTTAGTAGTCTAATGTTTTCTCCACCTGCGTTTCCGCTATTCCTGTTGAGATTCCCTGCAACCCTCAGACAACAGCTTCAGGTTTCTGTAAGGCTTAGCCTAGACGATGAGACGGTTGTCTATACTTCTAACTATTAAATCAGTCCTTCAATCTCTCTCACAGCGATGAATTCAATAGCTTCCTTCCCAAAAGTTCCGATGAAATCCCTGAAAAAACATTATATAATAACCGTCTGAGAAATCTCCAAATCCAGCTTCTTCAACAGAATATAATCTCTTTCTTACTACAAAACCTGCAACAATGGTATCGTACCGAATTTTTCTGATGTTAACAAAGGTCGTTGTTCCGATACCGTAGTCACACGCCTTCTGCTGAGTCTAGGAAGCCCGAGACATCAACAAAGGAGGGGGATGGGTGTTGACATGCTCCTTATTGATGAAAAGGTTTGTCTCTAAACCTGACAGCTTCTCATAGACTTGAAGACATCTAATTTTGTTTGCCTCTTCCCAGGAAACCCTTATCCAAGGGTCTATCAGCGAACATTGGCTTAACACATTCCGACATCTGCTGAGAGAAGGTGCAACTTATGAGATTAGCGGATTGATGTTTTAAGTAGCAACACGGAAATGAAGTTCTCAGATTCAAAAGAATCGATACACTTCACAAACTATACTACGTTTGTTGAGAGGACCGAATCACGTGCTTCAATTCCCTTGGAGCGCTTTACGTTATGCAGCGTTAATGTCTTTGGCAAATACTAATAGTCAGTTACCTGGTGAGTCCTATTACTTTATATATATATATATATATAGATTGTGAATTTTGTGTCCATTGTTTGTGCTAATTTGTTATATGTGCTAATAGGTGATGGAAAGCTTGGAACATGCAATGAAACGTGATGCTCCATTGGTAGCAAATATCTTGGAGGCGCTGTTAACTGTGATTCTCCTCATATTACTGATCCAAGAGCTGGGGCTTGGTGTCTCTTCATGCATTGAGAGCTACCTAGAAGAGGCTGGTGTGTCACCCGAGGACGTAACAAGAATTAACTTTCAGGCTTCCGAAATTTTGTAAAAAAAAGGTTTCCATTTATTTGTCTGAATGTTTTTTCAGGTAAACTACATCTATGCGCATGCAACTTCCACTCTTGCTGGTGATCTTGCTGAGATCAATGCCTTAAAAAAGGTGTTCAAAGCACTTCAGGGATCAAAATCAATGCCACTAAGGTTCGTCCCCAACGCTCAATTTTATTTTTAATGATCTTCTCCTCTTCTATTTCCTGTATTGGTTTGTGAACGTTGAGATAGTGTTGATTGTTATAGAATTACTTATATGTTTAATTTTTCACTCTCTCATCACCAGGAGCATTGAGATCACACAAGTTCAAAGGTTGCAAATGAAAGTTCATAAATATCTCCATGAGCAGTTTGAGGTATTGAATTCACCTGCATAGCAGCTAAAGAAATTAACCTTCTTCATTGCTGATTTCAAACCAGGAAGAGTATGAATTTTTGTTAGTGGTTTAAGCCTGGTTCATGAATTGTAGTTAACTTTTATACCAAAACATGTTGCATATATGTTTCGGTTAAAGAAGAACCGGGTTATATTGTGGAAAAGGATGCTGCAACCTACAAGTCTTCTATCTTGATTTTTAATTTTTTATGAGACTGATATGATGGTCTCTTAGAGACAGTGCGTGTATAAATATAGTTTCTCATTACGTATGAAGTAAGGTTTCTCATTACGAAAATCATTTTTCAGATTGTGTATAAAGTATAGTTCTTTACGTAAATCATTGTTTTTAGATTCTCATGTTTTGCCTTTCTTCAGCTTTTTGATTTGAATAAAGTCAAACTCATATGGTGAGATTTTTTTTTCATCGAAACAGAGATTATATTAACTTGATGGAATACATGATTGGGACACAGAAGCCGGCAAGCCACATAGCTTCCGGAGACTAAGCCAGCGGATGAAAGAGCCATCCCTGGAGACTTTAGCCGGCGAACAACAGACATGTTCCCGGAACCAAAAGAAAAAACGTTAGAGCTAGGATGAAACAAACTCAGAACAGATCCAACAATACAATAACTGAACAATGTTAAAACTGGAAGGGACAAAAAAGAGAAGAAGGATAAAGTCAACAAAGAACAAACTTATTAATGGAGTTCAAGGCTACACTCTTTATTATGCTCCAAACGTCACCACAACATACCACTTAAGAAGCCACGAGCACTTGACATCTCCAAAGAAGACTCATGGAAGAGGTCGGTAAACCTGACGCCTTCGACGAACTGATGATAAGGAGCCAAAGCCCCAAAACCTTCGAGACGAACCGGATATCTTACCTGCAAGCAAATACCACAGAGGCCTAATTTTTGCAACACCTTCTAACGATTAAGCATCCTTCTGAACCCACCAATCACAACAACAGTTCGAGACCACATAAACAGTGAAATCGCAAACGAACAGAGAAACAGTTGAGGAAGAGGTTACCAAACAAACGGTGGGGAAGAACCAGGTCCAAAAACACCAGATACAAAGATCCATGCATGTTCAAAGACTCCTTAATCAGCACCAACCAAAACCAAAAGCTCAACGAATGGATTTAAGATTTAGATCTAAAACTGAAAGAACAAAAACAAAGCCAACTAAACAACCGAGAGACTAGAAGAAAACTACAACACGAAAGAAACAAATAAACAAACAAACCTGGCCGACGGTGGCTTGGAGAGCCGGAAACACGATTCAGATCTGAGATGTGCTAGAGAGAAGACAGAGGGTTTTTAGAGAGAGAGAGAAGACCAACTAATACTGAGCCAAATGCAAAATCTGATATACTGAAATTATAGATAATTTATCCCCAATTTTAACAAACGATATGTTCTTACGATTTGATGTTTAAAAAGTTACAAACCCATGGCATATCTTCTCATAACTAAACTAGAGCGAGACATAAAATGGCAATCAGAATCTAACATAAAGTTTAGATAACTACATTCATGCATAGCTCAAGAAATCAACTACGCATATGCAGCTTACCTTCTGAAATTAGAGAAGAAAATGTTCAACAATTGGTAACCAGGACCTATCTTTCTATTTTAGTATAAGGCAGGAAACTAGAATTTCCTTTGTTTTGCTTTTGAGAATGAAGGGACTAAGGATAACCTTTAGTGGAAAAATCCATAAATACCAGAACACAGTGGCACAAGTGGAACTCCTTGGAGATATTGAAGCTTATTTACGATGTTTATTTACTCCACTAGCAGACAGTACATTCCCGAACAGTACGTTGGTGATCTCATCCCTGTTTTAGACTATTTCAGAAATAGATTTGTATGACCAGTATATGAACATGGTTTATTCCAAATCAATATTCTCTCCTTCCCCATGTAACATACGTTCAATTATTAATCCAGTCTAACACATGAATAAAATTTTCACAATTTTCTACGTGTGATACTGATAGCATCAAGAACAACCAAATACACACTCTCACTGCCATTTTTAAAATACCTTAAAGTCCACGTTCTTCTGCTATCAAAACAAAGGCCCAAACAAATGCTAAACCATTACTTATAGCGTTAACGACAAAATGATGGGCCCTTCAATATCCGGCATCACATGAACAACAAATCAAGTAGCTGTGTCTGTAAATCCGTTGTGGAAAACACATACAAAACATCGAAGCTCTACAACATTCAATAGTGTAATATGAGATATGTTAGTAGGAATATAAGAGCATCATTATCCCAAAAATCCATTTAGGGTCTCTTAATTTTTTTTTAATACTTTTAAGTGTTAAAAGTTATTTAAGAAACCTACTTTAGAGACACCATAATCTTTGTGTTCCAATGGGAGTCTCTTATTTAGGGGTTCTTAAAAAAAAATGTTAACATTGTTTAATTAAAAATAAAATTTATTTATTAAATAAAATATTATAAAATATAACATTTTAAACATAGATTTAAATAAAAAACTTAAAAACAAAGATTAGAAAAAAAAAAACTTCAAGACCATAGTCATCAGTTACCTGCTGCATCAGGTGGTTGACATCGCCTTCGGGAGTGGACAATGATGTTGAACCAGCCATGGCGTTCTCCATGAACTCAGCTTGGACCTCCATATTCACAAACTGGTTCTCAAATGAATCCATCATCTCTGACATCTTCTGCAGATTGCCTGTTGAAAGAAACACAGAACATATGAGAATCCCAAGTTGTTTAAAACACAATGAGCCTACTTAGACTTGTCTAGTTCATGCTATTGCACCTTTGTTGTGTTTCCATAAAAACCAAACCTTTATGTCTACCCGGTAAGAATAATGCAAGTCCACATTAACCTAAATGTCATAACTAAGTCTTAACCAGCACGCATAAACTAAACCCTAATCAAAGTTTAGCAGCACATCAACAGGCTCTTTCTCTAAGAGGAATAGAAAACAGATTCACAGACAAGTATAAGAATGAGATGGAGACAAAAATGATCCTCACATGCAAGAGAGCATATCAAAGATAAATACACAAACCTTTATCCTTTCAAGTCAAGTTGAGACGTGAGCCACGTCTTGCATTAAAAATGGGAGTGGGGAAGCTACAAGTAGCATTGACACACTATAAACATCACCAAAGAAGAAGAAGAGATGAACCAAGTGGGTTATACCACTTGTAAGCAAGTGGGTTACTGCCAAGAATCTCCTCTTCTGCGCTATACCACTTGTAAGAAAGTGGGTTACTGCTCTTAAGTCTCTGTAACAAGTCGTTAACAACCAAATCAATCTACTACACATGCAGATAAACTAGTACTTACTCTATAGTTTCACTGCTTACCTCATACTTAATGTGAGGGATCTCAGGGAAGAACTCTCCTTCCCAATCACCAGAACCGCTACACTTCGCTCCCGACTCCGCAGGACACGTTTGTGGATCAGCAGACTTCACACGAATCAAATGAATAAGTAAACTTTAGAAGAAGCTCAGAAACGTTTTAATGATCGAAAAGATTAGAGTTTTGAACTTACCACCAGAAATAAAGCAGTGTATGAGCAGAGACAATAAAAATTTCAACTTTCTTCATAGTGTTCAACCAGAAGAACAAAACCCTGAACAATGGCGATTGGTGAGAATAAAACAATGACGATTGGTTTGAGCTTAAGCCCAGAAACCCAGATGCAAACTCAGAGGTCTTGGCATCAATCGCTGCAGAAGAGAATCAATTCATCATTCAAAATCTGAGAATTACAGAGGAGGGAGAGACGAAATCAACTCACATGGTCTGGTTTGGGCTTGTGGCAAATGGTTCTGATGATGATCAACGTCCACGAATGTCAGGCTTCTCTTGCGTTTCAAATCTATACCAATAGGAACGCAAAAAACTCAGTACAAAGATAGTAAAACGAAATTGAGGTCGAAGGATCAGGATTCGTGAACCGTCGGTCTTCTTCTTTAGACTTTACACCGGCGAAGAAGGAGATGAGAGGAGAGGAGAGATGAGAGAGAGGAGCAGACTTTGAAGCGTGTCCCATAAGCGACGTCTCTTATTTCCCATAATCAAGCGGCGTTTCTTCTATTAAAAGGTAATTTTCTTTTTTTAAAATCACAATTAATTTAAGAAACCCTCGTAACAAATCCGAATAATGATGCTCGAAGCACCCCCGGCCTTAACCTCCTTTATACTATTCAACTCCAAACACATCTCATATATAATATACATATACAAAGTCAAAAACTCCGCGCGAAACGCGGATCTCTCCAGTTAAGAATAAAAGTGAAAGGTGTTGAAATCAAATTAAGAATAAAAAAAATCATTTTTATAGATGTGAAATATTTATAATTTTTTGATATAATATTTTCAGACAACAAACGGAAAGGTTAATAATATCTCAACGTTATGAATCAAGCACTGATGTTGTTTTTGGTTTTTTTGCATGTCACGGTGAGTTCTATAGGAACCACGTTGAATTATTTCTTGGACGACAAGATAAACAGAGCGGAGGTTCTTTTCCCGGGAGTAGGTTGCTTCTTGATCGCTGTCTTCCTTGGCGCTGCTGTTCACTATTCTAATGCAACTGATGTCAAAGCTAAACTAGAGTCTTTACCTAGCGAGTATAAAGCTGGGATACACAGGGAAGGGTAAGAAGATGCTAAAGTAGTTCCGAAGTATTGTATTCTAATAGGGCTGTAGGATGTTACAAGAGTAACATGTTAACTTAAAGATTTAAAAATTTCACAGGGATTTCTATTCTTCCATTAAAAAAGGTGAGGACAACCCTGAAAAAGGTAAACCCTATTATATATTTTATAAGATTGAGAAACTTTGTGATGATCTTATGATCTATTCTTAGGTTTGTCCTTACCCTTAACAGAGGAAACTGATCTCGAGTCTCATGAGCAACCAGTAGAAAAAGCGAAAGCGGGGACGGCAGGATTCTTTGTAGAGCTAGAGAACAAAAGAGCAATCAAGGTTCAGTCACATTGACCAAAGAGAAAAAAAAAAAACTCGAAACCTTGAACTCAAAGTTCGAAACTTGTTATGCAAGATTGCATAACAAAAGGAGAGTATATTCTTGGTTGGTGTTAAGAAAAAAACTTCTCATTGGCAGGTCTTTGGAAAGAGCACAATGATCTGACTCTTTTTAACGCTCTTCGCTGGAACCTGCCTCTCTTTGTTCTCTCCTGCATTCAACTTGGCAACAAACGGTCAATGGAGCACATTGCCAAAAGGCGTGCCTAAGCTTGTTGTCTACACGGCCTTCTTCTACTTCTCCATCGCGGGTTTTCTCATCGCTCTGATTCTAAACCTCATCTTTCTTTACCGGCCTATGGCAGGCTTAGCGAGATCATCGCTTAAGAAATATGTAAAAGACTCTAAAGGTAGAAGTTGGGCTGTTTTTGCTGGCTTCTTGTGTGGGTTTGGTAATGGTTTGCAGTTTATGGGAGGTCAAGCTGCTGGATACGCGGCTGCAGACTCTGTCCAAGTTAGTTTTTGATCTCTTGGTTTAGTTTTGTTCATACTGGTTTGATTTTGAGTATATGAGTGTCATTTGTTTTGGTTTTATTAGGCACTACCTCTTGTGAGCACATTTTGGGGTATAATTTTGTTTGGAGAGTATTGGAGATCGTCCAGAAGAACTTATGTACTTCTCGTTAGCATGTTGCTCATGTTTGTGGCGGCAGTGGCCATTCTCATGGCGTCTTCTGGTCGCCGTGGTCACCGGAAATGATGACATTTTCTTATATAGTTTTACTATACGTTTGAGGGCTCGTTGTGAATATCAATAATCGAATGTTGCGTTTATTTTTATTTTCTAATCAAGTTGGAAAATATTTGGTATATTTCTAAAGTACATTATAGTTTTCTCGTTCTACTTATAGCTTTATCTGAATAACATTGCGTGTTATGCATAAGTTCAAATATAACTTAAAGTTGTAAATTAGTCATAACACTGTACGACGTAACTCAAATTTCAATGCTTTAAAGTTCAAATAATTCATGATTTATATTATTCTGAGTTACTTATGAGAGAGATTCATAACTTCAGTTAAATCAATGATAAATTAGTCCACATAATGAACATATGCCCCGTGTTGCGATGCCGAATGTAAGTGATGTGATCCGAGAAAAGTGGTGAATTTGAGGCTTGTTATATAGCCAAAGGAATCATGCACGTTCTTTCGAACAATATACTCGCCAGGACTTGTTAATGATAATTTTTTTAACATCTCGTATTATACTTAAGAAGTACCCGTTACAAGCTATGACTGGAACTCATATAGTTCGATAAAATTTACAAACTGGAGTAGCCTTAGTTTACAAGGAATGTAAAAGGAATTCGTATCTCCCAAATAAATCAAGAAAGGGCTTTGTTAACTGATACTCTGATGGTGACCTCATTTGAACTTACAGTGATGAGTGACAAATATTTAAAGACTTCTCTTGTGCGCCTGAGTTATTCTCCTCCACATAATCATTAGGAAAAACTGTTTCTCACAAGTCACATCTAGTGATCCAGATGAAATCATTTAGTCCAATTATTTGCATCCCACATATTTGAATAAGCTGTTGCACACTTGCACCCATATATACATACACTCATTCGGTTTCAACCAAACCTATTCTAAAGTAAGTATTATATCAAACGAAACTTGAATCACTTATTTATAAAAGTTTACTTGTAGTCCAAGAATGGCCGCATAGAGCGTATGTTAGGAGAAACAACTGTCCCACCGTCTCTAGATCCACAAAACGGCGTCTTTTCCAAAGACTCAGTCTACTCACCGGAGAAAAACCTCTCCATCCGCATATACTTCCACGGTGGTGGCTTCGTCGTCGAAACAGCATTCTCACCGACTTTATCACACTTTCCTCACTTCAACCGTCGCCGCCGAAAACTGCTTAGCGGTGTCAGTGGACTACCGTCGTGCGCCGGAGTTTCCGATTCCGATCCCGTACGAAGACTCGTGGGATGCTCTGAAGTGGGTGTTCGCTCATATCACTAAGTCTGGACCAGATCATTAGATAAACAACCACGCCGACTTCAAGAACGTGTTCTTCGCCGGAGATAGCGCCGGAGGAAACATGACGCATCATCTAGCCCTTCGAGCACTATCTTGATTCATCTGTACTTCTGGGGGGAAGACTCCGCCGGATGAATTGGAGACAAGAGATGAAGCCATGAGGAAAATGATTGAAGCTGGCTGGAGAACCGTGAGTCCGAATAGCGTAAACGGAGCGGATGACCCGTTGATTAACGTGGTCGGATCTGGTGATTCTGATCTATCCAGGTTAGGTTGCGGACGGATTCTTGACCAGAGCCGGCCCTGGCATCAAGCGAATAAAGCAATTGCTTGCGGCTTTTCGGCCACATAATCTATATTTCTTCTTTAGTTTAGTGGCAACGCGCACTCATCTCACCTTCTTCAGATCACAGGTTCGTCCATAAGTTGGTACAGTTCCAGCCACATTTTGTTTTTTTTGCTTCTGGTCTTAAATATTCTAGGAACGGCCCTGCATGTCAGTATTACTAATTCAGGACTGAAATATAATCAAAAGTGTATATCCAAGTAAATTAGCAGATAAATGAGTAGATACAAGATAGAGCCTAAAAGGGACTTAGCTAAGGTTGCAACGTGAGGCTCATGCTAGTTAGCACATTTGTTATGTATATTTGGCTTGTTCTGTTTTCTTAGTTTTTGATTTCTGAATGATTTAGTAGTCAGCATGCTTTTCCGAATGAAGATATGATTATGTCAGTCGTTGACTGTGACGGAACTGGCAAAAAAACAAAAAAAAAAAAAAATCTAATCTGAACGCAAATCAAGAATGATCAATTTTCTACAAAATTATATTATTTAAAATAAATAGAAAAGGAGATGTCTCTATCAAATGGGCCTGCCAGTAGTATCACAGCCGCAAGCAAATTCTGAATCTTCCAATCAAATGGGACTCTATAAGCAAATAATTAAACTAAAACTTGCAACTTTTTTCTTTCTTGTCCTCTCTCTGTTCTCTGGTTATCATCTGTTGTTGTTATACATCAAACTTAAGGACTTTTTTTGAGCAAATCAAACTTAAGGACAAAAGCTTCAAAAAGGTAAATTTATTTCAAGAAATCCACTAGTCAAAGATCTTTTTCTTTTTGGTCTCTCTTCTTATTGCTTCTCTAGTAATCCAAAAGATTTTCTCTCTCTTGTATGTATATTGTCAGTTTTCCTGAGATTTTCATAGATCTTTGATAGAACTACAACCCTCACTTTGAATTTGATGGATCTTAATATTGTTTATGTTCACACAAGAATAGTGAAGAGTGTTTGCTTTAGATCAAGAAAGTAGTGAAATTTGGTGAAACAGAGGTTTGAGTTTTATTTATATCTTCTTGTATCAGCTTGTGTCTTGGTGTTCTGTTCTTGGAACCTTCCGTGAACTCTACTAACCTTACAATCTTCTTCTTTGCAGCAGTTTTTGTGATTTTATAGTATGCATAGAGAGTGAAAAGATGTATATGATCGAGAGCAAAGGAGGAGCAATCGCTTGTATGCTCTTGGCTCTTCTCTTCTTAGGGACATGGCCAGCAATAATGACTCTAACTGAAAGACGTGGCCGGCTTCCTCAACACACTTATCTTGACTACACAATCACAAATCTGTTGGCTGCAGTGATCATAGCGTTCACACTAGGCCAAATAGGTCCAAGCAGACCAAATTTCATTACACAGCTTTCTCAAGTCAGTTACATATCCATATAGACATATATACATACATCTCATTAAAAAATTTGTTGGATTAGTATTTGTTAAAATGCATATATTTTTTTTTTGATAATAGGATAATTGGCAGTCTGTGATGTTTGCAATGGCTGGAGGAATAGTTCTTAGCCTTGGAAACTTAGCGACACAATATGCTTGGGCTTTTGTTGGTTTATCAGTCACTGAAGTCGTCACATCTAGTATCACTGTAGTTATTGGTAAACTCTTGTTTCTTTTAAACTACTTTTAAACTGATTCTTTCTTCTCATCAACATTTTTGTTTTGTTTTTGAATAGGCACAACTTTGAACTATTTCTTGGATGATAGAATCAACAGAGCTGAGATCCTTTTCCCGGGCGCCGCTTGTTTCTTGATAGCAGTTTGTTTCGGCTCTGCTGTTCATAAGTCAAATGCAGCTGATAACAAATCCAAACTCCAAAACTTCAATAGGTTGAACAACATTCACAACTAGTTCTTTATTTTTGGTCTGGTTTGGTTATGTTTTAAACTAATCTTGATCTTGTTTCAGTTTAGAGACTACTTCTTCTTTCCAAATAGAGACAAATCATGCAAACAGCGGGTTAGGGAAAGAGAAAGCAAAAGAAGGGACTGCAGCTTTTCTTATAGAGCTTGAGAAACAGAGAGCTATAAAGGTGAAACAATATTTTCATTTTTAGGTACAATCATATGGCTATTAGTTTCTTGAAAAAATCAAGATTTGCATTGATAGGTCTTTGGGAAAAGCACAATAATTGGACTGGCAATAACTTTCTTTGCCGGTATCTGTTTCTCCATGTTCTCTCCTGCATTCAACTTAGCTACAAACGATCAGTGGCACACATTGAAACATGGGGTTCCAAAACTCAGCGTGTACACCGCTTTCTTCTACTTCTCAATCTCTGCATTTGTGATTGCTCTGATACTAAACATCAGATTTCTCTATTGGCCTGTACTTGGTCTCCCAAGATCTTCTTTCAAGGCTTACCTAAATGACTGGAACGGTAGAGGATGGTCTTTCTTGGCTGGATTTCTCTGTGGATTTGGTAATGGTCTTCAGTTCATGGGTGGTCAAGCCGCAGGCTATGCAGCTGCAGACGCTGTTCAGGTTTAGACTTCATAAAATATTATTCTCTGTTCAGTGGTTTAAGAGTGAAAAAAATAAGCAAACAAACTTATCTTTTGATGGGTTTCAGGCACTTCCACTTGTGAGTACGTTTTGGGGGATATTGCTGTTTGGAGAATACAGAAGATCATCGAGAAGAACATATGTTCTTCTTATTAGTATGCTCTTCATGTTCATTGTCGCAGTTGCAGTTCTTATGGCCTCATCAGGACATAGAATATGATTTGAGAAAGGAGTTCACATAGAAAACATCTACAATTTCAACTGCTAAAACTAAAAGGAACACAGTTTTAGTTCATGAACTTGTCATGATTTTAGTCCATGAAATTAGCTCTTGAAACTGTCCTTTTAAGGATGGAGAAGAGCCCTAAAAGAATATTAAGTACCTTCACTAATGGCTGTAGCATGTTCAAAAGTGTTAAGATGGTTTCTTTCCTCTTAGTTATCTTTCAACATCAATTTTATGTTTACATGTTTGATATAACATGGACCTTAAACATAGTATTTGATATGATTATTTTTAGACGTTGTTATGTTCTTGATAATGGGTAGTGCTCCTCATAAGCTCCATGTTATGTTCTCCCCTTTCATCGCTCATGATACCAACTCTAGATATGGCTAAGGTTTCCTCAAGAAGAGGATCTAAATCCACAATCCTCACCACGCCTCTCAACTCCATGATCCTACAAAAACCCACTGGCACATTCAAGACCTGAATTCTATTCTTGGATTCCCCTTATGTGCAGCTCGGGTTACCAGAACGATGTGAAAACGCTGATTTCTTCACCTCAAACAACATTGATGATAGACACTACATGATCCTTATAATTCTTTCTCGACTTCAAAGACCAGCTTGTGAAGCTCCTCCAGACAATGCGACCGAACTGTCTTCGCGGACATGTTCTTTCAGTGGGCTACTGGAGCTGCTGAGAAGTTCAGTGTACCAAGACTTCTGTTCCACGGCACTGGCTACTTCTCTCTATGCTCTGATTGTTCATCAGAGTGAACCAAAAAAAGAAAGAGTTAGAGAATATTTTTATATGTTTTAAAATAAAAATCAATTTTTTATAAAATGATTTTAACAAAAGTTTTAATTTATAAAATTATAATTATTTTAAATAATATTTTAATATTCAATTTTTATCATTTTCGATTTTAAAATGTTAAATTGCTAAAATTTATCATAAGCTTATATTTATGAGAAAAAAACAAAAATAGCACTAAATTATGTTTCCAAACTAGCACTCAAGGTCAAAAGTCACAAAAATAGCACTTAATGTTAGTCACAAAAATAGCACTTAATGTTTTATCAAAAGTCACAAACTTAGGGTTTAGAGTTAAAGGGTGGGGTTTAGGATTTAGGGTTTACGGTTTAGAGTTTAGGGTTTAGGGTTTAGATTTTAGGGTTTAGGGTTTAGATTTTAGGGTTTAGGGTTTAGAGTTTAGGGTTTAGGGTTTAGAGTTTAGGGTTTAGAGTTGAGAAATGAGGTTTTGGAGATAAGATTTCAAATTTTGAAAAATAAAAAAAATTAAAATTTTCAAAGGATAAACTTAGAAATGTGCTATTTTGGTCATTTTAGTTTTTGAGTGCTATTTTTGTGATATAAACTTAGAAAGGTGCTATTTTGGAGATTGTTGAAGATAAATATAGGGCAAATCTCCAAAATAGCACATTTCTAAGTTTATATCACAAAAATAGCACTCAAAAACTAAAATGACCAAAATAGCACTTTTTTATGTTTATCCTTTGAAAATTTTAATTTTTTTATTTTTCAAAATTTGAAATCTTATCCCCAAAACCTCATTTCTCAGCTCTAAACTCTAAACCCTAAACTCTAAACCCTAAACCCTAAACTCTAAACCCTAAACCCTAAACCCTAAACCCTAAACTCTAAACCCTAAACCCTAAACCCTAAACCCTAAACTCTAAAATCTAAACCCTAAACCCTAAACTCTAAACCCTAAACCCTAAATCCTAAACCCCACCCTTTAATTCTAAACCCTAAGTTTGTGACTTTTGATAAAACATTAAGTGCTATTTTTGTGACTTTTGACCTTGAGTGCTAGTTTGGGAACATAAACTTGATTTAGTGCTATTTTTGTATTTTTCTCTTATCTAATAGTAGTATTAATACTTATTATATTTTCGAATTTTACTTTATGTATTGTAAAATATAAAAAAATTAGGGTAGAATTATCTTATCATATACTACAAGATAAGATAATCTCAAAAAAAACGAAAAAAACATATTTTCAAATTTAAAATAGTAAATATGATATATTCGTAATTATCCGTATGATTTTATATGCCGAGTATATGAATACAGTCCAGATGGTATTAGTGTATTTAAACCTAGGATGACGAAGTGTTTGTTATAAATAGACCAATCATCCAAACCTTACGTAACCAAATCAATCATGTATATTTACATAAATCCGGATGTGGAACCAGAACTGGAAACAATATGTCTGTTTCTTAAGGATGCAACAAGGAGTTTATATCAAAACTTGCTAAATCTTTCCAGCTTTATCTACAAATCATTGCCTACTTTTGCTCCGAGTCCAACCACCACCGCTGCCGCTGTGAATCCCGATAGCGAACCATACCTCTCACCGGTGTGAAAAAGGCTTTTGTTCCATTTTTTTTGTTTTTGTTCTTTTTTAATTGACTTATTGTTGCTTTTAGATTTAATTGTTTAATAAAGCGGTAGTTTCAATAAACTATTCTTAGTTTCAGTTCTTGGCAAACATCAAATGGTATGATATTCGATCATGGTTTTGATTTAAAGTTGCAAAGTTTTTGTTCGTCTCCCTCATATAGAATGTTTTGTTGAGCAGCTCTATTATGTTTCAAATCCAAACCCTTGGCTTTACTACGTTTTAGTACCCAGACCTTGTTTTGCCATTTGTTACTAATCTTGAATGTCTTGTTATTTCATTAGTGATTAAGGCTAAACTCAATCTGAAACTGTGAAAGACATATTTACAAAGAGTAGAGCTCGTGGATCTTTCTAACAAAAAGAAAGTTTCAGAGATCGAACGGAATATTTTATTATGTTATTGTCCCTAATTATCCAAGTTATTTTTATATGCCGACTATATGAATAGGTATAGTTCGGATATGATTGGAGTGATTAATTACTACTCCAAACAGAACTAGGATAACAAAAAAATCATCTACTATAAATAAAACTAGATTTTGACCCACGCTTTAAAAAGTGCGGGATTAATTTTTTTTAAAAATTCTACAAATTTTTTAATTATAAGACTTTTTTTAATTATAAGATTAAGTGTTTTTATATATGATAACTATATACATTTAAATTTTATTGATTGTTTATGTTATAATTATAGATATTAGATATGCTATAAAAAAATATATTTATATTTATGAAATTATTTTTAAAGAAGTTAATTTTTTAGAAAAATATAGTATTAATTTTAATTTATTCTAAAGTATTATATTTATATACTAAAGATATTTTCTCATTACATAATTTAATATATTTTTGCACATTTTATTTTTAAAGATAATATTTTATTAAATTATTTAGATTCATATATTTGTTCCAATTATATAAAAACACTACTATATAAGTTGCAACAATGAAAGATATTTCTCATTACATATTCTAATATTATTCTTTGCAGATTTTTTTTTATTTGCAGATTTTAACTTTTAGTGATTATTTATTTACTTATTTACTTAGATGCATATATTTGTTTCAACCATATAAAACTCAACTATAAAATTGTAAAAAGGAAATTTTATGATTTTGTTATTTCTCAGAATTAGGAAAATACACTACAAAAAACACATCAATTCATTTGTATCTCATAAATAAATTATATTAGTTTAATTTATTTATTACCCGCAAAATTAAGTATACTTCATATGATTAGAAATATATAATTATTCAAAACAAGAAAAAATCTGGTCGAAAAAAGAATTGTTATGGGTATGATAAAGTTTTACCGAAATTAAATGTTAATCGTTAATTAGCATTTATGGTTATGTTTTGGTTTGTAAAGAAAATTTATTTGTTACCATAAATATAGGATATCTCTATTATTTGTAAATATGATGAAAATCTAAGGGTAGAATCCTAAATTTTTAAAATAGAATTTTGCTTTAATAGTATAGATGAACTAAATTGGAGGCTTCTCAGTCCTGCCGCATAGGATAAAATATTCGTGACCAATCATTACTAACAACCATAATAATAATATCGAGCCCATTGACTAACAACCATAATAATAATACTACTACTACTAATCGTTTGACCCAGCACACCAACACCATCGTTACCCAATAACATTAAAACAAATCTTTACTCATTTGGCCTATTTTATCCTATGTAGCAAGACTGAGAAGCCTCCAATTTAGTTCCTTTTATTTATAGTAGATGGCCTATTTGTTTTACAGATTCATTTGTAAGCCAACATCTCATATAATTTCCTCTTCCTCTAACCTAAAAATCCCACGATACAGCGCCGCCCAACCATAGCGTCTTCCCATCTTCTCCGGTTAACAACTGAGACTCCAACAATTAAAACTTATTTATTACTCCTCCCAACGAACGGCCGTCTAACTCTCTAAATCCCTCTCTCACAATGATATCGAAGGCTCTTCAAGACACCATAATTACTCACTCTGATGAAACGCATCCCAGCTCTCTCCATTCCATCTCCAGACTATATATATACCCCAACCAATCTGTCTTGCTCAGATCCTCAAATCCATTCCTAACACCATGGCAAATCAAGCGGCAGACACCAACGTGCATGATCCTCGTCAACATCAAGTTCAGATCACAAGAAACAGTGAATAAAGCCTGAGAGTGATAACTGAGAAATGCCTATATGCCAAGTCCCACAACATAACTTTATCATTTACCAAAATGCATTGCAGACTACAGAGCTATCGAGGAAGGTCCATTACTTTCACATCACACTAGAAGCAGTAGTGAATACACCTGACTCAGAATGCCTAACGTCGCCGGTTTGTTCCCGGATCCGTATTCGTTGCCGGAGCTGTTTCTCGCCGGCGAGTATTTCTGGGATTCCGAGTTTCCTCTGGAGCCGTTGTTTATGGATGGAATCAAAATCCAGAAACCGTTCCCGAACCAGAACGAACCGGAGGATTTCTCGTTCAATTTGAATGAAGATTTCGATGCAACTCCATGGGATGTCGACGATTTCTTCGAGCCTGATTAATTTTTTAAAATTTTGATTTTTACTGGTTCTGAGATTTTTGTGACGATGATGATGACGTGGATGCATCTAGACCGTATGCTTGCCTTTTTCGTTTATTGACGTAGACGGTTCTGATAGGCTAGACGTTGGAGCGCAAGAATTGCTTTGTTTATAATTTTAAGTAGGTGTTTTCCTGCATCCTGTGCACTAATTTTTTTTAAAATCTAATTTATATTTAAAAATGAATTATATTAATATTATAGATTTTACTATTTTCTTGCTAATATTTAATTTAGATTTGATATATATTAAATCAATTTGTATAAAACTAATATAAATAATATAAAAATGTATAATTATCAAATATTTAATCTAAACAATATTTATAAAATTTATAGATACATAAGACTAATGATCTTACGATTAGATATTTAAATTTTTAAAAAATTATAGATATTTTTGAAAGGTTTATTAATACAAATTGTATAAGTATACAAAGTAATAATATTTCGAAATTTGAAATGTTACATATGAATATATTTATTTTATAGATGATGTATGAACTATTACCATATTTTAAAAAAGTTTACCAAAAAGAAATATCAATATTAAATATAATATATGAATTATTATCATATTCTAATAAGTTTGCCAAAAATATAAATCAACATTAAATGAAATTATTTATGTCATATTTTTCCGGAAGCCATGCCATCAATTTCAGTAGCCATGTCGTATTTATTTTGTGAAATTGATCGTATAAAAGATGTATAAAAGACATGTGGCAAAATCACTTAGGGGAATGTGGCTGAGTAAGTATTGTAGTTAAGATAAAAATGTCAGGGTCTGTTAAGGTTTTTGGCCCAACATTTTCGTTATTTGCTTGTCTTAACGCGAGGAAGCAGAAGAATATACAAAGTGTTTATAATGTTCACTACATTCACATGTGTTGTTTTTAAATATTTGTTTTGGTTAAAATTTGATATACATGATTGAGTGTATATATTTTTGCCACTTACCAATATTTAATAGATATTTGATAATAATTTTTTTTATTTGTGCAGGTTAATAAATATTAACCTGTTGTTTTTGTTAATTTATTTTAAAATGAAATAAAATATTAAACTTTTTAATTTTTTTGCATTAGTTTTTCCATGAATTATCATTAATTTTATGAGATTTTATTTCTTGAAAATTGAACTCTCGACTTTTTGATATTTGTCTAAACTTAATAAGGTAATATTACATTTAAAATTGTTTTATATAATATATACTATATTGATATTTTCAGATTATCAAAAACGCCTTCAGTTTTAGAATTGTAATTAATTAATTTTAAATATAATGACAAAATCTGTAAATAAAAAAAATTACAAAAAATATTTAATTTATTGTAAATATAATGGTTAAATGTGCAAATAAAAGCAAATATTAAACGTGGTTTAATCCTAAGCTTTTTTTATTTAATCATCACTCCATGGATATAAGTGGAAGGGATTTTGAGTATTGTATAATTTTAAATGGACATCTAATAATAACATTATATAAATAATTATATTATGAAATCAAATCATGAAAATTTAATGAAAATATATAATTTTATCTATTTAATTGCTAAACAAAATTGTAACTATACTTTGTTATTTTTTTTTTAATAATTAACCACTATTTAGGAATAAAGTACAAAATTAATGTATGCAATGACTATAACACAATTGTATAGTTATGCAACATTACAAATTCAATACATTTATCAAAATCTCTTTCTAATATTTTTTAAAAAATATTATACACAAACATATAAATTAAATTTTTATAACATATAAGAAACAAATTGCAGAAAAATGTAACATATTTACACACAAAAAAAAAATAGAAACAACATTATACCCGCACTTGAAGCACGGATTAAGATCTAAAATAGACTAATACAATTACAAAGAAACGGGCATATGTGTATATAATTACAAAGAAACGAGTATATGCCGACGGGTCAACTTTTAAATTGCTATTATTTTATAAAATAAATTTTGATTAAGATTTAGACACAAATATGATTACACAAAAAAACAAAAATATAATTACAAAAAAAAAAACAAATATGAAAATTAAATTTCTAAAAGAAAAATCAAAACAAAAATATACCCGTCCTTTGAAGGGCGGATCAGAACCTAGTTGTATACTTAAAGTAGAAGAAAATGATTTTTCCTCTGTTTTTATATTTGGGACCAATAATGCCATCCTAAGAAACCACATGATTTTTGCATAATATTATCCTTTGCCATTCATAATTATTTTATTTTCATTTTTGTTATGAATCACCTATGTTATCCTCAAAAATGGTGAAGACAGATCAAAGACCTAATTTCTGAGTTGTTGTATGAAGATGTATTAGTAGAAGCTTTAGAAACAGAATGTTAGATTAAAAAATGGAGGAGAAAGAGCAATATAATTATGACTCATTTTTCTCTCTCTCTTTTTTTTTTTAACAATTTGAGATGTTGAAATAATAAAAGTGTATAGCAAGCTGGGATGAATGAAAGCAAACAAATTGAAATACTTCTCTACTGTTGGTAATCCAGATATTTTATGAATGGATGCATGCAAAACCAAGATTACACCTTTTTGTTAGCTTAAGAGTCCTACTGACAAAGAGATACCAAAGTGTATTTACCAAAAAAAATATTTTAAGACATGCGCCTCCCATAATCCATCCACCTAGAAATCCACCAAATCAAATTAATAGTCGTGAAGAACATGATCATAAAAGGTGGGATCAATATCTACCTTACCATAGTCGGGTAGGGTCGGGCCGGGCGATATAGTTGGTAAGTAGGCTTCGAAGAGAGGCCCAATGGGATACATATATATAATTAGACACAATATTTTTCTAAATTTGGATTCTGCGGCAGTATAAAGAAAAAGCAAACCCTAAACTCTTCTTCCCCGGGCTTCCTGTGACGCCCAGACCCGGTTTCCCTTACGGCGGTTCGTCCTCAGTTCGCTTCCCTCGACCAAACTGGCCATATCCGAATTTTTCTCTTAACTTAGGATTTTTATCCAGTTTTCCTCCATGAGGTTCAGCTCAGATCCGAGTGTTCGCTAAGTAATCCAGCATCCTAGCGAATCACTACAACAGACAGTATAATAAACATATACCTTACTGCCTCAGTGCTTCGTTATCTGAAAAATCCATCCGAACACTCCGTCTTATCCAGCCAGCTCGATCAGATACTTAACCGAATCCCCTTGTTCCTTAGTCACTCAGCCAACCATCCCCACGTGACCCAAGCAACAAAGAGAGACGGCTTGGTATCCAACCAGCCATCCAGAACAGACAGTACGCTAACCTTATTAGCGTTCCAGAAACAGTCACCTGATCACCCCCGGATCAGTCAGTACACAGTCGGCTCCACAGCCATCGCTTCAGTCAGTCCTGATCACATCAGGATCAGTCATTACACAGTCGGCTCCACAGCCATCGCTTCTGTCAGTCCTGATCACATCAGGATCAGTCATTACACAGTCGGCTCCACAGCCATCGCTTCAGTCAGTCCTGATCACATCAGGATCAGTCATTACACAGTCGGCTGGCTTGGTCTCCAACCAACCATCCAGAACAGACAGTACGCCGGCCTTGCTAGCGTTCCTGAAACAGTCACTGATCACACCTGGATCAGTCAGTACACAGTCGGCTGGCTTGGTCTCCAACCAGCCATCCATTCAGTCAGTTCTCTTCACGCCTACCCTGCCATCGAACTATCCAGTTCTAGTACGAGTCTCAGTCCATTCAATACCGATCCATCAAGACTCGGCTCAGTGCCATAACCAGTACAGATCCCGAGACTCGATCCTGATTCCAGTCGATCCTCCTTCAGTATGACACTGGTCCCGATCGCCTTCAGCGATCCAATCACGACAGTACCACATCTCTCCATGGCGAGGATCGTTCCAAGCACAGTATCCGATCCTCCCTTCAGTTCATCAGAATAGGCTGATAGCGTATGCTGTCGCACACCGATCACACCGAAACCGTACACAGTATCCGATCGGGGTTGATCAGATCAGGGCATCGAACCCAACTCAGGCCCGCGACCACTGCATCTCGATCTTAACCACCGCAGATAACTCCAGACGCCTCCAATCAGATCAGATCGGGCAACGTCACAGTGAACCGACAGCCCAGCGGTCTCTACCAGACTCCGGTCCGCCTTCCTAGATCTTCAGTACCACCCTTGGCCCAGTCCGCAAGGATCAGTACGCAACTAACCCAGACTCGCGGTCACCATCGATTGCTCGGTTCGGCTTTCCGGCCATGTATCTCACTCTTCTCGTCCCGGTTTCTCCTTTCTTTCCTCTGTTATCTGTCCCAGAACAGAGTAAAGCAGAGTAGAACAGAGCAGAACAGAGTAGAACCGAGATCCCCTTTCTGATCCGCCGGGTTTCCATTGCTCAGTACGCGGCTCACCTCTTACGACTCAGCCTAAGCCGCCCAGGCACCATCGCTCTCCGACGGTTGGGTTAGAACCCGATCAGTCTGTTTCCGCGAACTCAGTCTCTCTCTCGATCCCCTTTTCTCTCTGGGTTCTTTTCTCTGTATTTCCGTCTAGGAGAACCAGTCCGCTCCCGATCAGATCAGGCGGAGTCGCAGTACACCAGACAGACCCGTGGCCAATCACTGAGACCCCGATCCCCTTCCCGGCTAACTCCGCTTTCCGGTTCACTTCTCGATCTCTCCGATCCGATTCTCCCTTTTTTGGTAATTCTCTCTCTGTTTTCTGTCTCCGAAAACCCGTATTCCTTCCCTGATCCGCGAAATCCCACTTAAGGGAAACAGATGGGCGGTTTCTCCACCAACCCCACCGACAATCACTGTTCCAAACAGTTATTTACTTAACCCACCGACACCCCGCGCTCCAAGGCGTTTCATGCGCGAGTTTTTCCACTTTTCGGACTTTAACTGTTCCCGCCAGTTTTACTTAGGCGAAAACCGAGCTAGAGCTGACTGATCCAGTCAACAACTCTAACCTTGTCCGAATCAGACTGATACTACTGAATCAGCTCATCTCAGCTTAGCCGACAGTCTTAACCGACTTGTCTGGCCGTCCTGATAACTGCTCGGTAACTGATCCAGTAACTGATCCCGCCATTCTCCTTAGCTAATCAGTTCATGTTCAGCTCAGTCTCAGTTCCCGTCAGAACGTATACAAGTCAGTCCACACATTGACTAACTTATCTCGGATGACAAGACCAGATGCCTTCTCTGAATCCGTCCAGCTTAGTCCAACAAGCTCACTGCTATATTCGGACATACAGTATCATCTTAATCTGATTAGAACTTATCCAGATGACATGTCCAACATGTCTGTCCCGTTTGATCAGTCCGACCTTGGACTGGTCCAGTTCATAGATCGGGACAGGGATGCTACAACTCTCCCCCACTTGGAATGAACTCGTCCTCGAGTTCAGCAGGCAATAGAACTTTGTTCTACCCATTCAGAACAGTCTCCACCACTTGGAATAAATCCCAATCAAACGGCACTCTTGCCTTGACTCAATGCTCAGGCTTTCGGTCACTCGACCATTTCTGTGTTCCAGACTTCGTGATCACAATCACGCTTGGAGTCCATTCCAACAGACTCGGTTCAATGCACCAACTCACTAAGCATAGTAGTCCTTACTTCCGAGCAATCTCTTGGTGTTTGGACACACACTTTGGCGAGAACGCTAGACTCCCAACAGTGCTGACCAGTTTACCTCAATTCTCGAAGTGTTAACTCACCATCTTAGTTAAGTTTTTCCAGCTTAAACCTTACCCGATCACAGTCACATATTGACTCAGTTTCGTCCTTCTGGAACTCATTTCCAACCAGTCTCAGTCCAATCCTGACTTGACTGTTTGATTCTCGCACTCCAGTGTTCCTTAGCATGGCCTAACTCCGAGTACTAGGAACTTAACCTTTTCAGAATGCATGGATCTCATCTTGATCCTTACAGTTGTTTCCTTCGGATCACTCCTTGATCCTAACCAGTCCTCGACCACTTGTGATCGACATAAGATTTTCTCAGATCTTTATTGATCTTTATGGACACCTCCCGGATCATTCGTGATCCTTACAGACATTTCTTACCGGATCCTACACTTGATCCCTTGTACAGTTTTTCTTTCGGACTCTCAGTCCTTCCCGGTTCACAATTCCAAAATGGGAAACTCATCTAGTTCCCATTGACTCAGTCACGGTTATGTCTTGGAAACTCAGCAGTTCCCAAAGACATCAGTTCATACAATACGTACCTAACGGACATACGTCCTACAGACACGTGATGGCAAACTCTCACTAGTTCCCATCCGTGATTTCATCGCGATCGGAAACCCACAGTAGTGAACTCCTTGAGTTCCAGTAACAGTACAGTTATGTCTTGGAAGGTACATCTCCCACAGACATCAGATTGGGTTTCCGCAGACCACAGTACAGACACGCGATGGCGAACTAATCTAGTTCCCACCGACGCGATTACAGTTACGTCTTGGCAATACTCCGGTTCCCACAGACGTCAGGACAGTACACGCGATGACAGACAGTCACGTCTTGGAAACTCTCGGTTTCCATAGACGCCAGAACAGACAGTATCTGTACAGTTATGCCTTAGCAAACCCATTCAGTTTCTAAGGGCATATCATCACCACTCATCATCAATAGCATCTTGTACCTCCGAGTAGTTTCTTGATCACTTAACAAGTCTTTGGCAAGAACACTTGACTTCCAATCTCTTGTTCCGATGATCTCAACTCTCGGACCGCACAAATCTACTAAGACAATCAAGCTTCGATAGTCTTGACAATTCCATTGTCCTTTTTCTTGTATCCAGACTTGCTTACACTTGCCACTTGCTATGTGTAAGTCTTACGCAGATTTTTTTTTTTTTTTTTTTTTTCCGAATCCATTCATGGAACTTCCAGTTTCAATTTCCCGGACCAGCTTGTCCTTTACCTTGAAAATCTTAGAATCCGTCTAAGCATTCTCAACAGACGTCCCATTTGAATGTAAGTCTCGGTACTTCACATTCCAGCATCAGTGCATTCCAGCATCAGTGCCTTAGCCATTAGTCCTTAGGCTCTTCCATGGATGACTTGTCCAATTCAGTTTCCCGATTTCCTGACTCTTTCAGGTTATCTCTTAGCAATCCATCTATCGCCTTAGCCAGTTCATTGAGATTCCATCTCAATCCTCGGACCACCTGTCCAACTCTGTTTCCGTTCACAACCTTCAGCTCATCCACTCGGCTATTCTGCCTTGAATCTGTCCGCTGAAGCTTTCTTTCCAAATTCAGTTAATGGACGTCTTGTCCATACAGAGTTAAACTCATCAGCTCCTTGGCTCCATATCCGACATCATTGTCCTTGTCTTACTTAAACTTTTCCGAAGCATCCTTGGCTTCCTCGAGCCACTTGCTTCAATCCTAACTTCAGCAAGCTTATTATCCTTAAGCTTCAGAATACACTTCGTCAATCTTTCCCGTTTCTTCACTTCAGAATTCGGGTCCATTGACTTAAATAAACCTCTCGGTTGTCTCCAACTCTTAGGTAGATTTATTGGATAACTCTTCTCGAGTAATGCTGAACACCTTAAGCAATCCAATCATTCTCCAAATGATCTTAACTCAGACTTCATTCAACCAATCCAATCATTCATCAATGATCTTATCTCTGGTTCTTGACAGTTAGACTTTTAACTTACATTTGCCCATACAATCTGTAAATCCGACTTGATCACTCCCAAGATCAAGTCTCCCATCAATTCTCCAATGCTCGCGCTCAGCATTTTCCGCGTCCATTCGGTCTAGACAAATCTTGAATAACCCTTCCAACTCTTTCCTAGAACCGTAATCGCTCTGATACCAATTGTGACGCCCAGACCCGGTTTCCCTTACGGCGGTTCGTCCTCAGTTCGCTTCCCTCGACCAAACTGGCCATATCCGAATTTTTCTCTTAACTTAGGATTTTTATCCAGTTTTCCTCCATGAGGTTCAGCTCAGATCCGAGTGTTCGCTAAGTAATCCAGCATCCTAGCGAATCACTACAACAGACAGTATAATAAACATATACCTTACTGCCTCAGTGCTTCGTTATCTGAAAAATCCATCCGAACACTCCGTCTTATCCAGCCAGCTCGATCAGATACTTAACCGAATCCCCTTGTTCCTTAGTCACTCAGCCAACCATCCCCACGTGACCCAAGCAACAAAGAGAGACGGCTTGGTATCCAACCAGCCATCCAGAACAGACAGTACGCTAACCTTATTAGCGTTCCAGAAACAGTCACCTGATCACCCCCGGATCAGTCAGTACACAGTCGGCTCCACAGCCATCGCTTCAGTCAGTCCTGATCACATCAGGATCAGTCATTACACAGTCGGCTCCACAGCCATCGCTTCTGTCAGTCCTGATCACATCAGGATCAGTCATTACACAGTCGGCTCCACAGCCATCGCTTCAGTCAGTCCTGATCACATCAGGATCAGTCATTACACAGTCGGCTGGCTTGGTCTCCAACCAACCATCCAGAACAGACAGTACGCCGGCCTTGCTAGCGTTCCTGAAACAGTCACTGATCACACCTGGATCAGTCAGTACACAGTCGGCTGGCTTGGTCTCCAACCAGCCATCCATTCAGTCAGTTCTCTTCACGCCTACCCTGCCATCGAACTATCCAGTTCCAGTACGAGTCTCAGTCCATTCAATACCGATCCATCAAGACTCGGCTCAGTGCCATAACCAGTACAGATCCCGAGACTCGATCCTGATTCCAGTCGATCCTCCTTCAGTATGACACTGGTCCCGATCGCCTTCAGCGATCCAATCACGACAGTACCACATCTCTCCATGGCGAGGATCGTTCCAAGCACAGTATCCGATCCTCCCTTCAGTTCATCAGAATAGGCTGATAGCGTATGCTGTCGCACACCGATCACACCGAAACCGTACACAGTATCCGATCGGGGTTGATCAGATCAGGGCATCGAACCCAACTCAGGCCCGCGACCACTGCATCTCGATCTTAACCACCGCAGATAACTCCAGACGCCTCCAATCAGATCAGATCGGGCAACGTCACAGTGAACCGACAGCCCAGCGGTCTCTACCAGACTCCGGTCCGCCTTCCTAGATCTTCAGTACCACCCTTGGCCCAGTCCGCAAGGATCAGTACGCAACTAACCCAGACTCGCGGTCACCATCGATTGCTCGGTTCGGCTTTCCGGCCATGTATCTCACTCTTCTCGTCCCGGTTTCTCCTTTCTTTCCTCTGTTATCTGTCCCAGAACAGAGTAAAGCAGAGTAGAACAGAGCAGAACAGAGTAGAACCGAGATCCCCTTTCTGATCCGCCGGGTTTCCATTGCTCAGTACGCGGCTCACCTCTTACGACTCAGCCTAAGCCGCCCAGGCACCATCGCTCTCCGACGGTTGGGTTAGAACCCGATCAGTCTGTTTCCGCGAACTCAGTCTCTCTCTCGATCCCCTTTTCTCTCTGGGTTCTTTTCTCTGTATTTCCGTCTAGGAGAACCAGTCCGCTCCCGATCAGATCAGGCGGAGTCGCAGTACACCAGACAGACCCGTGGCCAATCACTGAGACCCCGATCCCCTTCCCGGCTAACTCCGCTTTCCGGTTCACTTCTCGATCTCTCCGATCCGATTCTCCCTTTTTTGGTAATTCTCTCTCTGTTTTCTGTCTCCGAAAACCCGTATTCCTTCCCTGATCCGCGAAATCCCACTTAAGGGAAACAGATGGGCGGTTTCTCCACCAACCCCACCGACAATCACTGTTCCAAACAGTTATTTACTTAACCCACCGACACCCCGCGCTCCAAGGCGTTTCATGCGCGAGTTTTTCCACTTTTCAGACTTTAACTGTTCCCGCCAGTTTTACTTAGGCGAAAACCGAGCTAGAGCTGACTGATCCAGTCAACAACTCTAACCTTGTCCGAATCAGACTGATACTACTGAATCAGCTCATCTCAGCTTAGCCGACAGTCTTAACCGACTTGTCTGGCCGTCCTGATAACTGCTCGGTAACTGATCCAGTAACTGATCCCGCCATTCTCCTTAGCTAATCAGTTCATGTTCAGCTCAGTCTCAGTTCCCGTCAGAACGTATACAAGTCAGTCCACACATTGACTAACTTATCTCGGATGACAAGACCAGATGCCTTCTCTGAATCCGTCCAGCTTAGTCCAACAAGCTCACTGCTATATTCGGACATACAGTATCATCTTAATCTGATTAGAACTTATCCAGATGACATGTCCAACATGTCTGTCCCGTTTGATCAGTCCGACCTTGGACTGGTCCAGTTCATAGATCGGGACAGGGATGCTACACTTCCACCATGTCCTTCCTCAGGTCGCATTGTCCAAAACCCGACCTTATCGAAAGCAGTTCCGGTGGGGAAGGCGTTGATCCCTTTCCCACTGGGAAGAAACCCTTCGTCACTCCCGAAACTAGATCCAAACTGCGACGACATCGACATGGATCACCGCCCAATATCTCTGCGCTACCGAGTCACATCAATGCTCGAGCTGTCTAACCTCGACAAAGCCGTCGAGTACTCTCACCACGCTGTCTCTGAAAAGTATCGTTTCAAAAGAGACACTGTCTTCATCTGCAATTCAGTAATTGGAGCCATGTGCGACGCCAAAAGTTACGAGGAAGCCATCTCTCTGTTCAACTACTTTTTCAACGAGTCTCAAACACTCCCGAACATGCTCTCTTGCAATCTCATCATCAAAGCTCACTGCGACCAAGGCTGTCTCGACGACGCTCTTGATCTTTTCAGTCACATAGTCCTAGACGGACGTTTGTCTCCAGGGGTGGATACATACTTGATACTCACGAAAGCCTTGGTTGATGCTAAAAGACTCGACGAAGCTTGCGTTTTAGTGGCGTCCATGGGGCGTTGTTGGATGCCGGGAGATACGTAAAGGCTAGCCAAATAATCGAGGAACTGAAGAGTAAACTCCCATGGAGAGTATATCACATGGCAATGGCCCTCTATAAGGTATCGTTGATGGAGTATTGGTTCAAGCAACGCAAAGATGAGGAAGCTATGGAGATATACAAGGTTTTGGACATGTCTGAACAGATGAACGATATTGTCGGAAATAGGGTTTTACGAGTTTTGGTGGAGCACGGTAAGAAAACAGAGGCTTGGGAACTGTTCGATGAGATTATAGGATTCTGCTATCCCGAGACGTTTGGTATAATGATGAAGTCTTTTAGTGATGAAAAGACTATACCGTTGTCGTGGGCTAGTGAGACGTGTTATAGGACGATCATCGCGTGTCTATGCGAACAAGGAAAGATGTCGGAGGCAGAGGAGTTCTTTGCAAAGATGTTTTCAAACTGTGAGGAAGAGGAATTGATGGTGGGACCTGACGTTTCTGTGGGATTATGTCATCAATCTCCTAAGCTTCTAAGTCAAACAGAAGGTTCGAATATGCTGAGTGAAGGAAAGACTCTTGGTCCAGCAGAAGGTTTGCCAAAGCTAATAACATACACGTGAGGAGCACATGAGTTAGGGCAATAGGAATCATCATCTTCTGGGTATATCATCGCCATCTTCTCCGACGGAGAGTCTGTTACAAAACAGAATCAGAAGAGAGCGAGAGAGCTCGAGATGAGATGAGAGAGCGAGAGCACGAGATGAGAGTGAGCTAGAGAGAGATGTGATTCTCGTTTTATCTAAGCTCAGAGCTTGTTCTTCTTCCTCTATTATACTTGTTGTAACTCGGATTAGATGTAATCGAGAGAGAGGAAGAAGAGGAGAGAAACCTCCGGTGAAGTACACTGTAATCACAACGTTTATAGTGGATTGGCTGAGAGACCGTTTCTCTCCCCGGTGATGTATAGTCTCCACATCCGAGAAGTGCAGTGAACACCGGGTAAACAAAGTCTCAGTGTGTTCTTTATTTCTTTCTTGCTTGATTCTTTGATTGATTAGATTCGTTTAGGCTTGAGATGATTATTGAGTCAAGCCAAGATTACAGGATGAATCCTCAACACACTACAAGAAAACAGGGGATTCTGATGGCCGAAATCGTCAGAAATTCGTCGGAATAGACCGATTCCGACGAATTTCCGACGAACCTGTCCATCAGTATCGTTTTGTCGAAAAAAAAAAATTCGTCGGAATTTCGTCAGAACTTCCGACGACTTTCTGACGAATACCGAAAAACGTCATTCTGACAAACTTCCAACGATATTACGATGCGGACACACGAGACCAGAGTTCATCGGAAAAACTATGTACCGACGGAGAACGTTCCTCGGACAATTCCGACGTAGTGGATTCCTCGGTGTATTCCGACGGACGTTGGTTCGTCGGAATATACCGACGGAAATTGGTTCGTCGGAATATACCGACGGAAATTGGTTCGTCGGTAAATTCCGACGGATATTTGTCCGTCGGTATATTCCGACGCCCAAAGTTCGTCGGAATATACCAATTTTAAAAACGAATTAATTTTGCATTTTTATATATTTTTTTTTATATTAATAAATTAAAAAAAATCAGAAATTTAAAACTAATACAAACCAAAATAGAAAAAAAAACATTCAGAAAGTTTAAAATTCATACAAACCGAAATAGAAAAAAAAACATTCAGAAAGTTTTAAAAAGCCGAAAAAACTAAGATGAACTCGAAGACATCAAACGATCTAGGTTCTGCATTATCTCGGTGTTGAACTTCTTCTGGGATGCCAACTCAGCAAGGATAGTGGCAGTCCGTCGGAATTCCGTCGGTATTGTCCAATCTCAAACGGCTATACAACGGTCATATATATTTGTCGGCAACGGTCAAATGGTTCGTCGGGAATTCGTCGGAATATACCGACGAACTTCCGACGACTACAATGGTTACATTTTTTATCGGAATGTCGTCGAAAAGTCGTCGGAAAATTCCGACGACCCTTGTTTCGTCGGAATTCCGTCGGAAATGGCCGACGGAATTCCGACGACTTCAATTTTTTGGATTTCGTCGGAAATTGGTCGATAATCCGTAACATTGATGTCCGTCGGAACCTCCGTCGGAATTCGGCGTGTTTTCTTGTAGTGACAAGTGGTATCAGAGCCTAGGTTTAGGCGATTCAAGGATTCATCGGAAACGGATCAAGATCGGTTCTGAAGAAGAATCGAAGAAGGATCAGAGGAATTGAAGTTTCGATCGCATCGATGTTGCGAGACTGAAGAATCAGTAGATGTTGCAAGATTTGCAATGTCAAGAGCAAAAGAAAGAAGATGAAGACGTTGGCTCAGACGACGACGTCAGAGACGCATGAAAAAAGTTCACGGAGGAAGATGCAATCGGAGCGGATGGATTCCGGTTTGTGAAATCAGGTGCTTCAGTAAGTTAAGCTCTCTCATCTCTAGAGTTATAAGCTGATGTGAGTTGCTCTGGATCAAAGAGACTTGCAAGATATGGTGTGGCGTTCACAAGAGTATGAAGAACCATAGACTGAAGTGTAAAGAATCAGATATGTGATGTTGTTCTGCAGTTCTGGAATTGGTTTGATGCTGGCTGTTTGAGGTGGAGGATCTCAGGTTAAAATGTTAAGTCAAGATCAGACTTAAGGCTACAGAATCAAAGTCAGTTCATAGTTTCCTCAGGTTCAAGTCTTGTAGACAACATGTCTAATTTCGTCTCAGTCACAAATCTTTGTTGTGATGGCTGGATACTCATCTACTGCAGTGTATAAAGAATGGAAGCTCTCTAAATCACAAAGGCTGTATGTTATCTTTGCAAAGAATGATCAAGACTCAGGTTTGGTGTCAAATTGTGTATTGGTCAGCTTGTTTGTGGAAGGAAGATGCAGCTGTGGTTTCAGGATGTTTTAAAGAATGGCGGCACTTATGAATTTCAGGTTTAAGGGACGCTTTAAAAGTGAGTTTGTATGTGTGTCAAAGGCTATTCGATACTGTTAAAGCTTTTAAGATTCAAGTTTGAAGTTAAGTTGCAGAGAAGAATGGTTCATGATGAGTTTCTACAGGTTTTGGAACAAGACAGATATGGTATTTTGAGGAGCTGGTTCAGGTTTCAGAAAGTTTGAGTTGCAGGTTGCGTCACAGAGATTATGGGTCAGGTTATGGTGAAACTAAGAAGTCTCAGGAACTGAGGATAAAGTTTGGAAGCACAACAAGCGAGATTCACTCAAGGTTGTAACGTTCATGGGTTATGAGAATAAGCTGTTTGCCAAGATATAAAGGCAAGAAGCATGGCGTTAGACTGATAGTAAAATCAATGGAGTAAAATCAGTTTGAGAGAATCTGGTTTCAGGTTTATCTGCTACAGGTTCTGATGGGTGAAATTCAGAAGGGTCTCACATGGTTTAAAGTGTTCTGTGAAGATGTTTTGTTGGCAGAGACTATAACAGGTTGGAGCACAGTCAGTTTGGTGGTAGTGAAATCAGATTTGGGAGCTCGGAAGAAGCTGCGACACTTGGTGGTTATGGTATTAGCGACTATGGTTGAATGGCTGCAAAATTAATATAATTTTGATAAGTCTGAAATAAAATTCAGAAACAAGAAGCCATGTTTACAGTCAGCTACACAAAGGGGTTAAGTGAATCAAAGAAGAAAGTGCAGGATGGTTATAAATCTGAGAAGTGAAGCTTCGTGTGAAGAGGAACACGTTGGGGTTTTTGAAAGGTTATTGTTTCAGGTGGAGTCTTGCCTCTACAAGTGTTGTAGTGCACATCGCTATATGTTTTTTGACTTCAGGTGGAGCAGTGTTATCTTTCCAGTCATATATCTCAGGTCTACTTCAGTGTGAAAAGATTTCAGAGGTCCTGCGGATCAGCTTTCAAGAGCAACAGAGATTCAGTTTGGTTTTGTGCAGCAAGAAGAGTAAAAGAGAGCCAAGTCAGTGTCAGCAGGTTCAAAGCTCAACAGGGTATAAGCAAATAGAGTAAAGGGGTTCAGCTTGTGGTCACAGATGTGAAGAGGATGTCGGCAGTGTTAGTATGGGTTCTCCACAGGAAGCATGGAGTAAAACGACGTCGAGGCAGAGTCACTACAGGTATGATAAATCAATATATAAAATACTTGTAAGGTGTGCTTTTGCAGGTATTCACATGGACCAGGAAGAACAGTTCAAGGTGGAGCTGTTTGAGTCAATAACCAAGCTGAACAAATTCAGAGAGTTCTCTAAGAGTAGCTACAAGGAGATAAATAGCAAGTGTTGCTGGTACTGTCACAAGAGAGTACAAGAAGGATTGAGCTACGGGGAAAACAGAGTTCTCGGTAAAGTCTGGAACATGCAGGGGATTTGTATACCAGGCTGTGGTGGAGTTATGCAGGTCAGAGAATTGCAGGTTTCTACTACAGAAAGTGTCTCAGGGATTGTCACAGGTTTTGTGAGTTTGAGGCAGGGATAAAGAAGTCAGCAGGTGGTCAGATTGTTGTCTGAAGTTCTGTTGAGGCAGATTTGTTTGAGCAGGGTTTGAGTAGAGATCTCTACATCGAAAGTCTTCTTAACCGGGTTGAGTTAGGCGGCGTGTTCTGCTGGTCAAAGCAGTGGTGCAGAGTGATGTTCATATTGAAAGTTCATACAGATTGGTGTAGAGGAAAAATTCAGGATAAGCAGTGAGTTTTCTATTAGTTATTGAGGTTGTCTACAAGGTTTCTTGAGTCAAAGTGCTTCTGGTGTGAGGCAGTGGTGATTCAGTTTCTACAAGAGTTTCAAGAAAGCATCATTTCAGGTTTTGGCAGATTATTTGAAGACCTTAGTTGCATTAACAAGTCAAGCATCATAGGCTGATCTATACTAGTCAAAGGAGAAGCTTATGGAGTGTATGTTGAGTTACTGGTGTGTGGTTTTCTCAAGTTTCCAGGTTATGGAAAGAGCCAAAGGAAGATCAATGAAGAAGTTTGGCGTGACACAAGTTTGTGGAGTGGTGGGAAAAGAAACTTAAGGAGGCGTGTGTGTGTTATTATCACATGAATGACATTGTGATTCACATCACAACTGAGTTACATGTCTGTTCATTGATGCTGATAAAAGTGGTTGAAGACTGGGAGTTGTCAAGGCTGTAACTGGGTTTACAAAGTTCAAGGGAGCAGTGGCGAAGATGTCTTCAGGTGTATCAAGATAGTTACTGAATAGGATGCTCGGAGGAAACAAGTTTCAGGAAGCGTTGAAGCGAAGATCAAAGTAAGATGAAGCTGAATGGGTTTTTTATTCAAAGAAGTATGAAGCTGAGGAGTATATTTTCTCAGGAGACTGCAAGGAGATGCAGGATACAGAAGATGAGCAAGTCTGCTCAATCACCGGCGGAAAGCTCAAGAGGAGATAGATTCGGCTGTAGAAGATTGACGCCAAGGTGGAGAATTGTGGGATTATGTCATCAATCTCCTAAGCTTCTAAGTCAAACAGAAGGTTCGAATATGCTGAGTGAAGGAAAGACTCTTGGTCCAGCAGAAGGTTTGCCAAAGCTAATAACATACACGTGAGGAGCACGTGAGTTGGGGCAATAGGAATCATCATCTTCTGGGTATATCATCGCCATCTTCTCCGACGGAGAGTCGGTTACAAAACAGAATCAGAAGAGAGCGAGAGAGCTCGAGATGAGATGAGAGAGCGAGAGCAAGAGATGAGAGTGAGCTAGAGAGAGATGTGATTCTCGGTTTATCTAAGCTCAGAGCTTGTTCTTCTTCCTCTATTATACTTGTTGTAACTCGGATTAGATGTAATCGAGAGAGAGGAAGAAGAGGAGAGAAACCTCCGGTGAAGTACACTGTAATCACAACGTTTATAGTGGATTGGCTGAGAGACCGTTTCTCTCCCCGGTGATGTATAGTGGCTTCTCCACATCCGAGAAGTGCAGTGAACACCGGGTAAACAAAGTCTCAGTGTGTTCTTTATTTCTTTCTTGCTTGATTCTTTGATTGATTAGATTCGTTTAGGCTTGGGATGATTATTGAGTCAAGCCAAGATTACAGGATGAATCCTCAACAGTTTCAACATTTAGAGCAATGGTCAATGGGTACGTTATGGTTGGGAGAGTCTATGATGCTTTCAAGATGTTGAACAAGATGAAGATTTCAAATTTAAGAAAGCTTGCTATTCATCGAGCCACATAATTTTGCTATTTATTTATTTATTGAACAAAACTTAGGGTGAACCTTTAAATTCACCTCTCTTTCTACCACCAATCAAAGTGTGTCAAGTAGATAATTAATTTAAAAATATTAAATTTATTTAAAAATAACTAAATAAAAAATAATGTCAATTTTAACGATGTTGACACCGCTGGCTAAACCGTAAACCCTAAGTAGGGGTTATTGGTTGTTGTATTTTAATGGATTTGAAAATCCGAACTAAATCTAGTGTTATTGGTCCTATGATTTTCAGATCTGTATTAAAATCATGTGTTATTAGTTTAATGATTCATAAATTCTGTATCAAATAAAGTGTTATTCAATCGTACGGATTTACTAATATATTTGATTTTATAATAGATTTGAATGGATTTTTTAGTTACAAATACAAAGACTCAAATCCGAGGGAAAACCTCTGGATTTGCATATTTTACTTGGATTTATAAATACTATATGAATTTCTAAATCAATCAAAATATATAAACTAATAACACCTCATAAATTTTAAATTCAAAACCCTAAACCTTAAATCCTAAACCCAACCCCTATAACCTAAACTCAAATCCTAGACCCTAAACCCAAACCATATACTTTAAACCCAAATCTCATACCCTAAACCCAAACCGTAAACATTAAATCCAAACGCTATACCCTAAACCAAATCCTAGACCCTAAACCCAAACCGTATACCCTAAACCCAAATCCTAGACTTAAAACCCAAACCATATACCCTAAACCCAAACCTTAACCTAGACGCTATAGGGTTTGGGTTTAAGGTCTAGGATTTAGGTTTAGGGTATATTGTTTAGGTTTAGGGTTTAGATTTTGGATTTAGGGTATACAGTTTGAGTTTAGGGGTATACAATTAGAGTTTAAGGTCTAGGATTTGAGTTTAGGGTGTAGGGTTTGGGTTTAGGATTTAAAGTTTAGGGTTTAAAATTTAGGGTTTATAGGTTAGCTGGCGGCGTCATGATCGTTAAAATTAGCGTTATTCTTTTTTTTAGTTATTTTAAAATAAATTTATTTTTTTAATTAATTATCTACGTGATACTTTGATTGGTCCTAAAGAAGATGTGAATTTTTAATTAATTATCTACGTGGCACTTTGAAGATGTGAATTTAAAGTTTCACAATCTAAGGTTTGTTCTTATTTATTTTTGATAATATGTTCACATTGAGAGTAAGACTAATAAGATCTTATTTAGCTACATCCGCAGAGTTTTTTTTACGTCACAAAGTACATCTTTTTAGTTCTGTTATGTTTTTAGTTTTAACTAGGT
Organism: Brassica napus; assembly: GCF_020379485.1. NCBI lineage: Eukaryota > Viridiplantae > Streptophyta > Magnoliopsida > Brassicales > Brassicaceae > Brassica > Brassica napus. The sequence goes on from NC_063452.1 coordinate 25,270,010, forward strand.
GTCTTGCCCGCAAGTGCGGGCTTAATAATTTTACAAAAATTGTAAATAAATATACTATCAATTTAAAAATCATTATAATAAATTATTTTCTGATTTTGAATTATGTAATAATTAATTAATTATTAAAAAAATTGATAAAGTTTTTTTTAGTAAATATCCTTTATTATGTAAAATAAACTTGTAAACATTCATATATACATAAAACTATATAATATTTATTTATAACATATTACGGTGTAAAATATTTTTGGATAACATAATATAGAATATTTTTAGATAATGATGATTATCAAACTAATGAAATTGTTTTTAATTTTGGGGTAGTTATATATTAACAAATATAATCTAACTATTTATTAAAGTTAATAAAAAGGAAACAAAATAAATGAGAATTTGCCAAAATATATTATGTTTTTAAATTGAATAACAAGTAGTAATAATTGCAAAAAAGAAAATTATTTTCAATATTGTTAACACCGTCACCAAAATACTAAACTCTAAACTCTAAATCATAACTTCTAAACCATTAGGTAAATCCTAAACCTTTTGGGTAAGTCCTAGACACTAAATCCTAAACACCAAACTCTAAATACTAAATCTTAAATCTTAATCACTAAACCCTAAATCCGTAGATAAACCATGAACCCTTGGGCTTAACCCTAATATCTAAATCCTTGAATAAATCATGAACCCTAGGGTTTATGATTTACCCAAGGGTTCTGGATTTACCAAGATTTTAGGTTTTAGTGTTTAGGATTTAGGGCTTCGGGTTTAGTATTTAGGGTTTATGAATTTATGGTTTAGTGTTTTTAAGATTTAGTGTTTAATGTATATTATTTGGGGTTTAGGATTTACCCAATGGTTTAAGATTTACCTAAATGTTTAGGGTTTATGATTTAGGGTTTAAGGTTTAGTGTTTTCATGACGGCATTAATAATATCGATTTTTTTTCTTGCAATTATTACTATTTTTATTTAATTTAAAAGCTTAATATATTTTGGCAAATTCTCAATATTTTGTTTACTTTTTTAAAAGATATCGAATAAGAATTAGATGAATCGCTACGTGGTGAATCCAAGAATAACTCGTAAATATATGTCTCTGTCTTGTCCTAGCCCTCGTTTCCCTGGTATAAAGAAAAAAAAAAATAATGTCACTGATCCGCCGCATCATGTTTGGTCGGCGCAGCTTCTGCACCGCCGTGGCAAGAAAAGCTGAGGACATAATGAAAAACCCAGATTGCCGTACTTGAGAGCTAAGCTCGAGAGTCAGCTACATCGCCAATTCTGTTGGCGACTTAGACACGGCAGCTAGGTACTCTCGTTTGGCTGTCTTCAGCAAACCCGATGACGAACCGGAGGTAGCAGTCCATACATGTGAAACCATCATCGGAAGCATGGTGCGTGCTAAAAGACACAAGGACGCTTACGATCTCTACGATTACTTCTTCAACAAGCATACGCTCAAACCAAACAGCAGTTGCTGCAACCACATCATCGAGTCTCGTTTACAACAAGGTCTTGTTGACGAAGCTCTTGATTTCCACCGAACCGTCAAGGGTATGGTCCCTGACTACCCGAGTGAAGCTAGTTTAAGGGTATTGACCAAAGGTTTAGTCCACTCTGGTCGATTTGACCTAGCTCAAGCCTTGCTTAAGGGCAGCTCTAAAATGTTTCCTGATCACGTGAACGTTTAACAATCTGATTCAAGGATTTTTGGATATTGGGAATTTAGACAAGGCCAATCACTTGTTTGAAGAATTCTAAACGATCGTTGTCTTCTAGTATTGCTGATTACAAGTCTACATGGGATTTTTTCTATCGAGGATATCCACGATACGAAAACAGAGTCGCATTCCTGATGGCCACATTCATGGAGTACTGGTTTAAGCAAGGTAAAGAGGTTGAAGCTATGGAGTGTTACAACCAGTCTGTTCTTGCAAACAAGTTACTGCTTTGTCCAGAAACTGGCAACGCCCTTTTGAAAGTTCTGCTCAAATACGGACAAAAATCACATGCTAGGGCATTGTACAATGATATGTCAGCTCAATCTGGAACCTTGAACTCTGATACGGTTCAGATAATGGCGAACAAGTGTTTTGATGCGGGTCGGTGTAGCAAGGAAATCAAGACCTACAACAAGGCGAGAGCTGAGTCTCTCCTTGCATATTCAATTGGTTTCATTCCAGTCACCACTTTCAAAACTACCATAGACGTGGCTCTAAAGGACGGAAGAATAGATGACGCTCTTAAAACCTCCAACAAAATGTTCGACATGGCTCTAAAGGAAGTCTCCGAACAGTTTAACCCACTCTAACGTGGTTTCTTTGACTAGTAATGATGATGTTATTTCCTCCTCTTGATTAATTATCGTTTTTTATTTTAATCTAAATTGAATTTTTAAGCATCAAACAAACAAACTAATATTCGTTCATCAACCTTCAAATGCTGCCATACATTACTAATAGTTTAATACCATTTAAGGTTTACGTTCCAAGACTCTTTTTCTCGTTTAAAATAAACCTATGATTACAAAATCTCAGTTAAAAGTCAAACATGATATGACTACTTCTGATTTTCATGCATTGTTCATTTATTCAGAATGCCAACTTAGGGACCCAGCAGGGAAATTATGTGGGGTCATAAGTTGTGAATTTTTTTAAAAAGTAACAGAAAGGGGTCGTTGGGAGAGATTGAACCAACGAATAGAACAGGGTATCTAGTGGACTACAACAGCTAAGGCCGGGGCTGATAATGCTGTATTTACAGTCTCTTCTTAACTTGCTTGTTCAACTTTTCATTATTTTATATCTTTCTCTAAAGTTTTTAAGTTCTCAGACATGCGTTTTCTGTGTCAGTGTGACGTGTATGGATACAAAGAGATTGATCAAACAAAGATGTACTTTGGTTTGACCATAGTCAAAATGTTCATTATATGAGTTTTACTCAGTCAGTGTAAGAACATCGATTCATAACTAGCTTCTCTGCGGCCTTGACTGTATTTTTATCACATTATATGGGGACTGGGGTTAAACTGTAAATTTTAGTAGATATACAACTCTGTTTTCTTCTCAAAGCTTTTTGACTCCTTTGACTCAAACTTGGTCTATATAAGTCCCGTTGTTCTTGACTCATTTCTCTCATTACTATCTCTCTCTCTCCAACCCATTTTAAAAGAATCTCTCTTACAACTAGGGATGTTAACTATAGGGTTACGGCCTAACCCTCCTTTGTTTATTATAAACCCAGCACTATTTTAACTCAACCCTATTTTTAACCCTATTATAATCAAGGGTTAGGGCTGGTACCAGAGTAAACTCATTTAATTGAAAAAAGTATTTTATTTATTTTTGTTCTTAAATTTTAAAGATAAAACTAGAAAAATTAAGATATGATATCATTCTTTCCTCCAATTTATTGAGCATCAAAATCAAAAGTTTTCTTCCCAAAATCGTAAAATCGAGTTTTTGCTTCACAACTAAGAATAAAGTTTTTCTGTCAAAAAACAAAAATTGTGTTTTTTTCCGCCAAAACCTAATTTGAGTTTTTCCACCAAAACCACAAAATCAAGTTTTCCCGTCAAAACCGCAAAATCGAGTTTTCCTGCAAAAACCGCAAAATCGAGTTTTCTTGTCAAAACCGGCAAATCGAGTTTTCCCGCCAAAACTGTAAAATCGCGTTTTCCCGCCGAAACAGCAAAATCAAGTTTTTCGCCGAAACCGGCAAATCAGGTTTTCCCGCCGAAACCGCAAAATCGAGTTTTTCCCCTCAAAACCGCAAAATCGAGTTTTCCCGCCAAAACCGCAAAATCGAGTTTTCCCGCCAAAACCGCAAAAATGAGTTTTCCCGCCGAAACCGGCAAATCGAGTTTTCTGGCCAAAACTACAATATTTCGTTTTCCCGCTGAAACAGCAAAAACGAGTTTTCCGCCGAAATCGGCAAATCGGGTTTTTCCGCCGAAACCGCAAAATCGAGTTTTTCCGCCGAAACAGCAAAATCGAGTTTTTCCGCCAAAACTAAAACCGCAATATCGAGTTTTCCCTCCAAAACCGGCAAATCGAGTTTTTCCGCCAAAACCGTGAAATCGGCAAATCAGGTTTTCCAGAAAAACTTAATTTTACGTTTTCACGGAAAAACTCGATTTTGAAGTTTTGACGAAAAACTCGATTTTGCATTTTTGGAGGGAAAAATCGATTTTGTTGTTTTAGTTGAAAACTCGATTTTGCGGTTTCGACGGAAAATTTCGTTGTTTAGTTTTTGGCGAGAAAACTCGACTTTTTTTTTTTGTGAAAAACATTATTAAATATTGTATAATAATTGTGTGAATCAAAATAAAAGGGTTAGAATTTAAACTCTGGTCTTATTAGGGCCAACCCTGTTTAAACCCTGTTTAAAAAATGAGAGTTAGGGTTACAAATGGGTTTGCAGGGTTAGGGCTAACCCTGTTAGGTTGAGCCCATATTAACATCCCTACTTACAGCAGACCTCTCTCCATGTCTGGAAGTGAAGAAGATGATGTTCTTCCCCGTTTCTTCAAGGTCTTCCTCTCACAAACCGCTTCTGAATCGATGGTACATCTCTTCTTCTCTCTTTCAATTTTTCCTTCTTCCATGTAGCAAGTAGAGAGGATTATGTTTGGGAGAGTTACGGTTTAGGAGCAAAGAATCTTTAGTTACTTAGGATGAAACGTGATCAAAAGATTCTTGATTTGTTCCTTTGTCTCTCCTCATACGTTTTAAGTCTTTTGATTTTATTATGAGTTTTCTGATGTATAAGCTTGTTGTATGTTTGGTGATTATCAGGCGATTCCAATGTCTTTCAATGAGAATCTTGAAGACCCCCTGCCACAAACAGCTAAGCTCCAAGGCATCGGAAGTGGTGTTTGGACTGTGAGCTTCAAGAAAATACGTGACCGTGCGTATTTCACTTCAGGGTGGTCCAAGTTTGCCGAGGACCATGAGTTCAAGGACGGAGAGTTCTTGACCTTTGTCTACGACGGTTCCCACACTTTTGAAGTCAGTATCTTTGGTCGTTCCGGATGTAAAGAGATAAGAGCTGCTGTGGAGACAGTCAACCTCTCTGATGTTGATTCTGACAAAAAAGAAGAAGAAGAAGAAGATTCTTCAGTGGTTGCTGATACGAATAAGGAAGAAGAAGAAGAAGGTGATGATGATGATCCTTCATTCGATGCTGGTGAAGATGATGAAGTCAGCCAGAGTGTTGACAGTGATGACATTGTATCTAATGCTGAAGGTTGGATATTTCATAGTAGTACTTACTAACTAACTGACACACAAACTTGTTGCTGAAACATGTTTTTTTTTGTCGCAGTTGTTGAAGGGTTTTCGAATTTGGAGGTTGAGTCTAATCCATGCTTTACTTCCACCCTCAAGAGCAGGATCTATGAGCTGGTAAGAAAAGAAAACTTAATGATCTGTTTTACTGTCTTTTTCCTTCTCTTAATATGGCTGGTATATACATGTTTTGTTGGGTTTTGTGTGTTATGCAGTTGATTCCTGCAAATGTGGTGAAAGAACATAAGCTTAAATTTTGTGACCGCATCAAGTACATTGATGGAGAAGGGATCATGCATGGGGTTAAAGGGAAATGGACTGATGATAGGATTTTCTTCAAAGGATGGGACAAGATTTGTAGAAGGTTAAAGAGCATGATACTGTCCACTGTGAGATGCTTCACATCAGGAAGAAAGTTCACTCAATCAAGATCACAGTCACACGTGGTTGAATCACTCATCATCATCATCATCATCTTCAGTTCAGCACCATCACCACACCCTTCATCCATCACTCATCATCATCACTATCATGAGTTCTATGGCTTTTGTTTGTTTTATGAGTGTTGTAGTTTCCTTCTCAGGTTTTATCGCAGTAGTACTTTCCTTATCCCCAAGAAACCTTGTGACCTTATTGATGTTTCATGTTGTATTTTCAATGCTTATCATGCAATGCATCTATGCCTTTTATGTGATCAGAAGGACCAGGCGATTCCAAGTTATTGTTTAGGCTAATCCATTTCTGGGAAGCTAGGAACAATCTCAAAGGAGGCATCCTTATTGGGCTTTAGTTGCTGATGATTGATGAAGAGGTATGTGTCTCATCCTTCATACTTTCGATTTACTACGGTAGACCTCACTGAATCTAGTTGAATCCATTTTTATTATATGTAGTCTAAAACTATACGTCACAAGCTTTATATGCTGCGCGTCTGATAAATAGTCGCTCAACACTGTCCGTTTTGCATATATTTGTTTGAGAGAATAATCTGAATTTTTACGACATGTTTCTACAATATGCAACTGACTAAATCATTTTCTCTGAACTCTAGGGTACTGTTGCTCAGGGGTTCAACGCTCAAAACCGTGTCAACAGGTATGAAGATGAGCTCAAACGTGGAAGCATTTATACTCTCACAAACTTCTTTGGATCCAACAACAAGGTGATGTATCGTGTGGCTGATCAAAAGCTGGTTATTTGCTTCACACACATCTCTGTCCTGAAAAAACTTAAAGAAAACATTGAAGCCATTTTGGACCAGCGCTTCAAGTTCCATTCCTATGCAGATTTTGAAGCCAACTGTGATCTAAGAGGGGATCTTCATGGTGAGGTTTATATGAGTTCCCATCAGCTTTGAACTCTGAGAATATTCTGACTAACCATGTGTGTATTGTAGATGTTGTTGGTCACCTTAAGTTGGTTGATGGCCAGACTCTCCATCAACGTCTGGCTTTATGCACCAATGATGGCTCAACTTCTCGGAAAATTATGGTCCACTTGCAGCTTAAAGAGTAAGTGGCTGTATTTGAAGCAATCTCTATTGCTTTAGTTAGTTGCTCTACATTTACGTTTCTGATTTTTTTCCATACCATATTTCAAACTGCAGTGGTCCAGTTGTGAACGTTGACTTATGGGACCAGGCTGCGGAAAATTTCCGGCGTAAGTTTGATGAGAGTGTAACCACCCCAACCATTCTGATGGTCACGACGGTTAATCCAAAAAGGCTTGGTGGTAAACTTTCTCCATTCGTACTAACCTACTCTAACACTCTCATCTCAGTTACATGAGCCTTCAGCCACACTAACTGCTTCTACATCTCTCTCTCTCATGCGTACCAATTGACAGGGAAACTGTGCCTCAGCTCTATGTCCTCATCTAGAGTTTTCCTGGACCAGGAAGTTGACCCCACCAAAGAGTACTTGAACTTGTTAGTATTATAGTTTTCAGCATTTAACCACTCCTAATCCATCACCTGACCAAAAAATCTTCTTAAAGGTTGGCTGTGAATCCTGCTTTTGCTTCTTCGGTCAACACAGTTGAAGTTGTTAATGTTGAAACGCTCACAATACGTGAGATTGCTGACTTCATCAAGCGTCAGCCTGCTAAGGTAATATCTACATATTTATTAGAATCAAAACAAATATGAAAATTTAGCTACTGATGATCATAAGCATGTAATTTCAGATTGCCTACTTTGACTGCATTGCCACAATTGATGACGTCAAGCTTGGGACTGAGTGGTATTACATTGCTTGCAAGGTTTGTCAAACAAAGTTAACTCATGGGCCTACAATGTTGATGTGTCCAAAGTGCTGCAATGAAAATGCTACTGCTTTAGCAAAGTAAGGGTCTTTCTATTCACATAATTGCATTCTAGAATATGTAACATGATCTGTTCCTTAAACACAGCTTCCGCGTGGAATTGTCTGTCTATGATAATGAGGAGCAGTGCACTTTCATCATTCTTGGCGATGCTGGGAAAGAGCTAACAGGTCGAAAAGCAACATAATTAATCGATATGTATGCTGAGGTGAGTGAGAATCTCATGTAGACTTTCATCTTCAGAGTTATGAAGTAACTAACTGTATGATGTTATATTAGGAAAATGGTGGCGATGGTTCTGACCATGAGGTCCAACTACCACAATGTTTCATTGATACCATAGGACACACACAAATTTAGGATCAAGGTCGCCCACTTCAATTTCACATCAAAGAGGCTTTCCTTGACTGTTACAAAGATTGTCTCCCCTGCAGTGCTACTTCCTAAAGACTGACCAGCTCACATGCCTGCTCTGCCTATTTCTTCAAGCCTAGACAACCCTGCATCCAGTGCGGTTGATAGCTCAGTGGTGACTGAAAGCAATGGTGGAGGGTCTTCCTATGCAAACAGTGATCCCAGCTGTTCAACTGGCGAGCAGAAGAAACCAAAGCACATTAGGCGTAATGGTTAGATCCTCCTTCACTCATGTCACTTCATCAATGGCTAGTACAGACTGCCCAGTCAGCACTCCTTTCAAATAATAGTCTTTTTCTTTTCTTTTTTTCTGTTTTTTTTCTCCTCTAAAGACAACTATCAAATCTTTTTATTTTAAATATAGTGGTTTGTTCTTGCACCCGAGTCTTGGTTATGCAATTCAGAACCTATTATGTTGTTTTGTTACTTTTCTCCTTAAAACAGAGATAAATGAGTAATGAACAAATACAAATTATGAATTCTTATTATCGGATTGTTTGTTTCTTTTTCTTCTATTGCTTCAATTAGATTACTGCAACTAATTATTTCAATTCACACAAGACTTTCAAATTTTAAACGTATCACATTAAATATAAAAATCTTCAACCTAAATATTCTTCTCGGTAGACAATTATATCAGAAAGGCAAGTAACACATCTCCTGCCACAAACACCGGCTGCAATCACTGAAAGTTCCAAAAATATTGTCTCATTAATACAAATCAAAAATATATATGTAATAAATTCAGTAACATTGCATATTTGATACACGCCGGTTACCAACCTCAGCTCCACATAAGATTCACATCATCTTCCACTCAAAAATTTGCAACGAGAGGAAAGGAGGAGACGACTATTACGTGTAAGTTACTCAATCAGTGGATTTTCACATTTCAAGATCTCTCTCTTTCGCTGACTAATATTCTAATTCTTTCTTTCGTCTAAGGGCCGGATTCCTCAAAACAATGGTCAAATCAAACAACAATGATCCTCCACCTTCTGGAGGTAAATAGAACTTACGACTTTAACGTGCGTATTTAGAATTCTCGAACACATACGACCCCAATCACCCTTCTCTGCAATCCAAGAAATCATTTGTCCACAATCCGGACATAACATGTTAACTATTAAGTGCAAAATCAAGCGTAGAGATAGTTTGATTTGGTAGGTTATACTACGAAAGTAACACAACAAAACCTTAGTATTACACTCAAAAATAGGTTAAATGCTACAGATTAAATAAAAAATCAAGAAATAATATTAGGTTACAGCAAAATAATTATACGGACGTACATTTTAATCCTTAGGTGGAATCGGAAATATACGTAAGTTTGGCTCTCCATAGGTCAAAGCTCGATTAAATATAGAGACAGCAAGTTTTTTTTTTTCATTTTTTATAGAGACAGCAAGTTTTTTTTCTTCATTTTTATAGAGACAGCAAGTTCATTGCTCAGTCTTCTTCCTGCAGCATTCGTTATACATAACAGAATACACATAAATGGATTTACCAATTGTACAGTTGCATTACCATTATTAAGTCATATATGTCATGCTTTTGCATCATTATTCAGCTTAACTATAACAAAATATTCGTCTTCTAATATCAGAGTCATCAAGTGGTAACACCTCATTTTTTATGGAGTGAGCCCAGCAATGTAAAATTATTGACCACATATTTGTCTATAATTTCGTGCTTAAAAAAGGAAATATAATAGCAACATGTTTCGTACTACTTGGTCCTATAATTACCAAGTACACTACTAACTTTTTCCCGGACAGCTCGCCCATCCATGAGATTTGAGCAACAAAATTTCGCCCCAGAATTCTACGACTGTGAGTTCTTATCCAACTATCTCTCACAAAATTAAAAGCTTATATATAAGTAAATATAAATATATATGTATTAGTATATATATATATATATATATATATATATATTTGAAAAAAAATTAAGACAAATATATTTTACAACTATCTTTCGGTTCATATATGTATTATTTATTGTAAAGTTCATACATACATTTTAATAATAGTTCTTCTAAAAAAAAATTGTTTGCTTCGTAGGTGGCTGCGATATATGCGTGTTACACGGTATATATCCAAACAGAAACATTTTTAATCTATATTCAATTGTCTTACTGATTATTACGACACATTATCAATTTGAATCCATGCAGTCCAGAGAAAAAATGCACGTGGAATGAGAAGGGCAATCTTGCTATCAAAACGTATTTCAAGAAGGATAGAAGGCAAGCATCAAACAGTACAGTCTACCACTTCACATTTATACCTATCAAAATATATTGAGTTACTAAAAACAAGTTTGCCTACAGGACCTAGCGCAGCAACTCCGGGTCGAACTAGACCTATTGGTAGAGCTAAAGGAAAAGGTACATAACTTTCATGCTTTAAACCCATTGTATATGCTCCCAAAAAAAATCATTATTATAACTTGCATCATAATAATTAACTTGCATCATAATAAGTATGTCTGGGCTAAAAAAACAAACACGAAAAACATAACTGAATCCAATCTGGAAAAAATAGAATCAAACCCTAATCGAAACTGGTTAAGTATCTGCCAGGTTCAAATTTTGGTATCTAAATACCAAGACCAAACCTTCCGAACCAAAATATTATAGGTCTTTAAATATATCCGAATCAGATTAATATAATTATATATATCCAAATTACTTGAAAATATATACAAATAGTCAAAGTAAATATATAAACCTATTAAAATACTCAAAACACCAAAAAAAGCTTCAAATATCAATTGATTTTACACACAAAATTCAAGCCAAACATATTTTAGTGTTTAAATTAATTATTCTGGCATACAATTTTCACATTTATATGTTATATATTATTTTATTTCCTTTTTCAGTATTCTAAACTATATATGAATTTTACAATTAAAAAAATAATTTAAATCATTTATCCAAACTTCAAACGACCCCCCCCCCCAGATCCTAACCAAACCCGAATTTTTTTTTGTAAATATCCAAAGCCGAACTTAACACTAACGCCTACCCCAATGCCCACCCTAATAATAAGTTCCCAAAAAATACTAAATTACCATTTCATTGTCATTACTCATACATTGATTCTTCCGTCCGCATCAGATGTAGCATCCTCCTCTAAAACCAATGATAACCCAATCCTAGAGTGTTCAGTGTGTGGTACTTTGGTCTGGGAATCCGAAAGCACTGGAAGGGACCCTAGAACAAAGGAGTTACGTTTCAGCATTTGTTGCAACCAAGGACAAATAAAACTTCCCCCAATAAGGAATTATTCAAGGTGAAATAGTTACAGGCTCCAATATTGGGAAAAGAGTGTTCCTACCAAGAATCATTCTATCAGAATCAGTAACTAAACATCCGTTTACCCTCGAAAGGCGACAATTCCCCATCAGATTGTGCTATGCAATGACAATTAACAAAAGTCAAGGACAAAGTTTGAAAGGCGTAGTATTATATTTGCCACAACCCGTGTTCACCCATGGACAACTATATGTTGGTCTTTCCCGAGTTACTACCAAATCAGGTCTTAAAATAATACAAGGAAAGGAGCAAAGACCAGGAAAGGTTAAAAACATAGTCTACAAAGAAATCTACAACAGACTAACTATGTCAGAAGGTAATTCAAATTTGGTAACAACATTATATCCAATCCAAACCTTAGGGGATACTAGACAAAATACTAACTTTTGTTATAAATCATGGAGCGAATTGCCATTAACCAGGCCCGGTCCAAGACCGGCCCAATACCTAGAAGATGGAGGGACGGCCGAAGCCTAGAGAGAGGAGAGAGAGAGCCGACTTCAGGAGAGAGAAAAGCGGCCACAAAGCTTAGAGAAAAGGAAACTCTTTCCTTTTCTTAGTAGATGTAATCTTTCCATTATTATGTTTTAGTAGTTTTCCTATTTCCTGTTGAATTAGGATATGTACACTTTCCTTTTATCTTCATCTTGTAATCTTTATATAAAGAAACCCCCATTGTTCATTAATAATAACACAGAAATATTCAGTCTCTAAACTCTCTAATTACAACACGTTATCAGCACGATATACTCCAAAACCCTGAGACAAAACCTAACCTAAAATCCGTCACACATAAACCCTAAAACATGCGCAACTTAAAATCGATCTATTTCTCAAACCCCGACGAACCAGACGACGAGCCACATATCAAATTGAAGCTCTTGACGAGACGAATCCATCAGCGCAAACCGTTCGTCGATCCGATCTTAGACACTCACAGAAACAATACTCGGCGCCGTCTTGGTTTTTTTTGGAACCCTAATTCCGAAAAAAACCCCAAATTGTTCTTGCTTGCGTTCCGGCTTACAAACACCCGATCAGCTCCAGCCCTAAGGTGTTCCTGATCCTAGACGACCTCAGTTTCCAGTTCACATCACAGCCAGCTTGAGTTCCCAATCAACCCGCTCGCGAACTCAAGAAGAAGATGCGTCCGACGTCCTCGGCGCACATCCGCGACCAGACGCCAAACCATCTGATCCCGATCAGACGCGTCTCGCCTCAGCACGCGACCGTTCCAGTTCGTCCCATCTCGTGTCCGTTCGAGGTTCTCTTGGTGGTCTGGGTTCTACAATCTGCAAAACAAAGGTAATCCTAATTCTGAGAACATGAATTGAACATGGTTGTTTTGTAAAGATTGAAACCCTAAAATCAGAACTCTAAAGATGAAAGCCATAGGAAAAATAGATCAAACCCTAAAGAGTAAATCGGAGCTCGAATAAGTCCGATCTCCTAAACCATAATTCGAGATTGATCCATTGATCAATTAAAATCAAAGTCTTAATGATTTTGAATCTCAAATCAAATACCCTTGATCAAAGATCAAAGTTTTTCGAAATCCCCTAAAAACCCTAATTTTGAAAAATCGGTTTTAAATTGTTTGATTTGAACTTTGATTGTTTGATCACCTAGAGCTATTGATAGGATTGCTTAAATTCGAATCTAAATCACTTAAACTGAAACCCTAAAAAGTTTAAATTCGGTTTTAAAAGGTCTTTGTTTGATGATTGATGATCTGAGATGTTAGGATTGATAGATTGATTAATAGATCTAATCTCAAGATTCGAAATCCTTAAGGCCTTGAAACCCTTAATCTTGATTGATATTCCTAAAGGCCTTGAAACCTTAAATCTCTCATTACTTAAAGATTGAAAGATTGATTTAAAGAATTTACATATTGAATGAGAGTTAGGTCGCTAGATCGTTTAATTCTAAAACTTAATAGATATACAACTAAGAAATAGAATTGAATCTAGATCCTGTTTAATTAGTATATGGCCGTGTGGCCTAATGCATTGCTCACACTTGCGGTCTTGTGCCCTTGATTGATTAAAAGTCGTGTGGCTTAGTGAATATCAAAGTGACTGTGCGGTCTAGTAGCCGAATGGTTATATAAACCAGATTGCATTATGATCCGATCCTTTATCGTTGTATCACATAATAGCCGTGAGGTATAAACATCACAATGCAAAGCCATATGGCCTAAGCATCATATTGAAAAGCCGTGTGGCCTAAAGTATTATAGATAAGACTTATGAAATCATATGCACTGATTGGTTGCAAGAATTCTAAATCATGAATTTATTGATGATTTCAGATGTCGAGATTTGAGCATTCGGATTATGCTGCCCTTGATATCTCTGGAGATAATTATCCAGAATGGGAAATGAACACTTCAATTGCCCTGAAGTCTAGAGGACTCGGGAAATGTATCATTGAAAGAAATGATGAAATGGAAAGTGAAAAGCATAGAGCCATAACAATTATGCGCTATCATCTCACTGGGGAACTGAGAAATAAGTATGAAGATATTGAGGATCCTTATGAAGTTTGGATAAAACTAAAATCCATATACTCAATGGAATTATGGCGAAAAGCCATGAATGATTGGAAGATACTCAGGTTCCAGGATTTTAAATTCGTGGAAGAATACGATTCTGCTCTAATGAAAATCGCCCATAGTCTTGAACTATGTGATGAAGTACAGATAATGATCTATTGTATAAAACATATTCCACATTCCATCCAAAGGATCGGTTGCTATCATATACAGCTAAGGTTTTCACAACCTATAATGACCTATTGTCATACCTATTGGCAACTGAGCAAAGAAAGCAGAAAGTTAAAGATACCATTGACAGATTTGAGAAACTCCAGAAAAGATGCATTGAGCAACAAAACAGTGAGATGAGATATCCTGAGGCATTCGATCAGGATGAATCCAAGAAAGCCGTGTGGAGTAATATAGATTGTGAGGCCGGCTTATACATTGACTAAAGAAAGATCTCGACATGATAATTTTATTTTAAGTCTATGATTTTGTGATTTGCTTTTGACCTACTTGATGATTCATGATTTTTATATATATATAAAAGAGTTTGCTTTGATTTCATTATATCTTGCCTGATCTTACTTGAACATATGAATGTTTTTACTGATAAAGAATTGCCTAAAGGGCAAAATATCCAAGTAAGAAATCGTGAAAGTAGTATAGTGAGCCTAGTAAAGAAACTATGGCTAAGGCATTGTCTAAAGGACATTAGATACACCCAATAATATGTGACCCATTGAGTTATGATAATATGGTTTCTAAATAGAAACAATGGGCAAACAAAAGGAAACAAGTTCCTTCAGATTTTGAAAGAAAATCGCCTAAGACCTTATAAGAAAGTGGTCTTGACTATACCTAATGATCTCTACTGATTTAAACTATGCTATAAGATCAGTATGATGAGAGGCAAGAACCGTGGTGACCATATTGAGATACACCACGAAATTTTACACTATATGGCATGATAGGATTAGCCATCCTAGAGTCTAAACTCGATGCAAAGATTGAAAAGGCACAGAGTTATCCCGTAAAAGATCTCACGTTGTGAAACATGTACACAAAGGGAAACTCATTAGGCTTAATTGTCCCAAGCACCACGACCTTATAGTATGGTCATGAGGGGGATAGAGGATAAACCCATGATCAATACTACAAGTTCGTGTACCACTATGGTGTAAAGACCATGTTATAAATGGCTCGGCCATAAAAGGTCATTCCTCGTCCGTAGAGGCCATACCATGTTACAAATGGCTCGGCCATAAAAGGCCATTCCTCGGCCGTAGAGGCCATGTTTCAAAACGGCCAAACCATAAGGACATTACTCGGCCAAAGAGACCATGTTATGAACAGGTCGGCCGCAAGGGCCATAACCGGCCAGAGAGGCCATTACCATAAAAGGTTCGGCCAAGTAAGCCATTATCTATAAGACTAAGATTCTAAAGTCTATAAGCTTGGAACATTATGATTTTACATGTATAGAATGATAATATGATCATATGCATCAGACCATATAAGTGAGCATAGATATTCCTATCTCAGATTGAATACGGGTCATAAAACCAGACATACACCATCTTAAGAGATATTGAATAAACCACCACATACATATATGTGCCGTCTAAAGATGGAACCTCAGAAGAGGATTAGGAATATATGTTGGATAGGAGTATTAATTTCTCCCACGATTTATAAAGAAAACTTGAGCCAAACATGGGTGATCATATTGTGGCCAAGTACACGGATTGCATCCGTCTATCCAAACATTAAAGGAGAAAGATTATAAGCTGGATAAAGAATGATAAGAATGGTTTTAAACCATCATTGTCTTGGCAAGATCCTCAGATTAGAGATTATGATTTAAGACGTCCAAAGAAAAATTCTATAAAGCTAGCTAATTGAGAAGCTAATCGAAATGCCAGACACTGACCCGAGAAATGACTAACCAGCTTAGCACCAAATGAATGTCCTAGAAGAGACATAATCAAGTTGCTATAGAGTCTATACAAGATAGACCAAGTGTTTCATAAGATAAAGGAATCTCGGATAGAATGGTGCAAAGAATACAGATCCGAGATTATAAGAGAAACCATACCAGACATTGAGAAAAGGTTGCGCAGCTACACATCTAAGGTACCAAACCATGTAGTCTTGGGACGCCAAGCTACTAGGTAATAAAGGTCCTGGATAATAAGATCTCAATCTATAGATCATGTCTGGAACATAATGGAACCACAAGAAAGTGTCGACACACACACACATTTGTATAAAGATACATAAAGTTATAGCACTTGAACATAAAGAGATGAACAAGGATCATGAACCCATGAATGAGTACTCATACAATCATAAAAGATCAAAGAGATTAGAAAAGATAAAACGTGGAGGTTCAAGGTATCTAAAAGAGAGATGGACGTATTGGCCATATACATATACAGAAACGTCATCTGATAAACCAGTGAAATAGATGGATCTTGTGAGGTAAAGAAACCGTGAGAGAAGGCACATGATCACGAGGTCTAAGAGTGTTCATGTCTTCCTACTTAACAGCATTAGATTATAGCTTGTTACACAAGGTACTCACAGAGATCAAAGGAACAGATTATAAGGAGATAAACTCCTATGTGGTGGATGCTGCTACAGATTTTCGAAATTGACAATGGTCTGGTCATAAGAAAGAAATTGGATACAAATGATGTAGTAAGCAGCATATGGATCACTGGATAAGTTGAAAGAACAGCTTTGTTTCTAAGCTGATTCAGGGACTGAAAAGCAGCTGCATATAGTATGTAAAAGAAAGTGATCACGCATGATCTTGGAATTGTATAAAAGACAATCCAATAACAGTCCATATACATTTGAAATCCCTTGTGTTTGTACTAAACCTAAAAGAGGTTAGTAGACTGATACAGAACGTATCTGTAGGCGTCCGGTCCTTCGACTAAAGACGTCCAGCCCTTAAGCTAAAAGGCATCCGGCTTTCAAATAAAAACGTCCGGCCCATCGGCTAAAAGGCGTCCGGCCCTTATCCCTTGATCACGTACTAGTAGAAACAAAAGATCAACCATCAGGTTGCAATCCGGCATCAGATCCCCTAAGTAAGGATCCGGCATAGCAGAACGGTCTGCTGCCGTATAAACTCCACAAGGCAAGTAGTGGACACTTATAGACGAGGTCTATGACCCGGTCATGATTCGGCCAGATTGATACATGGTCGATGATAACCATAAATCGCCAAATTAAAGAGCAGTTGATAGTAGACGATCACGTCTAGACTATGGACATATGCAAACACGATTTGCAAAGACCAAATAGTGATATCCGAGGACAATGTGATTCACATTGCTTAGCACATATGCTTTACCGGGACACTCGATGTCAAAGGACATGAGAAACGACCTAAGAAGTCGAAATGGTCTAATTACGGTTCAATAATGAAACTGGTCGATTGCTCACATCCTATACATACAGGAAATA
The DNA here is from genome assembly GCF_020379485.1 of Brassica napus. Taxonomy (NCBI): domain Eukaryota; kingdom Viridiplantae; phylum Streptophyta; class Magnoliopsida; order Brassicales; family Brassicaceae; genus Brassica; species Brassica napus. The sequence continues at coordinate 25,287,383 of NC_063452.1, forward strand.
TTACGCACCAAGATGCGTAGAATGTAGAACCTACAGTGAGGTTCACACCAGGGGGAGTAGTGCGTGTTGTACTCTTTTTCCTTCATCATGGTTTTGTCTCACTGAGTTTTCCTGATAAGGTTTTAATGAGGCAACATGGAGCATACTACGAATCCTATATGGTTATGGCATCCAAGGAGTGTTATAAATCATGGAGTGGATTGCCATTAACCAGGCTCGGTCCAAGACCGGCCAATACCTATAAGATGGAGGGACGGCCGAAGCCTAGAGAGAGGAGAGAGAGAGCCGACTTCAGGAGAGAGAAAGGCGGCCACAAAGCTTAGAGAAAAATAAACTCTTTCCTTTTCTTAGTAGATGTAATCTTTCCATTATTATGTTTTAGTAGTTTTCCTATTTCCTGTTGGATTAGGATATGTACACTTTTCTTTTATCTTCATCTTGTAATCCTTATATAAAGTAATCTCCATTGTTCATTAATAATAACACAGAAATATTCAATCTCTAAACCCTCTAATTACAACAACTTTCTGTATTCTTTTCTTTCAGGCACCAAATATGAAGATCATCTGGCACAAAGTTCAGAAAACCATCAACAAATTTCTATATCTTAAAACGCAATCAACAAATAAGTCTACTGCACAAAAATCTACAAGCTCAATACCCTAGATTTACTAACAAATTCTTTTATAACAATAGGTATGCGCACAATAGAAAGTCGACTTCTATGGAACCATTTGCAAGAACTACCCCATCAATCTTATACCTATAATATTCTCTATTTTCTCGAAACTGTTACTTTTATTAAGTGTCAACTGTTATCAATTTGGACCTGTGGCACTATTTATACTTCGTACTTTCTCAGATTTTTGACAAGCAAACAGGTTTATTTCTTCCTCTATTCAGGAAACAAAACATATACAGTTCGCACATAATATTATCTTACAACCCAAATTCTATATATAAAACCCATTAAGTATATACTTTCAAACTAACTTAATCAATATTACAATTAACAATTACCAAATTTTTCCTAAAAGGTAAATTAAATGATGACCTACAACTCAAACCCAACCTAAAAAAACACAACTCCAACTGTCCAACAACAACCAGAAACAGCCACAACTATGGTCATACACAAATTTTTAACTTCACACAATATCCGCGCGTAGCGCGGAAAAGGACTTAGTTGTTATAAATAGACACTACAACAACTATTAATCATATTCAGAGGTTCACCCTCATGGTTCTTCTTCATAGTCTCCTCATGTACCAACATCAAATATCGGTACGGATGGTTACACACTCAAACAATACAGCACCGCTCTCATGTCACCCCCACTGTTGGTCCCGGGATTAGCTCCACATGGCGAGAACCCCCTAAGATGAAAGTGGCTAGGAAGAATCCCGTTGCGGGCATTGTTGATGGGAAGATATACGTGATGGGAGGTTGCAAGGCAGATGAAACCAAGAATTGGGCCGAGGTGTTCGACCCAAATACGCAAACTTGGGAATCTTTACCTGACCCTGGCCCTAGGCTCCTATGTTAAACTATATAATATAATCTAATCTCTCCTTAACACTTTCACATTAGTTAGTTATTACACAAAAGAGTTGTAATTGTGTCCTTTAGTATAAAGAATTGTGTCTCGTATACTTGTAATGGTTCGATCTCTATATAAAGATCAATCATTTGTTGTAAGCATATCACATAATCTCAATAATACAAAAGTATTTTCAGAAAAGTTTATAAGCCTGAAACGTCTATCTAATTCTTTCTCTCGAACTCGTGTGTAACGCACTGTGATCGTTGTGTAACACAAGCGGTTGGTAAAAGATTAACATGGTATCAGAGCTGTAAGGTTGAGAGGAAGAAGAAGAAAGCACTAGTAAGAGAAACACTTGGCGTGGAGAAAATGAGGCTAGAGGATTTTGGCATACGATTTATCGGAAGCACACGAAACGATGAAGAATCAAGTAATCCCCATATTTGATGGAGAGAAGTACGACTTCTGGAGCATTAAGATGACAATCATTCTCAAGACCAGGAAGTTATGGTATGTGGTTGAAGAAGGCGTAGCAGCCCCACCAGCACAAGTGGATGAGACCCCTGAAACAGCAAGGGCAAGATCGCTTAGAGAAGAAGCGATGATGAACGATACACTGGCTTTGCAAATTTTGTAAACAGTCGTATCAGATCGCATCTTCTCTTAGATTGCAGCAGCATCAACATCCAAAGAGGCGTGGGATGCATTGAAGGCAGAGTATGAAGGCTCTCCTCAAGTTCGTTTGATTCGACTCCAAACATTGCGAAGGGAGTACGAGAATCTGAAGATGTATGAGGATGAAGACATTAAGGTCTTCACAGATAAGATAGTTTAATTGGCAAATCAATTAACTTATCATGGTGAACAGAAAACAGATGTTCAACTCATACAGAAGATACTCATCTCTCTCCCAGCCAAGTTTGATAGCATAGTCAGTGTGTTGGAGCAAACAAACGATTTGACTTCAACAAAGATGGCAGAGTTGATCGGGATTTTGAAGGCTCATGAAGCAAGGCTGGCTGCAAGAGAAGAAAACACAACCGAAGGAGCATTCGATGCTCGTGTTAAACACAAAAATTCTGGTGTCACACAAGACAACTCAAAGCGCCGAGGAGGCAAGAAGTGGTGTTGTTACTGCAAGAAGAACAACCATACCGAGAGCGAGTGTCTAAGGAAACAGAAGAAGGATGATCAAAAGAAGGATCACAGAAGTAACAAGGAGTGTTACAATTGTGGCAAGTTAGGCCACTTTGCAAATCAGTGCTACTCAAAGAAGAAAGAGAAGGCACTTGTAAGTCACGAAGAAGACTTGAATGAAGATCACATGTTGTTCAGTGCAAGCGAAGCAGCAACAACAGTGATGGAAGATGTCTGGTTAGTAGATAGTAGAGCAACTAATCATATGACAAAGGAGGAGAATTACTTCTCAAGGCTTGATAGGAGTATCAATGTTCCAATAAAGATTGAAAATGGAAGCACAGTCATGAGAGCCAGTAAAGGAAATATTACCGTCATGACTAATGGTGGCAAGAGGACCATCAGAAATGTGTTCTTCGTTCCGGGTTTGGCAAAATATTTGTTAAGTGTTCCACAAATTGTTTCAAGCGGATACCGGGTGAGTTTCCAAAAGAAGAGATGCATCATAAAGGATGCAAAAGGAAGGAGGATAATGGATATTCCAATGACTCACAAAAGCTATCGAATCAGGATGAGTTCGGCTCAGATAGAAGAAGCCATGAGCGCTAGTGAGAAAGGAAAGATGGAGACATGGGACAAGAGACTTGGTCATGTAGGCGAAAAAAGGTTACAACAAATGCAAGGCAAAGACTTGGTAAAGGGATTACCAAAGTTTAAAGTCAAGAAGGAAGCGTGTGAGGCGTGTAGACTTGGAAAGCAATCACGCAAAAGCTTCCCAAAGAAATCTCAAACTAAGACAAGAGAAAAGCTTGAGATTGTACATACGGATGTATGTGGGCCGATGCAGCACCAGTCTGTTGATAGAAGCCGATACTTTTTGCTATTCTTGGATGATAATACTCACATTTGTTGGGTATACTTCATGAAGCAGAAGTCAGAGACATTCTCACTGTTCAAGAAGTTCAAAGCAATGGTGGAGAAGCAATCGGATTGTACCATCAAGAAGCTGAGATCAGATGGAGGTGGTGAGTTCACTTCACGAGAATTCAACCGGTTTTGTGAAGAAGAAGGAATCAATAAGCAAATCACATTGCCTTATTTACCGCAACAAAATGGTGCAGCAGAGTGCATGAATAGGACCTTGGTGGAGATGGCTAGATCGATGTTGGCAGAGCATGACTTACCGCTCAATTTATGGGCAGAAGCGGTACACACTGCCTCATATCTTCTAAACCGTCTGCCATAAAAGGCAATAGAAGAAGATGTCACTCCTATAGAGAAATGGTGTGGACACAAGCCAGATGTGTCACACATGATAATGTTTGGTAGCATATGCTACATACATGTCTCGGATCAAAAGAGGAGGAAGCTAGACGTCAAGGCAAAACGTGGAGTCTTTGTTGGATACAACAACCAATCCAAAGGCTATAGAGTTCTCATCTTGGAGAATGAGAAGATTGAAGTATCAAGAGATGTCGAGTTTGAAGAAAGCAAGAAGTGGGATTGGAAAAGGCAAGAAGAAGTGAGGAAGACATTGGAATTTTCTATGGAAGACTCTCACTCGCCTGAGGAACAAACCAAAGTTACATACAGCCCTGAGGAACAAACCGAAGGTACATCCAGCCCTGAGGAACAATCCAGAGGTACTTTCGGTATTTTTTTCATTCAAAATGATGATCATGATACTAGTAGTGGAGATGAAGAAGCTTCAGAGGCACCAAGGAAGTTCAGGTCCATGGTTGATATCATGGAAAGGGCACCGAGTGTAGATCTTGATGAAGCGGCTCAAGTGATAGAAGCTTGTCTTCATACACATGAAGAACCATACACTTATGATGAAGCGGGTGGTACCAAGGAATGGAGAGAGGCGATGAATGAGGAAATAGCCATGATTGACAATAACAAGACATGGGAACTAGTGGACAAGCCAAAGAAGAAGAATGTGATAAATGTGAAGTGGATCTACAAGATCAAGACAGATGCAAACAACAATCACATCAAGCACAAGGCGCGGCTAGTTGCAAGAGGGTTCTCTCAAGAGTATGGTGTCGACTACCTTGAGACGTTTGCCCCTGTCTCAAGACATGATACAATACGAGCCATACTTGCCTATGCAGCTCATATGAAGTGGCGATTGTATCAGATGAATGTGAAGTCAGCTTTTCTCAATGGCGACCTCAAGGAAGAAGTGTATGTCACACAACCGCCTGGGTATGTGACACACGGGAAGGAACACAAGGTGTTAAGGCTACACAAAGCTTTATATGGTTTAAAGCAACCCCAAGGGCATGGTATGGAAGGATAGAATCATACTTTCTTCAAAACGGTTTTGAGAGAAGTATGAACGATGCGGCCTTATACATCATGAAGCAAGGAGGAGATGTGTTCATCGTGATTCTATATGTGGATGATATAATCATCACAGGAAGCAACATTCAGAGCATCAACACATTCAAGAAGAATATGAAGAAAGAATTCGAGATGGTGGATCTTGGATTGTTGAACTACTTTCTTGGAATGGAAGTAATTCAAGACGATGGAGGTATATTTCTTTCACAAGAAAAGTATGCAAACAAACTTGTAGACAAGTTTGGGATGCGAGACAGCAAGAGTGTAAGCAATCCACTTACACCACAAGGAAAAGGAGTTGAGGATGACAAGGAGTATGGAGATCCAACTAAGTATAGAAGCATCGTTGGAGGGCTTTTGTATTTGTGTGCATCAAGACCTGATGTGATGTATGCAAGTGCCTATCTCTCAAGATACATGTCATCACCTCGCATGAAGCACTACCAAGAAGCCAAAAGGGTGTTAAGATATGTCAAAGGAACATCAAGCTTTGGAGTGTACTTCACAAGCGTGAAAGAACCAAGAATTGTAGGCTACACGGACAGCAATTGGGGTGGTTCTAAGGAAGACAAGAAAAGCACTTCAGGTTATGTGTTTACTCTTGGTTCAGCCATGTTTTGTTTGCAATCAAGCAAGCAACAAACAGTGGCACAATCAACGGCTGAAGCGGAGTACATAGCCGTGTGTGCAACAGCAAATCAAGCTGTGTGGTTACAAAGACTATTTGAAGATTTTGGTCAGAAGTTTGAAAGAGGCATTCCGATCTTATGTGGCAACAAATCAGCAATAGCAATTGGGAACAATCCGGTGCAACACAGAAGGACGAAGCACACAGAGATCAAGTACCATTTCGTAAGGGAAGCTGAGAAAAAAGGAATCATTGAACTGGAGTATTGCAAAGGGGATGATCAACTCGCATACATTCTCACACAGGCATTGGGCGGTTCAAGGTTTGAAGATCTAAGGAAGCAGCTTGGAGTCAAGTCGAGATATGATTAAGGAGGAGTGTTAAACTATATAATATAATCTAATCTCTCCTTAACACTTTCACATTAGTTAGTTATTACACAAAAGAGTTGTAACTCTTCATGTTGTGTCCTTTAGTATAAAAAGTTGTGTCTCTTATACTTGTAATGATTCGATCTCTATATAAAGATCAATCATTTGTTGTAAACATATCACAGAATCTCAATAATACAAAAGTATTTTCAGAAAAGTTTATAAGCTTGAAACGTCTATCGTATTCTTTATCTCGAACTCGTGTGTAACACACTGTGATCGTTGTGTAACACAAGTGGTTGGTAAAAGATTAACATCCTCCGCTCCTCTTTAATCAAGACAATATACGGTAGAGAGGGAAAGGTTTACGTTAGCAACACCGAGAATACAAACTATTTTTATGATCCAAAGGAGCTGAGATGGGGCGTTGCAAAAGTGGTACTCAATGTTGAGAGAATGTGTGATATAGCGAATGTTTGTACGCTTTTGATGATAAAAACTATTTCTCGTGGTATGACACAAAGCGTGAAGAGTGGAGAATGGTCAAAGGGTTGCAGATACTGGTGAGGAATTGTTGTGATAGTGTTATTGACATAGCTATCTACGGTGGGAAACTCTTAGTCTTGTGGGAGAAGAAGAAGCCTAATAAGTGGTATGAGAAGAACATTTGGTGCTCGGTGATTGCACTTGAAAGACGCTTTGGTAATGAAGTTTGTGGAATTGTTGAGTGGGCTAGTATTGTGCTCACAGTTCCCAGATCATATGTTTTCTTGCATTGCCAAGTGGACACAATATGAAAAATGATTTTTGTTTTTTTGTTTAAAGTTACTAATCACCACTCTTTAGTACCCAAATCTTGTTTTGCCCTTTGTTACCAATCTTGAATATCTTGTTATTTCATTACTGGTTAAGCCTAAACTCGATTTGAAACTGTCAAAGACATCTTTACTAGAGTGGTTAGTGGATCTTTCTAACAAAAAGGGTTTCAAAGAAGGAACACTTTCTTGTGCTTGAAATATAACACTAAACCAATATACAAAAATTAATCCGCACCCAGTACTTGTTACAAGCAAAACCCATCAGAACATGGCCGGATCTCTGATGAAGACATAGTCTCGTAGATTCATCCCAAAAACCGCGGTTACAGCCGCAAAAATGGCAGCCACAAAGGTTGCTATCAAATGTTCCACATCATATAGACAAAGCATTATTGGACAATATATATGTAATGCGGTAAATCTTCTCTCTTGAGTTATCTTATGAGGGTGAGTTAAATCTATTATTAATATGGTATTAGAATTCATGGTTTAGCACATCATAAACTTTTCCACGTAAACAGTTTCCTACTTGGGTGACATGCACAAATAGCCCATATTGTTGTGATTTCTAAGATGTTGGAATTATTATAGTATTTCTGAGGTGTTGTGCTTTGACCATTTCTATTGGACCGTTTCTCACCCACATCTCGAGAGAGTCTATCAAATGTCCCACATCGTGTACAGAAAAAAATATTGGATATGATTTTGAGCGTGAGTTAAGTTCATTACTAATAGTTACCGCTATGAGAAGCGGTTGAAACTGAATCAACTGATTCTGTATATTTCCCTAAGAAAGATATGGACACAAGTTCAAAGACTCTTTATTGAGATGAAACAAGAAAAAGATAACCACAAAACTTGATTTTGTCTGTCCTTACCAGCTTAATGTTGATCAGATACTCTGTATCATCAATGTGCTCTTTCAGCTGCAAACACAAAATCATAATCAAAATGATGAAAACAAAAAGATGAACATGTTTTTGGACAGCAAGTAAAACGCTTTGTTCTTTAACTAGTGCCAAGACCAACGTATATCAAGCCACGTGTTAAAAAAGTCAAACCTATTCGCTGGAGCACAGTTTCTAAAATAGACCATGCCACAGGAGATCAGCTTCTAAAGTGGTAACAAACTAACAAAAAAAAACAGATAAGAGGTTTTCCCAAAAAAAAAAAACAGATAAGAGGTTCCGACATGGCGCCAAACGAAGCCAATGGGTTAGTTAAAAGTTCCGAACATTACGACATACCTTTCGTTCTGTTATCCCCTCCCAAACAGACAAGGAACAGAACCAAACCCTAGATCCCCCTTTTCTTCATCTTAGTTTTGTCTAAGAAAAATTCACAACTTATCCAAGTGTGAAGATGAATCATCACTGAATCAAGATCGTTTTAAACTAAAACCACGGTCTAGGTTCGGTCTGATCAAATCATCTTCCAGGTATGTTTTTTTTTTCTTTTTGTTTTCTGTAGATGTCTTTGATGTTTATTGGTTTTGATGAACCCTAGAAAATGGCTTAAAAGAGGCATTGATGATTATTGCTTTTTGATTGTTAATTTAGGTTTGTTATGGGGTCAGAACATGATCACGATGAAAACAAACAAGTTTCAGAAGAACCTTTATTAGAAGATGAAAACCAAGATGGTGAGCATAAAAAGATCCTTTCAGAAGATATTGTAATCATTCACTCAGAAATACATTCAAGATCCTCCTCTTCATCATCTTCATCTTCTTCGTATTCATCACCACCAAAACATCTACCAGAGACAGATTCACCTCCTGTTCAAGTAATGGACAGGGATGATAATAGTAACTACGACCCAGACAGGATCCCATCTTCGGTTTTCGAGACAAGCAAATCGAATTTGCAAGCTGATTGGAGCTGCGCTTCGAATGAATCTCTCTTTAGTATTCATATAGGGAGAAACAGTTTCACTGTTGATGCCATGAAATCAGGTGAGCTCTACAAATCAGGAGAGTTGCTAGCTTATAGTCCTGAGCTTCCTATGCCGCCACCACCAGGAAAAGAATTAGACCCTTTAGTCGAGTCGTCGAAAGTTGTTGATTCAGATGATGATGATGAGAAAGAAGAACAGCCTCCTGCTGTTTCTTGGAAAACTCCTACAAAGTCTTACCGTTCTAACCGGAGCTCAAACAGCACGCATTCCTTCTCTTTCCCCATGTAATAATCTCTCCATCATCCTCTCTTATGCCTTTTGTTTTAGCTTTTCTTTTGTTGGATTTGGTTTAGTGAAAGTCTTTTTATTTACAGTTTAGCAGGAGCTGCAAGTGATTCAGCAAGTGTAGAAACAGGGGAAAAGAAGAAACAAGAAAAGCAATCAGAAGAGACAAAACCACCAGCAGAAGTAGAAAACCAGAAGAATTCAACAATGTGTGGTTGGTTCTCATGGTTTCCTTCATGTCCTTCGTGTTGTTCTTTACGTTCTCCATGTTCTTGAATTCGTTTTTTGCTTTTGTGTGTTTTACGGATTAGTTGTGACCCTCTTAACCGGTTGAGTAAACCAGTTAAATGGAAATCATGTGTTAACATAAAAGTAAGTTAGGTTAACTATTAATGAATCAAATGGTTTAGGGTTGTTGTAAGAGAGCAAGGTGGACTCTCGCAGGTCTATTGAAAAGTGTTAATAGTTAATATGCTAAGAGCTTGGAAACTTTGTGTGGTTATGTGAGGTTGGTTCCATGAAGCTTAACTCTAGTTTCTAGGCTGAGCATTGTCATGAGTCTCGTGACCGTTGACCAGTGGGATCAACGTCCGTCTCTCAGACCTGTTTCTCCATGAGCCTCCATTAAAACCGTTGCCCCGAGTTCTAGTTGTCTCCAGTCTCATTCATATTGTATCCAATGTTTCGCGCAGAATATCTCCTGTCGTTTGCATTGTTGTTGATTGCAGAAGAATTCAAAAACAAAAACTCAATTAGGATTTATGTTGTTATTCATGAAATTATCATCTATAGATGCTCTTCGGTTTTCGATTCTGATTCAAGATCCCTTGTGAGCCTATAGCTGCATTCCAATATCAAAAAGAAAAAGAAAAACAAGAACTTTGAATAACTGAGAGTCTGATGAGCAAAAACATTTTTTTAAAAGCATGTGACAGTGAGTGAACTCGTGCTTAACATTTCGAAACTACTCTACCACACACATTTTTAAAGAGTTATAACTCAAAAACAAGATTTGAGAATTTTCTAATTACTTTTTAGTGTATTCATATCTGCAGCTTTTGGAAAGTATCAGTTAACCAAGTTATCATAGTCGAGTGAGTAATGGAATGAGAGCTGTTTACGTGTTTGTGGGCCTAAAAATTAGAAAAGCCCCCGGCGAGGAGCGAACTCACGACCTTTCGCTTACGAAGCGAACGCAATACCACTATGCTACGGAGGCAATTTGTCTTGTGTCTGAAACGTCTCTTTTTAAAAAATGTAAATACGCATACAGACCAAAGAAGCTTCGTTCAAACTTTCGACGGGAAGGAGACGAGAGAGAAAGAGAGACGCCGCCGGAAATCTGTGTTGGGACAAAGAGGTCCTGATAGTGTAGGCGAAAAGAAGATTCTGCTTCAACCAACAATCTGTGACTCTCTCTGTTCTTGACTTGAGGCTAGTGAAGGAGCTTTTAAGCTTTAGAGTACTACTCCTACTACTTGTACGGGTGAATTGCATTTTATAGGTTCCCCATTACAGCTCAGAGGAACTACTCCTGTATGTTAATTTATTTCAACACCAAGAACTGATCTAGATTTGATTTAATTCAACCCTAACACATTTCTAAAGAAGGTAGAAACACTAACCTTGATCCATGCTTGGATGCAACCCCACCAATTGATGTTCTCTTCTTTAACCTTCTCCTTTTGGTGATTTCCTTGATGGACAAGAAATCCCAAACCTTCCTTAATCTCTCCTTTTGATAATCAGTATTGTTGTTTTGTGTGTTTTAGAAAGACTCGTTTTCTTACGTACTAAAAGACAATGCACACGAGGCTTTTATATTAGTCAAAGGGTTGTGTGTTGCAATACAACTCTTCACAATTATAATCTATAATATAATGAGGCAGTTGCTTCACTCCTGAGACGACACGTCAGCATTTTGGTGGGTCCCACTTTTAAAAATTATGAAAAAAATGTCAAACTTGTGGCTCGAACCCGGGTTATTGAGGGATACTTTGTACATTGATGACTGAAACTAATATATATTTATGAAGTTCAGAAACTTTTGCTTCTTCGGTTTTCTCTGTGGACCGGGTCTAAAAGTGTATTATGAGTTTCATTTTTAAATGAGGTTCATCACCTTATATGAAAAAAACAACAATTATAGTTTTTTTCATATTGTAATATGTCTTCATTTAACATGAGATTAGGTTCTTTTCATCATTGTCTTAGACAAATCTGAAGAGTCGTGCTCTGTGTCTGTTCGTAATCTATTTTTTCACCGGTGAACTCTTCATCTCCCCATCTTAAATCGTTTGATCTTAAATGTTCCTGATTTGTAGACTTTCTTTAAACCCTATATATATGATTATCATCTTTGATGAACTCAATTTGCATCTCCACAAAACTCATTGATTCCTCTTAGCTTTAAGAATCTTCTAGAAAATGTCTTTCTGCCTCTCCAGTTCCTCAAACCGGCGTTCCCGGCATCTGTCACTCAACCTTCGAGTCTCTCCGTGTTGGTCGTAGTAGTCAGAGCATAGCCTCTAACCTCCGCGCTTATGGAATTCTCTGAACTTCAAGAAAGACATTGAGTTTATGGGAATCACGAATCTCTTCCTTGATGAAAAGGTAAGTTAATCTTCGATTTATCACACTTATTTAATATAATTATTTTTAATTGATTTCCTGATTCTTTGTTAAATAATATTATTTGCAGATTCTGTGATTCATGGGTTTATTCCCGCCGGACGTGCTAATCATTACATGCCATCTTTGAAAGCCGGTTCCATTGTGAAAGACTGAAAGTCGATCGTTTTGAGGTTGCTAGATGCTCAAGCATGTACAAGATAATTGATCATCCATTCCTCATTTGTTTCATTTCACCAACTATTATTGACGAAGTCATCACAGGTGCTCCTGAGATCAATCTCCAATCATAATTAGACTATTTGACAATTTCCAAGCGATTGCGAACACAAACCTAGAACTCTCAGGTATATTATCATATTGCATCTGGGTTTATAATATGTTTTGTTATCATAAATGATATTTAAACTCACAGATGTAGTTGGGCAAATCCGTTCTGTCCAAGGCTCTGACCTTAGCAAAGAAACAACTAGAGTCGTTATCCATCTCCTAGATCCGTAAGAAACAATCAACACACAATTCTCTTTATACTATTATCTATATTGTGCTAACATAAATAATCAAAAATATTTCCTACCCAAATTCTGTGGTCGTCTATTTTTCTCTCTTACTTATCAAACTAATTTTACACAAATCTTTATTTTACAGCTTAAAAGAAACCACAACAACCCAAACAATCAAAACATCAAAAACTAGAATTCCAAAAAAAATGAATCATTAATGATCACCTCTCCTTTTTGTCTAATCTTAGAAATAAACTTCAAAACAAATATGCCAAACCAATCATTTCAACTAAAACTCAACGACACATACATCGAGTCATCTAAACAAATACAAACTACACGGCCAGCTATTTAACAATTTACAAACTTACTTTCGCAACGACACATACATCGAGTCAGCTAAACAAATACAAACTACACGGTCAGCTATTTAACAATTTACAAACTTACTTTTGCAACGAAAAAGACGAATACAACAACCAAGATCAATGAAATTACCTAAACAAAAAAGCAGAGTAAGTTATGAACTCTGATAAATACAACTAACAATAATTTTTGTTTACATATTCCCCATCAAATAAAAAAAAACAAACACAGCCACAACAAGAGATACAAGAGACAGTCCCGACAGACACAAAGGCGGCAACAACAGCTCCACCTGCTCACTCCTCTTGTCTTATAAAAATAGCTTACATGTCCAATGTCAACAGGCCAATGCTATTATCTTCTTATGAAAAATACATAAATTCGTTTAAAACTCATTAAAGCCCAAATACTCAGAACTGTCACTCATCTTATAGTTATTTCTACAAGTCTTCATGTATTTGTTTTAAAGGTCCGATAAGAGCAACAACTTTAAAAATAAAATAAAAACATATAACAAACATAATAAGGATAATAAAAATTATTACTTAATACACACAACTTACACGACTAAACTGGAGAAAAAATATCCAGAAACAAAAAGTATTTTCAACAACTTTAATATAATTTATGTACTCTCAACAGTAAAAGAAACAAATTAAAAAGACAAACAAACAATAAGTTTCAGTGACACAACAAACAACAACACGAATTATATCGATCACATTACTAACACAGTTTAGTCCTTCATAAGTGGAGAACAATGCATACACAGTTCATCATCACAACTCTAACCCTATAACAATAAAAAAAACTTGAAAAACAACTCAAAACGCAAAATTCACAACTACAATAACCCTAGGAAAAATATTGAGATGAAACAAGAACTTGTCCACAACTCCGCGCTTGCGCGGGGGCAATGCCCCTAGTAACCGTAACACACGTATACTGATATATATTATATACCATTACTTAATGTATATAACATATATGCATATAATTATGAGATTAAAGACACTAGATTTTTTAACCGCGCTACGCGCGGATAAGATTTTATATGTATTTCTCAATTCTAAAAAATAATGTATAATATTGTATTACATTATTTAAAGAATATAAAATAAGACTACAGAATATAAATATATATTTTTAATTTTCTTTGTGGAAATCATTATGTTGTGTGATTGTTCTACTTGACTCACATATTTGCATAGTTATTTGTGATAGATGAATAACTATATTTTTATTATCAGTAAATAATATATATTTATTATATAATATAAGAAAAATAAAATTATTTACTTTTAAAACAGACTTGTCTCATGTTGGGGACTCGGTTATAGACATATCATATTCGAATGAGACATTTTTACAGTTATGAATCTTCTTAACAGTCAAGAAACAAATCTGAATATCAAAACAATCTCATACGATCTCTTTGTGGAATAACTGCTCTGAAGAAATTGAATTTAAGCATCAAAAGGACTGAAAATGGATGTGTAGATGTGTTATCTAAGTCAGCTTTACAAAATATTATTCATAGTTCATATATCATTTATGTCCATTCTATTTTTTGTCCATCCTTTCTTAAACATCTTGAAATAACTGATGCTAATTAATAATAAACTTTTGGCTAGCAAAGAAATCAAATTTGTCTAATTATCGCTTAATTTGTCTAACTGATATATATGTATTTCTCAATTCTAAAAAAGTAATGTATAATATTGTATTGCATTATTTAAAGAATATAAAATAAGACTACATAACATAAATATATTTATTTTAAATTTTCTTTGTGGAAATCATTATGTTGTTTGATTGTTGTACTTGATTCACATATTTGCATAGATATCTGTGATAGATGAATAACTATATTTTTATTATCAGTAAATAATATATATTTATTATATAATATAAAAAAATGAAATTATTTACTTTTTAAACAAAGTTGTCTCATGGTGGGGATTCGATTATAGACATATAATATTCGAAGGAGACATTTTTATCGTTATCAATCTTCTTAACAGTCAAGAAACAAATATGAATATCAAAACAATTTCTCATACGATCTCTTTGTAGAATAACTGCTCTGAAAAATTTGAATTTAGGCATCAAAAAGGACGGGAAATGATGTGCAGATGTGTTATCTAAGTCAGCTTTACAAAGTACTACTATTCACAGTTCATATATCATTTAAGTCCATCATTTCTTAAATATTTTGAAATAATTGATGCTAATTAATAATAAACTTTTGGCTAAAAAAAATTCAAATTTGTCTTATTATCGCTTAAATATTTTATTAATATTGTCTAAGAAGCTTTCAATTGATATCATAGTTTAATTTTTATTAGTTTTTTTGTTAATTTTAGAGTTTTTTGTATTTAAGATTTTTTTCCATATTAAGCTTATATTTCTTTCACATAATATATTTATGTCATAAAAATTACCATCAAATCAGTTTTTAAATAATTTAATTTAAAATAAAATATATTTTAATTTGTTGTATTCTAACAATTTGATTGATTTAATTAATTTGTTTTGGTAGATAACTTAAAAAGTTTTCATATGAATCGGGGAAAGCAAGCTTATGTTGTTATATTAAATTTATTTGTATATATAAAATCTATATATAATGCTAGTGAAATAAAGAAAGAACATTATTTTTTTGTAACTTCAAAAAGATACATTATTACAATTTGAATTTAATCAAAATTGAATAAAATGGTAATTAAATAAATCTAATTGTTTTTTTATCTTGTTTAGTTGGATTCTCATGAAAAGAAATTGATAGGTTAAACAAATGTTTCAAAATTTGTTGTGATATTGTTTTGTTTATAAATTATAAAATTTATTGAATTTATATATTTAATTATTGCACCCTTAAATAATATTTTATTAAGACATTAGAGAACT
Organism: Brassica napus; assembly: GCF_020379485.1. NCBI lineage: Eukaryota > Viridiplantae > Streptophyta > Magnoliopsida > Brassicales > Brassicaceae > Brassica > Brassica napus. The sequence goes on from NC_063452.1 coordinate 25,302,821, forward strand.
ATGTTTTGAGTTGTTTTGTCAAAATTGTACAAAAATCTTTGCTTTTTCATATTTGTCACGAAAATTTATATGTTAAACTTACTTTTACAAAATTCTTAACTGTCACGAAAACAAAAATCTATTTCTTTGTGGTATATGTCAATGTTCTCACACTTTCAAAGAATATATTAGCTTAGTCACTTACTTATTTTTTTTACAAAACAATGTATTGGAGTCTTGAAAGTTGAATCCATATTATTGTAAATGTACATAAGAGTGTGATTACATATTTAGTAATTCTTGTATATGTGTCCAAGAAAGTCTCAATGGCTTAGTGGTATCTCTCATATATTCATGTCATTATAACCCGGGTTCGATCCTTTCCTTTGCATTGGTTTTTCATTTTTTACGAAAAAGATGACGTGGCAACTTCAGACTCTCTGATTGGACGATTTTTTGTGCCTACGTGGACACTCTAAGAGGAGCTTATATCCTCCTTTTAGTATAGTATAGATTTATGAATATAAGGTAAAGTAGGAGGGTTATCAATACACCCGGATTCTAACTCTTTAATCGAAACCGATCCATCACGGTATCATCTTTTATATTAGAATCTAAAAACATCAATATATGAACTTGAACTTTATATTAAACCAATAGATACATAGGTCACATAAAATATAAAATATTCTTACATTCTCCCACTTGACCTTTGTATCGACTTAAGGGTTCAATAACTTTAATGTGCACTTTTCTATCAAGTTCACTTGATCTTTACTAAAATTTGGATTGATCGAATCATGGCGGTTGTATGCCATTAAACGACATAGTCCCTTCCATGTATCACAAATCAATTCTAATTTTATATCAATCCTTATATGAGAAGAACTTTTATTTCTCAAACCAACCATATGTTATCTACAAACCATAAGTGTATACACATACTTTAATGATAACATAATAAATAAATCAGAAACATAACTTTATGTGAATTCTCAGTGTCAAATACATAATGAGCATCCCATAACTAAAATAGCAAAGCCTTATCTATAATACCCATACGTTCTACATGGCCATTGAACGCCTTGGGTGGTAAACCTTTAGTTAGCGGATCCGCTACCATCATGTCCGTCCTTATGTGCTCGAATGACACTCTCTGTTTCTGAACTTCTTCTTTACAGACAGGTACTTTAACTCCATGTGCTTAGCACCCTTCGAGTACTTGTCGTTCTTTGAAAAGAAGACAGCTGCAGAATTATCGCAGTAAATTCTCAGCGGCTTGGCTATAGTGTCGACAATCCGAAGCCCTGAGATAAAGTTCCGCAGCCATAGTGCATGAATTGTGGCCTCAAAGCATGCCACAAATTCAGCCTCCATAGTGGAAGTAGCAATGACAGACTGCTTTCCACTCTTCCATGATATTGCTCCCCCAGCTAATAGGAACAAGTAGCCAAACGTCGATTTTCTGCTATCAACGCATCCGGCATAGTCTGAATCTGAATATCCAATAACTTCCAGCTGATCAGATCTCCTATATGTAAGCATGTTCTCCTTGGTGCCTTGCAAGTACCTGAGAACCTTCTTTGCAGCTTTCCAGTGGTCCATTCCGGGATTACTTTGATATCGACCCAACATTCCAACAGCAAAGTTGATATCAGGTCGAGTACATGTTTGAACATAGTTCAAACTCCCAACCACCGATGCATAGGGAATTCTTTCCATTTCTTTCCGCTCCAATTCATTTTTAGGACATTGCATTTTACTGAACTTGTCCCCCTTCTGAATTGGAGTATTCCTGCAGAGCATTTCTCCATTTTATATCTCTTTAAGATCTTATTGATATATCCTTCCTGAGACAAACTTAACAGTCCTTGTGATCTATCACGAAATATTTCTATCCCGATCACATAAGATGCCTCACCCATATCTTTCATTTCAAAGTTCTTAGAGAGATACTTCTTCACATCATGTAACATACCCATGTCATTTGCAGCAAGTAAAATATCATCAACATATAGGACTAAAATCACAAACTTACTCCCACTGATCTTAATGTAGATACATCGATCAACAATGATCTCTACAAAACCATATGAAGTGATGGTATCATTAAACTTTATATACCATTGTCGAGAAGCTTGTTTTAGTCCATATATTGACTTTCTCAGCTTACACACCAAATTTTCTTTTCCTGCGACCACGAATCCTTCAGGTTGGTCCATATATACTTCCTCCTCAAGATCTCCATTCAGAAAGGCGGTTTTCACATCCATCTGGTGAAGCTCAAGATCATAATGAGCCACCAAAGCCAAAACAATTCTAAGAGAATCCTTCTTTGAAACTGGAGAGAAGGTCTCTTTATAGTCAATGCCATCTTTTTGGGTGAAACCTTTAGCAACAAGGCGAGACTTGCGTCTTTCAGGTTTACCTTTCGAGTCACGTTTAGTCTTATAGACCCATTTACAACCAATGGTTTTGAAACCATCGGGCAACTCTACTAAGTCCCATACATGATTATCATCCATAGATTTCATTTCTTCTTTTGAGGCATCAAACCACTCTTCAGAATTGTCACTTTCCATGGCCATTTTGAATGAGATCGGATCGTCATCGATGCTTAAGTCACATTCATTTTCAATAGTGTAAACCACGTAATCGTTTGAAATGGCGGATCTTCTTTCTCTTCCAGATCGCCTTAAAGGTATTTGTGGTTCACTATTCTCTTCTTGAATTATGACATGTTCATCAACAGTATTTTCAGCTAGTGGGATTGGCTCATCATTATGTTGTCCTATTGTGTCATTAGAGTCTGATGCAACAATAGGAACAACTACTTCAGGTGGAACTACAGGTGAAGGAACTTCAACCTGAACTTCATTAATGTCCACTTTTCGTGGTTCACCACTCCCACTAGTTTCACCGTTTTCAATGAACCTAGCATTACCCGAATCAACTATTCTCGTACTATGGTTAGGACAATAAAATGTATACCCCTTTGATTTTTCAGGATAGCCAATGAAAAATCCACTGACAGTCCTAGAATCAAGTTTCTTTTCTTGTGGATTATATAGCCTTACTTCTGCTGGACAACCCCACACACGTAGATGTCTTAAACTAGGTTTCCTTCCCGTCCACAGCTCATAAGGAGTCTTAGGAACTGCCTTACTAGGAACCCGGTTCAGCACATACGTTGCAGTTCTTAATGCATATATCCACAAGGAAAGGGGTAATGAGCAATTACTCAACATGCTCCTAACCATCTCTATTAAGGTACGGTTCCGCCTCTCAGCTACACCATTCTGCTGAGGAGTACCAGGCATTGTGTATTGTGCACATATGCCCCTACTTTCAAGTAATTTTGCAAATGGACCAGGACATTGTCCACTTTCATCGAATTTTCCATAAAATTCACCACCTCTATCAGATCTCACTATTTTAACCTTTTTATCTAACTGCCTTTCCACCTCGTCAATGAATATTTCTAGAACATTCACAGACTTAGACTTTTCATGCAGTAGATAGGTATATCCATACCGTGAGTAATCATCAATAAATGTGATGAAATATTTTTCGCCACTCCATGAAGGAGCATCAAAAGGGCCACATATATCGGTGTGTATTAACTCAAGAAGCTGAGTGCTTCTTGTGGCTGGTTTCTTTAAAGTATGTTTCGTCTGCTTTCCCTTAATGCAGTCTATGCATACATCTAAGTCACTGAAATCCAACTGAGGAAGAATTTCATTATTTATTAACCTCTTAACTCTTTCTTTGGAAATATGACCTAGTCGTTTATGCCACAAGAAAGCAGAACTTTCATTAATTGCGCTACGCTTAATGCCTCGAGTTTCAACATTAAATAGGGATTCAGAAAACTTTGCATCAAGGTTGAACTTATAAAGTGAATCAAATAAAATACCACTACCATAAAAGTAATCATTTCGTTACAATGTGAAAATACCATGTGCAACCTTAATACTAAAACCTAAATTGTCCAACCTACTAACAAAAACAAGATTTCTAGCACACTCAGGTACATAGAGACATCCTTCAAGATCCACATGACTTCCAGTGTCCAAAATCAATCTATACGTCCAAATTCCTTCTATTTGTGCCTTCATCCTGTTTCCCATGAACAAGTACTGTTCAGGTCCTCTTATGGGCTGGATCGAACTGAATCCCTGTTTAATATGAGACACATGAGTAGTAGCACCAGAATCTAACCACCAAGTATTATTAGGAACTTCAACAAGATTCATTTCATAGCAAACAAAGCTGTAATGTTTACCTTTCTTGTCGAACCAATCCTTCCTTTTAGGACAATCCTTCTTGAAGTGTCCTACTTGCTTACAAAAGAAACACTTCTTTTCCTTCTGGATTTGACTTTGAGGTCCTTTCACGAAGTTTTTAGCATTCCTTTTGCCTTTCCTACTTGATGTTCTTTTGCTGCTACTGGCACTTCCAAGACCTACGAGGTTAGCAACTTGATCTTTCATCTTCCTTAATCTCCCCTCCTCTTGAATTAGCATAGCCTTTAATTCCTTAAAGTTCCATTTATCCTTAATGGTGTTGTAATTCACCTGGAACTGGCTAAATTCAAGAGGTAGAGAGTTCATGATGAATTGGACCAAGAATTGCTCATGTACCTCCATTCCCAAGGTCGTTAACTTTGCTGCCAGATTAGACATGTGCGTCAAATGATCATGGATTGGCTGAGACCAGTCAAACTTCTTTGTAGTTAGCTCATTCATGAGACTTCCTACAATCGACTTGTCAGCCAATTCCGATTGTGAACACTCCTTAATTTTCTCTATGAATTCCCTTGCTTTCTCTGTCTTAGGCATTGATGGTTTAATACTTTCCGCCATCGTCAACCTCATAAGGTTCAAGCTCAGCCTGTTAGATCGCTCCCATCTCTCATAACGAGACTTTTCAGATTCGGAGCTATCTACTGTAATAGCTGAGGGTTCCTCATCAGTTAGTATGGCAGAGTCCAAAGCCATTACACCCAGTGTAAACCGGATTTGCTCGAACCACTCACCATAGTTGAGACCATTAAACTTTACAACAGAGTTAGCAGATGCAAACACATTTGATGAAGCTGCAAGCATTCATACATGTTTACTCGTTAGTGCTTTGAAACTTTAATATATATTCAGACTAATAGAAACTTTAACACTTATATTTTAAATAACCTTTGGGCAATATTTAAATATAAATACTTTCACTGATGCTAATTATATATTCTTTAATATTAATCATATCAACATTAGTCAAATAAATATGTCATCTTTGGATATACATATTATTCACTATAGTAGAAAATGATTAATTCTTTTTTTATTATTAATTATATTTAATGATCCACCTTTGGACCCAAATCTCCTAAAATATAAATAATAATTTAATTGATCAATCAAACTTTTATGTCATTTAGCATCCTTGATCAAGATCAATTATAAATTCTATAGATTTTAATATTTGTAAGTAAATAACAAGATCACTTTGGTGACTAACATGTTATAAACTATACAAACATTAAAATATTAATAGGTAAATTTATCTTAATATTATGTAATATTTTCATAACATAATTTAATAATTTTTTTTTTTTTTTTTTTTAAACCATGCATGCACACGTTTGTTCCATGACACAACTTCTCATTGCTGACTTTTCATACATGTGTGTAGTAACCGTTAACACGTCCAGAATTTTAACCATAATGAATTAACTATTTCAGTCATAATTATGAATTCAAACGCATTCATCAATCAACGAAACCAGCAATTTATGTTGCTGTAACTTAATTGAGTAAAATAATTAATTCTAACCAATCTTTTTGTAACGGCGCACTACACAAAACCCCTTAATCATGCATGTGCCTTTATCGTGAAACCCAGATTTCACGTTGACACTTTTAAACAATTAAAATTTATGCAGAGATGTGAATCCTTCTTGTCTTTTAACGGAACATATTATTAATTCAAGCAAATAAGGTTACGTCAACGACTACCAGATCCGTGCATAACTTGCAGTTCGATTCATAACCGTAATATACACTTGTTCTCAGACTTGATCAAATGCACTTTAACGGTAAGTACGTTTACAATCTACGCCGTCAGAACTTATGTTAACTTTTACATGGATCATGAACACTCTTTAAAATGGATTAAACCATATATGTTCATAACTTTTCCAAACGCCTAATTGGTGAATTAATTAAATCTAGAATGGCTCTGATACCACATGTTAATTTATTTCAACACCAAGAACTGATCTAGATTTGATTTAATTCAACCCTAACACATTTCTAAAAAAAGTAGAAACACTAACCTTGATCCATGCTTGGATGCAACCCCACCAATTGATGTTCTCCTCTTTAACCTTCTCCTTTTGGTGATTTCCTTGATGGACAAGAAATCCCAAACCTTCCTTAATCTCTCCTTTTGATAATCAGTATTGTTGTTTTGTGTGTTTTAGAGAGACTCGTTTTCTTACGTACATAAAAGACAATGCACACGAGGCTTTTATATTAGTCAAAGGGTTGTGTGTTGCAATACAACTCTTCACAATTATAATAACCGTAACACACGTATACTGATATATATTATATACCATTACTTAATGTATATAACATATATGCATATAATTATGAGATTAAAGACATTTATGAATATAAGGTAAAGTAGGAGGGTTATCAATACACCCGGATTCTAACTCTTTAATCGAAACCGATCCAACACGGTATCATCTTTTATATTAGAATCTAAAAACAGAACTTGAACTTTATATTAAACCAATAGATACATAGGTCACATAAAATATAAAATATTCTTATACTGTAATCCAGCCATTGGTGGATTCGTCTTGAAACATGAATGGAGAAACACCATGTGGAAGGAGTTGATTGAATGGGAAAGGAACTTAGTTGTACCACGACCTGAATATCAATCAATGTTGTCGCTTAGCATAATTCAAGAAGAGAAAGACAATGCTATTTCAGGTACTGCTTAACTTCGTCAGATTCCTCCAGTTCTGTCCAAATGCTGACAAGGTTTAGTTTTAGGATTTGCGCAGACAGTTTTGGTTGTTCTAAAGGAATCAGTGAGGCGGCGAACTTCACTACATAGCATTTTTCAGGTATGAGGTTTTTTAATATATGCTTTACACTAAATGCTTCATGTTTAGTGAACAGGGAGAAAAAGAAGTTGTCCCAGTAGCTGGTCTATTCTCTGGTGGATTAGATTCAATGATTCTAGCTGCTGCTCTATTGGATCAGTGCCTTGATCCAAAATGTAACCTTTTCTTTTTCACTGTTATTGTTTTCTGCCGTCACTTCTGAAATTAATTAAAAGATGTTACTATTTCAGATGAAGTTGATCTACTTAATGTCAGTTTTGATGGTGCAAATGCTCTTGATAGGATCTCCGCCAAGGCTGGAATAAAGGAACTTAAAAAGATTGCACCGTTGAGAAGGTTTAACTTTAAAAACCTTGATGTATAGGTCTATCACTATTCTATCCACTTTCTCCTTCTGTGAATGCAAACGTTCTCGCAGGTGGAAACTCGTGGAGATTGATGCTTGATTTATCAAAACTAGCATTCGAGACAAAGCGTGTCATGTCACTCATAAATCCTGCGGATACTTATATGGTAAACTTCAAAGTCTTTGAGGATTTCTCTCATTACATTCCTCAAAACTTGATGACAACTAGACAATCTGTTGTGCAAGTGTTATAGGACCTTAACATTGGAACAGCACTCTGGCTTGCTGCTCGCGGTGATGGTTGGATCCACAAAGAAAGGGAAAATCAAACAGTCGAAATAGATAATCCTGCGGATTAGATATAAGTCTGAGGCTAGAATACTGCTGGTTGGCGCTGGTGCTGATGAACAATGTGCTGGTTATGGTAGGCACAGAACAAAATATAGAAACGGGAGGTATATATATATATATATATACATATACATGTGTCTGCATAGTTTTCTCTATGGATGTAAACTAATAATCAACTCACAACACAAGTTTTGTTTTGTTTTGTTTTGTTTTACAGTTGGGTTGCGTTGGATCAAGAAATGAAATTGGATATGCAGAGGATTTGGAAAAGAAACTTAGGTCGAGATGATCGACGCATTGCAGATAATGGTAAAGAGGTAATACATATGTTGTGTGACTAGAAACTCAAATTGTTTTTCTCTTTGTGCTCTGTTCTCAAATGTTTAAAGTGTACAGGCGCGATTCCCATTCTTGGATGAAGATGTGATAAAGACTCTCCTTGACATTCCCTTGTGGGAAATAGCTGATCTTGAGCAACCAAGTGGAAAGGGAGACAAGAAGATTCTTAGACAGGTGAGTAAGAAAGCCTTAAAACATTGTAGAAATTTGATAAACCTGAAAATTGTTGCTTAAATCTTGAAGGTTGCGAAGTTGCTTGGTTTACCTGAAGTTGCAAAGATGCCTAAGAGAGCAATACAGGTAAAGAATAGGTTTCAAGAGATTTTGGATTCAAACCAGTAAAAAGTTGAAAGCTTTGTGTGCTGTGTGTGTTTTCATGCTCTCTCTCCTTTCTCTCACACACACTTTTGTTTTGGTCTTTGGTTGTGTGTGTTTTTTAGTTTGGGTCGACAATAGCTCGTGAATCAAACCGGAAGAATTTTGGAAGTAACCGTGCCGCAAACCAGGCCTCTGCTGGGAGCGTGAGATTCCACACGCAGCATGAGACTGAAAACATTATATCTATGATCCCTAGACAGACAACCTATTGTTAGATCACATTTTTTGTGTTGTATTGTATACATACAAACAGTGCCCTGCAAAAGTTTTAGGGGGCCTAAGGCAAAAACAATAAATGGTTTATTCAATCTTTTCTTGTGTATGTTTACAAAAAAGTTAAATGGTGGATATTGTTAATGTGTTTATAATTTAGAGTCTAAAAAGAGAACTTAAACTAAAACATAGAAAAGTTAAACCCTAGCTGCTATGCACGTTGCTTTCTGTCCAAGAATAGACAGAATCTATCAAAAAAAACCAGACACCCCAACTGCTTTTCCAATCGCAATTCCAGTTTCAAAAACGCTTAACGCCCAGAATGCAAACTCTATTATCTTGAGACGCTCAGTTTTCAATCATGATCGTTAAGGTGAGGGTTCATGATATGATATGTAGATTTGTATTATATAATATGGTTTTGTAAGCTTATATTTTAAGTTTATGAAATAGTGATTGACGTGTTTAGTAAAATAAATGAGTCGTGATTAGTGAAAATGTGGTGTTATGAGGAAATTAAATTATGCTATGTACATAGCAATCCTTCTAAAGCCCAACCGACTGACGCGACGAGCCGATACTGGTGTACGGCTTTTAAGGTGACGGCCAGCCCAATGTCATATGGTTTTAGATTGAGGACAAAGACATAGCGATTCCGTTAAAGGCTTAAAGCCCATAAACCGGTTGACGAGCATGATTTTTCGAGGTGACGACTAGCTCTCTTGTCATGTGCAAAGTGTGTTAATTTGTGAAAGATGATTGTTAATGTTATAAGAAATATTTGAGATATTCTAATTATAAGGTTCCGTTGTGTCAAATGATAGATGGTATGATGCATGACTACTTCTAGATTTATTATATTTGGTTGTTCAATTATATTGTTGTATGGTATGATTTGATGCATATATACTTCTAATTTGGATTTCTGGTTCTCTTAGATGTTCCCTTATGATCTGGTTCACTTGGTTCTTCATTTGTAGGTTCGCATCACGGCATCAGATAAAAATAAATTGATGATTTGCTCTCTCACGTGTTTAATCTTGCAACAACATTCAATTTTGTTAGTTACCGACTATAGTTTTCTTTTTTGTAACTTACTAATCTACTATAGTTTGTTTGTTTCTGTTTTGTTTAACGAATATTCTTTAATGAAACCGGAAGTTTATTTAAACTTAATTTAGTGGCATTAATTAAAGGGGGAAATTTACCTCTATTTTGGTTCAAACTATACACCCACTTTAGGTTATTGACGTTAAAATGTTTCCTAAAACTCATAAAGTTTAGCTAGCTAAATATTGCAATTTGAAAGATGCAAACCTACTAAGACAAGTAAGTAGTAGAACCTACAGCTGGTGTAACTTGTTACTAGGTGGCCGGCCCGCACCCTGTGCGGACATAAACATATTCAAATTATTAACTAAGTAGTACATAGTTTTATAAGTAACGAATTTTATATCATAATACCACCGTCCTTGGGAGAAAGCATCAGGTACAAAAAAATGTTGGTACTCAATATTTTACATGGACGAGATGGAACAAAGTAACTTCAGTATCAAGAGGTATTTATTGTGTGTACGTATAATTGCAACATTCCAAAATAATTTGTATGTTTAAGAAGATATTTTATTTTCAAAATCTGGAATAAATAGTGTATAGTTTCAGAGGTAACATATTTTATATTATCACTACATTCCCATTGAAACCCCCTTTTACCATTTCAGAATGTAATTAAGGACATAAAAAATTCAAAATATGGAATAAAAAGTTCAAAATATGTAATAAATATGGAATAAATAATGTAAGAAATGGGTTGAGCAGAGAGAATATACGAATTGCAGTCGGTGATTTTCGAATCAGACTCTGTTAGCTTATCAAAACTATTAACTCGGCGATTAAATATCCAGCTCTCTATGGAGTGACTGCGGATATTGTATCGCATATGCGGATATTAATATTATGATTAGTTTAATTTTATATGGTTAGTTAATTTTTACATACAATGACATGTATATGCATAATATATATTATCCTACTATATAAAAGAAGCTAAATTGAGAGCTTATAAGGGGTGCCACATGGGCAAAATAATCCCCACCAATCATACTGCCATGTCACTGGCGGATTGGGCTTTCAATTAAAATTGCAATAAAAGATTTGGGCTTGGTTTTTATTACAAAATTGGCTGCAGCGAGTGGGTTTCAAATTAAAGTTGCTTTGGTTACAAAATTGGCTACAACGAGTGGGCTTCGAATTAAAAGAATGATGTTCGAATTAAAATTGCTTTGGTTTGATTACAGCGAGTGGGCTTCGAATTAAAAAAAACAATCTCGCAGCCCAGCCCATTAATTATGTGTACCTGTTAATTATTCACTAAGAACACGTAAACAAATTGCAATGCATGCAAACAATAAGGAATACGTCATTTACGAGTTGCCTTATAATAAAACAAATGCATGCATGAATTGGTTTTTGTCGAGCTGTTAATTATTAGATAGACTTCTAGCTATACACGTCTAAATCAAAAACGATTTCACCAAGTTTAACTGGCCCCATAATAATATTCTTCTAGCAAAAAATCATCTTGCATTCCCTAAGAAGTAAATAACATATATTCTGCCATTAATACAAAAAACAAAGGATATGGAAACAAAACCATAATGTTAATCAAAATATATATTCAAGCTTTGACTCTAAGCTCACCATAACATTTATCCATCGTTTCTCCCTCTGCAGAAAATCAGTTTAAGTTATTCAACCTAATCAGTGTAAGCTATTCAAACGATTAGTCTATAGTATTGGTATTCCGTTTAAGTTATCAACATCTGCACGTAGATACAAAATCCCACGAGAAAACCTCCTAACGTCATTTGGTAAGAAATCGTCTACGATCAACCAGCTCTACCCCTTCGTTGCAAAAGCCAATTAGGTAACCTTTTTTTTTGGTGGTCGATCTGAACAATCATTTTAATATTCTTCATTTTGTTTAAGGAAGTGCTGATCTCAACACCATGGTCAAATCAACATCCAGAGATCCTCTCCTTCTAGGAGGTATTTTATATTGACAAGTTCCTTTTTGAATCAAAAAAATATTAGTATTGATATATTAATTTAATACTTAAATCTAAGGTAGATTTTCTTTCAGATAGTAGTGATTTTTTGTATTTAAAAATACAAACTATGAACCGTATTAATTTTACAACCACATATTTATATTATACATTTTTAAAATAAAACATCATTAGTATTTATTATTCAACCAATAATAAAATATAATGTATACTAAATAACTGATTTGACATAGTGTTGACATTACTTCTTAGAGTTCCTTTTTATTATATTTAAATCCAACAAAATAATTAAAAATTAACACTTCCAAATACTCATGCTACGTCTTTTTGATGGGCAATAAAAAACAAACAAACAAACTATCTTCACTTCAAAAATCTAATTTTTAAAAATTAAATTAAATTGTGGTCACTCCAAATACATATTCTTTAATTATATTAAATTAAATGAAAGAAATCCATTTTTTTTAAAACAAACAAATTATAACTATGTTCACTTTAAAAAATTAAAAAAAAAAGTGAATAAAAAATAAATCACACTCTAATCTGCGCAAATCATGCAGCCGAAGATCACAATAACCGGAGCAACAACCTTGGACCACAACCAATAATCGCTAGGACCATTAGGATGTGGCTCATCACAAATCACAAAAACAAAAATGCTTTCCTATGAATAACTTTCATTTGTCTTGACATCCAGGTTTGTCTAAAAAATACTATGTTTTTAGTCTTTCCAACTACATATGAAATGATTGCTTTAAACCACTCAACAGGAACAGAAAATAGAAGGGAGGGTGCCTATTTCTACGTCGGACAAAATGTACCAACGGTTCGAAGAAGAAAAAATTTATCACATTAGATATTTTAATCTCCTTTCCAATAACCAACGGTACAGTCTTACAGTTCAACCCTACATAATCAATATCAATGAGAAAACAATTATTACACAGATTGAAGAAAACATTCCACCAATACCTTCATACATATTCCGGCCCCAACGCTACCCCCAATTGATCAGCTTAGCAAGTGCAATCAATTTCCTCCCAGGTAAAAAAAAACCATTACCGGGGTCTCGCAAACAAATAAATTATCTTTTTCCTCACTATAAAAAAATATTATCAGAGATGTTGTTGGTCGAATATGCCTCATCCAAGGAAGTGATTTATATAACAAGAACACATATTCTAAGATCATCATTGGATTGCGTTTACACATGTACTAACACTTTATTAAATAATATTTATTTTAACTAATAAATATATAATACAATTATTTTTAGTAGATCCAAAATGGTACGTCTAACTATCTGGGACAATGAGACGTCAAATTTCAGGGAGCTAAATCACATATCTACCAGAAAAACCCAAATCGTAATCATCACAAGTATCATTCCACGGTTACATGAAGGTAATAAACTAAACATAATATTTACGTCAAAATAAATGCTTACAAATATTTCACTTTTACAGGAAAACTATCACTCACAACCACACCTGGATCGCGCTTTTACTTCGACACCGACATTGATATCATACAACGCTTCCAAAAGAAGAATAAACTGCTATACTAAGCTTGAAGCCATAACTCCACATGGGATGAACAACAAGACATCAAACGACACCGGTCAACTGTTTTAAAATTTAAATTACTGCTTTATACGTCAATTAAAAATGTCTACTCATATACTCTTTTATCCTAAAAAAATTGTTTGCTCAACCTAATATATTATTCAAATTTACTATATGGTTCATTCTACAATACACAAACAATAACTTCCAATTTCTAGAACTTAAAAATACCAAAAATTAAAAATTTACTTCAATTGAACATGTTATCCGCGCTACGCGCGGACCCGGCTCTAGTATGTATAATAATCACATAGTTATGATTCATTATTTGTGGTTGAAAACTATAAATCTTCTTAACATTATTTAATTCAAGATATAATGCAATCTACTTTGCTGTTAGTTTTTATTTTTTATTGTAAAATATACAAATTACATTCATTAATTTTTAAACTCTAAACTCTTGGTAAACCTTAAACCCTTGAGTATACTCTAACCCTTTGGCTTTACCGGATAAATCATAAACAATAAACTCAAAACTTTTGGATATACCGTAAACACTAATCTCTCTCTCTCTCTCTCTCTCTCTCTCTCTCTCTCTCTCTCTCTCTCTCTCTCCTCTCTCTCTCTCCTCTCTCTCTCTCTCTCTCTCTCTCTCTCTCTCTCCCTCTCTCCCTATCTCTCCCTCTCTCCCTCTCTCCCTCTCTCTCCCCTCTCCTCCTCCCTCCTCCCTCCCTCCTCTCCCTCCCTCTCTCTCTCCGTCCCTCCCTCTCCCTCCCTCTCTCTCCCTCCCTCTCTCTCTCACCTATTAATAGTGAGAAAAATGTCTTTATTATTGATTTACAACATTACAATATCGCGAATTCCACAAAAGTAAAACCAAAAAATTAATTAATAGAAAATTAACAAAAGCCACATCTTAACCAATAGAAGAGTATACTATTGATAACACGTTTCAAAACTTAAACAATGTAAATGAGCTTCCGTTCAAACGCATGATTGATTCAATCTCCGCCAAAGATAAACTCTTAATTTGATCTTCTGATAAACTCAAGCCTGAAAGAACATGTAAAAATTAATTTGATCTACTGACGTTTTCTTTTGATAAAAACATGATAAGCTAAGAAGTAGAATATTCTTTAATAAATTCTCAATAAATCGTATACTTATAAGGTAATATTATTTTTGGAATATCTTGTTAATAAAGCTAAATGAGAACATCTCGTGAATAGATTGCACCAGAATTTTGGTTGACAAGTCTCACCATAAATATTAAGTTTTAAATGCATGATTTTAGGAGAGAAAATATCTTGTCAATTAATTTCGTTTCTCTGACATCTAAAATATTTAGTGAGTATTTAATGAATTAAACAGAGAAATGATCTCAAAAAGATGTTATTTGAATCGAGAAAACACAAAAGATAAGTAAAATGCTAGACTTTACTAAAATATTTAGCTTTCACAATAAGCTATGTAATAGAATGTTCTCAAATTACTTTTAAAAATGTATCTACCTATAAGTTAGGATTATTTATGGAATATATTGTTACTAAAATTACATTTTAAATATAAAAAAGAGAATATCTCGGGAGTAGTTTACACTAATGATTTAATTAACAAATCTTGTCCTTAAAGTTTAAATATTAAAGCATGAGATTAAGAAATAAGATATTATTTCAGTAGAGAAAATACCATCCTACTATAGATATTTTAAAAATATAATTGATTATTCAATTTTGATGTACAGTAGAGAAAATACCATTCTAAGTGCACATCTTTTGCAGGATCGGAATGGTGAACTCTTAGAGGTCTGAAATATGACCACTTCTCTCAAATCATCTCTGAAAAAATATAAAACAAAATCACAATCAGCAAACCAAAAAACAAATATGTGTATATATAAGCTTATAATTCTAAACAATAATATAAATCTACAAATCAAAAAAAGAAAAATATTCGCAGCACAAAAAGATGCTATTGAAATGATTTAGCTGAGAGATGTTATCAAATTGAGTAAAATTTTTTTACCAGATTGAGGAACAAAGATGTTATCGAAATGATATATCAAAGAGGTGTACAATCAAATCATATATAGCTTCAGTGGAGAAATCGTCATAATAGGGTATCTGCATATATACCAAAAGAAAAATCAGCTCTTATGAAATATAAAAGCTTAATGTTCTAAAATAAGAAGAAAAAAAAGTTCAGAACATTATTAACATTAAAAGTTCAGAATACAAAGTTCAATTATTTTGTTTCTTCTACTGTGAATGTCTTATTTATAGTAAATTGGAAGACTTTTCTCATTGATTTAGCTTGCATGATAAGCTAAGAAGTAAAATATTCTTTAATAAATTCTCAATAAATCTTATACTTATAAGGTAATATTATTTTTGGAATATCTTGTTAATAAAGCTAACGGAGAACATCTCGTGAATAGATTGCACCAGAATTTTGGTTGACAAGTCTCACCATAAATATTAAGTTTTAAATGCATGATTTTAGGAGAGAAAATATCTTGTCAATTAATTTCGTTTCTCTAACATCTAAAATATTTAGTGAGCATTTAATGAATTAAACAGAGAAATGATCGCAAAAAGATGTTCTTTGAATCGAGAAAACACAAAAGTTAAGTATTAAAGTGATTTCATTTTTAGTAGTGTCGATGATTAAAATAAATCGAAAAAGAAATTCTAAAAAATCAATCCACAAAATCAAGAGAATTCTTTCCATTTGTAATAAGGAAACTAATTATAACATGTATTAACTAATATTGTTGCGCAAGTAATGTTAATAGAGGGATTAAATTATTTTTTTCTTTTCAATCAGTATTCAATGTTACTTTCCTTTTATAGGGGATCGATGAATTAAAATAAATTATTTGATTTGATAAAATGACTTTATATTCTAATATATCTATAGACTACATAAAATAATAAACCAAAATATTTACTTGAATTGATAAAATGACTTTATATACCATACTTTCGACAATTAGTTACCATAAATAGTTATTAATAATATTATGTAAGTCATTTCGAATCCAAAATATTTATTTGAATTAATAAAATGGATTTATATACCATACTTTCGACAATTAGTTACCATAAATAGTTATTGATAATATTATGTAAGTCATTTGGAAAGTGATGTTAATTGGTCATTAAATTATGTTTTCCCTTGCAATTAGTATTCAATGTTACTTTCCTATTATAGTGGGATCGATGAATTAAATGATATATCGAAATTACAAAATAAGGTAAGTATTTAGAGGGCTTTCCTTTTTAGTAGTGTCGATGGAAAAAATAAATCAAAAAGAAATTCTAAAAAATATTTAACAATAAACAAATATTCAATATAAAGTAAATTTAATTTTATTAATAATTTATAACATTCTGTAAATTATTTTAAAATTATGATAAATTTATTCTTTAAACAACGATAAATAATTTAAAAATAATATTAATAAACATGTTTGAATTTTTTAATATTTAAAATAATTATTATATAATTATATTCGAATACAATTCATCAAGTAGAGTATAAAACAATTATAATTATCTTATATAAAATTTCGTTCATTATATTTTATAGTTTATAAATATTAAAAGTAATAAATAAAACATTATTAATCTTTCTATAATTTCGAGAATCAGTTTCCATAAATTGTTATTCTGTAGATTATATGGCAAGTGATGTTAAATGATTTTAGATTTACCTTAAATTTTAGATCAAAATTAAATAAATAAAAGTTTAAAATCATCGACCAATCAAATTATAACAATTTTCTTGAAACTTCACCTATGAGCGACACGTCACCAGAAATCACTAAATTGACTTCTCTGGGGATCTTTCTAATATCAATATTTTTTTAAAAAAACTTACTATTATCCCTACTCGGCGTTAGACATTGGCATCTTGAGTTACCCTCCCTCTCGACATATAAGTAAAAAAAAAGGGACTCACGAGAAAAATGTTACAAATTAGTTAAAAAAAAACAGTTAGTTACCGTAACATAAAAAAAATAGTATCTATAAATACATACACAAGGTAGTAGTCATGAGCACGCAACTCAAACTCTTTAGTAAGAATACTTTTAACAATGTGTTCGTCTTCTTCAAACAAGTGTGTGTTGTTCCCATGTCTCTTCTTTGCTTGCCTTCTTGTAAGACATATAGAAAGTATATATTAGACAGCATATAATTATGCTCTAACGTCTCTATTATTACCGATGTATATTAGCTTCCCTATTTATCTTTGTACTCTAACTATATATGTACATCAAGAATGATCAATACAAGTAAGTAATTCCATAACCTAATATGGTATCAGAGCACTAGGCTCCAATTTTTTTTTTCTGCCTCCTTTCCATCGTCTTCTTCCTCTGCCTCTTAAACCTTATTCTTCTTCTTCTCAATCACGTCAGAATCAACCGCTGAAAGAACCTCAGTGTTCAACACACAAGACCCACAGAGTACACTTCTCTCGGTTAACATGTCAAGTGTAACCAAACTAACACATCTCAACTATGTGATGTGGAGCCGTCAAATCCGAGCGTTACTTGAAGGCCACGAGCTCCAACACTTCATTGATGATACTAATACGGCTCCACCTTCGACAATTGTAATAGATGGTGTTGCTTCTCCGAATCCAGCACATGCGCCTTGGGGAATTTCTCTGGTGAAATGGGCGAGCCATCTACTCCTCGTCCCATGAACTCGGTTGCGGCTGGAGAAGGGAAGACCTTGGGATTCAGTGGCTGTTCTATCATGAGGACTACCTAAGATGAGACAATCAAGAGGTCTGACCTTGATGCTCTCATCAAAGCCCTCAAGGAGAACTCTGGTAGCACACTTGGTTTATCTTTGAATGCCTCTTATAAACTGTCCAATGCTCTTGTTACAACTTTGAATGCATCTGATAGCTTTAAGCCAGTAGTTATAGATTCTGGAGCTTCTCACCACATGATTAGTGATGCTAGGTTAATCAGTAATGTTAAGCCTGCCTTAGGCAATGTTATGATTGCAAATGGCGACAGCATACCAATAAAAGGTGTAGGAAACTTGAAACTATTTGAGAAATATACTAAAGCATTTTATATGCCATCTTTTGCATCTAATCTATTATCTGTCAAGAAGGTTGCCACTGATCTTAACTGCAAGGTTATTTATTGTCCTAATGATGTCGTATTTCAGGATATTGAGACTCTTAAGATGATCGGAAAGGGTGCTACTAAAGGGGACTTGTACCTGCTTGAAGACACCACGACTAGATCATGTTTACCTTGTGCTTTTAGTTCAATCTCTGTCTTAGAAAATGATGTATTGTGGCATGCTAGGTTAGGCCATCCCCATTCTAGAGCACTAAACCTGTTATTGCCTAATGTTTACTTCAAAAATGATGGATGTGAAGCATGTATTCTTGGTAAACATTGCAAGACTGTGTTTCCCAAGTCATCTACTATCTATGAGAAATGCTTTGATCTTATACACTCTGATGTCTGGACTGCACCATGCACTTCTAGGGAAAATCATAGATATTTTGTCACCTTCATAGACTAGAAATCTAAATATACATGGCTGACTATGATACCATCTAAAGATAGAGTACTAGATGCATTTATAAACTTCCAGAGCTACATAACTAATCAGTTCAATGTTAAGATCAAAGTATTCAGGTCAGATAATGGAGGGGAATATACAAGCACAGCTTTCAAATCCCACTTGGCCAAGCATGGAATAAGCCATCAAACCAGCTGCCCTTACACTCCACAACAAAATGGTGTAGCTGAGAGGAAAAACCGACATCTGATGGAAGTGGCCAGGTCCATGATGTTCTACACCAACATGCCTAAGAGGTTCTGGAGTGATGCAGTCATGACAGCATGCTATCTCATCAACCGAACTCCAACAAGAGTCCTTGATGATGCCACACCTTATGAGGTATTGAACAAAAGAAAACCATCTATTGACCATTTACGGGTATTTGGGTGCTTGTGCTATGTATTGCAAACAGGTGATCATAGGAACAAACTTGAGGCCAGAAACACAAAGGCAGTGTTCATTGGGTATTCTACCACTCAAAAATGTTACAAATGCTACTCTCCAGAGACAAGAAGAGTCTTAGTATCCAGAGAGGTCAAGTTTGTGGAATCTAGAGGCTATTATGAGGAGAAGAGTTGGGACAATCTCAAGGATCTATCTCAAGGGGCCTCAGATAGGGCAAACAACCTACGGATTATCATGGAGAGCCTAGGTATCATCATGACACCAAATGAAAGAACTACTGGTTCAGCAAATAGTTTAGATCAAGCCAATGGTATGGATGCGGCTGAAGAGGCTTCTCATCCTAATCCTGAAGGGGGGAATCAAGAGGATTCGTCTACTGGTCAAGAGGAACCACACATGGGTCAAGAGGATCCGCAGACTACTGATCAATAGCAAGAGGTTCATGATCAGGATAAAAGCCAACAACAAGAGGAATCAGATCAACAAAATGAAGTTGAAGCTGAGATTGTTGGAGAGGTCCAGCCGCTTAGGAGAAGCACAAGGGTGAGAAAGCGTCCATCAAATTGGAAGTATTTCAACAGTCAAGCAGTAGCCCATCCCACTCAAGCAACTTGCTCCCTTGCTTACTATCCAAGAGATCATCAAGCCTTCATCACCAATATAGATCAAGAGTATATTCCGAGGACCTATGAGGAGGCAATGGAGATAAATGAATGGAGAGACTCAGTAGATGATGAGGTCAGTGCCATGATCCGAAATGGAACTTGGTTTGAGAGTGAGCTCCCCAAAGGCAAGAAGGCTGTCACAAGCATGTTACTATTCACTATCAAGTACTTGGCTAATGGGCAACCAGAAAGGAAAAAAACCAGAATTGTTGCAAGAGGCTACACTCAAGTCTATGGTGAAGATTACCTTGACACCTTTGCACCAGTAGCTAAGCTTCACACGATACGGATTGTACTCTCATTGGCTGTGAACTTAGAATGGGATCTGTGGCAAAAGGATGTCAAGAATGCTTTTCTACAAGGAGAGTTAGAAGATGAGGTCTACATGAGACCACCACCTGGTATGGAACACCTTAGCAAACCAGGAAATGTATTGAGGCTGAAGAAAGCCATCTATGGTTTGAAACAATCACCAAGAGCGTGGTACCACAAACTAAGCACCACACTCAATGGAAGATGTTTTGTCAAGTCTGAAGCTGATCATACCCTATTCACCCTCACTAGCCAGCAAGGAATCATTGTCATTCTCATCTATGTTGATGACATTATCATCACAGGCAGTGACAAAAAAGGGATCATCTCGACCTTAAGGCTTCATTTGATATCAAGGACTTGGGAGAGCTCAAATACTTCCTAGGGATCGAGATGTGTAGGTCTAAGGAAGGGTTGTTTCTATCTCAAAGGAAATACACCCTTGACTTACTAAATGAGGCTGGAGATCTTGGTGAAAGAGCTGCCAAAACACCTCTAGGGGAAGGATACAAAGTGATGCGTGAGGGGGAGATTGAAGACAAGTCATATGAAGATGTAAAGCACTATAGGAGAATGGTGGGAAAACTCATTTATCTTACCATTACCCGACCAGATGTATGCTTTGCAGTAAACCAAGTAAGCCAACACATGCAAGCTCCCAAGGTACACCACTGGAACATGGTTGAGAGGATTCTCAGGTACCTAAGAGAGGCACCAGGCCAAGGAGTATGGATGGGATGCAATAGAAGCACTGAGATTGTTGGGTACTGTGATGCGGATTGGGCAGGAGATCGAGTTGATAGGAGATCAACTACTGGATATTGTACCTTCATTGGAGGCAATTTGGTAACATGGAAGAGCAAGAAGAAGAAGGTGGTGTCTTGTTCAAGTGCTGAGGCAGAGTATAGAGCTATGAGGAAGCTCACAAGCGAGTTGATTTAGATCAAGGGACGTCTTAAGGACTTGGGAATTGAAGTTACAACGCCAATCACGATGCATTGTGATAACCAGGCTGCTATACACATTGCTAGCAACTCAGTCTTCCATGAAAGGACCAAACATATAGAGGTAGATTGCCACAAAGTGAGACAAGCCGTGGAGCAGAAGATCATATTGCCGTGCTACACAAGGAGTGAAGATCAGCTAGCTGATATCTTCACCAAGGCAGCAAGCACTAAGGTATGTGAGTTCATTCATCCAAAATTGGGACTCATAGACCTATCATGTCAATGATCTCTCCTTCATGAAGTGTTCGACTCTTTTTCCTTGACTTGGGTTTTCTCCCAAAGGGTTTTACCTAGTTGAGGTTTTAATGAGGGAATACTTCATGGCTTCCAAGCTTGACTTGTTCCACATGTTCAAGCTTGAGGAGGAGTGTTGACATGAAGCAGAATTAAGCTGTTAGACTTGAGAATTAAGCTGCTAGACTTGAAAATACTTATAAGGTTTTATAAGGTTTTATAAAGGTCTTATAAGGTTTTATAAGGTTTTATAAAAGTTTTATAAGGCTTTATAAGAAGCACCAGACTTGAGTTTAGAAACAAAAGACCAGACTTGAGAAGCAAAGAAGAAGAAGAAGAGAGAATGAGACCGTTGAATATTTTAAACAATAAATATTTTATTGTATTGTGTACTGAGACAACTTGCCTTTAAAAGACTTGTATCCAGATCCACAATTTGAATTCAAGGGAATAGAGTTTCTCTCATATCTACTTTCTCTCTCTTTTCTTCAATGTTTTTCATCTACGTCTCTTTATCCTCACATTTTTTCTGGATACTATTCCCTTTTCTTTATTCATATAAATTATTGTTAAAATTTAATTTAAAAAATGAATGTTTTGGACGCAGAAAAAGCACTACTCGTTCATAAGGTGCGTTGAAAACGACACGACAAAGTGGGAATCATGTTTAAAGAACTCTAGGAGTGAAAAGGCCATCAATGATTGTTACCACAGTGATCTCCCTAAAACGGTAGGACATAAACACACACATATATAACACAATCATATAATCGTAATTTTAACCGTTTTCTTTTTGCTATGCCAGCTCATACTTGGGTATGCAAACATGACTTTGAGTTTGAAACCGCAACATAAATACGTACCATGGGTCACACTCAACAGCAAACCACTCGTATA
This sequence comes from Brassica napus, assembly GCF_020379485.1. Taxonomy (NCBI): domain Eukaryota; kingdom Viridiplantae; phylum Streptophyta; class Magnoliopsida; order Brassicales; family Brassicaceae; genus Brassica; species Brassica napus. Next base: position 25,325,318 of record NC_063452.1, read on the forward strand.
GCTCCTTATAAACTCTTCTTTGCATGAATAATCTATCTACATGCATTTTAGCATTTACAGTTTTTAATCAACTGAAAATGTTACTTATCATTGATTGTGTTTTTGGTTTGTGGCGATGCAGAACGCACAAAGTCCTGATGATTTTGTGGCCCAAATTTGCAAAGCGTACAAAGGAAAGGCTGCTCTCCCAAAACTCTGCAAGTCCTCTGCATTCTCTAAGTCGCTTGAGAGCAAAGTGCTGAAGCTTCAAGTCTCATATGCTGATGAAGCTAGGAATTAACTATCAGATGAATTATTGAACTATGATGCATGGATTCAAGCTTATGTTACTGGAATATAATAAATAAAGATCTTTTCATATATTTTTATGCCTGCGAGTTGATGAAACTTTTGAATAATTAGTTTTAATTTTTTTTTTGTCAACAATTAGTTTTAATTAAAAACACCTAAAATTGAACTATTTTTTGACGGCTACTATTAATTGTTAAAATTATTTCTACAAATAATTAAATATGACATTGAAATGGATACAAGTGTAAAGCAACTCGACACTTCACTAACCACACTTTTGAGTCAAGTATTAAAAATTATAATTAAAAATTTGTATATATTAGTTATTTTGGATAATATTTTAGATAAAAGCAATTCTCTCAAATAATATTTTTAAGTTTTTGTCACAAAAATAGCCTCCAAAAAAGAAAATGACCAAAATAGCTCTTTTTTATCTTGAAATTTTAATATTTATTTTTATTTTTTAAAATTTGAAACCATGTCCCCAGAACTCCACCCCTTAACTCTAAACCCTAAGTCTAGATTAGTTAACTCTAGGGTAAAAATACATTGTTACCCTAATAAAACTTATTTTGGTCATTTTCTTTATTAAAGACTATTTTTGGGATAAAAACTTAAAAAGTAATATAAGAGGGAATTTCTCTTGGGATAATTTGAATATTTTGGATGTTTTTTGTTATTTTTGAATATTGCTAGCCATGTTAAAAAACAAATTTAAATCGGGTAAATTTAAATTTTGGATCGTTTTCGGTTCGACACTTATCAGATATACTCGAAAATATCTGAATCCGATAAGTGCCAAACCGATGACGATCCAACATTTAAAACTACCTGACCAATATCAATTTTCCCATATCTGATATATCTACTATCCGAGATACTCAGACTAAACCCGATCCGATATCCAAATGGCCAAGCTAACCCGTAATCCAATTTCTCAGCGTAACTTCTATAATATTAAAACAGAAATCACGATTCAATCCGTGTGTGATTTTTTATTTTGGACCACCCTTAAAAATTTATTTAAATGATTTTTTTTTTATAAATATCTGAATTAATCAAATTATTCTAAAACAAACAAAATAATTAGATATTCATATATTTTATCTGAAATTGTATCTGGATAAAACCTTTCATATCTTTTTATTTACAATATAAATATTTATTTATTTTTTTCATGAAAACAAACATTTTAAATATTTAATTATTTTTTTATTTATAACATATATGTACATTTCATTTTTTACTAAAATAACTTTTAAATATTTATTTAATTTCGTGTTTATTTAAAAAATAAATTTATGTTTCATTTTAATTAAAATAAACCTTTTAAATATCTAATTAATTTTATAATAAACTCATGTACAACTTTGTATTAATATTGATATATTAATTTAATATAATACTTTTCAACTAAGTTTTTGATCTTTAACTAATAAGACTTTTAATTTAGAACTTTGTATCACATAATTAAAAATATGCTATCATTGACAATTCCAAACAAATAAATTAAATTATTGCATGCGAACTATAAAATTGTTATTTTAAAATGTTATATTAAACAATTATTAATATGGTATATATTAAAGAGCGATTTGCATAGAAATTCTAGTAATATGGCAATATTTGCGTCCATGAAAAAACGGAAGGCCCAAGGGCAAGGCCCAGTTGTATTGGGTGCGAAAAGACAGCATTACCCCTATCGCCTCTCCTTTCACGTAAGAAGCTGAAGCGATTTATAATCATTCCATGCATGTAATCATTTGAAAATTTATACATATATAACGCTTTTTATATTGGTATAGCCCGATTATGTAAGAGTAGCCAATAGTTTCGACCACTAATATTGCCTAAAAAACCGTAACCTTTTCGCAAAGCTTCACACGTCTTCACATAGGACATGCGTATCTGCATGTAATATAGTAGATATGTATAGGTTTCCTTCTATATAAGGAGTGGTAATTGGGCAGTAGAAACACACACTTAACTATCATTTTCTTTAGCTCGTCTTTAATGTCTCTCTAGAAAACACTCTCTCTCCCTTCCGTTTAAGAAGAATCTCGGTATATAAGACCACCTCCATTGGTTAGAGATCATGACGAGCAACCTTACGGAGTCTTGGAATTCTGTGCTTCGTGACGCGCGAGAGTATCCGATCGTGCCGTTGGTTGAGTTCATTAGGATTAAGCTGATGAGCTGGTTTTCGACACGCCGCGACTCAATCTAGGACGTTGACACTGGGTTAACACCCATGGTTAACAGTATGCTTGCTGCGAGCTTTGAGATCTGTGGGGGGGGGGGGGGAGCTTTGAGATCTGTGGGGGGGGGGGGTATAATGTAAGGAAGGTTGATGTCAATGAATATGAGGTGCAGGATCTGAAAGGAGCTTCATTTGTAGTCAATCTGGCAGACAAGTCGTGCTCATGCTTTGAATTTCAAAGCCTCGGTATACCATGTTCTCATGCCATTGCGGCTGCCTTGAAAGCAAACATTAGGGTGGAAGGTCTTGTGGATGAGGTCTACTCAATGAAGTATTTGAAGGTGGCGTATGTAAGCAATATATTGCCGCCGGTTGAACTTGACAACACCACTCAGATCGCTAGTGAGGTATCTGCCCTTACTCTGAATCCGCCCGCAACTCGTCGTCCCCCCGGCAGACCAAGAAAGAAGAGGTTCTTCTCCCGTGGTGAAGTCCTGGTAAGTATTGTGAACATTGCTTGGTGTGATGAACGTGTCTATGTATAGTAAACACGTGTGTGTTGCATGTGCAGATGAAGAAGATACGTAAAAGGTATTGTAGCCGGTGCAAGGGCATGGGGCATAACCGTGCTACTTGCAAACAAGCAATATGATCAGTAAGGAGTGGAGCGGGGGGGGGGGGGGGGGGGGGGTGCTATGCGATGGGAGATGTAATCAAAGCCGGTGGTTGCTTTGGGTTTATAATACACATATTGGTTTCCCTTTTGATGTTATGAGATGTTGGTATGAATAAGTGTTTAGACCCAAAGTAGTGTAAGAGGATCATGTATGAGTTCATATTGTAATCATAAATAAAGCATTCCCCCCCCCCCCTTTATATTTGTGTTTGTCTAGCAACGAGTTATTCATGATTTGTCTTGTTTGTGTCACTAGGACGGATAACTGCATTTCTTGTTCTACAACTTAGACGGTTACGTTGCAGTTAATAAGCGTTTTAGATGGTTATATAGACTTTAGCCGGTCATTCAAGTTTAGCCGTTCATTCAAATTTAGCCGGTTTAAATAACGTACATTGTCTCTGATTTGCTACATTATCCGGTTAAAAGTACATGACATAGACTTAGACGGTTGCTAAAGCTTTATTAAGATAAAAATTAAACAACTTACATGAAAATAGACTTACACAGTGTTCTTGAATTGTTACATTATCCGGTTAACAGTCCATGGAAAAAATACTTAGACGGTTGCTGAAGCGTGCCAGGTCATCTAGGCTTAAACGGTTGTTTCTGGTATGTTACTTTATCCGGTTAAAAGTACATGAGAGTAAACTTAGACGGTTACTAAAGCTTTAATAAGATGAAGAGTGGAAACAACATGAATTGCATCGAGAGATTAATACGATTAACCGGTTAGATAAACAATTAGCTTTAATAAGATAAAAATTAGGACAACATTCAAAAAGTGGATATACCAAAAAAGGGTAGAAACAACATTGATTCTATCGAGATATTTAGAAGATTAGCCGGTTAAAACGTAGAATGGGACGAGATTAGCCGTAATTTGACAACAGATAATTGAAACATCTGGGGGTTGACCCCCCCCCCCCCCTAGTACTTCATGATGCTAATACGGCCGAAAGCAACCAAACAAGAAATCCTTCCAACTGTGATGTGGTGCGACGACCGATGCCTCCTGCTGAATTTGGTCAACGTAATCCCTTTTCTGATGAACTCCGTCGAGACTTTCCCCCTGAAGCTCTGCCCGTAACATGTCTACAGTGTTCATTAGCCTCTTAATCTCCATACTCTTCTGCCTAATTTCGTCGCGTGCTTCAATAAGTGACCTCTTTGGCCATCCCGTGACTTCTCCTTCATCGTGCCATTCAAAAAAGCCGCATACTTGTTCCTGACATAATTTACGGACAAACAAACAATCAAGTTAGACGGATCTGGAAAGACCATAGGGTCATACTTTATTGGAAATCGACTAACCTGGTATCGAGAGCATCCATAAAACAACCTGCCTAGGTTTTTGTCTGTCCAGGACTTGGTGAAGGATGCTGGGATGCAACAGAAGCAGAATTCTAGGCTATTGCGCCCGCGAGGGGTTGATGATGAGGAACCTGATGCTTTCATATCTTGATAGATTTGTTTGTGAAACGTGAGGCGGCTAGATAAAGTTCGATAAGACTGAGGCGTGATTATCTATTATATATCAAAACTGACATTTAACCAAAATATGAATGTGCGAACCAAAACCGACGTTCAAATTGGCCTCTAACTAAACCGGCTTTGCAAAAGCCGGTCTAATGCTACATGTTGGTAATATCAGATTAACCTTTTGTTACGACTCTTTTACTTATAGATAACAATTTGGAATGCCGAATGTCGTTATATAGATGCATCTCTATTTGCTTGGCAGCAAATAAAAAAGAGATGACTGGAACAAAAGGTAGCTGAGTTTCAAAACAGAAATATATCACATGGAACGATAATTAAACAGACAGTAAACTGGGATAAGAGGGCCAGTAGCCGGCTACTCAGATTGGACCTGCGTTTACCTCGAAAATCATAACAGCCAGCCTTTTTGCCTCTTGTTTCAGCACGTCCGCAGACAGGTGTCTGCATGCCTCTATGCCCCCGGCCGCGTGAGCTTGCATGAGCAGTGCTGCTGTGACACCAGAGTCTGCGTGTTTACGGTTTTGTGGGATCTGTTTGGCCCTCTCCACGGTCAATGCATTAAGGCTCTCGGGATCCAGCTTGCGGCAAGCTTGCATCAATAGGTAAGGGAGCATCTGGGCTGTTGGTGCGAGTTCATTTGCCATGAGAGAATCACTTTGTAGGATGTGTTGCAATCGAGAACAAGCAGCCTCCAGGTGTTGCGGTCAAAGCATAGGCCGATCCAATGTGCCTGGTCGAGGTTGAAAGGGAAGTAGATGCGCTCTACCTCTCCTGTCTGTGATTCAGATCGGTCTAGTATTTCCACAAGGTTCGGAGTGAAGACAAAATCCTCTTTCTGAGAAGATTTCTTGAACCTTGGGTGGTTCTTGGAGAGGATAGAGACAAATTTGGTGTCGAGGAACAAATAACTTTGACTGGAGTTTGATTGAGGCATCATCATTATCCGGGTGTGGTGCATCAATACATCAAACATCTACCAAAAAGACAACAAAGACATAAGGCTTGCTTAAACGACATTTACTTAATGGAAAATATACAAAATGATGGAACACATACCTTGGGCGATAGTGATTTGGTCCTCTGGTCAATTTCAATAAGGTCTTTCGCAGATACAGATATGCCACCTATTGTAATGGACCTGAAAACATGAACAAATGTATAAGATTCTGCTTTAGTCAGAGTAAAATGTGTTAGCCGGCTAACGCGTTACCAAACATGAGCGTTTAGACAGTTAACAATTATAGTAAAAAATGTGTTAGCCGGCTAATGCATTATCTACCATGTGCGGTTGGACAGCTAACAATTAGAGTAAAAATGTGTTAGCCGGCTAAAGCATTACCTAACATGTGCGTTTTGACAGCTAACAATTATATATACGGCTAACTGGGTGGAGTGGGTGGGAGAGTGTGGTGAAGGCAGTAGGTAGAAGATAAAGAAGAATATGGTGCTTACTTAGTTTTCTTCAAGATATCAGAAAGCTTGCTGAACTTGGTATGATAGTCTATGGACGCATCATTGTTCAGTGCGCCAGGGTATGCTTCGCTGAAACGATTTAGTGTGCCTTTGTCGCACTCATATACACCTACAATCAGTTTTGAGATTGTCTTGAGGCGATTGCTTTTCCTAGTGGGCGCCGGGACGTTGGCTTGGATATCTGGTGGACTGCTCGGTGGCTTGTCGACTACTTCCGTGTCCTCTCTAACGGTAGGCTCTGGAATTTGGTCTTCCTCTCGCTGCTCTTCTTCCTGCGTCAGTCCCAGAGAAAAGGATGGCTGTACGGGGAACATCAAAACGTCATTAGTTTGTGTGGACTGTATGGAACAGAATTCTTGTTTATAAACTGGTTGGTGGATAAACAGTACTTACAGATGAGAGATCTTCTTGTAGGTTTGAATCACCGTGTGCGTTGCCTGACAGGGTTTGCTGGTTGTTGTCCATGTCCTTGTCGATAATATCAGAGTTTATGAGATCACCCACGTCTGGCATATGTGGTCCCTGCAACGACATAATTGTGAGTGAGTTGCGTTCTATCCATACAACATATAAATGGCTTTGAGACTTGGTCATACCCTGTCAACAGTAGTCTTCTTGACACTTGTCGCAACACGTGAATTGTCAGGTGGGTCTTGGTCATTGTTGGTTTGGCATGGTAGGGTGGGATTTTCCTTGTCGATAGGTATAGAATCGCCCCCGCCCCGCTGTCGCTCACATTGTCTGTATGTGGGGTGGAGGCTGGTAAAGATGGACCCTGCAACAAAAGGGTTATCAGTGAGAGTGCTTAGCAGTACAAAATGTTATGGGGGGGGGGGGCATTTAGGCAGCGCGTATACCTTGTCCCCGTAGGTCTTCTGGACATTGGCTATCACAGAGCTTATGATGTCTGTATCGATGCCTTCTCTGCTGGTCTGAGTGGGAGTCGTTGTAGGGCGATCCTTTGAGGCATCAAGCGTCTGGTTGTCAGTTGGAGTTCGAACGCGTGTTTGGAGGATTGACTGAGACTGAAAAGTTCCTACTGAGTCTAGTATCTTCTGATAGCTGTTCTAAAAGGCGAGCAGGTGAGCGGAGTTGTCTGAAATATGCTTCTTGATTACCTCTTGGAACTGATTGAATGATTCACGAAGGTCATCAACCTTGCCTTCAACCCTGCCAATGTCAGCTTTTGATATGCCTTGGTCGATTGGAGGAGCATGAACAGCGTCAGAGTTGTTGGGCGTTTGCCTTGGAATTTTCCTCTTTCGCTTCTTCCTTCCCCCGGCTGCCTCATATGCCTTCTCGCGCATGAGCTCTAGATCGGCTTTGGTAGCTCCGCCTTTGAATAATTGGTTTGAAAAACGCGACCCATCTTTGATTAGTCTGGCCATTGAATCTACTCTTGTATCATCTTCCTCGTCGGAGAAGCATAGTTCCGCCTCGTCAACCTCCAGGTTTGTGTCTTGTGGGATGATATGAGTCACGCGCACCTGTGGGGGAAAAGGTTTATGTTAGATACGAGTTTGTGTATATACAAGTGAGTAGAATATATGTTAACCGGATATTTGTGACTATGATATATGTTAACCGGATATTTGTGACTAGAATATATGTTAGCCGGATATTATTTACAATAACATGTATAAACGGTTAATTTCCTCTAGAATGTATGGCCAATTCGAAGATTATACTGCTACATGGGCTACGTTTAGCATTTCTATAATCTGATACTAATGTACGGCTATTGAGCGTGATGTGTGCATAATAGGGGATGAAATTAATGAACAAAAAAAATGGTGTGGTTGGGGTGAGTAACATACATTTTTAGCTGTGTCCAACGTCCTTGAGTGTGCTGGCCTAATACCGTTCCTAGGGGGGGTTTGAGAAAAGTAAGCATCTACGTCTCCAGCAACCTCTGATGCAGAGTCTTGACTGACGATTTCAGTGAGCGCGGGAACAGCTCTGGTCATCACCATCTGAAGGGACTGAACGTAGCCCGGGAGAGCGATGGTGCTTTGCGTAAGATTTAGCTCGTCTTTTTCCTTTATACTGCTAATCAGCATCTCAAAGGATAAGCGGCCCCACGGGTAAGAGAAGAACTCATCAAGGTCTTTAATCTTCTCGGCTTGCTCAACTGATATTTTTGCGATGTGAGTGGTTGGAAGAATCACATAGGCAAGCATTGCGAGAAGGGCGTACTTAATTCTAGTCTCTTGTGAGGTGACCGTCTTGCGCTTGAGCATCCGGATGACAGATGATACATTTACTTCCTTAAGCATGCCAAAGAGAACGTTGTAGTACGGCTGTTCAGATATGAGTTTCTTCGTGGCTTTCGACGGTGGGCTAGGGTATTTTCCACACAGTAGGCCGGTTACAATGGCAAACTCTCTCAGTGAGAATCTTATTGGGTTCTCTGCAAAAAGGAACCATGCCTCGTACTTTTTTCGAACTTTCAGCTGTCTCGAAAGCATGTATCGTCCTAGGCGGGCGGAGTAGGGTGTCTGGTCGGCGAGCTCGAGAAACTTTCCGAAAGGTGACCGCCTAATAACATCGACCTCTTCAGGATCGAGAGTGTCTAGAATGTTTATGAGGCCTCCTGGTTTGTGATATGGAGTGACTCTTAATCCAACCGGTTCTTCCCCGAGTGGAAAAAAACGAGGTGGTAGTTCGATTGTCTCCGTATTTGCCATCAATGCATGTGCCGGAGAGAGACCTGATATTGAACGAAGATTACATGACCATGTATGAGCCCTAAAAACCGTTGGGTGATTCGAAAGGGGAAAACAAAGAGACAAGTACTTACAGCGTATATAAAGGTGATAAATGTCGATTTAACAAACTCTGATAACTGTGGATTCGTCAGTGAGGGGTTTATCGCCGAGATTGAACCGATGATTACGCTGGTGATTCTTCATCAGACAGGGGAACGGAAAGGAGATGTCGGGGACTGAGACGGCAACGAGAGGTGTGAAACTGAAACCGGAACGAGGGTCTGAAACTGAAACCGGAACGAGATAGTCGGAAGTTTTATAATACCATATTTCTGATGTTGGAGGAATTTGGATGAAAGAGGTGAGTTGTGTTGTGTTGCGGAGAAAACAAAGGTAGAGGAGAGAGATGTATGTAGTAAATTTGAACTGTATCGATTGTAGTGATAATATTACTCTTGCCTCACGCGTAATGATGGAAAGCTCTTGTAGGTATCGAGCTAATGTGTGTAGGGGTAGTATTGTCATTAAAAAAACACGTCGCCCTTAACTCCGAAAATCCATTGCCGCAAATATGTGGGTTATGCTTGTATATACACTGCAATTTCTCTATATTAAAATTATATACTATTAATTATGTAAAAATAAAAATAATCACTCGCACGGTTGCGCGGATCAAGATCTAGTAGTTATGTATTAAACTACTTGGAACTTGGAAGATAGGGCACAATTGTAATATCACATGAAAAGAAAAGCCCTAACACTATTTTGTATAATTTGTTTTTTTTTTTTAACTTTTAATCGCCGGAAAACGCCCTCCGTCTCCCGTGCCCCGGCGGCGCATAAACTCTGTAAAACCCCAAAGTTTGGCTCTTTTTAGTTGTCTCTTTCCCTCCCCAATCTGATGGAGACCCAAACCAGTGGCTGCGATAACATCGTCGGCGATGATACATGGCGAGCGGAAGCAGAGATCGGCGGCAACGAGAGGGCTTTGCAAGCGCTTCGAGAACTCATCATCTTCCCTTTTCGCTACCCTCTCGAAGCAAGAACACTTGGCCTCAAAGTAAAACACATCCACACCTCAACTCAGCTTCTCTGTGTTTCTTGTTCTGTTTATTAATCTATCCTCCTCTGCTTTTCACTCGTCATTGCAGTGGTCTAGAGGGTTACTCCTATACGGCCCTCCTGGTACCGGAAAGGTAAACTCTGTTTCCAAGCTTGAAACTTTTCAGACAAAACTCTGTTGGGTTCATCAAAGTTGTAAACTTTTGTAGCTTACATAAGCTAATTAGAGTATATTGCAACTTTTGTTTTCTTGCAGACAAGTTTGGTCCGTGCTGTTGTCCAGGAATGTGATGCGCATTTGACTGTTTTAAGGTACTTTTCTTTGTAGCTTCTGTATAATATATGGTACGAGTGTTCAAAAAATGGGTCTAGTCAGCAAATCGGATTTGAACTATAATCTATAAGACGCCTAACCACTGTCTAGCCATTTCTTGAACATTGTATGGTATGGTATGGAGGAAATAGGTGAAAGCTAATATGTGCTTTGTCATTGTGTGGCAATGCTCTGTTTCAGCCCTCATTCAGTGCATAGAGCTCATGCTGGAGAAAGCGAGAAAGTCTTAAGGGAAGCTTTTGCTGAGGCTTCTTCCCACGCTGGTTCAGACAAGCCATCTGTGATTTTTATCGATGAAATCGACGTTCTTTGTTCTCGGCGTAGTTCTAGGTATTGTATCACTCATTTATTTGTTAGTTAATCCTATAGTTTTTACGAGATTGAGAATAAATTTGATTCTTCTCTAAAATGTAGAGGAGAGCAAGGTGTTCGTATTGCTTCTCAGCTCTTTACACTCATGGACTCAAACAAACCTTCATCATCTCCGCCAAGAGTTGTTGTTGTAGCATCCACAAATAGGTTGGATGCAATTGATCCAGCGCTAAGAAGGGCGGGGCGGTTTGATACTTTAGTTGAAGTGAGCACACCTAATGAGGAGGATCGCTTAAAAATCCTGCAGGTAATATTGAGTTCTTAAATGGGATTTGCCTATTGGTGCTTAAGTTGGAGGTTTATGTTTGCTATTCTTTTCAGCTGTACACAAAGAAAGTTAGCGTAGATCCTACTCTCGATCTGCAAGACATAGCAACGTCTTGCAACGGTTTTGTTGGAGCAGATTTGGAAGCTTTATGTCGTGAAGCAACCATATCCGCAAGCAAAAGATCCTCAGATTCTCTTATCTTAACATCACAAGACTTCAAGGTTGCAAAATCTGTGGTTGGTCCAAGTATAACAAGAGGGATCACAGTTGAGATCCCTAAAGTGACATGGGACGACGTTGGTGGTCTTAAAGACTTGAAGGTAAAATAGCTTTTACAATGCTGTTGTCTTCCTCTTCCATTGGGACTGATGTGTTTTTTATTGCGGACAGAAAAAGCTCCAGCAAGCTGTTGAATGGCCTATCAAACACTCAGCTGCGTTTACAAAGATGGGGATATCGCCGATGCGGGGAATACTCCTCCATGGTCCTCCAGGTTGCTCAAAGACAACTCTTGCTAAAGCCGCTGCAAATGCTGCTCAAGCTTCCTTCTTTTCCTTGAGCTGTGCGGAGCTGTTCTCTATGTATGTTGGAGAAGGTGAAGCGTTATTGAGGAACACGTTTCAAAGAGCTAGACTTGCTTCTCCTAGTATAATATTCTTTGATGAAGCTGATGTTGTCGCTTGTAAAAGGTTTGTTTTCTCTTATCTCTCTCCTAATTCTTGCTTTTTTGTGTTATTGACTCTTTTACCATGTTTACATCCGTGGTGGGTCGTTGTAGAGGTGATGAGGGGTCAAGCAATAGTTCAACAGTTGGAGAAAGACTTCTGTCTACACTCTTAACCGAAATGGATGGTCTTGAAGAAGCAAAGGTACACAAAAGTTCATAGATTTTGATGCCCTTATTGGTTTACAATGATAGTGATGTGTTTTTGGTTCAGGGGATTCTTGTCCTGGCTGCTACAAACCGCCCCTATGCAGTAGATGCAGCTCTAATGCGACCTGGTCGGTTCGATCTCGTAAGAACATCCCTATTTTTCATTCTAAAATAGAGTTTGGACTAACCTTATTCTTTTTTTATTCTATAATAGAGTAATTCATTTATTTTTTGTTCGCCACTCTATTTTTTGGAATACAATCTAACTCCATTATAGAATTATTTTGAAAAGACAAGAATAATCCATTGGATGGTCTAAGTCCTCACATTGGTTCACTTTGATCAGTAAAACGGATTGTTAACCTTCTCTTTGAAATGTTTTTTTTTTGTGTGTGTTTAGGTGCTGTATGTCCCACCGCCTGATGTAGAAGCTCGGTTAGAGATACTGCAAGTGCATACACGCAACATGAGACTAGGAGACGATGTTGACCTCAGAAAAATGGCTGAGGAGACGGAACTTTTTACTGGTGCAGAGCTGGAGGGTCTATGCAGAGAAAGTGGAACAGTGTCGCTTAGGGAAAACATTGCAGCGAGCGGTGTCTTCAACCGCCATTTCCAAACCGCGAAGAAGTCGCTTAAACCTGCGTTGACGGTTGAAGAAGTTGAGACTTATGCATCATTCAGGAAGTCAAAGAGTTCGGATTCAAGAACGGTTCGGGTTGAGAAAAAGAAAGTGAATCACTCCAATGTTCTGGGGTTAGGGTTGTCATGGAAGGTTGGTGTATTGAGCTTAATGTTGGTTGCTGCTGGAAACTTTTACTTGAAGCAGACTAAACATGGTGAACTAGCTGCTGCTACATGAATCTTCTAAAAGCCTTCTCTTTTTTTTTATTCTCAATATAGTATCTTTTTGTTTCTAAGTTCACATATTTTTTCTCAACAGTGCAGAAAAAATAAAGTTCAGATTTTTAAATGTATAAAAACGGCAAAGAATAATCAACATTATAATGAGCCAGTTTCAAAGCTCTTCAGCGCCCCACGTCAGCATTTTGTGGATCTCATCTTTAAAAAAGTGAAAAATGTCAAGTCTATGGTTCGACCCCGGGATATTGACATATAAACACCAATATTTATACCACTAGACTAAATGATACTTTTTACATTGATGGCCGAAACTAATATATATTTATGAAGGTCGGTTTAATAATGTCTCACAAATAAATAAAATGATTTACAAATTATGTTCTCTATTATTTTCTGATTGATTTGTGGGCTTATTTTTTAAACTCGCTAGCCCATCTATTACATCAGCTTATACATTTGATTAAAGCCTAAGCCTATCTTAATAAACCATAAAATTGGCCCTAAAAAGCCTGCAAGTCGTCAGCTCTTCGTCTTCGACTGAGACCTATGGTTTTTCCAATCCTGCGCCTCCCCTCCAATACACAGACGCTACTGTCTAAACTTCTCCAATCAAATCCATGGAACTCTTAGTCTCCCTCTATCTCTTCATCTCCCTCTCTTTACGCACACCATCGAAAACGCTAGCGTCTCATAACTGATACGAGCGGCTTCGCTATATATAGGTCATGCTAGATCCAGGAGTCCAACCTCTCATATCTACCAGCACTGTTTTTTTTTTCAATTGTTGAGCATGTCTGTCTCTGATGCTATTGCCGTCCTCCCCACCACCTTCAACGCTCTCCGCCTTTGTCGGTCTTCTCAAGTTTGTTGTTGGCCGTCTCCTCAGCTACTGGGATCCCCGTAACATCAATAAAAATGGTGAATTTATGGGAATCACCCTCCTTTTGCTAGAAGAAAAGGTATCGTCATCTTCGCTCTAACATGAATGATTTCTTCCTTCCATATTTCATAAAAACTAAAACTATTGGTCTACGTATTTAACTCTTCTTACCGACAATCTTTACGGACGGCAGCGATCGTAGATGATAGGTTTGAAGTTGGAAGATGGACAGAGGTTTGATCATCTCCAGGCTCTTGCAAACACAAACTTAGAACCCCCGGTATAGTTTTATATATCACAGTCAAATTTCTCCAACGCCGTACATTCATATTAGCTACTGATTTTTTTTTTTTACATCTATTAGCTACTGATTCTTAATTCCGTTTGTTAACTTTCAGATGTTGTTGGCCAAAAACGTTTTCTGCTAGGCACTGACCTCAAAAACGCCTCAACAACGACTCGGCTTATGGTATGTTTTATTCTCATTGACCCAAGCCCGTTTTCACATAGTTCTCATGTTTTTATCCATTTGCTCCTGCTTTAAGAAAACTTATATAATCTCATACACCAGTACGGTGGTCGTATACTTGCTTTGTGTGACTGACGATGATGCGGCCCCTTTAGGGGTCTTATGAACTCAGATGATATAACCCAGTTTGTGATGGTGGTCACCACGTTCAGTCCAAAAAATATTTACGGATAGTCATCTATTTTTTCTCAAGAAACATGTTGATGCTAAACAATTTCTGCTGAATATAGTACTTTCATGCATATACCTAACAAAATAACATCATTTAATATAACACACACGTACAACTGTGTTTCAGACTGCCAGCAGCAACAAAACTCCAGACGTGGATTCCCAATCTATACTACCAGCAGCAACTGTTAGCTACACGGTTCATGTGCCCAAGAGAGCCGAAGAAGTTGATGAAGCAATGCCAAGCTTTGAAAACGAAGAAAAGAGGCACGTGAGTGATTGTTTCAAGTCCATCAAACCGTCATCCCCACTTAGCTTATGTGTCAATGAAATAACCATTTTCGTATGTTTTTTCCTACTTTCAACTTTGGTTGTCTTTAATTATCTGCAAACTATCTCCCACCAGGAGAAGAGTTACTTGGTTTTTAAATAAAGGGGAACGTTGATGGGTCTTTGCATTTCGTGAAAATAAGCATGTCTTTTTCTTCATGCATGAGAACATGTTCAGATAGTTACATGGCATCGACATTAAACAATGCAACAAAGAAACCAACTAAAATCCAATAGCCACCAAAACAAAACAAAACCCCCAGAAAAAGTGACACAAGCACACCATCATATGTTCCTCGGTGGGAATTGGGATGCAGACAACTAAATACAAAAAATATATATGTATCAACTGGTCTTCGTTCACAAAGCATCCTACACGTAATCAACAACAAACAGCTGCCTCCCTACTAATTCCACTACCTCCGACTCTCTGCTTTGCCGAATAACTGCACGCACCAACACAAGTGTAAGAACAACATAACTAACAACGCTAACACTAAGTAAAACTGAACAACAACAGCATACACAAATAACCCAGCGTTTGCGCGGAGCTTGGCCTCTAGTATTCGAACAATGACAAAGAGACTGGCCATTACATATAAAAAGTGAATGGCCCACAAACCTTATTCACTATAGAAATCGTCAAATTTATTGAAAAGCACCAATAATTAATTACACTGGGGAAGTTTAAACCGATTGAATAATTGTAGCTTTGTTCCAATCCAAATTCTAAAATAGTTACGTATTAATTGACCGGTTTTGGAAACCAGTAATTTTGAATTCAAATATTTCGATGTAAACAGTCGATTTTCATTTATCAACATTTGAAATTGATGGTTAACCGAAGAAGCGATCAATTGAACCGGAACCGGGTTGAGCTTATATAGATAGACTGGTTTGCTTATGGACTGAGTAGTCAGTTTTACTGAGTCTCTCCTTCCGTTAGCTTCTTCTTCCTCTAGATCTGATCGCGATTTTCGCCGGAAGGTTTGTTACTCAAACTTTCAGATCGATTTCTTCTTCGTATAACTTTCGTTCGTTGCTCCGGTGTCGTAAAGCGAGTCTAGATCTCGTAGATTCCTCCTTGGATTACAGTGTGGAGATTTGGTCTATAGAGATTCGGTAGATTCAAGAATTTCGATTCCATTTCGCTTGTTTTAGATCTGATTGTGGCGATTAACAGGTTTTCGTCCACTGATTGAAAGCGCTTGTCATTTTCTCGTAAAGATTCTCCGAGAATCATGAATTTGTTTTGCCTCTTTTTGTTGTTTTGAGCTGTGGATTTTGAATTAGGATCTCTGGTTTTGGATTATTATCTTCTAGGAGGAGGGGATCATAGTATGTATCTATGATTGTGAATACAAAGAAACTATGATCCTATAAGCAACATTCACTTGTAAAATTTGAACGGTCTTTCCAGGTTGGTGTGGCTATACCATAGTTATCAAGTCACGATTTGTCTTTTATTGGATTCTTGGTTTCAGAGGTCTCTTTATCTATGGGTCGTGGAAACAGCTGTGGTGGAGGTCAAAGCTCACTCAATTATCTCTTCGGTGGTGGTGGTGATGCTCCTCCTCCTAAGCCCGCTCCAGCTCCTTCTGCTCCACCAGCACAAGCACCTGTAGCTGTGACTGCAACTGCTCTCACCACCGCTACTACCAGCGTTGAGCCTGCAGAGGTCAACAAGCAGATACCTGCTGGTATCAAAACTCCTGTTAACAACTATGCTCGAGCTGAAGGGCAAAACACTGGAAACTTCCTCACTGTATGTTTTTGATTTTGTCTCCTCTTTGAATGATTTGTTACTCTCTCTGAAATGGTTCTCTTTGCAGGACCGTCCTTCGACCAAAGTCCATGCAGCTCCTGGAGGTGGATCATCCTTGGATTATCTTTTCACTGGTGGCAAGTAAAGTATAAAAAAAAACATTATGTGTAATGCAAATGCGTATCCATTGTCTCCTTGTTGCATTCGCACACTATAAAAACTGTTTGATGTGAGCCCAGCCTTTAATGATAAGAAGTCGGTTTCTTGTCAATCTATCTCAGTCGTTTCTTTTGTAATGTTCTGATGAAAAGTGTTCCAAATAGTTTGAATCAAGAAAAAGCTTGCAAGTTCTCTTGTTGCCGAACTCCGTGACTTTTAGATCCGACTCACCTATAAGATTCGTAGGGAGGATGAAGAGAGTGTGCCACAAGTCGTGAACTTTACGTGCCCGCCCGTGTTACTACGTAAGCCAGCTCATGTGTCTCCATGAATCTTAGGGGCGGAAGGGAGAGAAGTTTCTAGGTCCCATGACTCTTGCATATGCAGCTCCAAATGTGTTGTCGGGTAGATCCCAAGCATGGCCTACTTGTTCTGACACAACACGAGGACGCTCCAGCAGCATAGTCTCCAGAGAAAAGAGACAAGATCAAAACACTCATTG
Source organism: Brassica napus (assembly GCF_020379485.1). NCBI lineage: Eukaryota > Viridiplantae > Streptophyta > Magnoliopsida > Brassicales > Brassicaceae > Brassica > Brassica napus. The sequence goes on from NC_063452.1 coordinate 25,342,279, forward strand.
TAATTAACTCTTGGAAACAAAGACAAATCATTTAGACTTATTCTGGGTTCACCAACCAACGGGATTACGTTATTTCATATTCGATATTTTTTTTTAAAAAAAAACAAAATATTGTCAAATTATATTATTTTTTAAAATTAAAAGATAAAAAAAATAAATAAAAAATAGTAGTAATTACAAAAAAAAATATTTTTAACGTCGTCAGCAAAATATTAAACCCTAAATCCTAATCCCTAAACCTTAAACCCTTGGGTAAACCCTAAACTCTAGAATAAATCTTAAACTCTAGGATAAATCTTAAACTCTAAATCAAAATCACTAAACACTAAAACACTCAAAGGTTTAGGGTTTAGGATTTAGGGTTTAGAATTTTAGGGTTTAGTGTTTTTATTTAAAGTTTAGGATGTATCCAAGGGTTTAGGATTTACCCACAAGTTTAGAGTTTACCCAAGGGTTTAGAATTTACCCAAGGGTTTAGGGTTTACCCAAGGGTTTAGATTTATCCAAGGGTTTAGGGTTTAGGGATTAGGATTTAGGGTTTAGTGTTTTGCTGACGACGTTAAAAAGATTTTTTTAATTCTTTTTTCTGTAGCTGCTATTTTTTTTTTACTTTTTCTTTTAAAAACATAATATAACTTGATAATATTTTGTTTCATTTTTTAAAAGATATCGAATTTGAAATAATGAAATTCTATTGGCTGGTGAATCTAGAGGTTCACCCAAGAATAACTCAATCATTTATACCAAATCCATAAAAGAAAAACCAACAAAGGAAACATCAACTTGAAAACTCGAACATGACAGCAAATCCCATTGCCACCACCGCTTTAAAATAAACAAAGTCTCTTTTTAAAAAACATTTCATAAGACGTAGCATGTTGGTTTATCAGAAACAAATAAGTTTATGGACTAAAGTTAATAAATAGAATGAAGAAATGTCAATGCGTCATGCGGCAACAATAGAGATACTAGCATGGAGACAACTCGACCATATAATACCACGCAATTGGAAAGGATTCTAGCTATTGTCTTAGAGGTCTTCGGTTTGAGTAACTGTTGGGATAAAACTAATATTTCGTATTGTGGTTTTGAGAATGAAAAAATTATGGGTTTTGACCTCAAACCTTCTGATATATTCAAAATAAGAAACTCCATATAAAATTGGTAAAGTGATATAAGGGGAATGATGTGGTTCACAAGTGATTTGGATTATTCGAGGTCCAGAAGGTTACTGCTTAGGAGCTGGAAAGAGATAAAGGAATCAGTGTATGACATCCGTAGAAGCAGAATTAAGCTCTACTAATAGCAATCCAACGCACAAAGAGTGTAAGACGAAAATAAATCAATAAAAATTGTAATTTAACTTTAAAAATATGGAATTTTTCCTTGATGTTGCATTAAGTGTTTAGTTAACTATTTTACAACGAGTGAAAGTCAAAATAGTAACGCAACTACAAATCTACAATAACATGATAAATCAAATTAATTTTTAAATTTGTTTTTATACATGATTAGTAACATTTATGAGTTACTAATCAATTAGACTTCTAAATCATACTAAATTAACAACACCACATGTTATTAATCAAAACCAAAATGTCATATTTGAATGTGACAATAAGACGATGGTTAGACTCATAGAAAATGAAATCATGAACTTTGGATATCCCAATTCTGTGCTTCTCAATGTATTTTCTGTCTTCCTCATTTTGATTATATTTAAATTTTAAATTTAAATTCAATTTCTGTCTCATTGTATATTCTCTCTTCTTCATTTAGATTATATTCAAGTCTTTTAAATTCACATTTCAAATTTTGTCAACTTTTTTCTTATTAAACTTCAATACGTTGGTTTTTCTCAATTTTTCATGCATTGCAAATGTATATTAGATTAAATATTTAAAATAATATAATATTTCAAATTCACACGACATAAAAAAAAGTTTATGCACCTGAAATCAGAGCCATGTGAAGGCTTTTTGATGCTGTAAGAAAAATAAAAATATTATATAATTTTAACAATATTATCTTATGACAACTAATATATAAGTAATTAGGTAATTTTCCTATGCATAGGCACGGGTTTAAAAATTTAACTGAATGAATTATAATAATTTATTTATATTTTTATTTCATTTAGAGAAAATGACTAAAATAGCACTAAAAAAGTTTTTGTCACAAATATAGTCTGTAAGAATAAAAATGACCAAACTAGCACTTAATGTTTTATCAAAAGAGATAAATATACACTTATACCCCAAAGGTAAATTAATTTAGACATTAGGGTTTAAAGTTAAGGGGTGGAGTTTAGGGTTTAGGATTTAGGATTTAGAGTTTAAGGTTTAGGGTTTAGAGTTTAGGGTTTAGGGTTAAGGGGTGGGGTTTAGGATTTAGGGTTTATGGTTTAGGATCTAGGGTCTAGGGTTTAGAGTTTAGGGTTTAGGGTTTAGAGTTTAGGTTTTAGGGTTTAGAGTTGTGGAGTAGGGTTTTGGGATAAGATTTCAAATTTTGAAAAATAAAAAAAATTAAATTTTCCAAAAGATAAAATTTCTATTTTGGTCGTTTTAGTTTTTTAGGGTTATTTTTGTGACATAAACTTAGAAAAGTGTTATTTTGGAGATTTACCCTTTCATTTATTTATAAATTTTAAATCAAGTTATAATTTATGTATATAATTAAATATTATTTTATTTATACATGTTATTTTAGATGACATATATGGTCGGTTTTGTTATCACTTAGATTTTTTTTTTTTTTTTGTCGACAATATTACAGACTCATATTGACTCTGTAAACCACACCGGGAGATATTGATCCATGTGAACGACGAAAGACGTTTGTTTCCTGACACTGCGTGCTAGGTTATCACTTAGATATATAATATACGATTATTTTTATTGTTCTAAACTAAATCATAGCTTTTGTCCTCAGTTAGGTAAAATTTTAATTAATTTTGTTTGCTCTGTATAGTTATGTGTCTAAGATTTGTATATAAACTTTTTGTAAAATTATATATAATATGTAGTTTGGGTAAAAAAATATAAAATATATATAAATAAAAATGGTGTGCTTCAAAAAGAAAACCAAAAATGGTGATTGTCTCGTACTTACATAAATGAATATTAATGATAATCTGTTGGAATATCATGTAGTTTTATAATTTCCAAAGGAACTGGCTCATAATAACTGGTTAATGTTTCATTTACCTGATAATATTTTAAAAGTTCACACACGGATTGAAATTAACTGATAATATTTTAAAAGTTACCACATGGATACAAATATTAAAAATAATTAGATTCTTTTCTTTTAACTTTTATCAATTCAGGTCATCATATTCTTTTGATGTATGAAAATGTACAAATATTTTTTATCCAAAATCAAAGAATTTGGATTTGTTTGAATATTCCTATTTTCATATATTTGGTTGAAGAAATTTAATATAGTTATGCAGTAGATTAATTATTATTTATAATTTTAATTTTGTGGACTTCCCTCTATTTTAATGAAAAACACTTTTATTAAAAATATTTGCGTTTCTAGTAAATTTCCTTTGTTATCATACATGTATTTTGTTGCAAATATAAATTAAAAAAAAAAGAGACTAAATTTTTTTTAAAACGAAAAGCAAATCATTTTTATTAAATATACTTCTATAATTAACTATTGCAAGAATTAAAGTGAACTTAATGTAAAAATTTGACTTCTCAAATAATATTACATAATTATTATTTTTTTTTACTTTTAATTTTTGTTAATGTGGATCACTATATGATGCTATCCCTTATATATTATTTAAAGTGACTTTGCCATGTTTCGTTACCACATTAACTTTGAAAGAAAAATGATGACATGTCAATTTAACAAAGATGACATGGCTTGAAACAAATTATGACATAGATATTTACATTTAATGTTGATTTATATTTTTGGTAAATGTTTTAAAATATGATAATAAATTTTTTTTTCTCTGTGGCATAATGGCCTAGTAGTTCATCTTATAAGAGGCAATTGCTTGGTTTGAACCCCGCTTGGTGAGATGGCAGAAGAGGTGGTGCGACCACTGACCCACTTGCTCCTCTCAAATATGGTAATAACTTATAAATAATTATTAATATAACAATAAATAACATAATAATAAAAATAGAAATTTAATAATAATTACAATTTTCGAAATATTAATTAATTATATTTAATAATTATATATTTTTATTACTAAAATAATTATTTAAAATTTTATGCAGTTTAAAAAAATTATAATCTCACTACCCTTTGTTTTTTAATATCTATAAATTTTAGAAATATTATTTAATTTTACGTTTGGATAATTATATACATAACAAAAAATTTATCAATTTTATAAAATTTAATTTAATATATTTTAACCAAAAGAAAATAATAATAAAAAAATTTCAAGATTTCAATTTTAAATATATACATATATATACTAAAAGATTATTTATTTTATCATATTTTTAAATATAATTAAGTTATAATTAATTATTATAAACAAATAATAAAATCCAAAAATTAGAAAATATTATTTTAATTATAATTTCAATTTTAAAATTTTTATTCCTGCACATGGTGCAGGAAAACACCTATTTGCAATTATTTGTAGAAAATCTAATTTGTTTGGCTATTAGCTTATTACACACAAATTCTCATCTAATCTATTAATTTAGAACAATATTTTATCTACTGCCAGAAGTTGTACCCTTTCATAGATGCTCAAATAATATCACATGCTACTTAAAAATCAAACCTACCTACTTAAATTAAACTATCTTCGGATCGGACTGAACATGCTTTGGTTATCTATTGGTACAATCTCTACTAATAAAAAAGACCTTTTGAGGTTCCGGCCGCAGAGCGTCCACATCAACGAAAAAAACTTCTTCCGAAAGATGACACGTGGCATAAAATATAGTTTTACATTTTAATATTACTAATTTTCGAAAATTATAAATAATATGTAAACATACAGCATAAAAAATAGAAAAAATACATTAAACATATGTAAAATTATCATTTTTCACTTAAAAGAAAAGACGGCTTATCTCCATAATGTAACATTACCGTTTTATAAAAAAAAAACAAAAAACATTATATATAATTTCGAAAATAATAAATATATGTAAACATACAACATAAAAATAGAAATACTACATTAAACATATGTAAGATTACCATTTTACATTTTTAATTTAAAAAAATAATATGTAAACATACAGCATAAAAAATGGAAAAACTACATTAAACATATGTAAGATTACCATTTTTTCACTAAAAAAAAGATGGCTTATCTCCATAATGTAACATTACTATTTTGTAAAAAAAAACATTATATATAATTTAAAAAATAATAAATAATATGTAAGCATACAACATAAAAATAGAAATACTACATTAAAAATATGCAAGATTACCATTTTACATTTAAAAATAACAATAATATGTAAACATACAACATAAAAAAAATGGAAAAACTACATTAAACATATGTAAGATTACCATTTTTCACTAAAAAAAACGGTTTATCTCCATAATGTAACATTACCATTTTATAAAAAAAGAAAAAAACATAAATATAACTATTTGACTATTTGTCCAAGCTCTTCTATTAAACATTGCCGTTTTACATTAAAAATGGAAAAAAACATTAAGATTTAAACATCTATCTTAAAATATAAAATATAGATATTATAAGAAAGAGAAATACTCAATATATAGAAAAATAAATAATAAGTAAATATTATAAATATATGAATTATATATACAATAATAAGTAAATGCACAAATTTTAAAATATTTTATACTAATAAAAGAGACCTTTTGAGGCTCCATAGAGCGTCCACATCAGCAAAAAAAACTTCTCCCGAAAGATGACACGTGACATAAAATATAGTTTTACATTTTAATATTTCTAATTTTCGAAAATTATAAATAATATGTAAACATACAGCATAAAAAAAGGAAAAACTACATTAAACATATGTAAAATTACAATTTTTCACTTAAAAAAAAGACGGCTTATCTCCATAATGTAACATTACCGTTTTATAAAAAAAAACATTATATATAATTTCGAAAATAATAAATATATGTAAACATACAACATAAAAAATAGAAATATTACATTAAACATATGTAAGATTACCATTTTACATTTTTAATTTTAAAAAATAATATGTAAACATACAACATAAAAAATAGAAAAACTACATTAAACATATGTAAGATTACAATTTTTCACTAAAAAACGACGGCTTATCTCCTTAATGTAACATTACTATTTTGTAAAAAAAAAACATTATATATAATTTCGAAAATAATAAATAATATGTAAACATACAACATAAAAAATGGAAATACTACTTTAAACATATGTAAGATTACCATTTTACATTTAAAAATAACAATAATATGTAAACATACAACATAAAAAAATGGAAAAACTACATTAAACATATGTAAGATTACTATTTTTCACTAAAAAAATGGCTTATCTCCATAATGTAACATTACCATTTTATAAAAAAAGAAAAAAACATAAATATAACTATTTGACTATTTGTCCAAGTTCTTCTATGAAACATTGCCGTTTTACATTAAAAATGGAAAAAAACATTAAGATTTAAACATCTATCTTAAAATATAAAATATAGATATTAACTAAATATAAAGTATAAAAAAGAGAAATAATCAATATATAGAAAAATAAATAATAAGTAAATATTATAAATATATAAATATATGAATTATATATAAAATAATAAGTAAATGCACAATTTTTAAAATATGGAAAGAGTACGTTAAATATTAAACATCTATCTTAAAAGGTAAAATATAGATATTAAGTAAATAGAAAATATAAGAAAAAGAATACACAATTTTTTTTAAAAAAATGGAAAAAGTTCATTAAGCATTAAACATTTATCTTAAAATGTAAAATATATAATATAAGTAAATACACAATTTAAAAAAAAAGAAAACGTACATTAAGATTTAAATATCTATTTTAAAATATAAAATATAGCTATTACGTAAATAAAAATATAAGAAATGGAAATAAACATTTTAAAAAATGGAAAAAGTACATTAAGATTTAAACATCTATCTTAAAATGTACAGCTATCTTAAAATGGTAGTAAATTATATAAAAATGGAAATACCACATTAAACAAAAAAAAATGTATAGTTTTACATCAAGAAAGTTCCTATAAAATTCATTATTCCATCAACATCAACCTCACACTATCAAGGAAAACTTCAAAGCATTCGAGCAAAAAAATGGTTCCACCATCATCAACTCTTGCCGTCCCAAAAACCTTTAATGACCTTGAAAGAGATTTTTTATAACAACGAACTTTTTGTTAGGTGGATTCATTGTTGGGAAACCCGCAACTTTCAAAATCCAAACTTATTCATGGGAATTGAATTGCTTTTCATATACTCAAAGGTATTCTTACAAATTTAAATTAATCTAATCCATAATTTTATTGTTAATATTCATACTAACTCTTTCATAATCAAACCATTACAGTTAATAATCATTCAAGCGTTTATACCGAAACACTTCTTTCCTCGCCGAATCAGGTATTAGTTCAAGTTGGTTTAGTATTATTTTTGGTTTATTAACCGGTTTAGGATGGTCATATTGTAAATATAATTTAAGTTGGTTTAGCATATATTATGCTTAAAATAACTTAAATTAAATAATAGTAATATTATGCTTAAAATATAATTTTAGGGAATTTTCAAATATAGTTTACAATGAATTTAATTTATTAAATTCGTTTATTACTTAAAACTAAGTTTTTTAAAAAACATATTGAGTTATAAATATCAATGTTGGATTGGTGAGTATAACATGAAGACAAAAATATAAATATTTCATTTTCAAGATAAGAAATCCAGATTTTATTCATTTACTCAATATATAATATCTTAAATTTTTTTTTTTAAATACATAATTTATATATATAGATTAATCTTCCAAACTTAAACTATTATATTACATATGAATAATGTTTTTAAATAAAAATAATTTCTGATTTAAAAAAAAAATTAAAACAACAAATGGTTATTTTCAAATAATGGATGTAATTTACATTATACTATCATTTAACAAGTATTTGATACGTTTTGATATATCATTATTTTCTATTTCCAGAATCAAATAAATTGTTAAACATCAATACCATCTAGGTTAAGTATACTGACAGCACAAATTCAAACATCACAAAAAATATTTACATAAACATTATAATACAATAATTTAATCAAAAAATACAATTCAAAAAAAAAATATTCAAAAGAATAGTTATATACTTAATATTTGAAAATCAAAGATATTTTTGCTAAAATTGTACTTACCTGGCCAAGGAGATTGACCATCTTTTTACGGATTGATCGATTGTTGAGCATGTGGTCGATCCGAAAATACTCTGCAATTTAATTAAATATCTAAAACATTTATTCCAACACTCAACAGATAGTTTTGCTAAATATGATAACTAGATAACCAACAAAATTACAAAAAAATATTTAAATAGTAAAAATATGTTAATTTAACGTGTTAAAATTTAAAAATAAATTTTAATTATAACATGCATCTTAACATTTATATAAATATATATCATAAGCTAAATATAAATAATTTAACAACTTAAATTAGAAAAAAAAAAAAAAATCCTGGGCGTAGCCCGGGCTAATCCGTAGTCATCTAACTAATACTAAAAAGGATATATGAGGAGTAGGGAGGTTGTCCACGTCCCCAAATAAAATCGACCAATCAGAACTCTCTTTTTTGCCACGTCAGCGACTTCCTTATATAAGTGGGTTCCACATAGAAATTAAGTGGTTAATTAATCTTTACGTTTGTTATTTCCATCTGTTTTGTGGCATCACTCACTCCAATGCGTTCGGTGGCCCATTAATAGAATGTGCAGCTTAGGTCCATTTTACTAAAACCGTATTATGATAAAAAAAAAAAACCCCCTTTTCGTCTATCAGTTTAGATTTTTAGGGTTCATCATATCACAAACCTTAACCTTTATACTTCTCAAATTGAATCCTTAAACTCTTAATCTTCATCTATCTCTACATCTTCCAGTCTTTACTCAACCCTTCGATAATGGCTGGGTTATATATCCGCTTCGAATTTCTCCCAGTTCATGTCAAACACCAGGCCCTTGCATCTCATTTCAATTCACAGTTTTTCTGAACCGGATTAGATTTCATCCACTTATCGAAAATGTCTTCCTCTGATTTTTCTGTTGCTCAAGCGAGTCATCTCATTCCATGCCCCCATATATGATATATGGGATTCGCGAAACGTCAAGACAAACGGTGAATTTATGAGAACCACCCTTCTCTTCATGGATGAAAAGGTATCATTATCTTCACTTTATCACAAATCGTATACTCCAACTCTGCCTTATCAATTCTCTAAATAATGTGTGGTTTTACTCTTATGTCTCCTTATGCAGAATTTTGTGATCCACGATCGCAATTTTGACCATCTCTCTTGCAAACACAAACTTAGAACTCCATGGTATTTTTAAGGAATTTCAAAAAAATTCCTTACCATATAATTATGACACAACCATAGTGTAATATTTGATTTCGTTAACTTTCAGATGTTGTTGGGCAAATTTGGTCCGTCCAAGGGTGTGCCCTTAACAACGCTGCAGCAACAGCTCGATTTGTGGTACGCTTTCTCATTGACACATAAAGTCATTAACTGAGCTACAAAAAATTATAATCCTTATCTCCATTTCCTCCTTATTTGAAATAACTCTTATATTCTCCAATACCAGTACGGTGGTTGTTTACTTGTCCTTATGGGACAAAGTTGCAGCAACGTTCAGGGATCTTCTAAGCTCTGGCAATAAAACCCAATCTGTCAATCCTAAAATTATTGAGGTATAGTCATGTATTGTTAAGTTTACAACATGTTTACTTCTGTAGTTTCCGTAAATCTTTTACTTAATACCAGAGTCTGGAAAACTTGCTTATGCAGGTTACCTCTATCTAAACACCACACCCGCATCCAAGTTTTATTTTGACAGGAACATTCCTGCCATCGAAGAGTTCGCAAGCAGGTTACAACTAATTATGTCTTGGTTTAAACTCAAATTTAAATGTCTGTCAATCTTCGTCAAACATACGTTCTTCCTGCAGTTTGGGAGGTGCAGCAGCAGAGGTATTCCATGTATTGATACCATGGAAGGGATCAAAAAGAAAGAGCTTGTGTCAATTGGAGATTTAAACACGTTCATCTCCAACTCTAGCGATCAGGTAACACTCAGGGGTTGCAACAAATTTAGTTAATTCTTTGTGTCTTATAAATTGCACGAGCAAATGATAACTCTTTTGAATCCGTTAAGACAGAGGAAGCCGATTTCCTATGTAAAGCTCTGGTCGTTGGGGTACTCCAACAAAATGGTTGGTCACACCGGATGCAGCATGAAGTTAGACAAATCTGGCACTTCGCTTCGCTGCAACATATGTGTTTCTACGAACATTACCGGGGTTATCAGGTACGAAGTTTACATCCTGATCCATATATAAGCGAATACCCTTACTTAGATAGGCTTTAACATTTATCGGCATCTTTTGACAGGTTCCATGTTGAGCTAGCAGATGATGATGGCGACGATTGTGCCACGTTTTGTGGTCTTCGATAGGGAGATGAGTAAGCACACCGAGCAAGAAGCAGACACTCTGGCTCTCGACGAGTTACATTTTTGCTACTGTGCTACATTTTTTCTACGTTAACAGTGGTCACGATCACTCTGAATGGCTCTAAAACATTAAATCTACTACAGATAAGTGATGGTGAAGGGCAAGAGCTATCAAGATGCCTTGAAGAGCTAGCTGGGAAGGACTATGTTTTCCAAATTCGTGTTGACTCCATACAGTTTCACCCCTAACCACCGTACCTTCACCGTCTCTGCAATCAGTGATGCTAGCTCCTTTTGCACTCAGGCTCACGCAGAGGTGCGTTACACACGAGTTTTCCAAAAAAAATTCTTCTTACAGATTTTTAAAAACACATGTACAACTGTGTCTCAGAGTTGCACCAGCAACCCAACTGCAGTGGTTGACGGGGAAGATGGACAACTAACAGCATCTGCCAGCAACACGGTTGAAGTGGCGAAGATAGCAATGGGCGTTGATTGCAGAGAAAGAAAACAGCCGCAAAATGCCCCCGTGAATGATAGTTTTAAGTCGATCATACTGTCAACCCCACTTACCTTTCATGTCTTTTAAAATTTCTGCATTCCTATGTTTTCCCCATTTTGAACTTTTGTTGTCTCTTGCATCTTCAGCAAACTACCTCCCACGCAGAGGATAGAGACTTTGATTTTATATTAAAAAAAAAGGCTGTGTTGACGGGTTTCTGCATATTGAAAATCTTCTTACCTTAATGCATTAGTCCATCTTTTTTGTAGGCAGTAAAATGAACCGAACGAAACTACAAAGTACTTAGATAGGCATAGTCTACAACTAAACAAATTTAAGTGTATCACCATCGTCTACTAGAATTTTCATAGTTTAAAATTTTCAGTCTCACGCCATTCAAAATCATGCGGGAGCCTACAATAAAATATCAGTTACAACAACCTACTTCCACTCTTTTTAAAAGAAATGTTAGGATTTGGTAAACAAAACCAAAAAAACAGACAAAAAAAAACTATTGCTCTCGAAGATATTACTTCCGTTTGAATATAAAAAATTAAAACTAGCGAAAGTCTAATTCATAGTTTATTACAATTTCAGATTAATTAATGTAGGCATCTTAATAAGATCATTATTTGGAAACACATTCATGCATATTAAAAAAAAAAAAACTCCACAACAACAACAACAAAAAACCTCCAAGATCATAACCAACCTCAAACATCATACTACTTATCAGCACAACTTATGGGTTTGTACTTCAAATATAGCGATAAAGCGACAATACTCTTTTGTAGTTTTGGTTATATTTTGACTTAACTTATCCCGGATCATAAGATGGTTCTATTTGGCATAAAGTTAACAGATTTAAATCATGGGCTATTTTAAACAGAAACCATATTAACTAATTTCATTTATCCTATTTCAGCTGAGATTTCATCAACGCCATTTGACAAATTTTCCACATATTTTTTTTCTTGGTCACTTAGAAAACATTTTCAATATGTATATCAAACCAAGTTTGCCTAGGTGTGAACTTAGTTAGACCAATGAACTTAATTTCTCAACTGAAATAAACGAAGTAAGAAGCCCGTTAACATGTTGGTTTGTATATATATAAGAATCAATATTCAATACAATACTAAAAGGCAAATATGTATATCAAACCAAGTTTGCCTAGCTGTGAACTGAGTTAGACCAATGAACTTAATTTCTCAACTGAAATAAACGAAGAAAGAAGCCCGTTAATATGTTGGTTTGTACTTCCTTTTGAGGACGGATGACCTAACTCAATAATTCTAAAACCATAACAATGGTTAAATAATTTGTAAATTTATCAATTATTTAACATAAAAATAATCGAAACAAAATAGATTTCTAAACATTACTAAAGTTTAATAACTGCCAGTCCATTTTTCTGACCATTCTATATAAAATTTCCTAAAAAATACACAACAAATTGTAAGTTTTAACCATTTTGAATTCATTGGAAAACAATGAATACATAAAATAAATTTAAAATTCCCAAATAAATTTAGATTTTTCTATTATTTTGTAATTTATAATTGATTCTAATGTACATTTACAAATACAAATGTTAAGTTATAAATTCAAGTTATAAATTCTAAAACTAGAGAAGACAAACCCGGGCGTAGTCTGGGACAGTCCCTAGTATATATAATGAGACACTTTTCTCTCTTCTGAGAGTGTCCACGTATGCATTTCTTAAAGAGTGTGGGCCCAAGTTCTGTCCGGTTTCAATTGATTGTTTAGGTTTGGTGTTCGGTCTGATTTCGGCTTGATAATTAAGTCAGACTCTGCGTATTGCAACAAAACCATTAACTAAGGTTTTTCTGTATATGGCCCATAAAGGCCCAGCTCTGATGTTTTATGAGTAAGTCGACCAAACTCTCCCGTTTTGCCGTTTTGTAGATTAGGTTTTCATGTTTCTCCTTCAATCTGCCGTATGCAACACATGTGTCTCTGAACTCTTTACCTTCCAACTCTGTTCATATCCATCTAATCGTTTACTTTGCTCTGTTCATATTACCTTTAAATTTGCCAATAAATGTTTTCCCATTAAAGCCATAAACACTCTCGATCTCTCCGTCTCCTCTCACATACAATTATAACCCGAAAATCACTTCAACCCCTATAAATTGGAGATTGGAGAGAGTAGGATGAATCTTCACCGCATGTCTCAGTTCCTCTTTAATCTTCAAAAATGTCTTTGTCTGATGTTGTTGTTCACGAACCAGTCCGCCACTCAACCTTCGACACGATAGATCTTCCTAATTCATTGTCGCTCGGCTCCTCCGTTTTTGGGACTTCCGCAGCATCAAGAAGGACGGAGAATTCATGGGAATCACTCTACTTCTCCTTGATGAGAAGGTATTGTCATCTTATATTTGATCTTATGTAAATAGCATCATATATTCGCTCTGTTTCTTTTTTCGAAAAGCCCTATGATTTAACTCTTCTAACTTTCAATTTAGGAGTCAATGATCATATATGTGCCTCAACTCGACCCCAGCAACCAATTATTTTTTTTTTGACACCAGCCTCCCAGCCATCACAGAGTTCGGTAACACTTCTTTATCTGTTGCGGTTGAAGCAATATTTAAATGTGTGCCAACTTATCCGATAATACCCTCTTCTTCCAGCTTAAGAGGTGCAGTAGGGGTGGATTTCTCCTGTATTGATAGCAATGAAGGGATTAAACAAAAAAAAAGAACTTGTCTCAATTGGAGATGTCAGCAAATTCATCGCCAACTCAAACGAGCAGGTACCGTTCATGCTTCCAACATTATTTAAGATCTATCTGAGTCCGAAAATTAGAATTATTAAATAGTTTATCTGTTGTTTCGGTGAAGACACAAGAAGCGGGATTTATTTGCAAAGCTCGGATTGTCGAGGTCATGCAACAAAATGGATGGTCTTTTATCTTGCATTGGACGCAGCAGGAAGCTAGAGAAATCTGGCAGCTCTTTTCTTTGCAGCCGATGTGTTAATCCCAACGTCACCGGTGTGATCAGGTGCGAAGATTTCAAGCTCATGGATATGTAAGAGAAGATACGATCTTATAATTACGTTCAATAATATCAAATTATTTAACAGGTACCTTGTGGAACTATCAGTTGATGATGGGAATGATAGTACGACTTTTGTGGTGTTCGAATGCTTAATCTTACCAAGAAAGATGCAGCTTCTCTGGCTCTTGATGAGGTTTGTTATTTTTCTGAGCATCATTCGTCCACTGTTTGCAAATGTGACAATCGCTGAGCACCCCTCTAACATACTGCAGGGTGAATGGTGGTGGCGGCCAAGAACTCCGTGAATGTCTTAAAGAACTTGCTGGGAAGGATTTTGTTTTCAAGATACATGTAACGCCATACAATTTCACCCCAATCACCACACCTTCCCCGTTTCTGCAATCAGCCCGTGGTATTATACTATATATGCTCAAAACGTTTTCATCTAACTCATAGTTTAAATAAAAAATGTGTAACTGGCTTGCAGATTTTCAACACCACTGAAGGGAAAGGCGCTTTTGCTTGTGCCAGCAACATGGCTGCAGCTGGTGGCAAAGAATGTGGACACAAACGCTCCCGATGAGTGAGTTTCAAAGCTGTCAAACCGTCAACCCCACATAGCTTTCGTCATTTTACAATTTCCTAAATTAATATGCTTTACCTATTTTGGACTTTTGCAATGTTTTTTTGCATTTCCAGCTTTCGTTTTTTTTTGTCCAGCCAATTACGGCATAGCAACTCCTGTGAGGACTTTTGCAATGTTTTCGTAATTCCAGGTTTCGTTTTTTTTTTGTCCAGCCAATTACGGCATAGTAACTCTTATGAGGAGAACATTTTCTAAGTTTCAATATTAAAAAGTCAGGGTCGACGTAATCTTTCGTATTCATGTTAACAAAATGCACAACTTCATGTTTAGATAGTAAAACATAGATCACGTAAACACAAGACTTTTTTTCATCAAAAACATAAAGGATTCTATTACAAAATTTTGAAGCTATAAAGTATTAAAAGTATTTTATTAATGAAACAAATTTAAAGGTTCAATCAGTTTATGAGTTTAGATTTACAAGCAATTTGCTGTCATTTAATTCAATGCTCCTATAACATTTTTTATTACACTAAGACCATACCAACAAATCAGTCGGGTCGACTTCCTATAACATTTTTTATTACACCACATACTGTGAACAACTCCGCACTTGCGGTGGGCTATATAATAGGGTTAGGAAAAATATATTTATAGAAAAATAACTGAACACAACAATTACTAACAAAACTTAATATAATTAAACACATTGAAAAAACAACCGAGAACATGTAAATGAAGAATACATATCCTACAAGGAATCATAGGTCCATATTTGAACAACTAACTAAATAAGATGAAGAATACATACTTGCACAAAATTATTCTACATGAAAGAGCGTTAAAGAAAATTTATGTCGGTAAGAAACATTAGTTTTAAACAATATACATATAAATAAAACCCCATTAACTCACTATATATAATATATTATAAACACAAATCAAAACAATTCATGAAAATTAATACTCAGCATAATATTATTCCATAATAATTATTTGATGCTTCGAATGGTAATAAACGGAAATTGAAATACAAAAAACTTCGTCCCACATATAAACTAAGCAAATATTAACGACTGATATATAAGATTTCTAAGTTTGTTGGACTATAAAGCACGTTAATGGACTACTGTCATACTTGATATTACAACTACTAAAATTGCAATTAACTTTATAATTACTTGCCTCACACACATGAAAACACCCGAAAAAAAAATGAAAATAAAGTAAGGCATATATATACACCACAACCCGCAAAAAAATGACAAAATCAGACAAACGGCAAACAGTTAATCCTAAACTCCGGATATGCCTACGAACATTACAACAAAACAAACTCATCAACACAACACAACGTCACCATTTATACCCAAAATTACACACATAATGAAAGAACTTCTAAAACAAATTCTCCAACAGCTAGATCAATCTTTTTTGAAACATACGACAACAAAATCACTCAAAGTCAACATCCCCGCGCTTGCGCGGGGCTCCACCCCTAGTAATAATACAAAATTAATTTACTCTTATATTAACTAAGCCCACGACTTATACTAACTCAGACCACGAAAAGTTATATATACCACAAGATAATCCATTTAGTTAATTGATATGAGCTCTCTACCACTTCTATAGCTATGAAATTAATCTGTTTTTGAGCTTTAGCGTCAATTTTTTTTTTTAAAGTTAGCATAAATATAATATTATCCAATTAAATAACAATCTCGCATTTTCAAAGAACGGGTCAAACTCTACATAACTCTCAAGTCGATGATTCACTATTGATTCTCTAAACATATTTAAAATATAAAGATATTTAGTAACAAAAAAGTAAAATTAGAAAATGTAACCAAAAATATAGAAATCTAAATTAGATCAGGATCCTAATCTATTAATTTATGATTCTATTTTTTATCTACTGCTAGAAGTTGTCATTCAAATTTTAGACCCTTTCATAAATGCGTAGATAATATCACATCTAATCTATTAAAATACAAATACAAAATTGAATTAACCCTAGTTTTTCCGTAATATTTACATTCTTATACCATTGAAGTATTAAATAATCCTAAATTAAGTAATCATTGTCTTTTCCTATTTTATTATATTATTTCCTAAATCGAGTTGACCTAAATTTTTGTGTTCAAGATATTTCCTAAAATGATTTAGCTTGTAAGGCCTAAAATATATGTATTTTGAATATTCCAAAATATATTTTTAACTATTTAGGTTACCATTAATTATTTTCAACAGTAAAATCTATCTATGCTAAGATTAAATATTTTTGAATTACTTGTAAAATAATATGGATTGTTTATAACCAAATATTCATTTTAATCTCTCCAAATCTCGCTTAATATATATATATATCAAATATTTCTAATCTTTTCAGTTACTATTAATTATTTTCAATAGTAAAATATATGTATAGTAATACTTAAATATCATTTAATTACTTGTAGAATAATATTTAATGTTTCTAACAATATTTCTTTTCTAATGTATCTAAATCTCGCCATATAATCTCTATTTAATCAAAATATTTAAAATATTATTACATTTGGGAACAATTTCGTGTTAAAAGAAAAATTACTCAAATATATTAATGAGTCAATATTTATCGAAAGTTTAGCATAGCGCACAAGTCAATATTTTTTACAGCATGTAAAATATTTAATTATTATGTTTATGAATATTTAAAATAAGATAAATATTTAAAATATTAACTAATAAACATTTAAATGATATTTAGGTATATAAAAGTAAAAATAAGTATCCGCACGTGCGGATCAAGCTCTAGTGCTACTTAAAAATGAAACCTACCTACTTAAATTAAACTATCTTCGGATCGGATTGAACACATGCTTTGGTTATCTATTAGTACAATAATAATACAAAATTAATTTACTCTTATACTAACTAAGCCCACGACTTATACTAACAGCCCACGAAAAGTTATATATACCACAAGATAATCCATTTAGTTAAGGATTTTTAATGTCAAAACCCCTTAATTAAGTTTATTTTGGGTTAAAACCCCTAAATTAAAGATTTAACAGAAAACCTCCCAACCTAAATTATCTTAATGAATCAGACCCTCCGTTAATTGTCCGTTAAAGTTCGTGAAACAACACGATTTGTTAATAAAAACAACACAATGTTTAGCTAAAAATATCATGTAGTTTACCATTATCACTTTTAAGTGTCGTAAAAGTCCCATTACTGAGAGATACGAGGGATGAACCCTAATTTTCGAAAGAAAGATTTTGATTATCGTTAATTTAGTTCTTGTGAGAATCTGAGAGAAGCTGTGTTCGTGAGTTCAAACACAATGACAATCTTAACTCTTGACATAAAATAAGTACAAAAACAACACTTGAAACACAATCAAAATGTCATAGAAACAAGTTAAAACAACACTTTCACCACTAAAACAAGCTGCAACCACAACTCTATCTTAACAACTTAATTTAGTTAGCTTTTAACCAAACTGACTTACTTTTATTCTTCTGGTTGTGTAACTACACAACCAAGTCTTCTTCCTTTCTTGCTCTTCTTCTTCTTCTTCTTCTTTTTCTTCTTCTTCTTCTTCTTCCTCCATTTCTTGCGCTCCAAGCTTCTTCTTCTTCTTTATTCTTCTTCTACGTGACTCCTTGATCACTTCTTCTTTTTGTGTGGCAAGCTTCCTTGCTTCCGCTTCTTCTTCTCTTAGAGGATTTAATCAAGATTCAATCTCAACACTCAATGTCAAAACAATAGCCAAAGCTCCTCTGTGTATTTCAGGAGCTAATTCCATTCAAATTTCGCCTAAATAGCACAATCAATTGAAAACAAAACTTTAAACAAATTAGAAAAATCACATAACAAAGTGAAAGCAAAAGAGAACAAAACGAAAGGCATAAGGTACACGAATCACCAGGGAGAAGATGAACAATTATAAACTTGAAAATTTGAAGAACCCTAATTTTAACTTTGGGACTCGCCGTACAGATATAAGGAAGATGAAAACCATGTCGTTTTTTTTTTTGCATTTATGAAACTATGCGTTCCATTTAGACGGAGATTTTCAAATTTATAACGGGACAACTAAAGGAGGGTGTGATTCACTAAGATAATTTAGGTTGGGGTTTTTTTTATTGAATCTTTAATTTAGGGGTTTTTATCCAAAATAAACTTCATTGGAGGGTTTTTACATTAAAAATCCTTTAGTTAATTGATATGAGCTCTCTAGCACTTCTATAGCTATGAATTTTATCTGTTTTTGAGCTTTAGCGTCAATTTTTTTTTTTTAAAAAAAACTTAACATAAATATAATATTATCCAATTAAATAACAATCTCGCATTTTCAAAGAACGGGTCAAACTCTACATAACTCTCAAGTCGATGATTCACTATTGATTCTCTAAACATATTTAAAATATAAAGATATTTAGTAACAAAAAAATAAAATTAGAAAATGTAACCAAAATATAGAAATAAATTAGATCAAGATTGAAAATTTTATATCTCTATTAAGAACCACATGCTCGAATTTAAACTCAAAATTTGATAGGATTTCTGACATTGTTATTTAAACTAAACCAAAAACTAAAAAAAAAAAAACTAAATTCAAATTCATAAGAACCAAACTATTACTATATTTTTATTTTTTTGAATTGGAAATTAAAATCCACGGTCGAATCAAAACCAAATGAAAATCTAATGCGAACCGCAGTTAATAAAATATCATCAAATATATAATTTTATTTTAAAAGTATAAACTATAAATATAAATTTAAATATAAATAATTCCGTGTAATAACGCGGATCAGAATCTAGTTATTGTTATGAACCAGATTGTGGATGACTCATAACCAAGAGATTATACCATCGGCGGCCCAAGAAAGAGAGAGTCGGCTAGCTTTTCCTTTTCTTTATGTCTTTATGTTTTCCTTTTCCTAGTTGGATTATGATTTGTACTCTTTCCATTTATCTATGACGGTGTAATCTCCTATATAAGGAACCTCTATGTTATGAATAAAGATAGACTTTTCCATTACTTTTATAACACGTTATCAACACGAAACTCTAAATCCCTAAGCTAATACTCAAATCGAAAAACCTTAAAACCCTAGCCCTAGCCGGCGATCCGACGAACCCTAAACCCCGATCGCGTTTCTTGTTCCCGCATCTGTTCCAGCTCGCGTCCCCGATCAGCTTCAGCCCAAGGCGTTCATGATCCTAGCTCAGACGTTCGCGACCCGAGAGCAGCTCCAGCACGCGACCTTTTCCTTGTTCGCGACAGCATCAGACAGGTCGCGTCCCGTTCGTGTCCAGCTCGCGGCTCAACTCCTTTGGTGGTCCGATTCAACAATCATATAAAGTTAAAATGTAATTCAAAACCTAAGAACCCATAATCAAACATGGATTGATTGATAAAGAATGAAACCCTAAAACCCTAATCTTTATGAATCAAAACCATTGGGTAATAGATCAAAAATCCTAATTGAGTAAATCGAAGCTCTAAAAGTTCGATACCCCGAACCCTAAATCATGTTCCTACATGATTAAAACCCCAAATCGGTTTTTACAAGTTAAAATCCGATAAACCCTAACCCTATATCTATTAACCCTAAATAATATAAGTATCATAATTAATTATACTATAATTATCAAATAACATATTAAAACCCTAATCGAATATTTTGAAATCAAAACTGTTTTCGGTTTTGATCATTGAGGTTTTAAATCTGATTGAATCTGATGCTATGTTGCTAGAATTGTTTGACCGTTAAATTGATAGATTTATTTTTTTCATCCTGCTTGGTTAATTGTTCATCTGATTTAAAATTGTTTAAATCGACCAGCCTGTTAAAACATTGATTGAATCTGATAGGTTGCTAGCTTGCTTTGCTTATATAATCCGATTGGTTGATAGATTGATTGAGGTTTACTTGTTTAAAATCCGAATGATCTGATTGCATGATTCTTGAGGTTTAATATCATCTGCTAGGATTGATAGTTTTGTAATCTGATCTGTTTTAAATAGAAACCCTAAATAATCTGTATGATAGGTTATATTGATCTGATTTGGATGTCTTTGAGAATTGAGAATCCGTATGCTAGGTTGATAGATTCATGATAAAATCTAATGTCTTGAGGTTTAAGATTGTATGCTAAGTTCGATTAAATTGATTTATCTGATTATATGTTTTTGAGGTTTGATAAATTCGGATACAAGTTAAATTATTTACACATGGTTTATGCTAAATACCAATCAGCCTTGAAACTGATTCATTGAAATTCATGCTTGAAATCTATATTCTAGTATTGCTAAAATCAGCCTTGAAACTGATTGAGTGATTAATAAATCTTTTTACTAGTCTTGCTAAAACCCATTCATTGTTAAACCCTAATTGCATGATTAATTGAATCCGTTTTTGCTAGTCTTGATAAACTTTAATATTATGAGCACAAAGAAATAGTATTGCTAAGACTTGCTAGAAATTGACTGATTGATTAAATGCCTTTAAGATTGATATTCTCATTGTCTTCACAAGATTGAAATCCGAATTGATTGTTTTTAAGAGTAAGGCCGCATGAAAATTATACCTAAATATTGAGTGATATATGATTTGAGATGTCGAAAATCAACCTGGATTTTGCTGCCCTAAATCTCTCTATAGATAATTATTTACGGTGGGCATTGGATACAAAGATTATCCTAAAGTCAAAAAGACTTGGTGAATGTATCATAGAAGGCAATAATGCCAATGAGAAAGATTGATACAGGGCAATATTAATTATTAGCCATCATCTTATTAAGAGTCTCAAAGATCAGTATCCGACTATAGAAAATCCTCTAGACCTTTGGACAGAGTTAAAAATCGAGACATGATCACCAAAGAACGGTGTTATTACCAAAGGCCCTATTTGATTGGAGGAATCCCAGAATCTAGGACTATAAGTCCGTGGATGAGTCTATTGCTAGCTGGGCAAAAATAATGGATTACTGATGAGAAACAGTGAATTGAGACCTCCTGGATTAACCCCATTACCTGATACCAATAAGGCCGCAGAAAAAAAAAGGCAACTACGTCCAGAATGATAGACCACATGGCCATGGCCGTGGAGGGTGGAAAGGACGTGGCCATGGCCACTATAACACATTTGGCCGTGGGAATCACTATGGCAAAGGCTGTGGGTATCAACCCAATTTGAGCCATGGTCAAGGCAGTGGCCGTGGTATATCCTTTAAACCACAAAGCTCGACCAAATCATTGTGCCATAGATGTGGAATGGGGAACCATTGGGCTAAGATATGAAGGACTCCCAAAGAGAGTCTGAAAGGGAATAATCCTGAAACTCACTTGGTCTATAAAGATGGTGAAAATAATTTCGAACATGATCAAGATGATCTTATGGAATATGAGACTTATTATTGCCTAAAAGAATCAAGTTGATAATCTGATTTCGACATCAAACTTGTGTGATTGCTTTGCTTGTATGCTTTCTCTGATTTTTATACATTGTCTGCTTAGATTAAATGAATGAATGATTTTTCTATATGAATACACTGAAAAACGCCAATATAAGTACTAAAACACGTATCGCTAGTCTGAAAGAATACTATGGCTAGGCTAATATATTATTGCCTAATGGTATGCATCTAGAAATCAGTGATACCTTATATTCACCCAGCTCTAAGAGCAAGAGCAGCCTATTGAGTTTTAAAGATATAAGAATGAATGGTTTCCATATTGAAACAATGGGCGAAGGAAACAAAGAGTTCCTTCAGATATATGTATAAAATCGCCCAAAGCCATAATAAGTCCTAAAGACTATACATGCATTCTCTACTGACCTAGACTATGCATAGATCAGTATGATAAAGGCAAAAAGCCTGTGAAAATATACACTTTATGGCACGACCGGATTGGCCATCCTGGTCCAAACATGATGCGAAAATTGATATTAAAAATGCACAAATTAAAAGATAAAAAGAGTTATCCCAAAGAATCTCACGTGTGTAGCATTTACACAAGGGAAACTCATTAGGCCATCACCAGTAAAACGGCTTTTTCATAAATAAAGACTATATGTCTAGATAATACTGGTGAATACATGTCCCAAGCGTTTAAATGATTATGGTATGTCCATGGGGGTAAGTGTGGACAATTCTGTGATACATGTCCATACCAAGAACGGCTTGGCCGAAATCTTTTAAAACGCAAATAGTTGATTGATAGACCATAACTTATGAGGTCAAAACTCCCATTCACAGCTTGGACCACACGAAATTTACATGCACCTAAGTTAATACGCATCAGGCCATTTAGTGAGCATATATATCCCCTATCACAATTATTAACGGGTCAAGAGCCAGACATACCCCATCATAAGACATTTGGATGTGCTGTCTATGTACTAATTGCTCCACCACAGAGAACTAAGATGGGACTTCAAAAGGAGGATGGGGATATATGTTGGATATGATTCTCCCACAATAATAAAGTACTTTGAACCAACTATGAGTAATTATATTTGAGGCCAGGTACACGGATTATTTTAAGACCAGGAGGAGAAAAAAATAATAAAGCTGGTAAAAGAATGGTAAAAGAAATAGAATGGAATCAACCATCAATGTCTTGGCAAGATCCTCGGACTAAATGAATGTGAAATATACATCTAAAGATTATACATTTACAAAGCTAGCTAATCAAATGCCAGACACATTTGCTGACCCAAAAAAAAATGACTAAGTCATATATAAACCAGCTTGTAAGGCACCAACAAATTTGATGTCCAAGAAGAGACACAGTCAAGTTGCTACAGAGTCTAGACAACGTATGAAACGTGGTAGACCAAATAGGTTCCAAAAGATAAGAATCCTCGGAAACAAAAGAAAGGTACAGAGAATGATAATCAAAATCCAAATCCGAGGTTACTAAGGAAACCATCCCAGACATGGAGATAAGGCCGGCCGGCTCTAAGGTACAGGTACCAAACAATGTAGCTTGGGACGCCAAGCTGCAAAGTATTAAAGGTCCTGATAATAATGAATCTCAATCGATTATATCATGTCTGGAACATAATGGAACCAATAAGGAATGTCGACATAAGATGATTTATTTGCATACAAGGTAGCACTTGAATTTATGAATATAAGCGAGGATCATGAACCCACTTCAATATAAGAGTGGACACTCGTAGAACAGATTGGATTGAATGGAAACGTAGGGTTAAATAGTTTAAAGAAGAAATGCGTATTTGTCCATATGATTAAGAAGCCATATGATGTTAAAACCAGTGAATATAAATGGGTCTTGTGAGGAGTACAAATCGTGAGATATAAAGCTGATGTTGCACAAGGATTCTCACAAATACCAGTAATAGATTATGAGGAGACATACTCCCATGTGGTGGATGCAACTACTTTTAGATTTCTCATAAGTCTGGCTATATAAGAGAGAAAATTAGACTTGCAGCAAGTTGATGTAGTGACTGCATATTTATATGGTCCACTGGATAATGAAAGTACTAGAGGGTATTGAGCTGAAAGTACAGCAAGTTCTCGAGAACAATATTGATAATCATCAAAGTATATGATCTGAATATCCTAGGAACCTCTGGATACAATTTCCCAAACAGTTGAATATCTCAAGAAAGAGTTTGAGATGAAATATCTTGGAAAACAAAGTTTTGTTTGGGATTACAGCTTGAGTACATTAACAATGAAATCCTTGTGCATCAAATAGTATATACAGAAAAGGGTACTCAAGAGATTTAATATGGACCAGTCTCACCCATTATCTAGTACATGGGCGTGAGATCACTTGTTTTGGACACTGATCCATTCAGTCCGAAGGTGGACGATAAAGAAGTCCATTTAGTCATGAGATGGACGATGCAGAAGTCTTGTTTTAGATACTGATCTGTTTGGTCCATAAGAAGGACGATGAAGAAGCTTTTGATTTAGGTTTATTTTATACTAACCAGCCCAAAGAGGGGTTATTTGGTTTTGTTGATTTGTTTTCAGATAGGTTATGTTTTACACATGGTGGTACACGCATATCACAGCAACATCATCCAAGATTTCGTGTGTGTGTATTTGAGGTCGATGACTCAATATGTTCGATCAGATTATGGCATGGCCGATGGTAAAGAAGAACCAACTATCATGTTCGAGGACGAAGCATATTCTGCCCAAGATCTTCATCACCCACGGATTGCAGAAAATTGGAGAGGTCCAAGGGATCTTCAGTAATGTCCAAATCAGGGGGAGTAATGTATGTTGTAATCTTTTTCCTTCACCGTGGTTTTGTCCCAATTGGGTTTTAATGAGACAACATTAAAGCACATTACAAGTTCTAAATGATTATGACATCCAATGGAGAGTGTTATGAACCAGATTGTAGATGACTCATAACCAAGAGATTATACCATCGGCGGCCCAAGAAAGAGAGAGTCGGCCAGCTTTTCATTTTTCTTATGTTTTTATGTTTTCCTTTTCCTAGTTGGATTATGATTTGTACTCTTTTCATTTATCTATGACGGTGTAATCTCTTATATGAGAAATTTCTATGTTATGACAATTATTTAATTAATTGCTTATGCGATGCCGTGTACGTACCTGCGGGAATCACATATTGGCAGTAATATATTGACACATGTCTATCCAGGTACGTGATGTTTGCACTTATGAGTTATGACTGTTTCTTCCAATCGATATCCGAACTGTAGAGAAAATTGGTTTCTTAACACAATAAGATTTCGACACGTAGTCTGCGAGTTTGTCCCAGACCTCAACCTGCATACGATGAACTATGTTTTCATGTACACGATGTTTTGAAAAGTTATCGATGTTTCGATATTTTTTAATTAGTTTAAATTTCATTAAAAACTATATAACCAGTGATGTTTTATATTATTTTTGATGATTGGCTAAATTATAATTATTTTATATTTTTAGCATTACTTTTAAAGAAAATATGTATGTTTTAATTTTGTGTCTTCATCGAGAACATCAACTATTTTGGAACAGATGGAATAAATATTTGGTTAACTAATAAAGATTTGGTCAGAATACCATCAGCTAAACTCTCTCAAAAAAAAAGTATTGCCGGCAGTTTCGCTTTCTTCTTGTTTAGGCTCTAAAAAATCAATCTGTTTACAGATTTCCAAATTTGGAACGCTGGTGAAAACCCTGTTTGGCAGTCAGCTTCTTCCGGAGTGGCGACAAGGTTAAAGGTAGATAGGGTGCGGCGAGGTCGGCGTTATCTTAACCTCGATTTAGATCTTGCCAGAGCTAGTGGCGTGTATGGCTCTCCTGGCCCATATTTGTTTAGTCTTCGTCGGTGTGGGGCGGTGGTGTCGGCTCTCTATCCTCCGCCTTGGCGTCTCGGTGTACGAGGAGTCTCCGACCCCATTCAGATCGGACTTCGACGATTTCCTCTATCAAAGCATGCGTCGGTTTTGCCTTTTCCTGGCGGTGTCGGTTTAAAGTATTCCAACGGCGTGTATAGAATTTCTGGTTCGGTGGCCCATGTAGTCATGTAAGCTTTGGTGTCATCTTCTTGTTCTCTGCTCTGGTTTTCGCCTTCAGTCCACGATTTGTCTTGTGGTTCTCTTTCCACCGGAAGTGCACATCCTAGGTGGAGAGTTGTCGGGTTCTGGTCTTCATGGTTAGTAGCCAGGTCAGCCACCGTTCGGCTACATTTCGAGTTGAAGAACCATCCTCTTGTTCTAAGAGGTGGAGTGAGTGGGCATTTGTTGTGCTTTGCGAGTATCCAGAGCTCCAGATCTCCATCCCAGTATCGGAGTCTTGATCTTTGCAAGCTTCGATATTATTCTTTCCTTCTGCTTATTGCATGTACTCCACTTGATTAGGCGGCCTCAGTTCAGTCCGGTCCTTGTTTGGTGTTGGGTGAACTTGTCTTGGCGTTTGATCCAGTTACATGTATGAATCTTTTGGATCTTGTTCACCCAGATTTACGCTTAAACATCAGTGGAGATTGCGAGCGTAAGGAGATCATCATGAATCATGTTGATGGCATAAGATATACCGGGTGAACGCCACCTTTGAAGTGATTATTGTCAATGACTAAGAACGGGGAATGAAAATCTTAGGATATTGTAACTACCTAGCGGAATGCGCCGATGTAGTGGTGTAGGGATAATACGATAGATTTAGATAAGTGTTTTTGAATCAAGTTTGTAACCAAAGATTGAATTTCCGATTTAAAAAAAAAATTAATAAAAATTAATATTTTTTAGAAAAAAAAGGATTTGGTCCGAAGACAATATTTAAGTTTACGACATTTTGGCCAACTCTCTTCATGTTACCTAGTTAACTCGTATTATGGACTAAGTTTAAGTTCTTCTTCTAGCAACTGCCTCCCTCGTTTTGAGCATTGAACATAAATTTATATTATTAAAAACACAAACCCGACTGAAATATAGCATAAGTCCTTAACTACTTAAGATAACAATAAGATACATCTGTTTTCAATTTTATTTGATAAAAAAAAAAACAATAAGATACATCATAATATCATATCCTCAATAAATCATTTGAAAATTTGTAATTTTTTTATTGAAACCATAAAATAGCTTTTAGTTAACCTTGTATATTTTTTGTCACTTTAAGTTTTTTACTTAACCTTATACATTTGCTAAATGACATAATAATATTGTGTTTTATGCACAAAGCATCATAAAGAGAATCGTGTTTTTAATACATTTATTTAAGTTTTTCTAGTAGTCATAATAATATAATTCAACAGTTCTTCTATTTCTTTTTCTTAACTGGTAAATGATAATGTAATGAAATTTTCGATCTTCGAACCAGTAACGAGAATTAAAATATTTAATTATACATTAAAACAATTTTGCAACAGCGTATCTAATTTGTGGTGATTTACTATAAAATGATAACCAATTAATGATGACTATTTTACTATAGATTAATTTTTCTAAATATTTAAAGTCTCTGAATTATCTACTTAACTTATCCATATAAAAAGTTGGAATATATATATCAAATTGCAGTATTATCTGGTATTTGTTCCTGTTCTCGATGTTAACTGAAGCATTTATCTATGTTACATGTTGTAAAGGTGACCACTAGGAATCATAAACAAATGGTGGAGAATAG
Organism: Brassica napus; assembly: GCF_020379485.1. NCBI lineage: Eukaryota > Viridiplantae > Streptophyta > Magnoliopsida > Brassicales > Brassicaceae > Brassica > Brassica napus. Next base: position 25,370,222 of record NC_063452.1, read on the forward strand.
CGAGTACGTCGAAGATAAAAATCTAATTTATGCATTTAAGAGATGCATGTACATCAAGTTTCCATCAAGAAGATTAATAGAGATCACAAACAAACATATCATTTTTTTAAACATATCATTTAGCTATCACAGAAGGACAAATTGTATAGGTTGAACAACTAAGATACGAAGTGAAATATGAGTCGGCAAGCAAAGTTAAAAAGTTGTGTGAGACATATCACATGAGTAACTTAACAAACATCATCATCAATCCTCGTGAATAAAGCTATATTTTATAAGATGTCATGAGAAGAATTGAGGAAAACAAATTAGCCATGAAAAATAGTCACATGACCTTTTCTCTAAGTGAGATTTTATTTTTATTAACCTGACAAGAAGAGCATTCAACGAAAAAGCTGAATAATCTTAGGAATTGAGAGCTAAACTGTTCATAAGAGATTCTCTTTTGTTTTTCTTTCCTTCCAAAATTAGTCAGAATAAATTTTGTGCAATTATTATTTCAAGCATCTATGAGCCACATATATAGCTATATGAATTTATCTTGAAATCTATCTTAATTATATTCTACCATATTTATGAAAATCGATTAACAACTTTGATTGGATATAATCGAATAAGTCGACCTCGTTTCAGAAGGGAACCACACACAAAATCTTAGATAACATATATATCTTAATCAAAAACTCATTCCTAAATTTGAAAAGAGTTATTCGACCCGAAGAAGTTTACAAGGGAAAAATAAAGCAGCTTTGGCTAAGGAATCTGCAACGATATTACCCAAACAAGGGATGAACTGAAAGAGATAGGGTCACTCACACTCAGAGGTCGTAGAGTTCATCATGTTCGACATTCAAGTTCTGAGTAAAAAAATAACATGTATTCTTATAAATATATATCATGCTGACAATACGTATATAGATAAAATAGTGACTAATAAAATTCGGAAACACTAAAAACAAACCAAAATTTATAAATGTTTTTGTAATACTTGAAACCCTCAAAATAGTAGAAAACTAAATTAAACATTATTTTTTTATATTAAAAATTACAATATCATCACTTTCATTTTATTGATGAAAGTACTATCTATATCAGTTTTATTTTATTAATGAATCCGTCTTATGCATTTAAACGATCGTGAAATAGCTGTCATACGAAAGAACCTGTCGGCAAGAGAAGCAAAGCAAAAAAAAACATATCTTAGAAGCCTATCATTTTCTTACTTTCATTCATATAAACACACAAATCATATACATTAGTGTTCTCGTCAGAATCTAAACGTGTCAATGCCTGAAAAAACGATAATTTTATTTCTCTCTTTCATTTTGTGAAAAATATGCAGATCATGAAATACTAATAGACATCACTTGGACTTGTGAATATGCTTTATTTAAGGCATATTTTGTAGGTTATATATAGAATCTTTTTCTTATTTCTTTTTTTGAGCATATTGATAAACTTGGAACAAGATCTGATGAAATAAAGCATACATATATGGCAGAAATTTTATTTATCTTAAAATTCAATTAATGGAGGAGGGTGAAAGAGAAAAGTTAGAGCATTTTGGTTGGACAAGATTAACAACCAAAAGTGTCAAGATAGAGGATATAGATATCTTAACTCTCCTTGGAAAAGTACTAGGTTCTAGGTATCAATTTACTTTTCTTAAAAAATAATGTAGAAATAATATTAATACACTGTATAAATGTATTCCCGGATGATGTATGAATAACATAATGTGGTATATATAACTAGTCCCAGTTCCCACTATTTATACACGAAATATTTTTAGAACATAGTATTATTTTATTTTTAAAAAGGAAAGTTTATGAGCGTAGATATAAGTTATGTAAGCTTTTATTTGGCCAAGAATGGCTTAGCACCTGTAAAAATCAAACACAAGGCTGTTCTCTTACAACATTCCAACAAAAGAAGAACCGACAAGGTGGCCCACCACTACAACCAACACCTCATCGTCCACCACCCAGTCACCACCACAATTCATGCCCTAGATTCAGAACCATAATCCTTTTGAGTCAAGATCTACACTCTCCACATTTCACTTATATATACAATTCATGCCCAAAAGGAGTTGTGTTGGTATTAGCATATAGAGTTATATATTAACTCTTGGGTAAGTTTCCTTTAGCTAACCGACAGGTTTAGTGGTTTAATTTCCCTTTGCTTAAACCACTCATGTATATATATTAAACCAATGTACATTTTGAGAAATTAATCAGAAATCTTTTATCATATCATCTTCTTCAATATGGTATCAGAGCTCAAAACGTTCCTCTGATTCTATTACTCGAGATTCTTTTTCGTCATGAGTGTTTCGATTTCGCTGTATCTGTTCGATCTCTGTACTCACTTCGTGATCACTTTCCTCGAGTTTCTTGGATTCGTTTTGCTCGTTCTTTGCTCACTTTCGTTTCGTTTCGTTTCTTTGATTGAGCTGATTCAAGTTCATCGGAGCTCGTTCTGAGCTATTTGGAGTTCGTTTTTGCGTTGATTCTTCCTTCTTTCTTGTTTGATTGGCTCGGCGATTCATTATTCTTTGGATTTGTTCCGGCGATTGCGGCGGTTATGGCGAATGCGACGGATCTTGATGGTAATCACACCTCTCGGGATCATTACGAGAATCCGTACTTTCTCCATTCTTCGGACCATGCTGGATTGGTACTTGTTTATGATCAATTGACTTATGGATCTGAGTTTCATTCTTGGAGACGCTCGATACGTATGGCATTGAATGTTCGTAACAAGCTTGGCTTCATTGACGGCACGATTCCTCAACTTCCATCGAGTGATCGTCATGCTGGTTCTTGGTCAAGGTGTAACGATATGGTGGCGACTTGGCTTATCAATTCTGTTTCCAAGAAGATTGGACAAAGTCTTTTATTCATGCCTACGGCTGCAGCTATTTGGACGAACCTTATGTCTCGCTTTAAGCAAGATGACGCTCCTCGGGTGTATGAGATAGAGCAGCGTCTTAGCTCGATTCAGCAAGGTTCGATGGATGTGAGTACTTACTACACTGAGCTTGTTACACTATGGGAAGAACATAAGAACAATGTGGACTTGCCAGTTTGTACTTGTGGCCATTGTGAATGTGATGCAGCTATGCTTTGGGAGAGATTGCAACAACGAAGCCGTGTTACCAAGTTTCTTATGGGACTGAATGAAGCTTATGAACCAACGCGCCGTCATATCCTTATGTTGAAGCCAATTCCGATGATTGATGATGTGTTCAGCATGGTATCTCAAGATGAAAGGCAGAAGAATCTAAATCCTTCTATCAAGACAGATGCAGTTGTGTTTCAGACTTCGGCTCCTCCTGATGCAGCTCCTATTGGTTTCTATAATGGCCAACTTGACAACGCTGCTTATGCTGCTCAGTATCGTCCTTATAATAAGATGGTTTGCACACACTGTGGTCGCACTGGTCATACTATTCAGAAATGCTACAAATTGAATGGTTATCCTCCAGGACACAAACTGCATAACCGTTCTTTTGGTCAAGCTCCTGCTCGCAGCAATCTTCAGAATGGTCAGCGTAGCTCTCCTTAGACTCAAGGCTCTCAGCAGACAGCTAATGTGCCTAATGCAGTTGCTTTTTCTGGTGCCACTAGCTTGGACTTGAGTAAGTTTAGCTCGGAACAGGTGCAGTCTCTGATTAATCAGCTCCCCTCTCATGTTCCTCCGACACCAACAACGTCTACTTCTTCGAGTTCTGTTTCGCCTCTCCTCACAGCAACTATAACTTCACAGGGCTATATGGATCCTCAATCATCATCTGGTACTGTCTCAATACCTTTCCCCTCTACTAGCCTTCGCTATAATCACAAAGCTTTGACTTTCCAACATAATTGCCTTTCCACACTTTCTTCTCTTCCACTTGATAGTTGGATTATAGATAGCGGGGCCACTACTCATGTTTGCTCTCAATTGACAATGTTTAGTGAGACTTTTCCTGTGCAGGGTGTGACAATATCCTTTCGTGATGGTACTAGTGTTCCTATTACACATACAGGAACCATTCATATCAATGCATCATTAACGTTGCATAATATTCTACATGTTTCATCTTTCCGTTTCAATTTGATTAGTGTGAGTTCACTTTTGCAACATGAAAATTGTTCTGCTCATTTTTATCCTCGTGAATGCTTTATACATGACCATAATCGGGACTTGATGATTGGTAAAGGAAATCTTTTCAACAACTTGTACATCCTTGCACCGATCATCACTTCTCTTGCAACAAATTGATGTGGCTCTTTGATTGATGGAAACATATGACATCAACGTTTAGGGCATCCATCCCTCACGAAGTTGCAAAACATTCCTCATATTACTGTGTCTAAATCGAGTCTAGGTCATTGTTCAGTTTGTCCATTAGCTAAGCAGAAGAACTTGCCTTATGTTTCTCACAATAATATGTCATCTTCACCATTTGATTTGATTCATTTAGATACTTGGGGTCCATTCTCAGTTGAGTCTGCTGACGGTTATAGGTATTTCTTAATGATTGTAGATGATTGTACTCGTGTCACTTGGATCTATATGATGAGAAATAAAAGTGATGTTCATTATATATTTCTTGCTTTTATCAAGTATGTTCAAACTCAATATCAGTCTGTGATTAAAAAGATTCGAAGTGATAATGCCCCTGAACTAGCATTCTCTCAATTAATAACATATCTTGGTATTGTTCATCAATTTTCTTGTGCATATACACCTCAACAATATTCAGTAGTAGAACGCAAACACCTACATCTATTGAATGTGGCTCATGCTTTACTTTTTCAATCTCAAGTTCCTCTTGCTTATTGGAGTGATTGTGTTCTCACGGCTGTTTTTCTGATCAATCGAACACCATCTTTGCTTTTGAACAAACGTTCTCCTTATGAGGTTTTGTGTAAGAAAGTTCCTGATTACGATTTTTTACGCACGTTTGGTTGTTTATGTTATGCTTCGACTTATCCTAAGGATCGAACAAAATTTACACCTCGTGCTAGTTCTTGTGTGTTTCTTGGTTATGCTTCTGGTTACAAGGGTTAAAAGGTTCTAGACTTAGATACTATCAAGTTTTTGTTACCTGTAATGTTACATTTCAAGAAACTATATTCCCTTTTAAAACTCAATCTGCAAGTGCTTGTGATGATTATTTGTTTACAGAATCCATTTTGCCTTTGTCTACTCCTGTTTCTTTGGATTGTAGTGCATCTTTACCTGTTCATCCTGCAGTCATTCCATCAAATATGGTTCCTGATTCTATTGAACCTAGTGCTATCAATGGATCAAGGACGACTGCCATACCTGCTGCAGGATCAGTTTCACTTCCTAACACTCGATCGAGACGACAAGGTAAGGCTCCAAGCTATCTTGCTGACTATCATTGTTTTCTTACTCAAATTTCTTCTTCTACTTCTTCTTCTTTTGATTCACCATCCTCCTCAATCACCCCTTATCCTCTTTCTTCTGTTGTTAACTACTGTTGAGATAAGCTTGAGTTAGCTTAAGATGCAAGTTACCTAATTCTATTGAGTTATAGAATATGAAAATATCTATTTGTGATTCCTAATGAGTTTAGGAAATATTGAGTTATATATAAAGAGATGCAAGGGTGTTTGCATATCTTATGAGTTGAGAGATTTAGGTTTTGAGTGAGTTTCCTAAAGGTTTGAGAGATTAATAAAGAGTGATTTGTGATTTGAGATTTGAGATTTGTGTTTCTTTGATTCAATAATTGGTATCAGAGCATACTATTGAATTGAAGCAAACATGGAAGATATCATTGCACTGACTAGCAACTTGAAGAACGGTGGTTCTTCGTCAATTCAGTGTCCGATGCTCAACGACACTAATTATACCGTATGGACAATGAGAATGCAAGCAGCATTGAAAGTTCACAAGGTCTGGGAGGCCATTGATACAGGAGAGAAGAGTGGGGATAAGAATGATGTCGCAAGAGCTCTACTATTCCAGTCGATACCGGAATCTTTACTTCTTCAAGTAGGGAACCTTGATGCCGCAAAAGAGATTTGGGAGGCAATAAAGACGAGGCATATGGGAGCTGACCGTGTGCATGAAGCCCGCTTACAAACCCTAACAGCAGACTTCAATCGACTAAAGATGAAGGAGACTGATAAGAATGATAGTTTTGTTGGGAAAATCTCTGAATTATCAACAAAATCGGCAGCACTAGGGGAGGTCATTGAGGAGCCAAAGGTTGCTAAGAAATTTCTTCATAGCTTGCCAAGAAAGAAATACACAAACATATCATAGCTGCCTTAAAACAAGTTCTTGACCTTAACAAGACAAGCTTTGAAGATATCGTAGGACGGCTAAAGGCATATGAAGAGAGAATCAATGATGAAGAAGAATAAAAACAAGAAGATCAGGGGCAAAGCAAACTAATGTATGCTAATAACGACTCACAGCAGCAACCTTACCAAGAAAAATATGACTACACGAGAGGTAGAGGCAGAGGTGGTCGTTATGGCTATCGAGGAAGAGGCCGTGGATGATATGGAAATCAAAGGAATGGAGGATACTACTGCCACGAACGAGATGCATCACGGGTGGTATATTATAGATGTGATAAGATAGGGCACTTCGTCCAGAACTGTCCCGATCTCTTACTTAAGCTGCAAGAAACACAAGAAAGTGAAGTGGATACTACACATGAAGCTGATGAATTGATGGTCAATGAGATAGTGTATCTCAATGAGCGGAAGGTCATACCAAACAAACTCGATGCAACTACAGCTAGTGAGAACTTGTGGTACTTGGATAATGGAGCCAGTAACCACATGACTGGAAATCTCGAGTATTTTTCAAGGATTGATCGAAGCTCAATTAACTTGGTCACAAAGAACATGAAAGAAAGACGATCTCTGATGTGTACTATATTCCCAAACTACGAAGCAATATAATAAGCCTTGGACAGGCTATCGAATCCGGCTATGAAGTAACAAAGAAGGGAGACTTGCTATTCTTATATGAGCGTGACAGCAAACTTATTGTAAGGGCAAAACGTGCACCAAATCGTCTATACAAAGTAGAGATGGAGATAGAGAATATAAGGTGATTACAGCTGGTTCATCACAAAGAATCATCGAAGTGGCATTCATGTTTGGGTCATGTTGGTTTAACCAATCTGAAACTAATGATAGACAAGGAGCTAGTAACTGGTATGCCTCGTTTCGCAGTGGAGAAGGAGACATGCGAAGCCTGTCTGCGAGAGAAACAAATACGAACTTCCTTCCCTCAGACAAGCTCGTACCGTGCAGCACAAGTCTTGGAATTAGTACATGGAGATCTTTGTGGTCCGATATCACCACCTACCGCTGGACGAAACAGATATGTCTTTGTCCTAATCGACGACTATTCTAGATATATGTGGACCATTCTCATGAAGGAGAAGAGCGAAGCCTTCACTAAGTTCAAATTTTTTAAAGCTACAGTTGAAGCTGAGATAGGAACGACGATCAAAATACTTAGAACCGACAGAGGAGGAGAATTTACTTCGCTAGAGTTTAGAGAGTTTTGTGAGAGCTCAGGAATTAAGCGACACCTAATAGCTCCATACGCCCCACAGAAAAACGGAGTCGTGGAAAGAAGAAACATAACATTACTAGAGATGACCAGAAGTATCCTAAAACATATGGACGTTCCAAACTACTTGTGGGGAGAAGCAGTCAGACACGCAACCTACCTCATTAACAGGTTGGCAACGAGAACCCTGGTGTTACAGACTCCGTACGAGAGTTTTAAAGGGAACAAACCGAATGTTGGACACATAAGAGTCTTCGGGTGTGTTGGTTATACGAAGATTGACACACCACATCTAAAGAAACTAGACGACATATCAAGATCTTTGGTTCATCTTGGAACCGAACCGGGGAAAAAGGCGTATCGACTGCTTGATCCATCAACACGAAGAATAGTGGTTAGCAGGGATGTAGTATTTGAAGAGGAACAGAAGTGGAAGTGGCTTCAAACCGAGAAAGAAACCAATGATAACTTGAGCATGATCAACTTCGGTTTTAGAGAAGTTGGAGAAGAAGATACTCCACGTGTGGTGGAAGAGGTAAACAACGAAGAAGAAGGACTCGATGACAATGGTAGACAAGAGGAAGCACTTGTGGCTCTTAGACGCTCGTCTCGTACGATCGTCAAACCAGCGTATCTTGATGACTACGAACTGCTATGTGAAGAAGACGAGATGTATGAGACGTTTTGTGAGATAGAATGTGAACATCTTTTGATGCTTGTCAATGAGGAGCCACGGAACTAAAAAGAGGCAAAGGAACTAAAAGTGTGGAGAGATGCATGCGAAGATGAAATAAAATCCATTGTGAAGAACGACACTTGGAGTCTCGTTGATCTCCCATCACATTGCAAAGCAATAGGATTGAAGTGGATATTTAAAGTTAAGAGGAACTCCGATGGGAGTATCAGCAAGTACAAGGCACACCTTGTTGCCAAAGGATACATTCAGAAGCATGGGATAGATTTTGAGGAAGTTTTTGCGCCTGTGGCAAGGATAGAGACGATTCGTCTCATCATTGGAATAGCTGCTTCACGCAGTTGGGAGCTGTATCACTTAGATGTTAAGACCGCCTTCCTTCACGGTTATCTAAAAGAAGAGGTTTATGTATCGCAACCGGAGGGGTTTGTTATCAAAGGGAAGGAGAGCAAGGTCTATAAGCTAAAGAAGGCGCTTTACGGACTGCGACAAGCCCCGAGGGCGTGGAATGAGAAGCTTAATGCAGTACTGCACGAGCTGAAGTTCCATCGCTGCCTTAAAGAACCTTCCCTGTATCAGAAACGGGAGCAAGGACATCTATTGGTGGTTTCAGTTTATGTCGATGATCTACTTATTACAGGGTCTAGCTTGAACATGATAGTAGATTTCAAGAGAGATATGGCAGCAAAGTTTGATATGACAGATCTTGGAATGTTAAGCTATTACCTTGGAATAGAAGTCATACAAAGGAAGGGAAGCAGTGTGTTATTAGCATTCTGAGACGGTATATGCACAGTCCAAAGGAGTCCCATAAAGCCGCGTTGAAACAAGTTCTGAGGTACGTGCAAGGTACTCTATCATACGGATTGGTCTTCGAGGCAAAACCACAAGAAGGCTTAATTGGTTATAGTGATAGTAGCTACAATGTCAATCCCGACGATGGTAAGAGTACAACCGGCCATATATTTTACTTTGGTGGCAATCAAATCACATGGTGTTCACATAAGCAAGAGATAGTCGCTCTATCGTCATGCGAAGCGGAGTTAATGGCTGCAACAGAAACATCTAAGCAAGCAATATGGTTACAAGACCTTATTGGTGAGATATTCAGCGATCCAAGCAAGAAAGTTGTGATACAAATTGATAACAAATCCACAATCGCACTGTGTAAAAATCCAGTGTTCCATGGGCGCAGTAAACATATCCACACAAGGTTCCATTTCATCAGAGAGTGCGTCGAAAAGGGTCTAGTAAGCGTAGAGCATGTCGCTGGGGTGAAACAAAAGGCTGACATACTAACTAAAGCACTTGGAAGAATCAAATTCAAAGAAATTAGAAACCTCATTGGTGTTCAAGATGTGAAGAATGAAGAGATCAAGCTTAAGGGGGAGAATGTTGAGATAAGCTTGACTTAGCTTAAGATGCAAGTTACCTAATTCTATTGAGTTATAGAATAGGAAAATATCTATTTGTGATTCCTAATGAGTTTAGGAAATATTGAGTTATATATAAAGAGATGCAAGGGTGTTTGCATATCTTATGAGTTGAGAGCTTTAGGTTTTGAGTGAGTTTCCTAAAGGTTTGAGAGATTAATAAAGAGTGATTTGAGATTTGTGTTTCTTTGATTCAATAACTACTCCCTCCTAAAACCCACCTATCAGTCTTTTATCCTCTCTTGTACTATTGAGACAGAACCGCATAATAGTCAAGAGGCCTTGGCTGATCCTATCTGGAATAATGCTGTGGGATTGGAGATAACAGCTCTTGAAACGAAGGAGACTTGGACAGTTGTTTCTTTACCTCCGGGGAAACATGTCATTGGTTGTCGATGGGTGTTTACGATTATGTACAATGCTGATGGTACTGTGGATCGTCCAAAGGTGCGTTTGGTGGCCAAAGGATACACTCAGCTTGAAGGTGTTGACTACATTGACACGTTTTCTCCAGTTGTGAAGCTTGCTAGTGTCAAACTTCTGCTTGGATTAGCATCGGCTTTTGGTTGGACTTTGACACAAATGGACGTGTCTAACGCCTTTCATCACGGTGATTTAGATGAGGAAATCTACAAGAGTTTACCTCAGGGTTATACACCTACTGGAGAGCTTCCTCCGAATCTGGTTTGTCGACTTAACAAGTCCTTATACGGTTTAAAACAAGCGTCGAGACAGTGGTATTTGTGTTTCTCTCGTGTGATTCTCTCAGCTGGTTTCACACAGTCCCCTGGAGATAACACTTTGTTCATCAAGCAATCTGGCTCTTCTTTCATTGCCTTACTGGTTTATGTGGATGATATCCTAATTGCATCCAGTGATCTTCAAGCTCTTAAGACCGTTTTGCACAAGGCTTTTGTTATTAAAGACTTGGGGCAACATAAGTTCTTCTTAGGCTTGGAGATTGCTCGGAATGCTTCTGGAATCTCCGTCTATCAGCGCAAGTATGCCTTGGATATTTTGGAAGCAACAGGCATGCTTGCTTGTAAACCAAGCTCCATCCATATGGATCCTACTGTCAAGCTGACTCGAACAACTGGTACGCCCTTGGTGAACATCACTCAGTACAGAGAGCTCATTGGAAGACTTCTATATCTTACCATCACGCGACCAGATATCACCTTTGCGGTGAATAATTTGAGTCAGTTCCTCTCATGTCCTACTGAAGTTCATCTACAAGCGGCTCATAAGGTTTTACGTTACATCAAAGGTAATCCTGGACAAGGCCTTTATTACTCTGCTTTTACAGAGCTATGTCTCAATGCCTTCAGTGATGCTGACTGGGCTACATGTCCTGAGACTCGCCGCTCAATATCAGGTTACTGTGTTTATCTTGGTTCTTCCCTTCTCACTTGGAAGTCTAAGAAACAACAGACCGTGAGTAGGAGTAGTACTGAAGCAAAGTACATGAGCATGGCTTTGGCGACTTGTGAGCTTCTCTAGTTGGCTCAGTTGTTGCGTGATTTTAAAGTGCAGGTTACGGCTCATGCGAAGCTTTTCTGCGACAACAAATCAGCAATGCGCATTGCTTCAAACCCTATCTTTCACGAGCGCACGAAGCACGTTGAGATCGACTGTCATACTGTGCGTGATCAACTCAAGCGTGGCTTCTTGAAGCTGTTTCACGTCCCTTCTTCGAATTAGCATGCTGAAATACTCAACCGCTACATCCGGGAGTGTTTCATTCTATACTCCGACTAATGTCCATTTCAAACTTATTTCAGCCTTGACTTCTTAAATTGGTTTGAGGGGGGGGGGGGGGGGGGGGGGGGTATTAGCATATAGAGTTATATATTAACTCTGTAGCTAACCAACTGGTTTAGTGGTTTAGTTTCCCTTTGCTTAAACCACTCACGTATATATATTGAACCAATTTACATTTTGAGAAATTAATCGGAAATCTTTTATCATATCATCTTTTTCAATAGTTGGTCTATTTGACTATTGGTGAGAGGGAAATAGAAAAGAGAGAATATTAGGATGGGAAGAGGGAAAGTGGAGCTGAAGAGGATAGAGAACAAGATCAACAGGCAAGTTACTTTTGCAAAGAGAAGGAACGGTTTACTTAAGAAGGCTTATGAGCTTTCTGTACTTTGTGATGCTGAGATTGCTCTTCTCATTTTCTCTAACCGTGGCAAGCTCTACGAATTTTGCAGCAGCCCTAGGTAATATTATCTCTGATTCTTATAGCTCTCCTTATAGTTTCTATTTTTATCCTCTCATTTTCAAAATTTAGGGTTTTGGTTCTTTAGGATTCTGGAGGATATATATATGAAAGTTTAGGTATTTCTTGATTATGTTAGAATTAAACTGTTAGTATTTAATTCCATTTTTTTATTTATCGGTTGTATTATGTACAAATCTGGTTTCTAGAGTGAGATTAAGTTAACAAAAAGATGACCATATAATAAGGGTCTTAGATTATCTAGATGATGATTACAGTTAGAGACTTTGAATAGAAAAGTACATAAAGTTTGTTTATAGAAGCTAGATATACTATATTAATAATAGTGAAAGCTTTACAAACGAGATTAGTCTTGAAGGGGTTGATCCAAATTTCCAAAGAGACAAAGGATTGACCTCTGGATATACAAACAATATACACAAAGCTGTAAAGAACACACAAACATACTTCTAATCTCGCAAGTACTTCTAATCTTATTAAAGTTAAAGAGACAACTGTAATTATACTCATCACAAAGATTTTTTGTTACTTTTTTTCTTTCTTTGTGAACAATTAAAAAACTTCTTTTCTTGAAAGCCCATCATGAGACTGATGCCGATCTTGATGTTCTTGGTTTTGTAACATAAACATTTGACAATGCTTTAAAAGGGTTTTTGTATGCCCTTTTGATATATTCTAAAACTTCAAAGTTTGATTGATCCATATATGATGAAATTCAGTTATCATATTGTTGTATACATTAGTGGTATGGCCAAGACGATTGAGAAGTATAGAAAACATAGTTATGCAACAATGGATCCAAATCAATCAGCTGAAGACTTGCAGGTACATCTTCATTTTCTCTCTATGAATTGTCAAAGACTGGCCTCAAAGTTGTGAAGTTGTCCTTAGTTAGATTATATCTTTAATGCAGGAAAAGTACCAAGACTACTTGAACCTCAAATCAAGAGTTGAGATCCTTCAACATTCACAAAGGTACATAGCTTGCCTCATAGCAGATCTTGAAAAAGAAATGCTTACTCCAACTACTTAACTCTTCTGAAATTTTGCTCTCTCTAGGCATTTGCTAGGTGAAGAGATAGCCGGGATGGGAGTGAATGAGCTTGAGCAGCTAGAACGCCAAGTAGATACATCACTAAGACAAATAAGATCCACAAAGGTATATACAATCTCAAGAAATAGACAAGTTTATATTGGATTCTTTGGTCCAAAGAGCATTTAGAGAAGTACTAACTATTGTTCTTTTCATTGCCAGGCTCGGTTTATGCTTGATCAATTATCTGACCTCAAAACAAAGGTACATAATGAGTCACAGTGTTCCAGTAATCTCAATACAACACACCCTCATATTCATAAATTTACAGGAGGAAATGCTATTGGAAACCAATAGAGATCTTAAGAGAAAGGTAGTGCCATCAAAATCTTCTAACACAAGAAGTATAATTCATTTGAGATCTCTGATAACATTTTTCTTTCACTTTCTCTTTCTATTGTCAGTTGGAGGAAGACAATGCTTACTCAATCGCTATGGGGAGCTTCTTCTTCTGCAGAACATTCCCAACAACAACAGCAACAACAAGGCATGAGCTCTTATCAAACAAACCTTCCAACTCAAGAAGCAGGTTCTTCAATCCTTTACAAGGCAATGTAGCATGGCAGATGAGGTATCCATCATAGAAAAAATAGTTAAAACCCATTGACTTGATTTACCTTCTGATCAGCAAGGTTTATCCTACAATTTGTGTTTCTTTATATCAAACAGTCATTACAATCCTGGTGTGACAAATGCAAGCGACTCTGCAACAACATCCCAGAATGTTATTAATGGATTCTTCCCTGGGTGGATGGTCTGAAGCAATAATACATATGTATGTATACATGTGTGTTTTATAGATCAAAAATCATTGCTTGTGTAATTTAATTATTGCAAGGGCCGGAAACATAGTTCTTGATTACAAACTATGTTATAGAATCAAGAGCTGAATGTCAGACTCTCAGATTATTACCTTTTTGAATATATATATAACAATGTTTTTGAGCTTTTTACAAACAAAAATTGTGCGAGGCTTCTTTTTTTTTTTGGAACCATCATAGAAATTATGTCGGATTATGACAAAACTATCTGGATTATAGAATATGATTCTTTTAATGAGTTACGTGCCAAGAGATTTGGATTCTGAAACAAGTAGTGCTCTGCATTTGTATCTAGATTGTGATGTGGAGGATTATTAAAATGACTAAATAATTGTATTTCTTTTTTTTTGTAAAACCTGAGACTTTCATTAAACTTAAACATTGTTTAGAGCCCATAGGACTTGTATTAATAAATCCATAATCTCTATAAATATAAAATTATGAGAACAAGTCCAAAGGGGGTTGTTAATTATTTTCATGGCAAGCACGTTCAAGAAATGGCTCCAACCAAAACCAAACAAGCAACATAGTATATATAAAACAAACCAGGACATATATATAAAACACAACTAAAAACTGAACGAACAGAGCAGAAAACAAAGAGAATAGAGAGAAGGACTTCAAAATGGGAAAGCCAGCTGGGTATTGGGTGAATAAGATTAGGACATCCTTCAAAGGAGGATCATCATCGAGCAAATCATCAGAAGATGGAAGTGCTTCTGGTTCTAGAAAGAGCGATTCGAAACATAGGAAGAATCAGAGAACAGAGGAAGGTAATAAGAATGGTGAAGCGGGAAGAGCTCAATCTGAGAGTGGGAGGAAAGTGATGGTTGTCGTGGACACAACTTCACAATCAAAGAATGCTCTTCAATGGGCATTAACACATTGTGTTCAAGATGAAGACAATATTACTCTCCTTCATGTCACAAAAACACCTGTAGGACAAGGTATATTTACATAACATAGTTTAGATATATACTTAGTTGTATTTACTACTAGAATCTTTAAATTAGAGAACACTTAGAGCCAAATCTGGAAAATATATTTATCCTGTGAGGAATGATTCTCTTGGGTTTTGTTTAAGCTTATTGGGTCTCAGATATTGTTGGGCTTAACTTGGGCCTAATGTATGTTTTTTGTCAATTTATTCCTTGTTTCAGAATAAACAAACACTTGTCTTTTGTCAAGTGTTTTCATGTTTTGTTTAGAAAGAATATTGTTAGTTGACCTATATTGTTAGAATTTTGATGTAGCTCTAGAAATAAATAATTATGGATTTATTAATACATTTAAATTTTTCTTAATAATATTGTATGAAATTTGTCATAACTACGTTAAATTTGTATGTGTATATGGTTTTTTTTTTGGGAACAAATGTGTATATAGAACACTGAACTAGAGGTATTAACAAAAGACAAGAACACAAATCTAAATAATGTATGTCCTGAACATATAGAGAGAAATCAAAACCGTTTAAAATCGGTTTAGGTCTTTCCTGAACAGAAATGATCTTTTGTTTGGTTTAGAGATTTTTTTTCCTCTATAATTTTTGTTCGAAATTTTTTGACTCGATTCAGCTCGAAATCATATTGACCAGGCTGGCAAAGTTGACATCTCGACATTGTTGAGTTTCTCAAATTGACTTTACGTTTTATTATGTTCATAGGTGTAGATAAGACACAAAGGGAGAGAAACTCAAGGGCTCATGAACAAGTACATCCACTGAAGAACCTTTGCCAACTCAAGAAACCTAACGTAAGCTTTAATTTCTGATGACAAATAACAGTATCCAAAAGCACATTTTGAGATTAAGGTTTCTTGTTTACATCTTCAGGTGAAGACGGAGATAGTGGTGGTTGAGACAGCAGAGGAGAAAGGGAAGGCAATAGTAGAGGAATCAAAGAAACAGGGAGCAGGAGTTTTGGTTTTAGGTCAAAGGAAAAGAACTTCGAAGTGGCGTGTGATATGGAAGTGGCGCACGAAAGCAGGAATCGGTGGAGGAGTTGTTGAGTATTGTATTCATAACTCAGATTGTATGGCTATTGCCGTCAGGAAGAAGAGTAACAATGGAGGTTACTTGATCACCACGAAACGTCACAAAGACTTCTGGCTCTTGGCCTAATGATTAAGACATCATTCCTTATATTGATCCCGAAACCTTTTTTTTTTCTAAATCAGAAGAAGTTTTTTTTTTATAAAAAAAATACATGTTTTCTGTATATGATTGACAATGATCTGTATTCGTTATAAGATCTTTTATTTTTCTCATGTACAGACTTCATATTTGTTGATGTTTTTTCTTGTGTGGAAAGCCTCCAAAAATATAAATAGTGAATTGTATAATCAATAAGAAAACAAGAAATATAACCAGAGCATCAAGTCACACTCGCACATATATAAAAACAATATCATATTATTGTTATTCAATATGGAACACAATTTAAAGGAAAGGAGTATTATACAAGATAGACAAATAATAATCCACTAGTTTTGTAAGTTAATTCCAAAAAACCAGCTTACGTGTGCTAATAGGACTTCTCAGCTTCGAAATATACCTTCTAATTACTAGAGTGTTACATATATGATATAACTAGATGCTTTCAACCAAGTGGTGGTAGTCTAGTGGCAATCTCTTGGGGATTGGTCCTTGAGAACTAAATTATCATCAGTTGACCAGTCTGGGCTTGGGCTTCGACCCAAGTGGTTTACATGGTGGATCGTAACAGATGATCGGTTCACCCCCTGACATTAGTCGGAAGGTATTCCAAACTCGGATCAGGTAGTGTGGTAGCCAGTCCAATCTGTAGCACTAAGTGCGTTCCTCCCGAGGCCGACCGCGCTACAAGAAAACACGCCGAATTCCGACGGATGTTGGTTCGTCGGTATATTCCGACGCCCAGAGTTCGTCGGAATATACCGAGGAATCCACTACGTCGGAATTGTCCGAGGAACGTTCACCGTCGGTATATAGTTTTTCCGATGAACTCTGGTCTCGTGTGTCCGCATCGTAATATCGTCGGAAGTTCGTCAGAATGACGTTTCTCGGTATTCGTCAGAAAGTCGTCGGAAATTCTGACGAAATTCCGACGATTTTTTTTTTCCGACGAAACGATACGACGGACAAGTTCGTCAGAAATTCGTCGGAATCGGTCTATTCCGACGAATTTCTGACGATTTCGGCCATCAGAATCCCCATGTTTTCTTGTAGTGCCGGATCAGCCGATAGGATTTATCAAAAAAAAAAAACTAGATGCTTTCCTATACACTATGTGCAGAAATACAAGTTTTAAAATTTAAATTATATTTAAAAATAAATTTTGTTAATATTTAGATTTCATTATTTTCTTACAAACTTTAATCCAATCATATCTAAAATTTAAGATAAAATAAATATTTTTTTAAAAAATATATATTTAATAATATATATGTATATATTTAAAATTATAATTTTGGAAAGATTTAGTCTATTTCTTTTGGTTAAATTGTATTAAATCAAATTCTATAAAATTAAATGAAAAAATTGTTAGGTATATAACTATCAAAACATAAAACAAATAATACTTTTTAAAATTTGTCGATATTAAAAAAAAACTAATCGTATTGAGATTATAAAATTACATTTTTTTCCAAAATTGGATAAATTTTGGAAGAATTTTTTTAGTAATTAAAATTATATAATTACAAAAATATAATTAAATAATATTTTAAAATTGTAAATATAATATTTGTATTTCTACTATTATCTTATAATTGTTATATTAATGATGATTTATGATTTATTATCATATTCTAAAAAACTTAATAAAAATGTAAATCTACATTAAATGTAAATAACCATATCACTATTAGATTCAAGTTATGTCATTATTGTTAGTATGTCATGTCATTAATGACATATCACTCTCAAATAATGTCCATGGAACGCCATTGAAACCCTTAAGCCAGCCTAAGTATTCTTATAAATATACTTACTAGGTAGAGATCCGCGCTTTGCGCGAGGTGAAAGTGTTCAAAAAATAATTTTGTTTATGATACATTATAGACAACATGTACAATATGTAATGTTCAACCCATCAATTTAATTCAATACATAACACATATATTTTACTCCCTCCATACACAAATTATTGATGTTTTAACTTTTTTCCTTGTATACAAAAATTGATGATTTATATTTAAAACTAAAAAATAAATTTAAATTTAAAATTTTGAGTGGTAAACATTATTTGAAAACAAATAAAACTAACCAAACTTAATAAATAAAAGTATGTATTTAATTTTTTTTAATATATGTATAAATCTTAAAACATCAATTTTATTTTTTAAATCCAGAGAAAGTATCGTATATTCTGGTAACACAATTTAAAACTATTAATTGATAAAAAAATCCGTACCAATCATAACTTAAATTGTTGAAGTGCCATTATCAATTACTCAACTATAAATCTTTTTATATAAATGAGATATATATATATATATATAAGTGATACAAATTTTTATGATGGCATCATTATATTTTCAAACATTTAAAATTAATATATTCGAGATGACTAATTTTAACACCTGTTTAGGCAGCACAAAAGCTTCATCAGACGTCCGCTTCCAACTTCGGAACCATAATCAGAATTAGAATTTTGTGGAAGCTCCCCGAATCCCACTTAACTTATTAGTATTTCTATAATTAAAATATTTGTGAATTATTCAAAATAATATATTTGATAATATTTTTTATAAGCTTAATCTTAGCATTTTTATAATTAAAATAAGAAGTCAACTAAATGGAATAAAACTATTAAAAATGAAGAAGTGATTTTTTTTCATTTTGAATCATATATATTTACTCATAATTTTATAAAATCATTTTATGATATATATATATTGTTGGATATATACTTCGAACACGTACCCGCTTTATAATTTTTTTTGAAAAATCTCACTTCTATGTTTCCATACGATTCCACTTCCACGTACCTACTTGTGTTTCTAACATAGGCACCTGTATTCTGAAATATCTTATGCATATATTGATATTATACCATACACGGCTGTTCTTTAATTTGCAGACCAAAAATATACTTTTTCGAGCAAAATTATCGGCTGCAGTAAATATTATCTTTACTTGAGTAAATATCTTTTTTTTTGGGGCAAAACTTGAGTAAATATCTAAAATACCATTCTCAAGCACTAAGTCAGTTGATTCTTTGAGGACGCTCCTATCACATGCACCTGTAGGCATCTTCACTTCATCCCTTGCTCCCTTGTTGATCCAACCGGCTTGGAAATCATAACTGTTTGGTCCAGGACTTATCATGAAATTTAATGGGCTCAGCAGAAATGATGGGCTCTTTTGAGTTGAAGAAACTTGCTCTATATTTAAAAAATTAGTGACCCTACTCCTCTATCTCACTCATTTGTCGGCAAGACTAAACGACAATTGACCATCTCCAATATGTTCGATGTAAACCAGCTCTTTTGAGATTCTTACCCACATGATTCTTCTTTCTCTCTATAGGATCTTTAGTTTCAGTTTGTCTAAATCTGCCTTCTTCTTCCTCTGTAATGCAAAGAGATGACTCGCTCAAGGATCCAACACCCTCCTCGTCCGTGATGATGAGACGACACCGTTCTGGACGTGTTTTCTCCATCTCCTCCTGCTCTCATCATTCTTCTTGTTGTCCATGTCCTTGGAACCCGATACAGCTCCAGATACGAAAGACATCAATCAATTCAACTCGCTTCTCCCTCAAGCCTTGAGACTCCAAGTGTCAAAATATAGGTGCATGTCCCTCTTCCCACTCCTTAATCCATATTTTATAACCAGAAAAGGTAACAAATGTTTGTATTTCAGATTGGAGTAGTTCTGG
The DNA here is from genome assembly GCF_020379485.1 of Brassica napus. Lineage (NCBI taxonomy): Eukaryota > Viridiplantae > Streptophyta > Magnoliopsida > Brassicales > Brassicaceae > Brassica > Brassica napus. Next base: position 25,389,929 of record NC_063452.1, read on the forward strand.
TTCCTCTCTTGTTGTTTTCTTTCTTAACTATTGTGTACCAATTTTCTTTTAATTTCGTCATCATCCAGGTGGTGGATAGACTTAATTTACAATCGCTGGTGATTTCAAAACATCAGGGTCTGGAACATTGAAGCATAACTGATTGATTTTGGTGAAACGCAACTGGAGAGAAAAATTGATATTGGCATAAGGTGCTTACCATAACATCATAGATGAAACAAATGAAAGTCCTTTGAAGGAGAGCGTAAGCAGCGAGACCCATTTCACTGTTGTGACCCAAGAAAGCTTGAGCTACCACTACGCAGCCAAACGACATCACTCTGAACAAAGACGATGGTAAAGCTATTCTCCACATCTTCCTTATAAAACTCCAGATCTTTTTTCTTAGTTAGATACTGTTTCTCCTCTGTTCTATCTCTGGCCCATTTAGCAGTCTCTCTTCCATTTCTACAATCAAAAAAATATATATTATAATTATTATTTATATGAACACATGCCACAAAGATAAATTAAGCTTCTCTCAATTTCATCCTAGTTCAAGAAGAAAATTAAACCGAAGAGAACAATTTTTTTTTGTTTTGAGAACCCAGGGGAACAAATTATTACCCAGAATACGATTCTTAACATTTTTTCTTTCAACCAGCGGGGTTGGCCTGGTGGTGTTGAGAGAGCTTCGGCCTCGATACGCACCCGGGTTCGAATCGCTGGCCAGGCAATTGGGGTATCTAATTCCCCATAGTACCAAATGGTTCGCCTCGCGCCGAGGGGTTGGCTCCTGGGGATGGAAGTCCCTCCAGGTTAAAAAAAAAAAAAAAAAAAAAAAAAAAAAAACATTTTTTCTTTCAGTTAACTTAATGATAGATCAAAACCTTTTATGTTAAAAACAAACCAGTGAATATAATATTTTCTCTGTTTCAACTTGTCAATTAAGTTAATCTAACAATCGTTATTGTATTTGTTTCATTATAGTTATGAGCAAGAGATTTTACCTGATTGCTTCACACAGTTTTCAACAGGGAGCTTCTCTTAACTATGTGGCCATGCCTCTTTATGTTTCAAATACATGGACGGCACCAGATTGAAAGGTTAGCATCAGAATTTCTAAGTAGTTGTGTAATTGTTTGGGACAGATTCAAGCACCCCTGCTATACTTTATCTTACAAATCACTCATTAGGCTAAAAGTAAACAATTGCGTTCACAAAATAAATCTTACTGAAAGTATGTAAACAAATATCATATAAAAAAATACAACACACAAATTCTATAATGAAACTGCAAAAAAAAATTTGGATAAGAAGCTGAAATGTTTGTTCAAACCTTGGTAACTCACTTCTATATGCGGTGCTTGGAATCTTACATAAAAAATAGATTTATCTTTATAATGTTATAAAATTAATGGAAAAATCTATCTTTATTCATAACATAGAGATTCTTTATATAGCAGATTACACCGTCATAGATAAATGAAAAGATTACAACTCATAATCTCTTGGTTATGAACCATCCACAATCTGGTTCATAACACTCCCCCTTAGATGCCATAACCATTTAGAGCTTGTAATGTGCTTTAATGTTGTCTCATTAAAACCTTACTAGGAAAACCCAATTGGGACAAAACCATGGTGAAGGAAAAAAAGTACAACACACATTACTCCCCATGATTTGGACATCACTGAAGGTCCCTTGGACCTATCCAATTTTCTGCAATCCATGAGTGATGAAGATCTTGGGCAGAATATGCTTCGTCCTCGAACATGATAGTTGGTTCTTCTTTACCATCGGCCATGCCACAATCTGATCGAACATATTGAGTCATCAACCTCAAATAAACACACGAAATCTTGGATGATGTTGCTGTGATATGCGTGTACCACCATGAGTAAAACATAACATGTCTGAAAACAAATCAACAAAACCAAATAACCCATTTTGTGCTGGTTAGTATAAAATAAACCAAAATTAAAGGCTTCTTCATCTTCCTTCTTATGGACCAATCAGATCAATGTCTAAAACAAGACTTCTGCATCGTCCATCTCAGGACTAAATAGACTTCTTTATCGTCCACCTTTGGAGTGAATGGACCAGTGTCCAAAACAAGTGATCTCACGCCCATGTACTAGATAATGGGTGAGACTGGTCCATATTAAATCTCTTGAGTACCCTTTTCTGTATATACTATTTTATGCACAAGGATTTCATTGTTAATGTACTCAAGCTGTAATCCCAAACAAAACTTTGTTTTCCAAGATCTTTCATCTCAAACTCTTTTTTGAGATATTCAACTGTTTGGGAAATTGTATCCAGAGGTTCCTATGATATTCAGATCATATACTTTGATGATTATCAATATTGTTCTCGAGAACTTGCTGTACTTTCACCTCAATACCCTCTAGTACTTTTATTATCCAGTAGACCATATAAATATGCAGTCACTACATCAATTTACTGCAAGTTTAATTTTCTCTCTTATATAGCCAGACTTATGAGAAATCTAGAAGTAGTTGCATCCACAACATGGGAGTATGTCTCCTCATAATCTATTACTGGTCTTTGTGAGAATCCTCGTGCAACATCAGTTTTATATCTCACGATTTCTATTCCTCACAAGACCCATTTATATCCACTGGTTTTAACATCATATGGTGTCTTAATCATATGGCCAAATATGTCTTTCTTCCTTAAACTATTTAACCCCACGTTTCCATTCAATCCAATCTGTTCTACGAGTGGGCGCTCTTATATTGACGTGGGTTCATGATCCTTGCTTATATTCATAAATTCAAGTGCTACCTTGTATGCAAATAAATCATCTTATGTTGACATTTCTTATTGGTTCCATTATGTTCCAGACCTGATATAATCGATTGAGATTCATTATTATCGGGACCTTTAATACTTTGCAGCTTGGCGTCTCAAGCTACATTGTTTGGTACCTGTACCTTAGAGCCGGCCGGCCTTATCCCTATGTCTGGGATGGTTTCCTTAGTAACCTCGGATTTGGATTTTAATTATCAATCTCTGCACCTTTCTTTTGTTTCCGAGGATTCTTATCTTTTGGAACCTATTTGGTCTACCACGTTTCATACGTTGTCTAGACTCTGTAGCAACTTGACTGTGTCTCTTCTTGGACATCAAATCCGTTGGTGCTTTACAAGCTGGTTTATATATGACTTAGTCATTCTTTTTCGGGTCAGCAAATGTATGGCATTTGATTAGCTAGCTTTGTAAATGTATAATTTTTGGACGTCTATTTCACATTCTTTAGTTCGAGGATCTTGCCAAGACATTGATGGTTGATTTCATTCTATGTCTTTTACTATTCTTTTACCAACTTTATTATTTTTTTTCCCTCCTGGCCTCAAAATAATCCGTGTACCTGGCCTCAAATATAATCACCCATAGTTGGTTCAAAGTATTTTATTATTGTGGGAGAATCATATCCAACATATATCCCCATCCTCTTTTTGAGGTCACATCTTAGTTCTCTGTGGTGGAGCAATTAGTACATAGATAACACATTCAAATGTCTTATGATGGGGTATGTCTACCTCTTGATCCGTTAATAATTGTGATAGGGGATATCTATGTTCACTAAATGGCCTCATGCGTATTAACTTAGGTGCATGTAAATTTTGTGTAGCCCAAGCTGTGAATTTGAGTTTTGACCTCATAAGTTATGGTTTATCAATCAGCTATTTGCGTTTTAAAAAATTTCGGCCAAGCCGTTCTTGGTATGGACATGTATCACAGAATTGTCCACACTTACCCCCATGGACATACCATAATCATTTAAACACTTGGGACATGTATTCACCAGTATTATCTAGACATATAGTCTTTATTTATGAAAAATGAGCTCGTAGCCGATTTACTGGTGATGGCCTAATGATTTTCCTTTGTGTATATGCTACACACGTGAGATTCTTTGGGATAATTCTTTTTATCTTTTAATGTGTGCCTTTTGAATATCAATTTTCGCATCATGTTTGGACCAGGATGGCCAATCCGATCGTGCCATAATGTGTATATTTTCGCAGGCTATTAGTCTCTATCATACTGATCTATGCATAGTCTAGGTCAGTAGAGAATGCATGTATAGTCTTTAGGACTTATTATGGCTTGGGACGATTTTATACATATATCTATATATCTGAAGGAACTCTTTGTTTCCTTGGCCCATTGTTTCAATATGGAAACCATTCATTCTTATATCTTTAAAACTCAATAGGCTGCTCTTGCTCTTAGAGCTGAGTGAATATAAGGCATCACTGATTTCTAGATGCATACCCTTAGGCAATAATATATTAGCCTAGCCATAGTCTTCTTTCAGACTGGCGATACCTGCTTTAGTACTTATATTGGCATTTTCAATGTACTCATATAGAAAAATCATTCATTCATTTAATCTAAGCAGACAATGTAATAGAAATAAATTCAAAGAGATAAAAATCAGAGAAAACATACAAGCAAAGCAATCACAAAAGTTTGATGTCCAAATCAGATTATCAACTTGATTCGTTTAGGCAATCATAAGTCTCATATTCCATAAGATCATCTTGATCATGTTCGAAATTATTTTTACCATCTTTATAGACCAAGTGGGTTTCATGATTCTTCCCTTTCAGACTCTCTTTGATAGAGGTCACAAAAATGTTTGGGAGTCTTTCATATCTTAGCCCAATGGTTCCCCATTCCACATCTATGGCACATTGATTTGGTCGAGCTTTGTGGTTTAAAGGATATACCATGGCCACTGTCTTGACCATGGCTCAAATTGGGTTGATACCCACGGCTTCTGTCATAGTGATTCCCACGGCCAAATGTGTTATAGTGGCCATGGCCACGTCTTTCCACCCACCACGGCCATGATCGTGTGGTCTATCATTATGGACGTGGTTACTTTTTTTTTTTTTCTGCAGTCTTATTGGTATCAGGTAATGGGGTTAATCCAGGAGGTCTCAATTCACTGTTTCTCATCAGTAATCCATTATTTTGTCCATCTAGCAATAGACTCATCCATGGACTTATAGTACTAGATTCTGAGATTCCTTTAATCAAATAGGGCCTTTGGTAATCGTTCTTTGGTGATCATATCTCGATTTTTAACTCTGTCCAAAGGTCTAGAGGATTCTCTATAGTCAGATACTGATCTTTGAGACTTTTAATAAGATGATGACTAATAATTAATATTGTCCTGTATCAATCTTTCTCATTGATTTTATTGCCTTCTATGATACATTCACCAAGTCTTTTTGACTTTGTATCCAATACCCACCGTAAATAATTATCTCCAGAGAGATTTAGGGCAGCAAAATCCAGGTTGATTTTCGACATATCAAATCATATATCACTCAATATTTAGGTATAATTTTCATGCGGCCTTACTTTTAAAAACAATCAATTCAGATTTTAATCTTGTGAGGACAATGAGACTATCAATCTTAAATGCATTTAATCATTCAGTCAATTTCTAGCAAGTCTCAGCAATACTATTTCTATGTGTTCATAATATTATGGTTTATCAAGGCTAGCAAAAACGGATTCAATTAATCATGCAATTAGGGTTTAACAATCAATGGATTTTTGCAAGACTAGTAAACATATTTATTAATCATTCAATCAGTTTCAAGGCTGATTTTAGCAATATTAGAATATAGATTTCAAGCATGAATTTCAATGAATCTGTTTCAAGGCTGATTTTAGCAATACTAGAATATAGATTTCAAGCATGAATTTCAATGAATCAGTTTCAATGCTGATTGGTATTTAGCATAAACCATGTGTAAATAATTTATTTAGTATCCGAATTTATCAAACCTCAAAAATATATAATTAGATCAATCAATTTAATCGAACTTAGCATACAATCTTAAACTTCAAGACATTAGATTTTATCATGAATCTATCAACCTAGCATACATATTCTCAATTCTCTAAGACATCCAAATCAGATCAATATAACCTATTATACTGATTATTTAGGGTTTCTATTTAAAACAGATCAGATTACAAAACTAACAATCCTAGCAGATGATATTAAACCTCATGAATCATGCAATCAGATCATTCAGATTTTAAACAAGTAAACCTTAATCAATCTATCAACCTATCGGATTATATAAGCAAAGCAAGCTAGCAACCTATCGGATTCAATCAATGTTTTAACAGGCTGGTCGGTTTAAACAATTTTAAATCAGATGAACAATTAACCAAACATGATGAGAAAATAAATCTATCAATTTAACGGTCAAAAAATTCTAGTAACATAGCATCAGATTCAATCAGATTTAAAACCTCAATGATCAAAACCGAAAACAGTTTTGATTTCATAATATTCGATCAGGGTTTTAATATGTGATTTGATAATTATAGTATAATTAACTTTGATACTTATATTATTTAGGGTTTATAGATATAGGGTTAGGGTTTATCGGATTTTAACTTGTAAAAACCGATTTGGGGTTTTAATCATGTAGGAACATGATTTAGGGTTTGGGGTATCGAACTTTTAGAGCTTCGATTCACTCAATTAGGATTTTTGATCTATTACCCTATGGTTTTGATTCATAAAGATTAGGGTTTTAGGGTTTCATTCTTTATCAATCAATCCATGTTCGATTATGAGTTCTTAGGTTTTGAATTACCTTTTAACCTTAGATGATTGTTGAATCGGACCACGAAAGGAGTTGAGCCACGAGCTGGACACGAACGAGCTGGAATGGATCGAGTCTCTTCTATCGGGTCGCGGACGTCCTTTGTTGCTTGATCGGGAACGCCTTGATCGTCGGACGCGAGCTGTCTGATACTGTCGCGAACGAGGAAGAGGTCGCGTGCTGGAGCTGCTCTCGGGTCGCGAACGTCTGAGTTAGGATAATGAACGCCTTGGGCTGAAGCTGATCGGGGACGTGAGCTGGAACAGATGCGCGAACAAGAGACGTGATCGGGGTTTAGGGTTCGTCGGATCGCCGGCTAGGGTTAGGTTTTAGGATTTTACGATTTGGGTATTATCTTAGAGATTTAGAGTTTCGTGCTGATACGTGTTATAAAAGTAATGGAAAAGTCTATCTTTATTCATAACATAGAGGTTCCTTATATAGGAGATTACACCGTCATAGATAAATGGAAAGATTACAAATCATAATCTCTTGGTTATGAGCCATCCACGATCTGGTTCATAACATATAAGGTTTTGTATTATAAGAAGACATATATAGTGACGCACTTATAGAATTAATACGTATATATATATATAGTCAATGTGATAAAAATTAGAATATTGAATAATCAAAGCACGACATTAAAATCACCGGCTTTTAGCAAGAGATTTAATTTAGATTGATGCGGTCAATCATATCTTACCTAAATTGTAAGTTATCAGTTTTTATATTTTGATTGTCCGTGCATACAAAGTTTCACATTAACAAAATTTTATATTTGCTTTCTTAACACATATTCGAAAATAATGGCATAATTAACTGAGGAGAGATTCACTCTGCACATAAAATATAACTCAAGGTCACGTGAAGGATAAACATACAGATAAGATATGGAACGATAACCGAATCATAGAATGTAATATAACAAATCATAATTTCAAATATATGTTGTTTGAGTTGAACGGCTTCTCTATTGTATGAGTTACTTTTGATTTTTGTTTCAAAAATTTTAAACAATAACATGAGATGTGCACAAGTGTGGAAATTCAATGGTAGAGTTCGTGAGTATTGTTCGTCATAACATGCTTGTATAATGGAGTAAGTGTCTTTGGTACGTGTAAATTCATTAGTTTATCTTGATGAATAAGACTTGGAAATGTTAATGTCAAAATGTCTCCAAGTACAATGGAATAAGACTTGGAGACATCTTGGATCCAATTCCTTAGGAGAACCGGTGCCAATAGGTGTGATAGGAAGCTTAAGTTTAGTTGTGAAGAATATGTTTGTATAGAGCAATATGACATATCGTTTTGAACAGAAGGTGTGGTAATAAGCTTGAGTTTAATTATTGAGACTATGCTTGTATAGAGCAATATGACATTATTTTGAACCGAAGGACATATTGTCATGAACAAACGTAATTACAATATAATAATGTCATTCTGCTTAATTGGGAAACGTTTTGTTTATATCGTTGGTGAGAATGAATAAGTCAAGTTCTTCTGCTGGAGTGGGTTCCATTGTAAAACATTGTTCTTTCCTTATTTATCTTTCGCATTCATTCTAACGTTAATTACATGACGAACGGTTCTTATTTACCTTTTTCCTTCCTATTGTTATTAATGTGCCTACATTAGAAAAAGTTATATATGGTTAGAATAACATTTAGACAACAAAGGATTAAATGCTATTATACGAGTTGATGTACTGAATTTCATAATATTTGTGTGCTACTACACTGTACACCCTTACAAAGAGAAGAGTTACCTTGGAAACTCATCGCCGTTAATTTAACCCAACGCAATATACAACAAGATTCAGTTATAGTATAATTCTATTTCAAATACAAAGTTTTAAACCAGCTGTGAACTCCGCACATTGGGCTCACAATGCTTTCCTAAATCTATCAAGTTTTCCAATCAGAAAAAAGTCTATCCTTGTTAGCAAGCCTATTCAGTTTTGAACAGTACGATTTTATTTGCCTCAATAAAATGTCTATAACATCATATCTCATTATCCACAACATAATTTTTTCAGTTGTCCATGTGGAAAACATTTGGTGGACACGCCTCAAATGAATTGTTCGTGTGGACGCTATTCGGTGGATTCATCTCACCTCCTAATTAAATGTAATTTTGTGATAAAATGTGATTTTACAAATTTGCGAAAATGTAATTTTATTGTTTTGAAAGATTAAAATACGATTCTGCTATTTTATGATAGTAATCATCAGTATTGAAGCTACTGACTATCATTTGACATTTTAATAGTGGTGAAAATAAGAAAACACAAACATAATCCATTTTACTCGTATTAGAAGAACAACAACAACTCAAACTTCTCTTATAAAAAAGAAAACAACAACAACAGCACAGTCACAAGAAAAAAAAAGAAAACAACAGCAACAAAGTCACATGAATGAAGAAATATCATTAAAGTAAAATCAGAAACAATAACAAGTCTCAAAGATTGATTCAACAAAAAAAATTGAGACCAGAACCTCCAAACTTCTCTTCAGTGGTTCTATCTATTACATCTGCCAAGGACTCACTCAAAGTATCTCTCCATCCTCCAATCTCTCCCTTTCTAAAGAAAGCATTAGTCTCTATTCCATTTGGTAGTTTCCCTTGTCTATTAACTTCCAATTTACTCAAACTCTCAAAACTACACAGCTTCACAATCGTACTCACTTCTTCCTCTTCAGTAAAACCACATCCCAAGAACTCTGCCATTCTCTTGACCATATCTCCGGTATGCTTCTTGAGCCCCTCATATGTAACAAAAAAGACCTTGTTTGGATACTCGAGGCTCGCATACCAATACTCCAACACATGATCCCAAAAAGGTCCACCAATAAACTTCCCATTACAAAACGCTTCAACCGCTTTTTCAATCGGATAATCTGTGGTTTCTTCAGGGGCAAGTTTCTTTCCAAAATGCCACAAGGAAACAAACACGTCCTTAGGGTTTCTACAACAATATACAATCTTACAAGACGAGCTCTTAATGGAAACCGGCAGAGAATGATGCGATAAGTGCGTTTGCATGAGTCTTGGAGAAGGCAACTTGAAGAAATTAACGTCTGGAGAAACGCAGTAATCTCCTTCCAAGTAGGGCACAAGGGGGTGCGGATTGGTAGCTAGAAGAGGATGGTTACCACAAACAGGAAACTTGTTTCGGTGAATGAGAGCGAAGAGAAGAGCTTTTAACCAAGTCGTACCTGATTTAGGAATAGTGGCGAGGATGATGTCGGAATCATTGGCTTCAAAGTGTTTCTGGCAGTTCACGATTCCTTGTAACATAGCTTTTGTGTGCCAACTTCCTTCGTATTGATACATTTGACTGACCAACCAACCTTTCTCGCTTGGAAGAGAAGAAAGTAGATCTCTTGTTTCTTGTGTCAGAATTTCATCTCCCAAGTAAACAGGAACAGACGATGATGCCATTGTCTAGAGTATATATAAATCTAGAAACTGTTAGAAACTATGAGATGTTTTTCCTTAAGTCTATCTCATTGAAGTTGTGTGTCTTTATATACTTACGATAAATCTTTTGGTCCTAAAAAAATAGCCACAACCTTACTTGAAGAGCTAAGGAGAATCATATCTAAGGAAAAAGATGAGATTATTAACTTGTGGAGCAGAAGCAAGTACTGGATATGTTTGGATGTTGCAATGGAAAAGATGGATCTAAAAATTTACTCCCTCAGTTCCAAAATATACGATGTTATAGAAAGTTTTTGATGTTTCAAAATAGATGATGTTTTATATTTTTTTTTCAAGGATTGACTGAATTAATTTCTGTTTATATTTTTAATGTTACTTTTTATGAACGAGTGTGTATACCTTAATTTTTGTGCATACATCCAAAACATCAAGTATTTTGTCTAAAATGGGTTTTTCAACTCCTTTCTGTTATAAACCAAGTGGTGATCGACCCATATCAGGTCCAAACCGTCCGGCCCATCAGATATCCATCCGGCCCATTCGCTAATGACTTAGGCGAATGAGAGTTTACATTTATCTATACTTGATGTTTATCCTTTTCCATATGTATTTAGGATAAGCACTATTTTCTATTCCTATTAGGAATATGATTTCATTTTCTCTTATGACGGTCTAAATAAGACGGTCTAATACTTGTATAAATATAGACCTCTGGTCATGAGTAATAATAAGCTTACACAGCATCTCTTTTATAACAAGTTATCAACACGATAGCCTCTTACCCTAAGCCCCCACGAAATTCCTTAAACTCAGCTGAATATCACAAAACCCTAATTCTGGCGGAACTTCAAAGAGATCGTTCTCCCAAACCGTGAGGACCCAAACGACGAGCAATATATCAAATTGAAGCTCTCGCCGAGACGAATCAGACGCTACAAACCGCTTGTCGATCCGATCACTGACGCGCCGTCACGCTCTGCTACAGTATGCATCGCCGATTTGCTTTGGAACCCTAATCGTTTTCCTAACCCAAATCCGAGCTCTCTCTCTCTTGAAGTTAGCTCTTTCTAGACGTGATCAAGTGAACCAGACGTTCTCCTTCTTCCCTGTTCGTGATCCAACCAACCAAGCAGCCCGTCCGCGACCCGACTCGAAGAACGATCAGCTCGCGGCCTCCTTCTCTCTTTGGTGGTCCAAATCTACACTCCATAAGTTTCTAAAGGTAAAACTCGAAACTTAAAAGAACCTACACTGAATTTGGTTGATTGATAAAGATCTGAACCATTAAAATTTGAAGAACCCTAATCTAGGATAATAGAAACCCTAACATATGGAACTAAGTTTTGGTTAGATTGTTTTCATGTTAAGTTGATAGATCAATGGCTGTTAGGGTTGCTAGAACATTGATTGATCAGTAAGGGCATTGAAACCCTAAATCTAAATTATATGATCCGTTTCCTTTATGATGTTTTGAAAATCTGAAATATCAAAAACCTAAATTGATCCGACTGTTTTGATTGATTGATTTTGATGTATCTGAGGTTTAGGCTGCTAGATTAAAACCTTGAATTATCTTTGATGATTGTTTGAGTAAATAAAACTGTTTAGAATCGAATTTGATCTTAAAATTGTTAAATTGCTGAAAACCCTAATTTTTCTTTTTGCATAAATCGATTGATAAACAAGTTTCCATATTGTGATTAATTGTTTGAATATCGAATGAACTGATTAGGAAAATTGCTAGTTTTGATTAAAACCATAATATGTCCAGAATTGTGAATTTCCTTTTTGCTAAAAGTAGAAAATTTCATTTTTCCTGAAATTTTCTTTTCTACTTGCTGGAAAATTTCCTTTTACTGTTAGGATTGCTAGAAAATTGCTAAAATTGATTGATTGATCTGATTTAATTCTTTTGTAAAGCTTGATATTGATAAAATCAAACCGAAAAATGGGCCTTGAAACCCTAATATGATCTGATGATACTTGCATTATTATTCTGATTGCTTGATCATACTAAATGTTTTAAGAAAAGTAAAACATAAGAATTATTGACCTGGTCTCACATTGATTATAAATCGGCCTGAATATGATTGTTGTTATGATTGATGCTTTGATTGCATTCAGATATAAAATCCGACCTCTAGGGTTGTTGCATCACAATTTTATAAGGCCGTGTGGCCTAAAGCATCATATAGACCTCGCATACTTGTTTTTCTCGCACCATGGTCGAGTAGTTAATTGTTTGGTCGAGAGACTTGTGAAACCGTATGTATTGATTTTATTGACTCAGTTGCATCTTGAACTGATTAATAATATGTTTCAGATGTCAAAATTTGAGCCTTCGGATTATGCTGCCCTAAATCTCTCTGGAGATAATTATCTAGAATGGGTAATGAACACTTCAATTGCCCTGAAGTCTAGAGGACTCGGGAAAGGTATCATTGATGGCAATAATGCAATTGAAAGTGAAAAGCATAGAGCCATAACAATTATGCGCTATCATCTCACTGAGGATCTGAGAGATCAATACTTAAATATTGAGGATCCTTGTGACCTTTGGACAAAACTAAATTCCAGATACTCAATGGCATTATGGCGAAAAGCCATGAATGAATGGAAGATTCTCAGGTTTCAGTTTTTTGAATCCGTGGACGAATATAATTCTGCTCTGATGAAAATCGCCTATAGTCTTGAACTATGTGGTGAAGTGGTAACAAATGAGGATTTATTATATAAAACCTATTCCACATTCCATCCAAAGGATCTGTTGTTATCACATAAGGCTAAGGGTTTCACCACCTATTATGACCTATTGTCATGCCTATTGGCAACTAAGCAAAGAGAGCAGAAAGTTATAGATACCATTAGCAGATTTGAAAAACTTCAGAAAAGATACATTGAGCAACGAAATAGTGAGATGAGACCTCCTGAAGCCAATGAGGCTAAAAATGATAAGGAGGAATCCAAGGAAGCCGTGTGGAAATATATGGATTGTGAGGCCGGCTTATACATTGACTAAAGAAACGAGATTTCGACATTCTGATTTTATGTTTTATGTTTTGCTTTGATTTGCTTGGCATTTACAATTTTATAGCAATAATAAGAGTTGTTTTTAGTTATCATGTTTGATTTGCTTGATGATTTCTTGATTGATAAATGACAATGAAAACTTAATAAAAAGATAGTCAGTCTATTATAGACCACGACATTAAAGGGGCACACATTTATTCACCCAATAAAAGACCCATTGAGTTATATAGACTTGAGCATGAATGGTTTCCACATTGAACCAATGGGCAAAGGAAACAAAATTTTCTTTCAGATTATAAGAAAATCGCCTAAGGTCTTATAAGAAAGTGGTCAAGACTATACCTAAATACTCTACTGATCTAGACTATGCCAAGGATCAGTATGATAAAGGCAAAAGCCATGGTAACCTGTATACCCACGGAATTTTATACACTTTATGGCATGACTGGATTAGCCATCTAGGTCTTTAAAAATTGATGCACATATTGCAAAAGACACAAAGAGTTATCCCATAAAATCTCACGTTGTGTAACATGTACACAAGGGAAACTCATTAGGCTCTATTGTCTCAAGTACCACGTGATTATAATATGTCCATGAGGGGGAGTGAGGACAAACTGTGATCCATGAACATACTACAAATCCGTGTGACATGGTCTATGACCATAGTAAGACTTGGCCGAATTCTTTATACTACAAAGGCCATTACCTAATGCTTGGGGACACAAGGATTTACATGTGTAAGGTTAATATGCATCAGACCATATAAGTGAGCATAGATAATCTCATCTCAGAATGAATACGGGTCATAAACCAGACATATACCATCCTAAGAGATTTTGAATAAACCACCACATACATATGTGCCGTCTAGGATGGAACCTCAGAAGAGGATGAGAAAAAGATTGAGAATATATGTTGGATAGGAACATGTCTTTCTCCCACGTTTTTAAGAGACCTTGTGCCAAATATGGGTGATCAAATTATGGCCAGGTACACGGATCGCATGACTGATGAATCCGACTATCCAACATCAGGAGGAGAAAGAAATAAGCTGGTAAAAGAGAATAAGAGAAATATAATGGTACTTACCATCATTGTCTTGGCAAGATCCTCGGACTAGAAAATATGATTTAAGACGTCCAAAGAATGTGATCAAATGATACAAAAGCTAGCAGAACTAGATGCCAGACACATTGACCCGAAAAGAAAAGAATGACTAAGTCATACCGGCTTAGCACCACGAATTTGATGTCCTAAGAGACACAATCAAGTTGCTACAATGTCTACACAAGATAGACCAATAAGTTCCAGAAGATAAGAAACCTCGGAAAGAAATGAAAGGTGCATAGAATGATACAAATTCGAGTTCAAAGGAAACCAGTCCAGATAGAGAGATAAGGCTGGCCAGCTAAACATCTAAGGTACCAAACCATGTAGTTTGGGACGCCAAACTGCAAGGTAGTAAAGGTCCTTGATAATAAGATCTCAAATCTATTAGATCATGTCTGGAACACTATGGAACTACATAAGAGTGTTAACACCAATGATGTATTTACATATAAGAGAGCTCATAAAAGAAAGTAGCCCTTGAGTTTAAAGATATAAAGCGAGGATCATGAACCCACGTAAGAGTACTCATAAAGAATAAAAATCAGATTAAAAGAAACGTGAGGTTTAAAGAGTTTAAAGAAGAGATGGGCGTATTGGCCAAATATATAGAAATGCCATCTGGTGATATAGACCAGTGGATAAATGGGTCTTGTGAGGGAAAGAAAATCGTGAGATGTGGAACGTGACCAAGTAGTCAAGAGGTCGTTCACATTACTACTTACAGCATTCAAAGAATGGCTTGTTACACAAGGATACTCATAGAGACCAAAGAAACATATTATAAGGAAATATGCTCCTATGTGGTGGATGCTACTACACAAACTCGAAATTGATGAAGTCTGGAAACAAAAGAAATAATGATGTAGTAAGCAGTATATTGATCACTGGATAAAGAAAATAAAGGTACCAGAAAGATGAGAAAAGAAGTTCTCAAAGAACAGCATTGTTCCTAAGTTGTTCATGGACTGAAGCAAAAGCAGCTGCATTGAATATGATAAGACTAAGTAAAACTTAGTGAAGGAGTTCGATAAAGAACAATCCAAATCAGTCCATATATTCTTATAAAAAAAATCCCTTGTGTTTATAATAAATCAGCACTGCAAGTAGGTCATGAGATGCCATCAAAGAAAGTGTGGACTGCGATGTTTTTCAAGTAATAAGATTATAGTATGGAACTGCAATGTAAGCACAAGCCATTATGTTTATATCAGTGGATAAAAGGAAACCATAATGGTCCAAGGGAGTGACCAGAAGTATGTCTGGTCGAGGTCAAATGGATATGGCATTGCTGAAGGCAAGAAAGATCGATAACCATGTATAAAGGTCCTTGAGTGTATTTGACTGCAGATCCATAGTTTGATGAGATTATAAAACTCATTGCAGCAATGATTATTAATGATATGGCCTTAGACACTCATAGGGTATGGACGAGTATAGACGAGGTCTATAACTCAACATGGATCGACCAATGAAGAAAGATCGGCTATAATGGATAAGCCATTAGCACATACAGGTGATGTATGTCCGAATGGACGAAGGCATGTCCGTGAGAAGCCAAGTGATTCGTATGTGTTTGGGTCGATGAGTCAATATATATTAAAGTGTCCACGGTATGGCAAAGCCATGTGACTAAAGGATCCATGGGACATGAGAGGACTTGCGAGTAAATTTTGATCGCAAATTAGAGGTCCATCCGAGTACTGGTCGAGTGCCATCCGTCCGACCAGGACATAGAGTGGTCAGCTGCAAAGATGCACGTCTTGACCATGTCTTAATGAAGTTCCAGAAGATATGAGAGTTACAATATAACTCAAGTTACAATTCGGCAAGAGCTATCCCTACATCAACGTTCAAGAAGCTCAAAGGACTACAAGTTTAGTCATATGATATGTCAGCCGACTTCTTCACCATGTCCATACTAACCACACGTCCATGAAATTTATCTATCAGTTTGGGACGTGCCAATTAAAGGACCAGTTCAAGACTTGGCGCCAATGAAGCTAAACTATCAAATTGTCCATGCGCCAACTTGAAGAACATACACGGGGATACAAGTCAGGGGGAGTTCATGTGTTGTACTCTTTTTCCTTATCCATGGTTTTGTCCCACTGGGTTTTCCTGGAAAGGTTTTAATGAGGCAACACTAAGCATGTTACAAGCCCTGAACCGGATGTGTCGATCAAGAGGGAGTGTTATAAACCAAGTGGTGATCGACCCATATCAGGCCCAAACCGTCCGGCCCATCAGGTATCCATCCGGCCCATTCGCTAATGACTTAGGCGAATGACTTAAGTTGGAGAAAAAGTAAGATGATGATGTTAGATGATATGTGACTTTGGGGTTTAGGGATTTCATTCTCGGGGTTTAGGGTTAAGCTTAGTAAAGTCCTTGTAAAAATAACACGGGGCTGGTAACTTCGTCGTAAATGAAAAAAGACGGGCTTGGTAACTTCGTTGTAAATGGTTAAATCGATTCCTCGTAATTTCGTCGTAAATGAAAAAAGACGGGCCTGGTAACTTCGTCGTAAATGATAAAAGACGGGCCTGGAAACTTCGTCGTAACATTACGTGGAGTTTACGACGAATGTCTTTCTCTATATATTGAGACGCCGCAGAACGAGGCAAGCCTCGTTCATTCCTCCCAAACTCCTTTGCTCTCTCCCTCTAAGGTACCCCTCTCTCTCTTTTTTTTTTTAGTTAGTTAGTTTAGTTAGTTAGTTAGGTAATTAGTTTAGGTGATTAGTTAGGTGACGGAATAATAGTTTAGGTGATTAGTTAGGTGACAGAATAATATTTTAATTATGTCGTAATTGATTAAATTTATTTTAATTTTATGGCTCCTAGGAGGAAACCAGCAACACCTACTTATTTTTAGATGGCTCCTAGGAGGAAACC
Organism: Brassica napus; assembly: GCF_020379485.1. Classification (NCBI taxonomy): domain Eukaryota; kingdom Viridiplantae; phylum Streptophyta; class Magnoliopsida; order Brassicales; family Brassicaceae; genus Brassica; species Brassica napus. The sequence continues at coordinate 25,407,069 of NC_063452.1, forward strand.
GTGTTAGCCAGAACGTTTCGGAGACGATGAAGGGTTACTACGACGGGGCATATCCGAACTAGAGCATGGTACCAGATCACGTTAAGACCACTTGGTTTAAATGTTTTGCGGTAATATTTTTAAATTTAATTAAATTTTCACTTTAAATATTACTTTTTATTTTTAAATATTTATTATTAATTGTAATTTCTTCAAAATGTTTGTGTTTCAGCAAAAGTGGCATTGGTCTTTGGGAATCACCGAGAGGGTGAAGAGGGAATTCGTTGTAAAGGCAAAGACCCGCCTTTGCAACACTGTCTCCGATTGGAAGGACAAGTGGGAGATCTACGGGTATGAGGGAAAGCCCACTGAGCTCACGACGGATGTGTGAGATGGCCTCATCGCCTATTGGAAGCTACCATCTTCGATCAAAAATGCCAATTCGTGCTCTGCTTCTCGAAGAACGAAAGATAAAGATGGTCATTTGCCCATGGTTCACAGAACCGGACAAAAACCTCATGCAGGAATCCGTCTAGAAGCTGTAAGCTTTGTTTTTAATATTTATTTTTTAAATTTTCAATTAATTTAAATTTTAATATTTAATTTTTTTTGTGTAGTTAGAGAAGACGGGAGTCTTACCATCTATGTCTGAGCTATTCAAGATGACTCATGCCACATCCGACGGAGTTTTTGTGGATCCTGCATCTGAGAAACTCTTCCATGAAGAACGGGAGACGCAACTAACCCAGCAGTCTCCCGATGGATTACCCGTCACATTGACCACCGAAGAGGTCGACAGAATCTTCGAAGAGGTACAACTTAAAATTTTTGTTTACATTAATTTTAATATTTTAACATAATTAACTATATTAATATATGTTTTAATTTTATAGGTGGCTCCTAAAAAGATGGGACGGACAGTCGGCATTGGCTCTGTTAACGAAGTTGCAAGGACAACTTCGTCATACACTTCGAGACGGGATGAAGAGAATTCTCAGAGGAAAGCTCGATTGGATAGCCAGCATGTTCGTTTAGACTCTCTTGAGGATCTGCTAGACGTGATGGCGGTGGGAAACCCGACTATGCAGAGAATGTTGAGTGAGAGACGAGCCGCTCTTGGGTTCCAGTACGGGATCCCGAAGAGTCCGATCCAAACCGTCAACAGCCGAGCAACCCCACTGACTACTTCGAGAATATGTAGTTTTTTTATATTTCGATTTGTATTATGAATTTAAATATTATTGTATGACTTTTAAATACTTTTTTAAAATATGTTTTTCATTTTCATATTTCGTTTTAAAATTTAAAATATTCTAAATTTCGAATATTAAATATTAATTAAAATTTATTATATATAATATAATAAGAATCGATGTAAACTCCTCGTAAACATTACATGGAGTTTACATCAAAAGTTTACGAGTGATTAACATCGAAACTTTTACGAGAGTTTTACATCGAAACGTTTACGTGCGCTTTACAACGAATTCGTTTACGTGTGCTTTACATCGAATGCATTACGTGGGCTTTACCACGAAGCGTTACGTGTCTTTTACGATGAAACTTTTCCTTTCGCTTTACGAGGAATTTGTTTCGTCGTAAACGTAACGAGTCTTTTACGACAAAACCTCTGTTACGACGGACGTTTAACAACGAAACGTCTTTCGAGGTTAATTCATCGTAACACTCCGTTTATGACGAATTAACCTCGAATAGTGCCCTAATAAAAAATATGTTTTTTTCAGTGGTTGGTAATATCTGTGAGTTAGTTATCTATAAGTTAGACTCATAACCCAACTAAAATCAATGAACCTACCAATCACCCTCATCGTTTTATATGACTTGGCCTCTTTGTTATTCATTATTTTGCACTAAAACATTTGCGATTTCTCTATTTTTTCGGAAAATCGGGAATGATTTTTGTGTTGTTTCTCTGGAAAGCTCGACAGACAAAGGAGTTATGATTACACGTCATGGGTCCATTTTAAACCACACAATTTGTTTCTGTTTGTTATGTTGCTTTGGACAGATCGATCAGACAAGTGGGTTATGGGCATGGACAAATTGTGTTTAGAGCATTTCAAATTCTATTTCATATTTTATTTTAAAATAGAGTAATAAACAAATTTTTTTTATTCTATTTATGGAATAATAATTTTAATTTTTTTATTGATTATATTATTTTTCGTTCTGTTTTAAAATATGGAATGAATTGGTAATGTCTTTAGAACATGTACACTGACGGTTAACTATACCAAAAAAGAAGACACACATCATGACAACATTATTTTAAAATTGAATAGACAGAAACGAATAAGAGGCAGCAGTCTATTTTTTTCATATATTAAAACAATTATAATATTATATAAGAGATCAGTTGAGAAGAGTATAATGTTAATGTTGAAACTAAAACAAGTTACTCACTTAGACAACAAAAAATGGCTGATAAACAAATTACAGATAATATAAAATTGTATAATTTTGGCTTTTTCATTTTAATATGACGTTTCTATTTCGTATATTGAAAGAGTATACCACGAAACATGGTATTAGGCTAGTGAGTTAAATGCATGCATTGGTATTATTGCGTTCCTAATTTGAAACTATGAAGAATGTTTGACGTCGTCTCATCTAATCTATTAAAACAGAATCTTAATTTTTATATATTTAAAAATGTTGTGATTAACTTTTGAATCTATTCATTTCTCACTAAAGATAAATGTAACATCCTTTAACTTTTAGATCTATTTTTATTTTCAATATTTTTGTTAGTAACTACCCTATATCTGCTGAAGTTTATTAGTATACTAATTAAATATAGTAACTACAATTGATATATGTATAAAAGATATTTATATTCACAAAACTGCACTTGTGTATCTAGGAATATGCAAGATCGAGAGCTATTTTCTAAACTTTATTGATATACTATATATACTAATGATCTTATATTTACTGATAATGATTAATATGTTTAAAAATATTTATATACACTAAACTGTATTTATATCATAAAAGAATATAACATCACGAAACATCTTTACAATTTATTTATCTATATTATGTTAGTAAGATACTTTCACTTTTTTTCAAGATATAAAAGTGTCGATATTGAAAGTTTAAAAAAATAAATATTTACATAATCAAAACAATACTATAAGTTCTATTTATTTTAGAATCTAATCTATCAATTTAGGGTTCTATTTTTTTTATCTATTTACAAATGTTGGACAATTACATTTAACTAGTTTTACAATTATTTTTACTTATATCTAATTTAATTATTATTAAATATATGTATACCCAAACCTAAAATTAAGGAGCGAAATAACTAATCTATTGTTTTTAAATAACGAACTCAATTTATATTAACACTACTTTTAAGTAAACTAGATTCTTTGTCCGCGCTACGCGCAGATTATGTCTTTTAATTTATTTTCTATATATTTAAATTGCTTAGCAAAGATTGAAAGACAGAAGTTAAGTTTTAGATTTTATATAGAAGTAGAGATTTAAAAAAAACAATGATAAAATTGTTTAAAATGTAAATAAATCTAGGTATCAACTTGTGTGGGAAAGAGAATAATAATCCGAATGATGCATGAATTAAAGTCACTCTGTGCTGCATGCTTTTGCATGATCTCTTATTCGCCCTGTGAAATATTTTATGTAATCAATTGATTTGTTGAAGTAGAAACTTGTTGCTGGTTATGAACTGAGTAGTAGTTTGCCTGGAAAATATTGGATATTATTGTTCTGTTGATAAAAAAAATTAAGATCTGTATTATTTTTTGATGTGTTTAATAAAATTATTTACCTTAGAAAAGTTTAGGAATTATGCTTGTGATGATGACAACTTTAAATTTCCTATTCTTCTTGCTTTGTAGGATGCTAAAATATGTTGCTTACTTGTCGCACAATATGAGTTTAACCATTGTCGACCTGAGATAGAGGTGTATGTATGAAGAGAATTATGATTTCGTTTTTACCTATTGTGTTAGACTTACCTGTTCAGCCGTAGACCAATCGTGGCATCAGTATTGAGTTCTGGGTGGTACGGATTTCTTTTTTGTATTATGAGTATCTGCCCGACGACATCTGCACATTGATTTTGAGTTAGAATAAACATCCATGTTTGTTTAATTGATATTGGGCTGACTTACTTACCTGGTAAGTAGGTGGGTGTAGTGGCTAAGCGTAATAGATTTTTGTAATTCTGAAGAGAGAAATTGTGAACTGGAAATATTGGACCGATGTCTGTAACTTTCAATGTTAGTGTCTTTTGGTCGATCTGAATGTAATACGACAGTTGGGTGAGTTTTCGATGTCGTGAATTATGTATGACAGAAAATCCTGAAAATTCATATATATCTCCCTCAGTTAAAATTTTTGGGTCATTTGGCTGAATGTTTCCGGTGAGCCGACCTTCTAATAGTTGTCCCTGAATGTGAACAAATTTTGTTGTGCCGAACCAATTAAGTAAATAGTGAGTAGTTTAAATCAAATATGGTGGATTGGAAAATACATATATATATGTATATGTTAAAGCTCATTCAAAAAAAAAATATATGTAAAAGTTAATAAAAAGCTTACATGGTGGTCATTTCGGATAGTGAGTAGTTTAAATCAAATATGGTGGATTGTTCCAATTCAGGTTATATTAGTTCGGTTCGGATATATCCGAAGTTAATTCCAAATTTTTAAAGCAAAACATAAGAAATAAACTTATATAGAATTGGATATTTATGGTACTTATTGAAAATTTAAATACTTATTTTTTGATATAATTTCATAATAAATATAGAACTGAATATTTGAAGTATATCTTTATGTTTCAAGTAAATACTTATTTTTTGGATTTTTTATGGTTTTTTTTGTTTTTTCGGGTTGCCCGTTCGGGTTCGGCTAATAACACTTCGGGTTCAGATATATGATGTACCATCCCATAAGACCAATTCTGGGATTTCTTACATTTCATATTGGGTATGGATCGGGTTTTTTGGTTTAAGTTCGGTACGGACTTTGGGTTACAGATATTATGCTTAGACCTATTTTCGATAAAGAAAAATATGATTATATAAACTTTTTACCAAAATATTATCCCGCGATTTAGCGCGGGTCAAAATCTAGTTTTTATTAACAAAGACTGGTTCCATGCCTAGAGAAAAATTAGGATCCAAAAACCAATTCCAAAAGAAATAAGGGAAATTGCCACAGATACCTCGTAGTACCATTTTTCATATTTACACTAACCACTAGAGTTAACTAATATAGACTTAGGGTTTATAGTCGAGGGGTGGGGTAAAGTTCTTAAAATATGAAATTTATGATTTTAATAAATCATTTATATACCAAAGCGCAAGTAGCCTAGCAAATAAGATAATCCCATATGGAAAAGTTTTTAAAAAAATTTAGGAAAAAATAATTTAAACAAAATAAAGGTTACAAGAGAAAAAACAAGAACCGTATAATAGTTTTTTTTTAAACATGTCACACGACCAATAACCCTTCTTCTTTGTCCATGATCTTTTTTTCATTACTTTAAAATCTCTCTGATTCTGTATACAAACAGCAGAGAAATTCCAAACTTATCGAAAACAGAGAATATTAAACGCCTATGATCCTTCTTTTATTTCAATATCCTAATTCATAATTGGGGCCATATGGAATTTCTGGATCCAACGCAGAGTACGATTCATATCATATAGTGTGAACGCAGAGTATGATTCATATCAACGAAGAGTACGATTCATTTCAATCTTTCTTTCATCTCATATTTAAATTAAATTTACTTTCCTCTCTAAATTGTATCTCTCACAGAAGTAACGTGTCTTCAAAGGTGATCAGACTCTAATTTTGACAGATGGCTACTAAGTTAGTGTTCTCTGATCTCTAATAGATATAGGCATTACGAATATTTTATCTTCTTCTCAAAATCACATTGTCTTTCTTTTGTCAAAATAATAATAATCATATTCTCTTTTTGTGTAATTCAGCTCGAAGTTGTTTTAAGGGATTATTCATAAGAAGACAAAGGGACAACAAAGGTGCACAAATAGATTTTAAAAATCAGACCATGGAAATACTAAATATTTTATTATTATTTTTTTCAGTTACCCATGGAAAGTTTTGGATGTTATTGAGTTTTTTTTCTGGTGATTTCTTTTGTTGATCATGGACATGGGCTAAAAAAAAAGACTAGCACTACTAAGGAACGTCAAGAACGAAGATATCATATGAATTAAGCTATACTCTCTCTCTCTCTAGAAAGGCGATACAAAAGGCGATTCTTCATCTCATACCTTTTCACCTTTCTGATGATTCTTCCCTCGCCGGAGAGTATATGTCGTCGAGTTCCGACGGTTATTCCAGACATGAATAACCGTTCAACGGTTATGAAAACCTTTATAACCGTCAAAACGTGTCTATATAATGTCTGTCTCATGTCTCTGTTTATGCTTTGTAACCAGAGTTTCAAAGGAAAATTCCCAATCTTCCTATTGATCATGACAGACAAAAGTCACAAGAAAATGCAAGAGATTTCTTTGGGCGTTAATGATGGTATCGTTCACCTCCCTTTGGATCTCATCGAAGAAGCGTCTGCTGAAAATCAATTCTCTTTGGTTGCAAAACCAGTTAATCCCCGTCGTCAGAATCTTCGTGCTCTTATGACTGCATTCCCAAGACTTTGGGGTGTTAGTGATGAAGTCGTGGGGCGCTTAATTGAACACCACAGGGTTCAATTCATATTCCAAACTGAAGATTTGATGCTCTCTGTCCTAAGGCGAGGTTCATGGTCTTTTAATGAATGGATGTGTGTTATCCAACGCTGGAGTCCAGAACACATAGAGGATGATCTCCAAGACATTGCATTTTGGGTTCAAGTTCGTGGTATCCCATGTCAATATATTTCTGGGAGAATGGTCTCTCACATTGGTCGTGTTATGTTTCGATTCATTGAAACTGATTTCAATAATGAGGGCTCATCTAACCTTGATTATGTGCGGATCAGGATACTCGCTTCTACTGCAACTCCTCTGTGTTTTCAACGTCAATTTCAGTTTGGTAGTCAAACTGTTACTCTCCGGTTTCGATATGAAAAGCTACGAGGTCTCTGTAACCAGTGTGGACTAATGACCCACAGCGCTTCAGAGTGTCCAACAGAGGAAGATAACAACCCACATCACGGTCCTGAAGATGATGATGACGATGCAGATGATGATGATCCTCCTCCAGGGTTCCCCGAGAAGGATCACGACGAACCGACGTTTCCACATGCGCAAGAGACGCAACACAATCATGACACCGGTTCAGCATCTGCATCAAAAAAAAGGAAAACAGAGGAACCTTCCTCTGCTACTGCAACGTGAGTTTCATGTAACACTGCTCGCCAGGCTTTCTACGTTGAAGATTATGAAGAACACACAGCTAGGAGGAAGCGGATACAAGCAGATTACAGAGAAGTGGAGCTGGGTCTCGCAACCCGATATGTTTGCAGCAAGCTCTTCAAACCCGGACCCTTTATCCGGTCACCAACATCGAGAAGGCACGGTGGGCCAGAATCCACCGGAGAAAGAATGAATACAGCGTTTTGGAACTGCCGTGGGCTGAAGGGGTCCCTGGTAGTTCGACGCCTAAAAGGGATTAAGAAATCTTATTCCCCGGACATACTCTTTCTCGTTGAAACGAAAAATCCTGATGATGTAATCCGAGATGTTGGTGCTCAGTTAGGCTTTGATTATGTAAAGTGTGTATCACCTGTTGGTATTGGGGGGGGGGGTATAGCTTTATTCTGGAACAAAAATATTGATGTTACGTTCTACACATTAGATGGAAGATTGATTGATTGTAAGATAAATAATAAAACAACCTCTTTCTATTTGTCTTGTGTTTATGGCAATCCAATTCGCAGTCTCAGACACATTCTCTGGGAAAAGATTGAAAGAATAGCCACGAGTCGAGTTGGCCCATGGTTAATGTTAGGTGATTTCAATGAAATCAGATCACCAGATGAGAAAATTGGTGGAGTTCTGAGACAACCATGGAGTTTTGTAGATTTTAATAACATGTTATCGCACTGTCATATGAGAGATCTCCCTTTCATCGGTAATAACATGACTTGGAGCAATAAAAGGAAAGACAATCTTATACAATGTTGGTTGGATCGTGGTTTTGCTAATGATGAATGGCATGCTCTGTTTCCAGAATCTAAGATCACTTATTTGGAGATGATTGAATCTGATCACAGACCTGCTGTGATACAAATACGTAAACATTCAGATCATGGTCGTAAATGCTTCACCTTTGATCAGAGACTACTTGAGAATAAGGAATTAAGACCTATCATTACAGAAAGTTGGCTCGGCTATGGAGATGATCTCAATACATCTTTTACCAATCGTATTCGACGTTGTAGACAGTATATCTCTGACTGGAAGAGACTAAATTCAACAAATGCAGCCAAGCGTATCCGCGAGCTTACAGAGGAAATAGACGTGGGCCATCTTGATCCTAATGTATCTTCAGATCATCTAAAAAGTTTACAACTAGATTTGGTGGACGCTTATAGGCAAGAGGAGGAGTTTTGGTACCAGAAAAGCAGATTGCAATGGAATACAAAAGGAGATCGTAATACACGCTTTTATCATGCTACCACCAAGAATCGACGATCTCGAAACAACATAACTACAATTAAAAATCAACAAGGAGAAGACTTAGATGGTAATTTGGAAATCTCTCAAGAAGCCATTACTTACTTTACTGATATGTTCTCTACCTCTGGACCATTACGAATGGGAAATACATTACATTCTATACATTCAGTCATTACGCCTGAGATGAATGACAATTTGATCAAGGATATCACAGCTGAGGAAGTCAAGGAAAGTCTCTCCGCCATTGGAGGTACCCGTGCTCCTGGTCCAGACAGTTTCACTGCTAGTTTTTATCAAGAATATTGGGAGATTGTAGGCTCTTCTATAGTGCGAGTAGTGCAACATTTTTTCGATTCAGGAGAGTTTCCGGACGGTTTTAACCACACTAACTTGTGTCTTATACCTAAAGTGAACCCTCCTTCAACTATGAAAGATTTCCGACCAATTGCATTGTGTAATGTGATTTATAAGGTTATTTCAAAAATTCTGGTTAGGAGGCTCAAATCCATACTTCCAAGCATAGTAACAGAGAATCAAGCAGCGTATATACCGGATCGTCATATCTCCGACAACATACTCCTCGCTAACGAAGCCTTTCACTCATTGAAGAGCCGGGATCGTTGCGCAAAGAACTACATAGCTGTTAAAACGGACATCAGTAAAGCATATGATCGTATTGAATGGGGCTTCCTAGAGGAAGTTCTTAGGAAGAAAGGTTTCTCAGAAAAATGGATCACATTGGTTATGACTTCCGTAACAACGGTCTCTTTCTCTGTTAAGGTTAATGGTAGCCCGTATGGAACAATATACCCTACTCGCGGAATTCGACAAGGCGATCCATTGTCCCCGTACCTATTTATTATCTGCGCAGATGTCCTCTCTCAGATGATTACCTTATCTGTCCAGAACCGAGAGATCACACCGTTACGATTAAGTATTGGAGGACCACCTATGTCTCATCTCCTTTTTGCTGATGATTCACTATTTTTCATCAAAGCTGATATCCAGAGTACTCAACACCTCTATAAAGTCTTCAAGGAGTATGAAGATGCCTCCGGTCAACTAGTCAACCTAGACAAATCTACTATTACCTTTGGAAACAAGGTTTTTCCTCATACGCGCGAAGCTATTACGAATATTTTGAAAATTAATACCATTGGCGGAGGTGGCAAGTATTTAGGACTACCAGAAAGATTGAGCCGTAACACACGTAAAGAGTTACAATACATACGTGATAATGTTCTCAAAAAGGTCACAGGTTGGGAGACACGTTTTCTAAACCAAGCTGGGAAGGAGATTCTAATCAAAACCGTCGCTCAATCCATGCCTGTGTTTTCTATGAACGTTTTCCAATTACCAGCTAGCCTTTGTGCTGAAATTGATAGTATCTTATCTGGTTTTTGGTGGGGTACCAAAAATGGAAAACGCAAAATGTCCTACATTTCTTGGAAAAAGATGGCAATTTCAAAATCTAATGGAGGGTTAGGATTTCGTGATCTACGATTATTTAACCAGGCTCTCTTGGCAAATCAACTCTGGAAGATCTCAAGACGTCCACAAAGTCTTATTTATAGATTTTTTAAGCACCGGTATTTTCCTAGATCATCTATTTGGAATGCTAAGCTGGGATATCAGCCTTCGTATGGATGGAAATAACTAATGTATGGAAGAGAATTACTGAACCAAGGTATGCAAACTAATATTGGGAATGAACTGACTACATTACTTTCTGACAACTGGCTACCTACGAAGCCTCCCCGAGCTCCGGTACTACTTCCATATACAAACCCCACCTTGACAGTCAATACCTTGATCAATCCAGAAACAAATCAGTGGGACAATGAAATTATTTCTGACCTGATTGAACAACAAGACCATTACTTGATTCAACAACAATTCCTTTCAGGACTTCAACCGGAGGACACAAAAATATGGAGCCACACGAAGGATGGTAACTATTCAGTCAAGTCAGGATATTATTCTACTATTGGAACATCAGAAAATTTACCAGAAGTTTCTCCCCCGCTAGCTTCTCACCCAGACATAGCGAAACAAATATGGAAGACTGAAACACAGCCAAAGCTAAAACTTTTTCTGTGGCGTCTTTTTTCTGGCGCCTTGGCTATCAAATCTACACTTCGGCGGCGGCATATCAATGTTGATCCTTCATGTGTTCGGTGTTGTAATATTGATGAAACACCAGAACATTTATTTTTTCACTGCCCATTTGCTCAATCTGTTTGGCGTCTCTCTGGTTTTCCTTGTACAAAGATTCTGGATCTATCCATTTCCATGAAAGATAAGTTCAGGGACCTTCTTTGTATTACCCAGAATAGACAACTTGATCCTCTGTTGCGTTCAAGACCGATATGGAACTTATGGCGACTATGGAAATGTAGGAATGAACTAATCTTCAATTCTAAAGTATGGTCCCCAGGTGGCCTTCACTCAAAGGTAACTGATGATCTAGTAGATTGGCATCGATTTAATCAGATTCCTACAACACCAACAGGATGTACCAGCATTACTACTACTGATCAGGCTCTTAAGTCTTGGCAACTGCCACCGGCAGACTGGGTTAAATGCAATTATGATGTTTCTCACCATCATGGTCGTCAAGAATCAGGAATGGGCTGGATTATTCGAAATAAATTTGGTAGAGTTCTTGACTGTGGAATGGGTAGATTTGAAGGTCGAAGTACAGTAGAAGAAGGCGAATGTACTGCATTAATTTGGGCTATTCAAGCAGCTTACTCATTGGGATACAAGAAAGTGATCTTCGAAGGAGATAACATACAAGTCACGAGATGTTTACAAACTGCAAGCATTAACCTGCGATTGGAGAATTATCTAAAGACTATCTCGGCTTTGAAATCTCATTTCAATAACATCAGGTTTATGTATCGTAGTAGATCTGCAAATTCATGTGCTGATTTATTAGCCAAAAAATCTTTAACGTCTGATAATGCATGGAGTGTGTTCCATATGTGTCCCCTATTTTTGTATAACAATGTCATGACTGATCTTTTAATATAAACGGAACTTAGTCGGAAAAAAAAAAAAAACGAAGATATCATATGGGTAATGATTGTGTGGATCAGAGTAAAGCAATACTGTAAACAAAGGTATTTTCAATTATTGTTGCTGTAAACTGCTATAGTTCTCAGATATGTTATACATAATTTATGACTAAGAAAAAAAAATATATATTAATATTCTTTATCATCTCTTGACACCTAGGAATTTAGGAGATGATATTTGTGGTGTTAGTACATTTTTGACCCATAAAAGTACATTTGATACAAGATAAACATAAAACTACCTCTAGGTTCACCAACCAATAGTGTTTGAATATTTGATATTTGATATCTTTTAAAAAAGGAAATAAAATTGAATATCCAAATTAGATTATATTTTTAAAATAAAATAATAAAAATACATAAAAATAGTTACAAAAAATAAATAAATTAATATTGTTAAATCTTCAGCGAAATACTAAACCCTATACCCTAAATCCTAAACCCTAAACCCTAAACGTTAAACCTTAAACTTTGGATAAACTCTAAACCGTTGGAAAATCTTAAACCCTAAATCATACATTAAAAACTAAATTTTACTAACACTAAACCCTAAATCCTAATCACTAAACCCTAAACCCTTGGGTAAACCCTAAACCCTTGGGTAAACTCTGAACCCTTGGATAAATCATAAACTCTACGGTTTAATTTTAAATATTTTTGATTTAGAGTTTATGATTTATCCAAGGGTTCAGGGTTTATCCAAGGGTTTAGGGTTTAGTGATTAGGGTTTAGGGTTTAGTGATTAGGGTTTAGTGTTATTGAGATTTAGTTTTTAATGTATAATTTAGGGTTTAAAATTTTCCAATGGTTTACGGTTTATCCAAGATTTATGGTTTATAATTTAGGGTTTGGAGTTTAGGATTTAGGGTATAAGATTTAGTATTTTGCTAAAAGTTTATCAATATTTATTTATTTATTTTTTGTAACTATTTTTATTTATTTTTATTGTTTTATTTTAAAAATATAATCTTATTTGGAAATTCAATTTTGTTTCATTTTTTAAAAGATATCAAATATCAAATACTCAAACACTATTGGTCGGTGAATGTAGTGGTTGAACCCAAGAATTTCTCTTTATATAAAGGTTAATTTTTTGAGATAATTGGATCGTATATACCCAAACCGATCATTAATTAGATTTGTGCCATACTTAAATCCGACGATGAATGCAGACGTTTTAACCCCTACGTTATCAAACTAATGAGATCCTTAAGTCTGTATTATAGACTTGTGATCATGTCGGATTTCAGTTACCGAGAGAAGCTACTCCTACTGATAAGAGGCGCGTGAGGCTGATTAAGGACATAATGGTAGGAGAATAGTTCAAAGCACGCGACGGTTGCTTTTCTATAATGGCACACTTTCGTAATTTTTATACCGTTTGCTATTTTTCATTTTTTTGAAATACATCCCACAAGACTTCACAAATCTCCATCACCTAAAGCACGATTATTCAATCGGAACTGAAGAACAAACCTTCAGTATGTCGACTCCGGAACTTCCACCGAGGATTTTCGCCGCCGGTGAAGAACCATCGGGCTATAGAGTTAACTCGTATCACAAAGTGAAGATCACTCAGACGATTCTCAGAGCCCTCACGGAAGATGAAGTCGAATTTTTCAGAAATTCATCATTTTCCAAGGTAATTTCCCATGATGATAATCCTCCACTCTCTGGCGCATTCTGTTACTTTCTCCTGGCTAGGAGGTTCAAGACCAATAAAAAATATGAGTTTTGGGTTTTGTTCGCCGGTACTCTGATTCGAATTTCTCTTAGAGAGTTCGCAATTGTCATTGGGCTTAACTGTGGGAGATTGCCTAATTCGAGAGGCCGCAAGAGGAAAAAACCCCTTAATGAGAAACGAGCTATTTGGGTCGCTCAAGTCGGTCTCAGTGGGGATGATTGTGGACATGCTCAAGAACAAAAAGGTGAAGGACAGGGATACACGCATCAAGTTTGCATGCCTCGCTATTGTTACCTCGGTTCTGTTACCATCTTCTCACACGCCGAAGGTCAACCCTGACCATGTAGAGTTGATTTGTGATGTAGACGAATTCATGGCATATCCTTGGGGGCGTGTGTCTTTCCAGGCGCTAATGTCGTCTCTTCTTAAGAAAGATGAACTTGCTCTAGCGCAGGACTCATTTGCGCTGTAGAAGCTATCAAATTAGTGATGATTGCATCGGTGCCTGAACTGAAGGAAGAAGTGACACCTAATGCTCCAGTTGTAGTACAGGAATCAGATAGTGAAGATAAGGAGAACGAGGCAGAGGCATCAGACCAAACTACATGTGAAAAATCATCAAACAATGCCAAGTATGTACTAATTCCGGCTCATGCGAAGACCATGGACCTCGAATGCAAGATATCGGTAATTTTATTTTTACTTGTTAATTGCTAGGTGCGTGGTCGGTCTATTCTTGATGCACCACATGAGGAGTGGGATCTTGAGGCTGACCTGGGCTGCCCTGATGAACTTGTAGATCCACTGGTTGATACTTTGATGGAACTTGTCGCGTCTTGTTTCCGTTTCTAGAAGAAGATGTTTGAGGGAGGTTTGACCGTTTCAGACTTAACACGTATGAGGAGCCAAAAGCGGAAGGTTAAAGCGTCGAAGGAGAAGAACGAGAAGGAAGATTCCGCTGAATTCACAGAGGGTGACACTCCTGACCTAGACGCCAGCAATCTAATTGCCAATATGGTGTCCACGCAATTGAAAGAAGAGATCAGCGGCATTGTGGAAAGGGTGACTACTAGGGTTGATTTGCAGGTGAAGAATGCGATCATGGGACTGAACCCGGAAGAGAGGATCAATCGGTTGGAGACATTTATTAACCCGATCCTCGGCTTGGAGACCAGGATTGCTGGCATTGTTGCTGACAAGATAGCTGCAATGCAGGATGCAGTGATTAACTCAGTTTGCTCTCGTCTTCGAAACGATGTACCGGTTAAACCACACGATACCAACCAAAATGTGACTCAGATAGGAAAAAATCAGCCGGACAGGAACGTTGAAAGCAGATCTCTACTATCTGGTCATATTCCTATACAGGGTACCACACAAAACGTTGAACCTGCCGATGCCATTAATAAGGTTATAATTATATTCAGCAGTCCCATGTAACTTCTGAGGTAACCGGTAATTTTTTGTTTAGCGTTGCTTACTGAAGTTGTTCTCTAATAATGTATTCAAATTGCAGGCGTTGGAAAATATCACCCCCGCTACGCTCCCGCTCCCAGATTTGGATATTACAGAAGGCCCAGCCGTTTCTGCAAACCCCATACAGGACAGGAGGACGGGTGTCTTAGATCCTGTTTCGACTGAAGATGCTCAGGTAACCCATCCAAGCGAGGTAATAATGGCGTTTATATTTTCTCTATTGCCTTTGTATGGCAGTGTAGTTTAGTGAATGCTTGGAAGTTGTGCTTAGTAACTCTAAGCTCTTTATCGGTTGGTCTGGATTAGGTCAATGAACCATCATTCTCCCTTGGCGTTGGAGTTTCTCAGGCAGCACCTAATACAATTGTTGTTAATGCAAAACCTCTGGAGTATGTTCTACCGGCTTCCAGGCCAGCTGAGCCACCCATAGCGCCCCGCAAAAGCACGATATCTCGTGTTACTCCCGCTGGGCTGGATGATTTTAAATGCGACCCCACTGTTGTGGGTGGGCTGATCTTTATGAGAGATCTGGAACAGCACTACTTGGGGGTTCTTGAGCAGGTTACAGGGATGCAGTAAGTAACCATTTATTCGATATAGCTGTTGGTAGCTGATAATACTATTTTTAACAACATCAAATTATATTATCTCTTTTCAAATCCGCAGGTCCACCAATATAGGGAGGGACCACTCGGTCCCCATGTTTGATTTCCTTGATATCGCCCTTAGATCAACCCAAATGGCCCCCAAGGTATTTTCGAAGGATTCCATTACATTATCATCTTTTGTGAATGACATTTTGTCCTCTCTTGCCAGGTTATGGACTCTTTAATGGCGTTCATTAACATCCAAACATCCCTGAATGACACCACGGTAATTGTATCAGAAACCAACCTTTCCGCCACCCTTATGTCACACCATTCTAGGTTTGTGAAGACGTCTGTGAAAGATCGACTGAAGTTCAAGTTCAGCGGAGACGCGCTCTGCTGCATCACCCCTCGTTTCAAAGGAAGGCTGTATTTCCCGTTTAACATCGACCAGCAGCACTGGGTTGGTTCTTGCGTGGATTTTAAGGCTGGTGTGCTTCATGTGCTAGACTGCAACACAGCTCTAATGAGCGATAGTCTTATGAGGAAGGAGCTGACTCCGGTCGCAAACATGTTGCCGTTCATCGCTTATGGAGGCAGCAAGGGCGAGTCAAGCGCGCTCGTGAAGGCTTTCACCGTTTCTAGGTGTAAAGGAATCCCACAAGTTGCATCCGCTACCGACGCTGCCGTGATGACTGTGCTTCTCATTGACGCTCACAAAGAAGGTGGCGTTGATGCCTGCAAAACCATAACACCCAGAGTGCTGCCAGGTACTGCGAAGCAGCTTCTCGTCAAGTTTTTCAGACCCATAACGAAAAGCGCTACCAATGAGTGAGGCTCAGTCTAGTCTTCAATATTTTACCGGGGAAAAACTATTGTTCGGATTAATTCTTGTCTTATTTGGTAAACTTTATTCTACAATTTATCTCAACGCAGAGACTCTGCACTAATGTATGACTCTTTTTATTTGCTAAGGAATATGTTTATTGCAAAAAATTTAGTCACTTCTTTTTTCGTTTTACGATATCACATTATATGTTAATTTTCATGGATTTTAGTTGTGAGCATGTTCTGTATATCTCAGTCTCGTTTAGGTAGTCAAAGTTTCGGTCACTGGGACAAGTCCTATGATCAAATGTTTTGTCTGTTAAAGTTTCATGTAATTGAAATTTTCCCCAAGTTATCCAGTTATTCATCCGATTGACACCCATTCATTTGACTGTTGAAGAACTTGTCCCAAATATATTTTTCATCCAACTTTGTTTACATCTGTATTCCCAAAAATTATCTGAATACACAATATACTAACAGCTAACGACAAAACCATTTATACTTTTTACCCTCCTATGTTTTCATTCCTCACCTATTGGCTCTCTTCAATACTCAAATGCATTTGTTTGGTAAACTATTTTGTATTCGTTACCAACGTTTTTAACATGCAAAGTTGTATGTTATAGCTGCCTTTTTTTCCATCACTCGCTTGATTTGTTACTAATTTGTTTATCAGACAACTTGTTTCCACCAACGAGTTTTATTATCTGTCAAATATTATATACCCTTATGCCATTACCTTAAGGTTTACTATATATAATTATAATAATTTCACATATAAATATATATAACAACCAACATTTAATGGAAGTGCTATTTTTTTCATTAGCACATCATAATTTTAGGTTCAAGTCTTACAGTGGAGTGCAACATTATTCCACTCTCTTGTCGTACTTACATATTTGTCAACTAGAGAACAGATTAGGGGAACAAGTTTAGCATATAACATATAAAGACAAGGTCGCCCCCGATCTGACCTTCAAAAGACCATCCTACCATCCGTTGCCACTCCTAATACTTATAGATAAGTGATCAGATAGGCATTCTACAGGTCGCGCGGTTGTGATCACTACCGCCGCACCTGCTACAAGCCCTGCTCCTCTTGAAAACTCCTGTGTTCTGTAACAATAATTGAATTATCAGGTAAATAATTTTGTACCAACTATATATATATATAACTCCTGCTAAAAAAAGTGATATACCCTTATTTCACCCGCTGATGGGATTCATGCCTTCCTGGGTCTTCCTGCTGGCCTACGGGTGTTTTGTGGGAGAAGCTTCATCTCAGGCTGCTCGTTGGTAGATGTGGATGGGTTCACCGGGTTTATGCTCTCTGCGTAAGCCAAGCCCCAGTACGCAGTTGTGTACTCCCTAGCCGTCATGCTTCCCGTTTACTGCTCCTGCAACAGCATGCGTGCAAGGAATTGCTATCATCTCGAATTCCCTGCATGAACAGGTTTTTCTATCGAGATCCACTCTGTAGAAGACACCCCCATCATCACGCACCTCATACTTCGCGTTTATGATTGTGTCGGATTGCATATCCGATAGACACTGTGAAGTTCCTTGACACGATGGCAGCAACCTTTGGAGTTAACGCGCTACCATTTGTGTTAGCAGCAGTGCGCCTACTAGAGAACCAACCCATAAGCATTGTTCTGATGTACTCGATCAGACCAATGATAGGGTACTCTCTTGCTGTGGAGAGGGCATTGTTAAGTGTTAGACCCCTCGAAGTGAGATCTCGCCCATGAGGTGGTCGGCACAGGAAATGTCAATCACCTTAATCTCATTGAAATGAGTATAGAAGTCTTCCACACGGAATGCTCTGGCTGCTCTGGCTATAAGGTACATAAGGTGTTTCTTCTTGAAAATGGTTTGGACATTTCGCTGGAGATGCATTAGGCAAGCGCAGTGCTGCGACTGTGGATAAACCTAGAAATATATTTTTGTTATATCACCATCAGCCACGGATATTATCATATAACTCAATGAATAGCATATAAATAGTATCTTGTAATAATCTTTGTAACAGACAATTAACAAGGTTACGAAATATTGCATTTGTAACAGTCACATATCTCGTTAAACGTTAACATTTGCGAATTATAAAGAATCTAGACGTAGAACTTTTACCCTGCGTATCCCCGAGTAGATGGATGTGTGGCGGTCAGATACGAAAACCAGATCGTAGGAGTCTGGAACCATGGTTTGAAGCTTACTGAAGAACCACGTCCAAGACTAATCGTTCTCAGAGTCTACAATCCCAAACCCAATTGGGAAAATTTGAAAGTTCCCGTCTTGAGCACTTGCTATGAGCAGACGGCCATCGATAATCACCACCTTCCTCATGTAAGGAAATCCTTGTATGCTTGCGCCCAAGGCGAGAAAGAGATACTTGAACCGTTGTTCTCCATCAGGGGCTGGAACCGTTTCCAACGCAACTGTTGAACCTGGGTTCTCAGATGCAATTTTCTCCAAGTAGGATGGCAGACATTGATAAGCAGCCTCTGAGCTTCCAGAACCTTGCCCTATTGCTGACTCTCTGGACTTCCATGCCTTCCAGTAAGTAATGGGGATCCTATGATCAGTACGCATTAGCTCTCTTACTTCCCCCGGGCGTGGACCAGTCCCACTCCCACCACCGTAGCGCTCTCTCATCATGCCTCCGATCACTGAAGCCCCATCGGTCGGCGACTGAACAGGTGTGAAGTGGGTCAAGTGTCCTTATCTCGAACCTAGGGAAACCTCCCATTTTGGTTGCATAGACTCGCCACCCGCATATTGCTCTAACACATTCAAGTAGAATTTTACCCGACTCTGATCTTTTTATCAGGTACCTGAACTTGTTAGCGATTGCGTAAAGTGTCATATGGAGCTTGAAAGCCTCTTTATTCTCGAATACTTGCCCAACCCTAAGATGGTCCTTCGCTTGCAAGTCAGACCCTTCTGCCATATTGAAGAAATTTAATTTAATATATTTCATATCAGCCACAAGTCACTATATTTGTTAAAAGACTGATTGTAAACTAATCATTATAGTAAATGCTAATTGTTCTTATATCTGTAATTATTCGGCCTACCAATTATCTGGCAGTCATCAGAGTCTCCTTCAAATGGAACTCCTCTTACAACCGGTGGGACTTTAATCTGCGTTGGTTCCCTGGCGAGATTTCTGATGACGCTTAGATCACAATCTGCTTCTGTATCCCTGCCGCTGCATTGGTCACTGTTATTAACATCGGTACCTGCGAATTATGAACTATGGCTGTTAATTTTTAACTTATATAATTTCATTCATATGACAATATATACTCTTACTACTCTTCCTACTCTTAATACTCACCCAGCATTAAGGCCAGTGTACCCGAGTTTGGTCCTAGTCCGCCACCTAAAGAGTTTCCTTCTCCTTGTCCCACTATATTCCGCACGCTAGAAATACTGTCTTGTGTCATGATTGCCTTCCCCTTGTCTACCATTGAACAGTCTCCTTTGTTAAGAGTATCGGTCACTTCTCTAAGTATTATCACGCCACCTGTAGCTGGAGGATCATCGTCAGTGTCAGGCGGTCGAGATGAGTCTGTTGAAGAACCTGAATCACTTCCAATAATGAACCCATCATCCTCTTCCAGCTCTCGTGTTAGAGCCTTTTGAATGTCTTTTTGGCTTCAGAAGCTCCTCTGTAGTGCATATCTCCATCAACACGTCCTCGCTAGCTAATAAATAGCCTCTCTCCACTGCACCTGCAAAAACGTAACATTTGTTTTTTCGTTTAACTGTTAACATTTAACTTAGACTCACCAGAAAGCTGTACCAGATACTGAATCGAATTACTGACACGATTATTCTTATACACATACCTCTCCAGCGTGTTAATGGTTGCTGAGCGGGCCTAGGGTTCGCAATGAGAATCAGACCCTCTTCCATAGCCGTTAAACGACGGTAACGGCTAACGTCTGCATCGCCGTAGTATACATAAAGCTCTAGCCACACACAGTCTACACGGACAGCCATGAAAACTTCCACGTCTCTGTCGTCCTTGATCTCCAAAGGTGGTGATGTATACTCATCCGTTTCTTTCATCCAGTCGGGTAACTCGTAAGTGAGAAGAACATGCTCGGTGGGTAAGAGAAATTGTTCAAGCCTGCACTTTTCTTTTACCGTAGCTACCAGCGAACCGTAGCTCTCGTTCTCTTTCAGCTGGACATCGTATTTGGACTCAATGTGGTTTCTGTTGAACCTCCACCTTCCCTGAGCTCAGTCGCACGAGCTGAACCATTTGCTCCAAGTTTTCCCTGAATTGAAATCATATATATTAGTATTTGTATTGTTTATACCTACATACATGTCTTCATATTTCTGTATCATAAGGCCGCAAAGCTAAGATGTTGCAGAGGACAGAGCTCAAGCTAACCTTTGATTAGAGAGAAAACGATCTCTGTCAAACGAACTATGATCTTCGGATCTTCAAGTCACAGCTCTCGTTCTCTCTCTTTTTTCTGCAAAAGGAACCCAAACCGATAATATCTGATTTCCTCTCTACCTATATATTTAAGAGATATCTGAGAAGTTGTGTTTTCCTTTTACCTTTCCGAGGCAACCTCTTCCATATCATCCACTTTGTTGCACAATCCCCCGTGTAAACATGTGGTTAAAATTCAAATAGCTGCAGACCTACTCTCATGAACATGAGTCTAAGAAATCACAGAGCATATCTTCGGTTGTCAGAAAGGACTGCATGACGCCGTTTATCTTACAAAATAGGCTGAGGGCTTTTGGATCTAATTGAAGCCAAAATGGTGGGTATTGGGCTCCTTCTGTCAATCAATGATCACATCTCTAATTTGGGCTTCAAATGGGTCTTATCCTCTAATTCACCCTAATTTTTTTTAGTGTTCAAAGAAAAAATTAAAAATATTTGTTTTTTTTTGACGGCACTCAGTGAGGTACCGAACACTAGTATATAAATAAATACTTAAAAAATATAATTTAAAAAAAAAAAAAAAAGTTTAAAACATAATTTTCGATTTTAAAAAAAAGTTTTGAAAAAAAATCAAAATTGTTTTTATAAAAAAGTTCAAATTTGAAAAAGTATAATTAGAAAACATTGGTTGATTCTACTTTATTTATTTTTTAACATTGGTTGATTCTGATAGTATAATTTGCCGTGCTTAATAGTTTAATCTTTGGTATGAATAAATTTATCATGTTTATGTTTTCTTTTGTTTTCAAAAATGTGAACCAATATTCTACTTTATTTCCAGGAAAAATTTTATGTTTACCACTTTCTTGGTACCACTTTTCATTTTTACCACTAAAGAGACATTTTCAAAAATACATTCTTCATTAAGTGGCAAAAGACTCTTATACCCTTGTTCTATATATATATATATAATAAATCATTATTTAAATAAATAAAAAATAAAAATATTTTTTTTTATGTTTTCGAATTATAATTTTTCAAATTCGAACTTTTTCTAAAAATATTTTTTGAATTTTATTTTTCGAATTTTATTTTTATTTTTTACAAAGTTTTCTTTTTGAAAATCGAAAGTTATGTTCGAAACTATTTTTTAAAATTTTTAAAAATTTTTAAAGTATTTATTTGTATATTTATTATAATCCTAAATTTCACTTTCCAAAAATCGTACCCATCCTCAACTCTAAACCCTAAGTATACATTAGTTAACCCTAGGGGTATAAGTGTCTTTTACCTTTCATTAAAAGTGATTAGTGTTGTTGACATGAAAAATAGTAATATGAGTGTGGTATTTGTGGCAATTTCCCTTTATTTTTAGTTGTTATGTAGATTTAGTTAGCGAAATTTTTATTTTTTTTGTCAATATAACATGTCTAGCATTTGTTGTCCACAAAGACATATCCGCAAATCTTTAGTTTATAATTCATCGTTTATGATTTTTCCATCTTTAGTCTTTCATCCATGAATCGTTTTACACATGTACTATGTATCCACAAATTGCTGGTCCAAAGAGTTTTATTAATTAATTACCAAAATATATTAAAATGGATGTTGAAATATAGTGGAGCAAGCCTCTATATAACGTTGTCCACGATTTCCATGTCTACGTCGTCACTATCCAAACTATCATTGTCCATGTCTCTCTTGTCCACACGCACACTTTGGTTTTTCATATCTAGTGTATTTTGATTGATCTTTTATAACCTTTTTTAATTTACATTTGTAACTCTATTAACTATTCATAGACAAAAAAAAACTCTATTAACTACTCTCGTATGCTTAGGTATATCTTAGTCGCTACCTCTTGTAGTTTACCTTGTATAGATTTCATATAAGGACATCGTCCTCGTGGATCATTTTTGTTTTACGAATTTTTCAATTTACATCCAAAGAACTATTGACAATTATACAACATGTATGCACTCCCCTATCCATACTTTCTTATCCCAAACCAAAAACCCAATCCATATAACCCATGTCCACACATCCCTTATCCACCCTTAACTTCTCTACGCTTTCCCTACACGTTCCGCACTTTTTTTGAGAAGAAAGTATATAATTATTGTTCATCTTCATCATCTACACCGACAGACAAAATATAAGACAACTCTAATAGCACTGTTATAATCAAAATGGAGAGAACCAAAAACATTTGAAAGACACACACATTCGTAAATATTTTTAAGTTCGTTGAAGAAGAAGAAAAGAAAGCTAATAATTATTTTTTAAAAACTCAAATCTTGATGAGTCATTATCAAACAATTGAAGTTTTGTACTGCTATTTTCTCAGGCATTGGATATGATTTATTAGCATCTCATTCAAGGGCTTAAAAAATTTTCATTAATCGATTAACCTACTTCCTGAGACAAATAAGTAACTCTTAACCAAACACCCACTCATACTTGTTTCTCTACCAAAGGAAGGTTATTATCGTCCACAACAACGGCGTCCGTACACAAAAAGTGTGTCAGATACGGAATGAGTTTTCGTAGGTAAACAAAAGACAGAATGTGTCTTTATACGTAACTCTCTCTAGATTAAAGTTAAACATAATTGCGAATATCTATGAGTTATCTATAAGTTAAGTTAGACTCATACCTACTAATCACACTCATCATTTTAGATGATTATAGACATGTGAGTGTAGGGGTACACAGTACACGTCCTGCTCCATTTTAAACCACACAATTAGTTTTGCGTTTGTTTCTTTGGACAGCTCGATCAAACAACTGAGTTATGCGCATGGACAAACCATGCTTTTAGAACAGGGTTGGTGTGTGTAGGCAAGTTTTACCCAAAACAATGCATATGTAATCACAAAGTATCTTAAAATCGAACCCACCAAAGTAAATAAGTGCACAAAATTAACTAAGACTAAAACTAAACTAGTCATTTCTTTGACTAATTTATACGGGATCAAATGTTTATTTCACATAAGAGGACTGCATACGCTTTATCCAAGATCGTCCACTTTTTTTATTGGATATAATTTTTTTTTGTTGGTGGTTCAATTCCGGTTTGGATTCCCACTTCTAGCTTGAGTCATAGAAAAACCTTTTGAAATAAAAAAAAACATTTATAATATTATTTCACAAATTAATTTTATGCATCTCATTTGTTTTAATTTTAAAAAACCTAACAAAAAATATTTTTATTAGATTAATATTTCTAACTAATTTTTATTATTAATATTTAATTTTTGTTTATGTTATTCTAAATGATCTATTTAATAAATAACAGAAAATAAAGTATCTTATTATAGTAGTATATATATATAAATTGGT
Source organism: Brassica napus (assembly GCF_020379485.1). NCBI lineage: Eukaryota > Viridiplantae > Streptophyta > Magnoliopsida > Brassicales > Brassicaceae > Brassica > Brassica napus. The sequence goes on from NC_063452.1 coordinate 25,431,125, forward strand.
TCAATGTAATAATCAAATTCTTATTATATTTTAAAAAAATTTATGTAAGACAAAAATTATATATACCTAAAATTTTTTAACATATTTTTAAGGTTTTAAATTTACAATTCAATTAAATCTAAAATTGACATTATACCTCGTTATTTGACAAAAAAAGATTAAAATATATAAAAATATTTTAAATAATATTTAAATTATAATAAATCTATTAAAAGAATTATATAGTTTTCTATATACTTATTCGGAAGAATCTTATATTTGCGTTATAACTCAAACTCAGTTAATTATTTAAAATTTATAGTCGATATATTCAGCCAAAATCTAAAGGACAAATTGCACATCAACAAGAATAAAAAGGCTAACAAGTTTCCCATAAATATTTATAATTTTTAGCTAAATAAATACAGTTTTATTTAAAAAATATATATACTTAATATTAATAAAATCTTTGTTAATAATTGTTAGTTGGTATAGGAGCATGGATTATCGGATGATGATTGTTGCATCCATTTAGAAAAATAACGGTGGAGTATAGCGTACATCGTATTCTAGCACTTTTAATATGTTTATTTATAGAAATTTTCAATACAAACAATTATTAAATTTTAGTGTACTACTTGTGTGTTTAGTGTTTTTAGACAGGTAAAATGAACTTTTTGAAAGAAAAAAACTGAAAACATAATACAATAATTAGGTTGATAAAGAAGAAGGTCAGAGTGTTAGCTTCTCTGGCATTAGGGATGGCCAACATATTCATAAATATTGATTTAATTTGTTATCTGTTTCGATTTGAACGGAAAATTTTAAATATATGTAACATTACAAATCAAAGAAAAAAACTGATATGCAATATATGTAAAAATAAGGCAAATCATAAATACAAATATTTTAAGAATGGATATCCGATCTGATCCGTTATATGCAATATTTATATATATTATAATACTTAAACTTGATTTAAGTTTATTTTTTATTTATTAAATTGGCAATTTTAGTTATTAGTTTTTATACTAAAGAACTTTTTATCTTTGTATTATTTTAGATTTTTTTCTTTTTAAGTTTTATTTGTAAGGATTTAAACGGATATTCGATTAAAATATAAAAAATACGGATATCCGAGCATTGAATATCCGAGTAGATATGAATTGAATCAGAACATATATCTGTTGATTCAAAGTTTCGGACAAAATAGATCGAATCACACATACCTCTAAAATCCTTGATATCCAATTCATGTCCACCTCTATTGGCCATCATAAAACTAAGCATCTTGAACAAGTCTTTTGAATCAATTCAATATTTTAGTTTTAATTATTTAAATAAATAGATATTTTTCATTAATTAACTAACAAATAATAAGTTTTTACTAATTTTATTTTAAGATTTATTTTTATTTTTGTATATTAATTAATATTATAAATAAAACTTTTACTAGTATTTTATTTTACAAAATTAGTAAATTATATATTTCATAATTATTTATGAAATTATTTTATCAAGGAATGTTAATCATATTTATGTTATTTTCATATATATATATATATATAAATATATATGAATATTAATATTGAAGATTCACAATTTTTTTATGGTTTGTTCTTTTAGTTTAAAAATCAAATAATAGTAATGTGGAAAAAATTGTGATTTCATGTTTTGAAATCACCGTGACAATAAGAATTTTTTCATTTTAAAAATATGTGATCTCATCCATAATCATTTTCGTACTTTCACAATTTTATTTAACTATTTTAAACTAAAAAGCTTTATTTGTAAATTAGTCTTTCCACTAAACATTTTATTCTCAATATTAAACCAATATTAGGTTGAGGCTAAAACACTTTAGTCATCAAAAATTAAGGGAGAAATTTCATGTTTACCACTTTCATAGTACAACTTTTCATCTTTACCACTACTAAAGAGACATTTTCAAAAATATTTTTTTCATTAAGTGGCAAAAAACTCTTATATCCTTGTTCTCTCTATATATAATAAATCATTATTTAAATAAAAATAATAATTTTTTTTATGTTTTCGAATTATACTTTTTCAAATTCGAACTTTTTTATAATTTTTTTCTTTTGAATTATTTTTCGAATTTTTATTCTTTTCAAATTTTTTGTTTGAAAATCAAAAATTATGTTTGAAGCTATTTTTTTAATTTTTTTATATTTTTAAGTATTTATTTATATATTTATTAGAATCCTAAATTTCATATTCTAAAAATTCTACCCCACCCCTCAACTCTAAACCCTAAGTCCAGATTAGTTAACCCTACGGATATAAGCCGTGTTCAGAAACTCGCTAGACGCTACGCGTGCGGCACATATGGGCCTAGCAATTTATCGGAAAAGCGGGAAAAACTCAGGGAGTGCGCGGGGAGGATTTTTTTGTACTTTTATATGTATAATACCTAATTTATATGTATAATACAATATATTTATGTATAATACAATATATTAATGAATAATACATGTGTAAGTATAAAATATCCCTGTACTAAAATTATAGATTTGTGAATAAATACCAAATTTGATCACAAGAATATAATGTTATATATTACAGGAATTATCAGTACCAACGTTAAGTTTTGTATGTGGTCTGGTGGTATTAATTTTGTTATTAGTCAATATGTCTCAAGTTCGACAGCTCATTTTGTTATATTTATTTATTTTTCTTTAAGAGAATGGCATTTACGTAATTATCATTATCTTCTTCATATCCTTACGTTTTTATTCCTGCAATTCTCTTATCTTGTCACCATATCTTGCACTTCTACGAATGATTATACTCGATTCAGGATCATTTAGTCTCGATTTGATCTTTATTGGAGTTGACAAATCAAAATCACAACTTGGTTTCAATGGTTTTAGCGATTTATACTACGCGGATTTAGATAATTAATCACCGATTACTATTAAACTACGGTTTCTGCGGTCAAAACTCAGGTTGCCGGATAATGGCACCGATCATGTCCAACTCGCCATGGAAGCTCACCGCACAACGTGTTCTCGGCCACTCTGGGCGAGTTTCAGAACATGGGGTATAAGTGATTAGTGTAGACATGAAAAGTGGTACTATAAATATGATATTTGTGGCAATATCCTAAAATTAAGGACTAAAGTAGTTTTGTTAACAAAATAGGAATTAAAACACTTAGTTAGCACAACTAAAAATGGCTCATAAGAAAATTAAAATTTTTAACGAAAAATGTCTAGTTGTAAGTTTTTCCGTGTTATTATCACATTTTGTGAATGATTAAGAGCTTCAAGGTATATAAAGGCCAGACTCAATCCATGCTTCAAAACTTCGAAAACAAAAGATAACTAGGTATAGACATGTGTTTTTGGGCATGAAGAAAATTGTATAAAATATTTTGTTACATATAGTAAAATCAAGCAGAAATTTGTTGTTACATTATAAAATTAAACTATCAATTGTTGTAAATAATTATTTTGACAAACTGAAGACATACGTTGAGTTAGTGGACCATAGTTTAAGATTTGTAATTAATGGACAAAGTCTTGTGGAAAAACAATGGCTCAGAACTAAATGTTTTTTTTTTTTGTCATTGAAATAAACTTCAAGGTTTCTGTTTGTACGGTATAAAGGGAACATAATGAAAAGAAAAACCACAAGTTGCAACCATTAGGTGCTGAGATAAGACAAACAAAGCTTTTCTAAGCTGTTTCCAAAGATGATAACGGCTTAGTGACTGAGGACGCGTTGCTAGGCACGCCAACACCTACTGGTGCCATCCAATCCTCTTTTTACGCCAAGCAGCTTACGAAGAAATAGAGGCTTCAAGTTGAATACGAGCTTGTAACCATGAAGGCCTGACTGCGCCACATAGGACTGTGTGCGTCTATCTCTTATCACACTCTCAGCTATTTCCATAGTCAAGAGATTACATCCTATTGGCACCCAGTTTAGACCACTAACCTCGAAGAGCAGGAGGAATGACCGAGTTTTCTGGATCCAGTTACCATACTCAGGAGCAGAGGTATGTTGGGTGAAGATTGTTGGGATAAGCTTAGAATAGCTTGGAGATAAAGCTACATATATAAAATAGGAAAGTCTATGATAATTAGGAGTTATCTTGTTATCCTATATTAAATGTGTTTAGGACTTTATATTTTATATATATGGAGATGTCAAGCTTGTGACATAACATATGAGCTTTGGTGATTTGTGATCTTGTGAGTTTGAATTGATTGAATAAGAGAAGGACTTCTTATTAATTTGTGATTCAACACTTGGTATCAGAGCTTTCTACAAGAAACAGATCAGACATTTGAGAGATTACAAGCATCAATCATGAGCGACATAAAGGATGAGGTCGAGACACCTTCTAAAGAGGCCGGACCTTCCTCCATAAAACTTCCAATGTTGAATGCTTCAAACTACACAGTTTGGGCTATGAGAATAAAGATTGCACTCAAGGTTCACAAAGTTTGGGAAACCATTGACCCCGGGAACAAACACGAAGAAAAAAAATAACATGGCAATAGCTTTGTTATTTCAATCAATCCCCGAAGCCTTGGTACTACAGGTTGGTGACCTTGATACGGCAAAGTGTGTTTGGGACGCCATTAAAGCTAGGCATGTGGGAGCTGAGCATGTGAAAGAGGCGAGATTGCAAACTTTGATGGCAGAGTTTGATAGACTCAAGATGAAGGACTCGGATACAATAGATACCTTCTCCGGGAAGCTATCTGAAATCTCCTCGAAATCTGCATCACTAGGAGAAATCATCGAGGAACCGAAGCTAGTGAAGAAGTTTCTGAAGAGTTTGCCAAGAAGAAAATATATTCATATTGTGGCCTTTCTTGAACAAGTACTTGATTTGAACACCACAAGTTTTGAAGATATTGTCGGTAGACTAAAGGCATATGAGGAGAGGATATGTGAGGAAGAAGATGAGCACCACGATGACGATCAAGATAAGCTAATGTATACTAGCTCAAACTCTGAATCTCAGCAAGAGAGCTATGGCAGTAACAGAGGCAGAGGACGTGGAGGACGATCCGGCTGGAGAGGAAGAGGTCGAGGAAGACACGGAAACTTTCATGCTCAACGAGAAGCGTACAAGCAAGGATAGAACCGTGATATATCACACATAACTTGCTTCAAGTGTGATAAACTCGGACATTATGCACAAGACTGTCCCGATAAGTTACTCAAGCTCCAAGAAGCAGTGGAGAAGAAAGATGAAGATACTATTCAAGATGCGGACGAATTAATGATGTATGAAGTGGTTTACCTTAATGAGCAAAAGGTAAAACCTAGTACCTTTGAAGCTGAGCAAGACACAAACAACATATGGTACCTCGACAACGGAGCAAGTAATCATATGAGCGGAAACCGTATGTTCTTCACCTCGCTTGATGAAGGAATTACCGGAAAAGTTCGTTTTGGTGATGACTCTTGAATTGACATTAAAGGAAGAGGTTCAATTCGGTTCATATTTAATGATGGTGAAAAAAAGATACTAAGAGATGTCTATTATATACCGGGACTACGAAGCAATATAATCAGCTTAGGTCAAGCTACGGAGGCTGGTTGCGAAGTGAGAATGAAGAACAAGGAGCTGTATCTTCTTGACCGGATGGGACACTTGATGGTAAAGACTACACGCTCTCCGAACCGACTGTACAAAGTCATTCTTGCCGCCGATACAGTACAAATTCTTCAAATCTCTGAAACTACAGAGTCATACAAATGGCATGCTCGCCTCGGTCACATCAATATGAATACAATGAAGTTGATGATCAGCAAAGAACTCGTGACTGGCATACCTCACCTGGACGTCAAAACAGAAACATGTGTATCTTTCCTGCGCGGGAAGCAAGCTCGAGCACCTTTTCCGAAAACAACTCTGCACCGAGCTACTCATCCTCTAGAACTAGTTCATGGGGACCTCTGCAGGCCAATAACACCTATCACACCAGCACATAAAAGGTATGTGTTTGTACTTATTGATGACTTCTCGCGATATATGTGGATAATACTACTAGAGGAGAAGAGAGAAGCTTTCGACAAATTCAAACACTTTAAGAGTATTACGGAGCTAGAAACTGGAGCCACAACAAAAACATTCAGAACAGACAGAGGTGGTGAATTCCATTCACACGAGTTCAATCTCTATTGCAAAGAGAACGGAATTAGTCGACACTTAACGGCTCCATACTCTCCACAACAGAATGGAGTCGTTGAACGTCGAAACCGAACGTTATTTGAGATGACACAGAGCATACTGAAGCACATGGATGTACCAAGTTGGCTATGGGGCGAAGCCACAAGGCACACAGCTTATTTGATCAATCGGATTGCTACAAGGTCTCTAGCTGGAGAGACACCGTATGAAGTCTTGCGCAACAAGAAACCGAACCTGAGACATTTGAGAGTTTTTGGTTGTATATGCCATGCGAGAACAGAAGCTGAGGGAAGAAAGAAGCTTGATGATCGATCACGGACCCTTGTCCACCTAGGAACAGAGCCCGGGTCAAAGGCTTATCGGTTACTTGATCCAACGAGGAAGAAAATTTTAGTAAGTCGAGACGTTGTGTTTGAAGAAGATAAAAGATGGATATGGAGCTCTAACGTGACAAACAGAGGATCGAATACAGACACCTTCTCCATCAATATACAGAGCTTCGAAAGTAACAATGGATATTCTGAGACACAAGCCATACGTGAGAATGAAGAAACAGTTGAAGTTGATGATGAAGAACAAGAGACAGAAGATGAAGCTATAGTCGATGATGATGGTGAAACTCACCTAAGAATATCATCGAGAGTTAGTTCAAAACCGTCATATCTTGATGACTATGTTATCTTTGCGGAGACAGAAGGGGAGAGACTGTTAATGGTTTTAAACGACGAGCCGTGGGATTACAATGAAGCAAAAGAGCATAAGGTTTGGGTAGATGCGTGCAAAGATGAGTTCTTTTCGATCGAAAAGAACAATACTTGGATACTTGTTGATCTTCCCTTGGGTGTAAAACCAATCGGTTTGAAGTGGGTTTTTAAGATAAAGAGGAACGCAGATGGAAGTATCTCTAAGTTTAAATCACGGCTGGTCGCAAAGGGCTATGTTCAAAGGCACGGAGTCGATTATGACGAAGTCTTTGCTCTGGTCGCTCGCATTGAGACCATTCGGCTTGTTATAGCTATAGCAGCTTCAAATGGATGGGAGATACACCATCTTGACGTCAAGACCGCGTTCCTCCATAGTGAGCTGAATGAAGATGTATACGTCACACAACCTGAAGGGTTTATAATCTCGGGAAAGGAAGAAAAGGTATATAAGCTTAAGAAGGCGTTGTATGGCTTGAGACAAGCGCCTCGAGCTTATGTGAAGCTTAATGGAATACTTCAAGAACTTGGCTTTAGGAGATGCTCTAAAGAGCCATCTCTATATCGTAAAGACAAGAAACAGGATGTTCTTGTCGTGGTTGTGTACGTGGACGACTTACTTGTAACAGGATCTTCGTATCAAGACATTCTAAGCTTCAAGAAGGACATGTCAAAGAGATTTGAGATGAGCGATCTAGGGAAGCTAACCTACTACTTGGGTATTGAAGTTCATCAGCATGAGACAGGGATATCATTACGACAAAATAGATATGCTGCTAAGATCCTCGAGGAAGCCGGGATGGGCTCTTGCAACCCAACGGCTATACCCATGGATATCAATGTGAAACTGTCCAAATCAACGCAAGAGAAAAGCGTTAATGAGCGTGAATACAGGAGAAGCATAGGTTGTCTTCGATACTTGCTGCACACTCGTCCGGATCTTTCATATAGTGTTGGCATACTTAGCCGATACATGCAGGAACCAAAGGAGTCTCAAGGCGCGGCCTTGAAGCAGGTGCTCAGGTACCTACAAGGAACAACTTCTCTTGGTCTTCAGTATTTGAGATCGTTGAAACGTGAGATAACAGGCTATAGCGACAGCTCGCATAATGTTGACGAGGACGATGGCAGAAGCACACATGGTCATGTTTTCTACCTCGACGACAGCCTTATAACTTGGTGCTCACAGAAGCAGGAGATCGTTGCACTTTCGTCGTGTGAAGCGGAGTTCATGGCGGCGACAGAAGCAGCTAAACAGGCCGTGTGGCTTCAAGAGCTACTGAGTGAAGTTGTTGGTCGAAGCATTGTTCAAGTAACCATTCGAGTGGATAATAAATCGGCGATTGCTTTGACTAAAAATCCTGTCTTTCACGGACGTAGCAAACATATACATAGAAGATTCCACTTCATACGAGAGTGTGTTGAGAAAGATCAAATTGAAGTTGAGCATGTTCCGGGCAATGAACAACGAGCTGATATATTGACTAAGTCACTTGGAAGACTTAAGTTCAAGGAGATGAGAAGTTTGATTGGAGTTAAAATTGTTGGAGAAAATGATTCAAAGCTTAAAGGGGAGAATATTGGGATAAGCTTGGAATAGCTTGGAGATAAAGCTACATATATAAAATAGGAAAGTCTATGATGATTTGGAGTTATCTTGTTATCCTATATTGAATGTGTTTAGGACTTTATATTTTATATATATGGAGATGTCAAGCTTGTGACATAACATATGAGCTTTGGTGATTTGTGATCTTGTGAGTTTGAATTGATTGAATAAGAGAAGGACTTCTTATTAATTTGTGATTCAACAAAGATATTATGAAGTAATCGGTTAGAGAATTCCAGGATCACCCGCTGAAATTTAAGGTTCGCCATAGCTTCCACAGCCCACGAGAAGGTTTCCATAACCGCCTGAGCTTCTGATGTTATATTTGAAAACATTCTTCTGCTGTGGCATAATACTTTCCTTGTGGTATCTCTGACCATCCAAGAGCTTCCACATGAGTGTGATGAGGCCGACCAGTAACACCATATGTTGCACTTAACCATGTTGCTAGGTGGCTTGGCCCATGCATGCTGATGAGCTGACAAGCCTGGGGCCGCCGTGTGATCAGTAGACTCCGTATTATGTAACCTGAGCCACACAGATGCTTCCTCAATGGATTTGTCCAGAATTTCCACAGCCGATGATCTAACTTTCTCAAAGGTGAAGAGGTTCCTAGCTTTCCAAATGTGCCAGAGGATCCAAGGGAAAGCCGAACGAGCTTCCAGGTCAATATTCTTATTCAAGCTATACCAGAAGAGGTAGTGCAGGTTCAAGAAGACCGAGGTTTGAAAGAAGCCTGCAGGGGGAGGAGGAATACCAGAGAGGTTCCAGACTTCACGTGCCCTTTGACAATGAAAAAGCATATGACAAATCGTCTATGGACCTGAGTCACACAGGGAGCATGTAGTATCAATATTGATACCCCTCGAGCGTAGTTGTTGCTTAACCGCTGTTGGGGTCAAAAATGGACGCGACGAAGTTAACATCCAAATATCCGTAAAAATCAACATGAACGCTTTTACGAAAAGTAATCTTCGTAAAGAAATCTTTACGAACAACTTTGCGGTAAAATCTTGCAATAATCTCGGCTGATTCATCGAAACTAAACACCCATACGTTCATAAAACGTCAGAACACGGTCCAAACAAGGTCGCCGCGAAGCGACCGGTCTGCGAACGAGCCGGTCGCTATGTAGCGACCGACCAGCAAAAGAGTCGGTCGCTACGTAGCGACCGGCCAAGCCAATCGGTCGGTCATTACGTAGCCACCGACCCGTGAACGAGTCGGTCGCTACGTAGCGACCGACCTGTCTCGGACATCGATCAACGGGTACGACCCAACTCCATGCATTCTCGTCTGTTCCTCAATGCTAGCTCCCATATACCACAGCCATATCATTTCTCACGTTATTCTGATCGAAGTTACCGTTGAAATTTTACGATAAAAATTGCGAGAACTTTTTTTTGTCGAAAAGAAAATTGTAATAAACGTTTCATGTCGAAAGACGGCCCAGCGAGGTCTAAAACGCGACTACAAGCCCACTTACGATTCTTCAAGAATGAGCTCGTAGATACTATGGCGGTTTATGTTTTTATTTTATAAAAACATGTATAAAGATAAGTTTCCGCAAAAAAAATGTTAAGTTTCTGCGGATAAACATGGAGATCGAAAAAAAATGGAATATCTTCATTTTCCAGTTAAGACGGCTTAAGGGCAGGAAGGAAAAAGCTAAAACCGACCTTGGAGGAGTATATAAGGAGTCCTAGGTGAGAGACACAAAGAAGGAACTTTTTCAGAGCAAACTTAGCACTTAGAGCAATTTTAGGCAACTTTCCGTTTTTGTTATTCGAACTGCGACTCAACTAGGTCTTGCAGTCTTAGGGTTTTAGAACTAGGAATCTCGCCGACAGCTCTCGTAGCCCAGGCTCTTACTTTGTTGTAACGCTCAAACGCGGATTCGGAATAAAGATCTATTTTGCTCTCTTTTCGATTTCTTATTTTTCTCGTCTTTATTTCGTGTTTTGATTGTTTGGCGTGTGGTTTAGCAGATATCCGAGACCTCTGGGAAATTAGGGTTTTCCTAACTTTCTTTATTTAAACGAAAATCGACAGTGCGAATTTTGGTTCCCACAACCGCCAAGGCACCTGAAAGGATTCTCCAAAGAAAATGGCGAAGCTTAGGAGATGTTTTTGCCTTCCAAAGACTGCTCTAAGGGTGGCATACTGTTTGGCACCGACGCTTGGTGGTCCTGAATGTTCTCCATTAATTTGTACCCTGATTTAGAGTTATAGATGCCGTTGTTTGAGAACCCCCACTTCATTGAATCTACTCTCGTTGGATTAGGCTTTATTCGGAGCACATGATCCACATCTTCCTCTGCAATGATCTGTCTGATATGTCTCTCATTCCAACCACCTGTATTGCGATCAAAAAGATCTCTAACGGAGAGGGTGAGGTCTACCATCGCATCCTGACGATAATTAGGGGGCCGAGGAGTTGTCTCCAGTATCCAATTCTCTAACCAAACCCTCGTATCTTCTATATTTCCGATCTCCTTGATCAGCCCTTGACTAAGAAGATCACGGACATGGAGAATGCTCCTCCAGGCATACAACGGTCTCCTGCCTAGGTTGCTGGAGAGGAAATCACCGCGGGGGAAATACTTCGACTTGCGGATACGAGCTATCAACGAGTCCGGTTTACTCCAAATTCTCCATGCTTGTTTGGCAAGCAAGGATTGATTGAATTTCTCGATATCATGGAACCCCAACCCTTCTAACTCCTTATCTTTACAAAGATTTTGCCAAGATACCCAAGCAATCTTTCTCCTGTTAGTGTCGTTACTCCACCAGAATTCGATCATAGCGCTCGTGATCTTAGCACAAACTTCCTTGGGTAATTTGAAACAGGACATTGCATAAATCGGGAGTGCAAGAGCGATGGATTTCAATAAAATTTCTTTCCCCCCTTGCGACAATGATTTCGCGAACCACCCATTGAGCCTGCCTTGAAGCTTATATTTATAGAAACTTCCTTGGTAATTTGAAACAGGACATTGCATAAATGTTTATAACTATATTAATTTTAAGTTTGTATAATATAGAAACTTTGAATATATTGCTAAAATGGGATTAGGTTTGCGCTGCAAATCAATTAGAACGACACATTTGATAAATTTCAGATCATAATTCCATTTAGAATGCCACATTTGGTGAAATAAACACCACATTTGGTATTTATTTTAAAATATTTTGTATTATAGAAAGCAAATTTATTGTAACCTAATAATGGATATTGCAGTATCTTTTACAATAATGATGAAATACACAATAAAAGTTTATGACATATTGTTTGTCTATAAGGTGACATATTCACTACTATTAATTTTGAATCCTAACTAACCATAAGCATTCATTGTCAAATAAAACTAACCATAAGTATTTTTTATAGTTAGTAGCTAACCATTTTTCAATGTTAGAGCCAATTTAAAAAATACGTGAGAAATCAATTTTCAAATAAAAAATAATTACAATTGCATTAGTAATTTATAATAATATATTCATATAACAAACATATATGTATTGACCCATTATAATATAAATATAGATGTGTTTAATATATTAAAACTAATAGATGACAAAAAAATATAAAACTAATATCTTATATCATTATAATTATAATTATAATTATGATATATGTTATATTATAAAAAACTGTGTAAGTACGTTAGCCACAGATTACATTTTTAGTATATATAACAATTTGATTATATATCTACTATTGTTTCCATAGTTTTTATTATTAATATAATATAGGATCGAATATAACAAATTGTTTACTACATACTACATTTTATTGATAAATACAAATGTACTACTAGACGATGCGTGCAGAGTGAGTTTTTATAATAATGTTTATTTATTAAATGACTTTAACATTTTGCAACACTACAATTTTTATCGATTATAAAATAATGAATACAAATATTGATCTTTTAAATATATCATCGCTGTTGAATAGTTAATTTATTATATCTCATTTTAATTATTTTAAGATTTCATATGCACAAAAGAAAACTAACTTTTGCGGCTGACACAAATTACCAAAACCAAATAGGCAACATCGATTGTATAATGACGAAAGAGGATTAGGTTTTCCGCTCTCGATTTGTTTACTATTGACTCTTAATAAGTGATTTCATTTTATATCTTTATAAAATTATGCTTTCGTTCCCGTCTTTCTTTCATTGATATGAGTTAAGTTTCTTTTTTAAACTTCTTCTATGAATTCGGTGAATTACATAAGTGTCAGTTTAAAAAAATAGACATCTGTAAAAATTAGTTTCACTCAAGATACATATCAAAGAATCAAAATTTTGAAAAAAAATCACCGCCAAACGATATTAACAGGTTAGTGTTCAAATCTAATATATCAAGCTGTTATAGAATATAAATGCATACTCGATATATAAATGTTTGTCTAGTATATATTCACCAGTTCGATCTAAAAATCATCTAATTCAAGAACAACAAAATAAATTACTTATTTACTAGTTCAGGTAATATCTGAATCTGACCATATCCGAACCCGAATGGATATCCGAAGATAGCCAAACATAAATATAATTAACCCTATATTTCTAGTTTATTTCTCTCATTTTATTCAAAATATTTATATTAATGATGCTTATTGCTCAAAATTAGATAATATACATATAATTATGGACATAATCATTTGCTACTCACTTAAAATACATATCAAGCTCTTGTTTCTTGCATTAATAAAAGTTGCATCTAAAATTTCAAAACAACAACTAAATTAGTGTATTTCTAACTTATTAATAGTTTAGTCTTTTAAAAATTAGAAAACCAGTTAAGTTAAAATATATTTTAAATACAGAAAACTTAAACAATGAATAATTTGTTTATTTTTTCTTCAAAATTTAAACATATGAACCCAATCCAAAATATTCAAACCCGACTCGAAATGTAGAAATACCCGAATGAGTGCTATACCTTTATACTGAAATACCCGATACGAACCCGAACATGTATCGGAACGCTCACCCTACGATATATGATCATTTGTATCTTGTTTGAAAAAAAAAAGTTAAACCATTGATCACACAATTTTCAATGTGGGAGTTTTACCATTTTTAGTAATTTAGAGTCATTTTTTAAAATTCAAAATATAACATATAAGAAAAATTTTATTTTTTTTACTATATACTTAATGTGATTTTTAATATCTTTTAATAGTATAAAATTAAACAAAAAAGTGAGAGGTTAGAAAAAATATGTATTATTTATAATCATTGATTGTCATATATATGTTAAACATATTAGGTAATTCCGTAGCTTTTATTTAAGGAAATAAAATATATTCTTTTGTACACTACTAATTAATTTGATAGCTAGTTTAATAAAAATCATACTATATGTTTATATGTACCAACTTATTTTTCTAACAATTATAAGAATCATTCTTGTGATGACACGTGGCTACAAAAATATATTATAATGCTTCATGATTAATATATAGGAGATATGTTTGCCTTAACAAATTATTTTATGATTAATATAATATATTTATGACAAAAAAATTGATATAATATATTTGTAAAGTAGTATATCAAAAGGATGTGATATACGTTAGATAGTGGTTTCAATTTTTATTTGCTTGAACTTTTTTAAATTAATAGTAATACACTTTAAAATATTGATAACGTTGTATATGTTAAAAAACATGGATAATTAAATGTTTTCGACATTAAATTTATCTAGGAGAATTAAAATTGGATCAAGGTTTGTCCAAGGTCTCTCTAAAGATGCCACATCATCAATAATGAATATGTTTAGAGATAACAACTAAACAAGTTCATTTTATAATTAATACAAAATCGAAATTACAATTTTTTTTAAATCCTCAACTAATATATAGGAGATTCAAATATGATTCAGTTTATGGAAGCCCCTTTGTCTAATGGTCTGACTAAGGGTTCATTAATGATTTTACACTAACAGATCCAGATTTCAATTCCCGGAGAAAGAGATTTATTAATCATAAAACAATCGAAATCTGGAGATTCGTAGTAAACTCCTTCCAAGAAAGGCACACGGGAGTGCGGATTGGTAACAAGAAGAGGATGATCACCAGAAGAAGAAGAAACTGGAAACTTGTGTCGGTTAATGAGAGCAAAAAACAAGAGCCTTTAACCAAGTGGTACCTGATTTTGGATTGGTGACGAGGATAATGTCGGAATCTTTGGCCTCAAAGTGTTTTTGGCAAGTCAAGAGTCCTTGTAGCAGCGCTTGTGTGTGCCAACGTCCTTGGAACTGATACATTTGGCTCACTAACCAACCTTTCTCGCTTGGAAGGGAAGAAATCAGATCTTTTGTTTCTTATGTCAGATTTTCATCTCTCAAGTAATCAGGAACAGATGATGATGATGATGACATTGCTGAGAGTAAAGAGCAATCTTAAAAAAGTGTTAGAAACTATGAGATGTTTTTTCTTAAGCTTTATATGGGTAATGCTGGTGTGCTTTTATAATAAGATCGTGTTGAATGAGAAGTTTGCTCTACAAGTAAACAGCTCAATACTATACTTGGGTACCCGTGTATCTAAATGTCCATGTTTAGATGGACATTTTTCATATTTGTACTTTTGTAGATAAATAATGACCGGGTCCATTAACGACCACACATATTAAAGACCGTATATACATTAACAATCATGTCTATATGAGCTGCATATAGGTCAATTTTGATAATTTGACGTAAACATGAATTTCTGGTTTTGCCACGAAAACGAACTTTTGCTATTTTGGCGAATTTTGTAAAGTTTTTTTAGTTAAGCAAAAATATAAATTTACTGATTTTGGGGGAGAACTCATGTTTGATTTTCGGATTTAACGAAAAACATTGTTTTATGGTTTTAACCGAAAAAATCATTATTTCGGTTTTATCGGAGCATACAAATTTTGTTTTGGCGAAAAAACTTTGTTTTGTCAGAAAAATTCGTTGTGTAGTTTTGCCTAAAAAAACTTGGTTATGTGGTTTTGCCGAAATTTTTTATTTTTTTGCAATTTTGGGAGAAAACAAATTTTTTTGTTTCAGCGAAAAAATAATTTTGCTGTTTAGGCGGGAAATAAGATTTATGGTTTCTGCGGAATTTTTTTTTTTTTACGATTTGTAAAAACTCATTTTTGCGGTTTTGCCGAGAAAACTCATTTTTCAGGAAATTTGTTTTTCGGTTTTCCTGAGAAAACAAGATTTTGTGATTCTGACGGAAAATTTTACTTTGCAATTTGGTAAAAAAGAAAAAAATAGAATTTATGGTCTGGTGAAAAAAATTCGTTAAAACGATTTTGGTGAAAAAAAAAATCATTTTTATGGTTTTGGTGACAAAAAAATACTCAATCTGATTTAAGTAAAAATTCGACTTTTAAAACTGTTGGATCGACTACATCCGCATAACCCAACCAATCTTTTTCCATGGAGAAATTAGGCTTGTCCTTTTTAGCAAGCGTTATATATGGGTTTGACCGGAAATGATCCATTTGGATTTGGACATGATCAGCCCGCCTATTTGTCAGCTCTATGTCTATCTCCTCTCCTCAAATATTGTTTCAGCCAGTCAAACAAAATGCTATAAACCACGTAACTTTATATAGAACCGCTTGATAAGAACATACAGACAAACAAGAACCACGAAAATGTACTTTCTGAACTCTGAAAGAACAAAGAAAAAAAAGAAAGGCCAAAGTTTATAACAAGAACAAGAAAACAATTGTTAGATTCTATAGACTTTAGTTCAAAATGTGAACTACTGGCGATAATGAAAAGATTGTGACAAAAGAAAAACTTCTACATCTTGTTTTCCCATTCATACTTAAAAGTCTCGCAACAGAGATCTCAGAGTCCAAGAACATGTTTAATTCTCTGAACCTTGTCTATACTGAAGTTATCACCATTTTTTCCAAGGACTCAGACAAAGCATCTCTCCATCCTCCAACCTCTCCTTTTATAAAAAAAAAGAAGCTTTAGTCTCCATCCCACTTGGCAATTTTTCTTCTCTATTATATTAAAAAATCATACAAAACATGTTTATTATTTTTTTTTTTGTAACTTCAAAACATGTTTATTTCCAAATTGTAATCATCAATTTTGAAGTTATTGACTATCAGTTGACATTTAAATAGGGGTGGAAATTAGAAAACACAAACATTATCCATTTTATTCGTACAAGAAGAAGAACAACAAAAACTCAACCCCCAAGGAAAAAAACAACAAAGTCACAAGATTGAAGAAACATCATCAAAGCGAAAACAGAAAACATAACAACAAGTCTTAAATATTGATTCAAGAAGAAAATTTCAGACCAGAACCTCCAAACTTGTCTTCAGCGGCTCTATCTATAACCTCTGCCAATGATTCACTCAAAGTATCTCTCCATGCTCCAACCTTTCCTTTCCTAAAGAAAGCGTTAGACTCTATTCCATTTGGCAATTTTCCTTGTCTATTAACTTCCAAACTACTCAAACTCTCAAAGCTACACAACTTCACAATCTCACTCACTTCTTCCTCAGCAGTAAAACCACATCCAATGAACTCCGCGATTCTCTTAACCTCCACCTCAGTCTGCTTCTTGAGCTCCTCATATGTAACAAACAAGACCTTGTTCGGATTCTTGCGGCTTTCGTACCAGTACTCCAACACATGATCCCAAAACGGTCCACCAATAAACTTCCCTTTACAAAACGCTTCAACCACTGTTTCAATCGGGTACTCCGCTGTTTCTTCTGGAGCAAGTTTCCTCCCAAAATGCCATACGGAAACAAACAAGTCCTTACGGTTTCTACAACAATATACAATCTTACAAGACGAGCTCTTAATGGAAACCGGCAGAGAATGATGCGTTAAGTGCGTCTGCATGAGTCTTGGAGAAGGCAACTCGGAGAAATTGACCTCTGGAGATACGCAGTAATCTCCTTCCAAGAAGGGTACAAGGGAGTGCGGATTGGTAACTAGAAGAGGATGCTTGCCAGAAACTGGGAACTTGTGTCGGTGAATGAGAGCAAAGAGAAGAGCTTTTAACCAAGTAGTGCCTGATTTAGCAAGGGTGGCGAGGATAACGTCGGAATCGTTGGCTTCAAAGTGTTTCTGGCAGTTCACGATTCCTTGTACCAGAGCTTGTGTCTGCCAACTTCCTTCGAATTGATACATTTGACTGACTAACCAACCTTTCTCGCTTGGAAGAGAAGAAAGTAGATCTCTTGTTTCTTGTGTTAGGTTTTCATCTTTCAAGTAAACAGGAACAGATGATGATGCCATTCTCAAGAGTATAGATAACTCCTGAAAATGTTAGAACTTGAGATCTATTTCCTTTAGCTCTATGTTATTGAGGTTGTCTTTGTTGTCTTTATATACTTGGATATTAAAAAAAATTAGGAAATTTTGCCAAAATAGAATGAAAAAACAGTCTATTTATCCCTTTAATATAAACCATTTTTGTCCTTTTTTTCCTTCGGTTACCTATTCATTTATCAAACTTAATGAAATAAATAGTTTTATGGATAAAAAAAATTATAAAAATAGAAAAAATTGATGAAATATTTATATACGCATTCTGATATTTTTTTGGGTTCTAAAACTTGTTAATTTAAAATTTTTAATTATAGTGGAAATCAAAAATTATTTTAAATTTCATTTCTTTTTATTCCTAATATGTTTTTAATATTTAAACTACTTTTAAATTGTATTTTATTTGATTAATCAATAGTTAATTTTGGGATTATGAAAATGTGATTTTCATTCTATTTTGGCAACTTGGCAAAAACATTATGCTCACGTACACTTTATTATATTGGGCCACATGTTATATTTTAATTAAAGCCAGCTTGGACATATCCTCTCACTTTCAGAAATGTATGTTTTGGTATTGTTACACATAAAAAATATATTATACTTTTCTTAATATGTTGTTTTGCGGTATTTTCACAATTTTTAACCGATAGAAATTTAATAAATTTAACTATTATTTTTCAAATTTCAATTTAGCATTAACTAATAAAATGTTCAAATTTATTTTATTAAAAGAATTATTCAAAACATTGATCATTTTGAAGTATCGAGTATTAAACACTCCACGTCAAAAGAAATACCACATATTCAGTTCGTAGAAGATTAAAATTAAAATGATTGGAAATATCTATGAGTTATCTATAAGTTTAAAATTTAATGATTGGGCGTACGGAGTCCCAATCGGGTTTGGTTTTGTCCAATCGGATCTCGGATTTTCGGGTTTATAAAAATCAGCTTCATTCGGATTATATGAAAGTTCGGTTCGGGATAGGTTCGGGTTCTATCGGGTTCGGGTCGGGGTTAGTAAATCTTCGAAGAACCGGTACAACCCGATGTACTTTCGGGTTCGAGTCCCAATCGGTTCTTCGATTTAAATGTAACAGAGTAGTATAGATGAGTGTCAATCCAATCCTAAGATCAGAGTAGTATAGATGATGATGGAGCGACAGTTCTCCGTTTAATTTCGATAAGGATTTTATTTAATCCTAAGATCAGAGTAGTATAGATGAGTGTCAATCCAATCCTAAGCAATTATGATCAAAAGAGAATGTAGGTGAATGCTTAATCTAAGTGCAATCAAGTTTGTGAGATGATATGATTCAAGTAACAAAACACTAAGCAATAAAGTAACACACTTTCAATTAATAAGATAAAGTTGGACTCATGAGATTACGAATGTGACTTCAAGTGACTAAGATCCAATCTATAATGGCAAGGTACCAATCAACATATTTCCTTAAGTCTAGACAACAATCCTAAACAAGTTCTTTGTCAAGATAAATGCTCATTTAGTTTTATTGATCAAACATCAAATGTTTTTGGTATGTGTCATTCAAGCAATCATTATGAACATGTCTATTAACTATCTAAGCTTTCCTAACATCAAATGTCTTTGGTTAAGCAAGCAAAGAGCAAGGTTGAGTTGGCTCAGACATTTCATCAAACACCTTATGGGTGTGAAATGTCTAGAGTTCTATTTTAGAGATGCCAACAATAAACTAGCATTAAAAAAACTCAACAAGCAAAAAAATAGATAAATCTAACACTAAACATTCTAGATCTTAACTTAAGCACTCTAATCATCCTAACCCATGAATCCAAAAGGTAGCTACTCACTAATAGACATGATAAACCCAAGAATCAATGATGATTGAAGGTTAATCATGATTAGTGATCAAGATAATCCAACAAACACAAGATGTAAGATGAAAAGAGACTAAAGATTCAATATTTCTTCAAGATTCCAAAGAGGTTAGAGAGAAAACAAGATATCCCCTAAAATTAGGTCTAAAAAGTATTTATAGTGGCCTAAAAACGAGTTGGGTCGACCCAACAAGCCTGGATTGACCAAAGATAATTTGGGTAAAAATTTGGTAAAAACAGAAGTGCAGATTTTTCTAAATGTCGCAGCTGGTTTTCGACGTGTCATTTGGCCGTTGCAACAAGTAGATATCGGACAGGGAGGGGGGTAATTTCCCAGCGGCTAGAGCAAACTGTTACGTAAGGCAGCTCCACACGTGCAGCGGCTTCTTGATGAGGCCACTAAACCGCTGTGAAGTCGTTAGACAACTGGGACACTTGGGCAAATCAGCTCAAAGCACCTCTAAAGGCTCCAAATTCACCATTTTGCATCTTCAACACCTGATAAGGACATATGCAATGAAATGCATCCTAAATATGTTTAAATTCTATCCTAAATGATCAAAATGTACAAGAATGAATGACGAAAACAATTTAAATATGCAAGATATCAAATTTCTGGATCCTTGTGGAGCAACTGTGGTTTTTGTCGATTTGCGTTTTAGTGACAAGTTTTTTTTCCTCTCCGTTAGACTATCAAAGATAAAAATTGGTGGGAATTGATCTTTAGAGACGGATCTTTAAAAGTTAGTTTCTTCTGAAGCCGCTATTGTGGATAAAAGAATTGACAAGTGTTTTTAAGATATTGTTACAAGTATCACTAGTCTAAAAAATTGTGGGTCTTCATGCACTCCATAGCCCATATCAAAGCTTCAGATTCATCATGTAAAGCGGATAAGTTTCTTCGGAGATTCATTGCTCCCATCATCTTCTCTTCTGAACCATTGATGTTAAGAGTTTTCAAGGCTCCTAAGACAAATGATGTAGTATAAAAGATAGTCGAACCAATTCTAAGGGATTTCAAAGCACCGAGAATGCAAGTACGTACTTAATCTAAGTGCAACCGATAATTTGGATGGTTTTAAACTACTACTAATAATAGAATGCAAGAACAGAACAATAAAACAATAAAAGAAGTGACTTTCTTGTTTATGATAAAAGAGAACTCATGGGTATATGAATTAGACCTTGGGTGATCAAGTTTCGAACTAAGGATGGCAAATGATCAATCAAACTATCAACCTTAAGCTTAGACACAATCTTAAACAAACTCTATGCCTAGATGAATGTTCATTTACTAACATATTTCAAACATCAAATGTCTTTGGTTGAATAATATGAAAGCAATCATTACTAACAAGTCTATTGGATCTATTGGCTATCTTAACACCTTTAACAACAAATGTCTTTGGTAAAGTATGTTAAAAGCTTAGGAGAGTTGTCTCAAGCATTTCATCAAACACCTTGTGGGTGGGAAATGCCTAAAGATCAACTTTTGAGAGGCCAACTCAGAAGATGCATTATGAATACTCTATTCGCAAGGAATAAGAAGGATCTACACTATAACATCCTTGATATAGCCTAATCACCCTTAATCTCCCTAACCCATGAATTCAACAATGGATTACTCACTACTCTTCATGATTCCTCTTAAACCCATATTGAATTTCAGATTAATCATGTAGAGAAATACAGATAATAGATATGAAAACAACAGAATTGCAATAACAAAATGATCAATTGATTCAAAGAGATGAACTTTCCAAGAGGTTTTTGGTGGTTTCTTTTTGATAAAAGATAATCTGCCTCTAATGGCTTACAAAAGATACTTAAACTTAGGTTTAGAAAGTAAAGACGTGCATAATGAAATGACCAAAAGGCCCTTGAGTAAACATGAAGTCGAGCAAACAAAAGGCGCGCAGCGACCTCCAGTAGTCGCTCCGAGAGGTCGCTCAAGGCTACGGGAGCGACATGGAGGGGTCGCTGCGAGACGTCGCTCCGGGTCGCTCTCGTGTCTCCGAGAGATGAAAACGGGAGAGACTTCTCCACGTCACTCTGGTAAGGTCGCTCTCGTGCCTCCGAGCGATGAAAACGCGAGCGACATCGGGGTGTCGCTCTGGCCAAGTCACTCTGAAGGGGTGTCACAGCGACTTCACGGTGTCGCTCCGGTGAGGTCGCTCCCATGCACTGCTCATTCAATGATCACCTTTATCACCTCTTTTGAGCTCCAAATGCACCCAAATGTCTCCAAGAACTCCATGTGGTACTCTAATACCTGATAAAGACTCATGTATGCAAAATGCAACCTAAACATGGCTAAATCCTAGTCTATATGATCAAAATGCACATGGGCGAATGGATAAAACAATGGAAATATGCAAGATATCAACCATTAGTCCTACAAAACCATCCTTGGCCTGAGAACTTATCTTGTGCCCTCCATGCACCATCTACAAAAAAAACTTAGGTCTGCTCTGATGACAGCCACTATGTTGAGGAGAGAGATGACTGATGGTTGACAGGAACCGTAAGGTGGGCATCTACCAAAACCACTGCTTCCACTTCCGCTATTCGTAAGATTTCCTGAGGATTGTCATTTTTGTTTGAATAGAGCGTATTATTCCTATTCTTCCAGTTATACCACAAAATCCAAGGAAATGAACTGAAATCATATTCTCTCGGTAGCCTCCAAAAAAGATAATTCATATTAGTAAACATCGAAGGAGAAGGAAAAACACCCAGAGGAGAAGGTATCTTTGACAAAACCCAAGTTTGTAAAGCTGGTGGACATTCAAAAAGAAAATGATTAATGGATTTTTCCTCGACACCAAAAATATTACAACGCTGAGCACAATCAATAACTCTTGCCCCAAATTTTTCGCAACCGGAATTGTACCATTGATAACTTGCCAAATAAAATGTTTCAACTTTGGCGGACATTTAAGTTTCCAGGTATAACTTAGTAAAGGATTAACATTTGGTCCAAAAGTTACCTCTTCTGGTTCCTTGTCTGGATATAAGGATTCTATTTTGTAGCCTGATTTATCAGTGTATTTACCAGTATCCGTAAAAGCCCAACCATAAGAATCTGGTCTAAGAAACCGACTAATAGCCATGCCTCGAATGACCTTAACATCGTCTGAATGCATATATGCATTAAGCAATCTACATTCTAAGAAGCCGTAGCCGGATCGATGAGGTGTGCCACCTTGAGAGAGCTATTTAGAAAATGCGGTGAATTTTTTGGGGTTGCTGACCTCGGGTGAGGAGCAGGAAGCCATTCCATACAAAAGTGGTCTGTCCATTTCTTACTCTTTTGATTAGCCCTTTTTAACCAGAGATCTAGCTGAGCAGATGCTTCTCCACCCATAAGATGGTGAATAAGATCTTTGTGGATCCAGAGGATCTGTGTTCCGAAAGTATTGACCTTTGAAAACTTTCGAAAGCAAACAATCTAGCTTATCTATTAATCGCCATAATTGTTTTGCAAGTAATGCAGTATCAAAATTTTGAAGATCTCGAAAACTCAACCCTCCTGCATCCTTATGTTTACATACTTTATCGCATGAGAGCCAATGAATACCTTTCTTATTTCTGTTACCGTCCCACCAAAAATGAGCAATATCTCCTGTAATTTTCTTCGTAACCATCTTAGGTAATTTGTAACAAGACATAACATGATTTGGCATCGCCAATGCAACTGAATTTATCATAACTTCTTTTCCACCTTTAGTAAGAAACCGAACAGTCCAACTATTAACCTTCTGATTGACTCTTTCATTCATATAACCAAATATCTGTACCTTAGATCATCCTAGACTCTCCGGTATACCCAAATAGTTACCCATACCCCCATCGCATTAATTCCTAACTGAGATTTGGTTTCCAAATGTTTTCCTTCCGGTACCTTGTGTCCAAACTGTAAAGATGATTTATCAAAATTTAAAAGCTGTCCTGATGCGGCCTCATAATCCTTGAGAAGCTTAAGAATAACTCCACATTCAGCCGAAGTAGCCTTGCAAAATAATAAGCTATCATTCGCAAAGAGAAAATGAGAAACCGCAGGGCCTGCACAGGATATTTTAGGCCCGTCAAGTGCTTCTCTCTTTCCTCTTTCCAAATATTTTCAATAAGGGCTTCTATACAAAAAATAGATAGATATGGTGACAAAGGATCCCTTTGACATAACATAACCCCCTTTCTGGAACAATCCTCCCTTTAGGTTGTTCATTATGTAACACTTTATATTTAACCAATGAGATGGACTTCATTATTCTAGAAACCCAGATCGAGCAAAAACCTATCTTTAATAGAAGTCGTTTCAAAAAAGACCACTAGACCCTTTCATAAGCTTTACTCATATCCGTCTTAATAGCCATAAACTTTTCTTTACAAGCATTATTTGTCCTTAAACCATGGAAAATTTCCTGAGCAATAAGAATGTTATCGAAAATTAATATTCCTGAGACAAAAGTAGATTGCGTCTCTGAAATTAAATTTGGAAGTAACTTCTTCAGCCGCTGGCATAAGAAATTAGAAATAATTTTGTAACCGACGTTGCAGAGACTGATAGATTGCAGCTCTGTCATTTGACTTGGCCTAATTGTCTTAGGGATGAGACAAATATTTGTCAAATTTAGTCTATCATCAAAAGTTCCCAAGCTTAGAAAATTATTAATCATATTAACCACATCATGTTTAATTACCAACCAAGACTTTTGATAAAACAAGGTTGTCGTCCCATCTGACCCAAGAGCTTTTTGGGATGCATCATAAACAAGGCTGCTCTCACTTCTTCCTTCGTTGCCGCTGCCATTAACCTCCTATTCTGGTCTGCAGTTACCAGTTCCATATTTCCTCTAAGAAACCATCAAAAGCAGAAGGTGAACACCACATTCATCATTAACAAATGGGAAATTGTCAAAAACACTACATTCATTGTATTATTTTTCATGTTTACACTAACCACTTCTATTTTCACTTTTAACGAAGGGTAAAATATATTTATAACCCCAAGGTTAACTAATCTAGACTTAGGGTTTTGAGTTGAGGGGTGGAGTAGGGTTTTTGGAATATGAAAATTTAGGATTCTAATAAATATATAAATAAATGCCTAAAAAATATAGTTTCAAAAAGAAGTTTTGAAAAAAATTAAAAGAAAATTCGAAAAAAAAATTCAAATGATTATTTATAAAACGTTTGAATTTGAAAAAGTGTAATTCGAAAACATAATTTTTTTTTGTAATTTTTTATTTATTTAAATGATTATTTATTATATATATATAGAGAACAATGATATAAGAGTCTTTTGCCACTTAATGAATAAAATATTTTTGAAAATATCTCTTTAATAGTAGTAAACATGAATAATGGTTTACCAATTAACAACTTTCTTTTAAAAGGCACCAAAATGAAACACTCATCATTGTCATATCATCAAACCATAAACAACTATCCTCTAAAACATATATTTTTACATTTTGCAAATGCAAAAACTGATTAAAAAAATTTTAAAATCCGATTATGGATTACTCGTTGGTATCATCGATCTCCTAAGAGATTAGTTGAAATTTGGTCTAACATTTCAAGTTAAAAAAACCATCATATTTACCCATCAAAAATAAAATTATACAATATGCAACAAAATGTAATATATCATTTTCAAAAAGATTATCTCAGTTCTCATAAAAATATGAATATAAAATTGGTAAAATCTAATGTCTTCTTAAATTCGTTGAGATCGCCAATGATCTACCGAAAACAAATAACAAGAGAAAACTTTTCAATTTTTATTAATCAAATCATAAATTGAATACAAACTTAAACCTAAACGGCTATATATAAGAAAACCATAAAATAATAAAAATAACTATCTAAATTTAATATAACTAATAAAATAAACAATAAGATATTTGCATCACTATACGACATCCAATTTTGATTTTGTTAATGAAATTTTTATTTATTTATTTTTATTTTAGTGGAACTTGGTGGCCAAGTTCCTTGCTCTGTATTTATCAAGTTACGGTTCTTTCTTGGGAAATTGCATCATACATCCATCAAACAAATTATAATTCATCCACTAACTAAAAACCCTGATTGTTCGATATACCCTATACACAATATACAATAATGCCATATTGCCCTTCTCAAACAACCGGGAAACCGTCTGAGTAAAAAAATTTAAAAAGAATAAGGAAACTGTTCAGTTTACTTCGTGGCCACTCCCTTTTCACCCATTAAAACATATTTACTTTACCTTTTCTTCTTTATCGGTTGCGGTGAATAGTTCCACCTTCGTGCGCATTCACTGATGTCGTCTCGGATTTCTATTCTCCCTTCTCTCCGTTGAAGACAATTTGGTGGGAGCCAGAATTAGGTTGTCGCCGAGTCACGATTCCAACGGTGTCGGAACGAAGCGTTTCAGAGTAAGGCTTCTCCGTCTCTGCTTCGCAACTTATTTAAAATTTGTTGGGGTTTATTGTCTAAACGAGTGTCATTTTTGATTTACATTGCGTGATTGCTTTGATTTTGACTGATTATGTGTGTTAATTACATCGACCTTGTTATCTCCTCTACTTTAATAAGTAATCATTGCAACCTTCTACTTTGTCATCATATCAGTCAAAATATAGTGGTCCCGTTACCCGAAACGCATTAGCAGTGGTTTAGAAGAGAAATTTCGCGATTGTTACTCTCACTTTTTACCGCAATCGTTTTAGGTTAGCAGAGCGTTATATTTCACATACATCGAATAGTCTAGGTGATTATCCATTCCCAATCAATTGCATACTTATCCATTTCTGAATTATATTATGCTGATGTACTATCTGAAAAATACATTCTATTCCATATCGGATGTTTTGCTATACCATTTGCTAGGAACGGTAAACAAACTTATGCAATTGATTATATGAATTTGTTGCAGATTATAATGGACGAATTAGGCCTTCCAAGTAGAATGTTCGCGTCAGGGGCTGAGCCATCAGGTCGTAAACGTGTTAACAACTACTTCAACCTCCGATGGATCGATATTATGCGACAAGCGTTAGAGGATGAGCATTTGGAACTGTTGAATGATTCACAGTTCGCAAGGATTTTCCAGATGGGAGGACATACCTTCTCTGTCATGTTCCTCCATTATATTTTTTCCCGTCAGTTGGTGACTGAGAAAGAATTAGAACTGTGGTGGCTTTACGTCGGGAAGCCAATCCGTTATGCCATACATGACTTTGCGCTAGTCACATGTCTCAATTGTGGTGAAAGTGGTTTACTTGACGGTGACGCAAACGAAAGAGGTATTGGCAGAGGGAAGGGAACTGCTAAAGCGAGGGCTTCTGCGTCCATATGGGATGAGCTGTTTCGTGGGGGAGGAGAAGCCCACGGTTGGTTGGATTATGGATCGCCTTGTCAGGGGAAAAAATACAAGGATCCGTTGACGCGTTTGCACCTCGCACTGTTGGTTTTGGTAGAAGGTATTTTGTGTCCTACATGTGGGACAACACACATCAGACCAGAGGTGGTGAGCAAGCTGGCCAGTCCTGACGACTTTCTGAAGTATCCAACGGGGAGGGAGTCCTTTTTACCAACTGTGCGGAGTACAAAATCCAAAACACCTATGAATTATGTTCAGGAGACAATGGCGATTCAAGGGTTTTCTCACGCGATGGTTTTGGTAACTGTCACTGCTTGTCCCTCGATTATAATTAAGTCTGGTGGTGGTGATCCCCTAGCAGATTCAGCTCTTTCGACGGCGGATATCATCAGGAGTGTTGTAGAACGGAAGCTGGTAGTGAACCTGGTCACAGCCAAATCCGTCGATCAACTTGGCCAGGTAACAGCCACTGTTTCAAGGATTTCTATTCCATTACCAGATAGATACCATACTATTTAAATAGTATGGTCGTGTGGCGTACTATTTACAGGTTTACTAACTCTTCCCTTGTATCTTCGCAGGCTTACGTCCAGTCCTTCGTATGTATGGATATAGATGGTGACCTTCTAAATCAGGGTTTAGGAGACAAGGCAGATTCTTCTGTTGCCAACATGGTCTCTTTGATAGAGGAGGAATACCCATTTGAACACAACACCTGGTCCGGTGGTGTTAATTCTGATGATGTAAAGCAGAAGAAGTGTCCTCCTCCAACATCAGACTCGAGTGATGACAATGTTTCCTCGGCAACGGAGAAGGGTAACGTGCCACAAGGGGGCGTTGACAGTGGTATGCAGTCTGGAGACCGGAGGGGGCAATCTAGCAAGCAACCGGGGCATGAACCACAACCGGGTGAGAACGTCCCTCTAGACGTCCCAACATTGCTTAGGATGGCGGCATACGCGTATGAAGGGAGGGTTATGCCCATGTTTGAAGGTTACGTTCTGAGTTTGAAGGGGCATTTCAACAGAGAAGTGGGAGTCCTCCGTACTGATCTTCAATCTGCTACAACCTCTATTCGACAATTGGAAACCTCGGTAACAACCGAGTTTGAGAACATGAAGAAGTTAATAAAGGGTCCGGGGTACAATGATGAGGAACCACCGATCGGTGGAGGAAGTCCGTATAGACAGTATTCTCCTTATCGCGGTCCAGATCATGACGTTAGAGACGCATTTGTTCCCCCGGCGAAGTTCGGTGTAATCTTATCTTTCACATTTCCATTCACCTTTACTATTCCTTTTAAATAGTCATCATAATCTCCATTATAGTATTGTATTGATTCTTTATGTGGTAATCACAGGGAAACGCATCCGCTCCTGTCTATGCAGCCTCCACCGCTTCTCCAGGTGTCTCTAAATCGGGTGAAGATAATGTCCCGTTACACTCTGATATAGGGTCAATGCGGACTCAGGGACACCGAGTGCTTTCTCCTGATCCTCCACAACCATCGGTCCTACAGACGGAGTTCAGTGTAAGCTCACTTCCTTTGAATGGTGAACATTGTCATTAGTTTTGTGTTGATAACAAGTTGAATCTATTTCATATGGATCGTCTTACTATTCTATATGAATTGAAGGAATCAGCTGCAGTTGATGTCGATTCGCACGGTGGTCCGTCAGGTGATAAGGATACTGAATCTATGGGTCCGGTCCCTTCAAACGTTGAGCCTCCACCGGCCCAATCAACAGGACGCAGAGATCATGTCGTTGTTGAGCTTATGGAAACTCACCCCCATGACAATCATGAAGCGCCGCCGCAGGTATGTGGGCTTAAAAATATATAACATATGATCTTCGAGTCATCTAGCTATGCACATACAGGGATTCCGAATAAGCATAATCTCCCTTTTGTAGGATCCTTTACCTCTCATATCTGAATCCCACACTGTCCCTGACGTCTCTGGAGTTGTGAACCAAATTCTATCTGATGCTGGAATCAGCAAAGTAAGTTTAGCTTATAATGCTATTTTAGTCGGAGAAGTGCTATTCATTAACTGTCATAGGGAATAATAAATACGTTTCCTAATTGATTAATGTCATTCTTATGTTATGGTTCCCAGGAATTACCTCATCCATCAACTTTGCCCGGTAACGTTGTTGGAGGCCAATGTCAGAGTTCTAAGTTTTGTACAGGAAATGAGCAGGTAACTCGTTTTTCGGTTTCTCTGTTGTTTGTGTCGTACTATTTCTATGAAATAGATACTATACCACAAAAACAGTATAGTACATTTTCGTGCCTTTAATGGCTGCCCATGTGGTTGCAGCAGGAGCTTCCTCATCCATCACCAGCTCTTGCTAACGTTGCTGCAGGCCCAAGTGTGAGTTCCAAGTTTGTACCAGAGAATGAGAAGGTAACTCATATTAATTGCCCCTTCTTTCTAATTGTCTGTGATTGTCTTAACCCTAAGTGGTATAGTACCTTTGGTTGATCCGATAATCGTTGTAGGAAACTATATCTGTTGGCGGTGAAACGCATGGTTCTGACCCCGTGGAAGAACCTTTGGAGTTGGGTGTTGAAAAAAATGATGAGGTCGATGGGTCTAGCAATCCTTCTCCATCAAAATTTAAAGTACTTGTCTTTATCCTCTTTCTCATTGCCCCCTATTAGTTGTAGAATAAGCGTAATACAAACTTTTGTTTTCTTAATAGGGTGTGGGTGATGTGCCAGCAGCAGACGATGCTGCAGGTGCTGGTGCCAGACGAGTTAGTAAACACAAGCACAATAGTCCACAGCGGTTCAGTCCTTCGGAACCGACAGTGCGTAAGGAAGCAACCAAAAAATCCACGAAAAATGTTCCAGGCAATAAACAGGCTTCCAAGCGTGCAAAAAAGAACGCCCCTACGTCATCTAATCCTACACCCCCTACCAGGGTGTTGCCAGTCTTTATTGGGGACTTCAATGCTTTTGCTCCTCCAACCCCAACAAACCGAGACGCTTTCTTGAAGCGGTTAAATGCAGCTAAGTATGTCCGACCGTGTACTTTTTCAACTTTAGACTTTATATTGTACTTTAATTTATAGTATAGTAGACTATACTATACTATATTACTACTAATGTACCGTTTTTAACGACTGCACCATATGAAATGCCCCAGATCGGTGGACGTCTCCAGCGGTTCCGGTTATTCTATTTCAAGTTTAGGCCCTCTCTTCCATTGCAATGGTGTTTGTTCGCATGAGGTATTTTCTTTATTTAAATACGACCGGATATTGCTTTGTACATCATTTCTATGGATTAACTCGAATTTCATTTTAGGCTTGGACCGTGTGGTGACCTTCATACGTAACCGACGTGACCGTTTACCATCTGCTAGATTTGAGTTCGTCCCACCATCGTTTTTCCTCGAGCTGATGCGTAATTACGCTGGGTTCGATGCCATCAAAGAGAAGCACAAGTTTGCGTTCTCCACCCCTATTAAACCACAGTTTATGCTCCGTCCTGGGTGGTATACTCACGTTGATTTCGTCTACAGTCCGTTTCTAATTAAAAAAACCCACTGGGTTGGTCTCATTGTTGATCTGAAGATGTCGGCTATGTATGTCGTCGACTCTAACTCTGCATGCCCCTCGACTGTAGATGTTACCTCCTATCTCACCCCGATCTCGACCATGCTGCCTCACCTTATTTCTAGGTACTGTCTTGTCACCAATCCTGGTGAGATGAACTTCCGCCCCTTTCCTATTTCTCGAATAGAAGTCCCGGTTCTCCTTGAACACCCAGGTAAAAAATATTTACTTCCGCTCAGCTTTATGCACCAATTTTTGCATATATAAAAGTTTACTCGTTTGCAAATATGGATAGGTTTCTCGGGTGTTGCTGCCCTTATACTGCTAGAAATGGTAGCAGCTGATCAGCCTTTGAACACGCTTGATTTGACTGAAGAAGAAGTACGTGTAGCAGCGGAGAACTATGCGATTGCAGCTTTGTCTATGGGTTAGGTTGGAGGTTGATTGTGTTGTATATCCAATGTTTTATTATGACACTACATCCTGTTTCTTTCTTTCTCTTAACTCCCAATTTGGATTATTTCGTTAGGATGCAGTCTCACTTTGATCCAATGTTTACTTCAAACAATGTATGTCATTTTAACTAAATGCATGTTAGTAAAGTGCTTCCCTTTTAACTAAACGCATGTTAATACACTGCTATCCTTATGTTACACTATACTACTTAGACTATATGGTATAGTATTTGAGGAAATAGAACTGTTTAGGAGAGGATGTGGGTTAACTTTTTCCATGGTTAGGATTTAGATTTCCTAAATGGTAAATGATGTGGGTTCACATATCCATATTAGAGTTTATTTATCTATATTAGGGTATAGTTCTTAATATGGTAATATGTTTCACTGCTTCCACTGTCGTTACAATATACTAAATAGTATAGTATTTAATGAGGGAAATTTTTTTGCTTGTATGATGTGGGTTAACTATTGTCATAGTTATTATGTGGTATATGTGGGTTCACATATCCATTTTAGGGTTTAGTTATCCATATTAGGGTTTAGTTGTCCATATTAAGGTTTAGTTATCCATATTAGGGTTTAGTGAGGGACACTTGTTTTCTTATAGGATGTGAGTTAACTATTTCCATAGTTATTATGTGGTTTATGTGGGTTCACATATCCATATTAGGGTTTAGTTATCCATATTAGGGTCTAGTTGTCCATAGTATGTGAAACTATACTATCTCCGGTAAATAGTATAGTATTGTATGAAGGACACATGTTTTCTTCTAGGATGTGGGTTAACTATTACCATAGTTATTACGTCGTGTATGTGGGTTCACATATCCATATTAGGATTTACTTATCCATATTAGGGTTTACTTATCTAAATTAAGGTTTACTTATCCATATTAGGGTCTAATGAGGGACACTTGCTTTTCTTTTAGGATGTGGGTTAACTATTTCCATAGTTATTATGTGGTTTATGTTTCCATAGTTATTATGTGGTTTATGTTGGTTCACATATCCATATTAGAGTTTAGTTATCCATATTAGAGTCTAGTTGTCCATAGTATGTGAAACTATACTATCTCTCGTAAATAGTATAGTCTTTGATGAAGGACACTTTTTTCTTCTAGGATGTGGGTTAACTATTTCCATAGTTATTATGTCGTGTATGTGGGTTCACATATCCATATTAGGGTTTAGTTATCCATATGAGGGTTGAGTTTTCCATATTAGGGTTTATTTATCCATATTAGGGTTTAATGAGGGACACTTGTTTTCTTCTAGGATGTGAGTTAACTATTTCCATAGTTATTATGTGGTTTATGTGGGTTCACATCTCCATATTAGGGTTTACTATCCATATTAGGGTCTAATGAGGGACACTGGTTTTCTTCTAGGATGTGGGTTAACTATTTCCATAGTTATTATGTGGTGTATGTGGGTTCACATATCCATATTAGGTTTAGTTATCCATTATTAGGGTCTAATTGTCCAATTTATGCGAAACTATACTATTTCCGGTAAATAGTATAGTATTGAATGCATGGCTCTTGTTTTCTACTAAGATGTGGGTTAACTATTTCCATAGTTATTATGTCTTGTATGTGGTTCACATATCCATATTAGGGTTTGTTATCCATATTAGGGTTTGTTATCCATATTAAGGTTTAGTATTCCATATTAGTGTTTATTTATCCATATTATGGTCTAATGAGGGACACTTGTTTTCTTCTAGGATGTGGGTTAACTATTTCCATAGTTATAATGTGGTTTATGTGGGTTCACATATCCATATTAGGTTTTAGTTATCCATATTAGGGTCTAGTTGTCTATAGTAGGTGAAACTATACTATTTCCGGTAAATAGTATAGTATTGAATGAAGGACACTTGTTTTCTTATAGGATGTGGGTTAACTATTTCCATAGTTATTATGTCGTGTATGTGGGTTCACATTTCCATATTAGGGTTTAGTTTTCAATATTAGAGTTTATTTATACATATTAGGGTTTAATGAGGGACACTTGTTTTCTTCTAGGATGTAGGTTAACTATTTCCGTAGTTATTATGTGGTTTATGTGGGTTCACATCTCCATATTAGGGTTTACTTATCCATATTAGGGTTTAGTTGTCCATAGTATGTGAAACTATTCTATCTCCGTTAAATAGTATAGTATTGAGTGAATGACACTTGTTTTCTTTTAGGATATAGGTTAACTATTTCCATAGTTATTATGTCGTGTATGTAGGTTCACATATCTATATTAGGGTTTAGTTATCCATATTAGGATATAGTTTTCCATATTAGGGTTTATTTATCCATATTAGGGTTTAATGAAGGACACTGATTTTCTTTTAGGATGTGGTTTATGTGTGTTAACAAATCCATATTAGTGTTTAGTTACCCATATTAGGGTTTAATGAGGGACACTTGTATTTCTTCTACGATGTGGGTTAATTATTTCCATATTTATTATGTGGGGCATATGGGTTCACATATCCATATTATGGTTTAGTTATCCATATTAGGGTTTAGTTATCCATATGAACTGTGGGAACCAAAATTCGCACTGTCGATTTCCGTTTAAATAAGGAAAGTAGGAGAACCCTAGTTTTCCAGAGGTCCCGGATATCTGCTATTACCACACGCCAAGCAATCAGAACACGAAACGAGAACAGTAATAAAATAAGAAATCGAAAAAGAGAGCAAGATAGTTCTTATTCCGAATCTGCGTTTGAGCGTTTACAACAAGGTAAGTGCCTGAACTACGAGAGCTGTTGGCGAGATTCCTAAATATAAAAACCCTAAGACGGCAAAAACCTAATTGAGTCGCAGCTCGAATAACAAAAACGGAAAATTGCCTAAAATCGCTCTAAGTGCTAAGTTTGCTGTGTCAAAGCTCCTCCCCATGCTTCTCGCCTAGGACTCCTTATATACTGGCTCCTAGGTCGGTTTACGCTTTTCCTCTTCTGCCCTTAAGCCGTCATAGCATAAAAATAGAGATATTCCATTTTTTCCGATCTTCGTAATTATCTTCAAAATTTCTTATTTATCCGCGGAAACTTGACATTTATCTTTTCTTGCGAACCAAGCGTAAACCGTAATAAACGCTTCTGACTCGAAGCGTTTATTACGGCTTCTTTCGATAAAGAACGAACTTTCCGCGGCTTTTACCGTAAAGTTTGATCGAAGACTTAGAATGGTGGGAAACATGAAATGGGTTCGCTACGGTCTTCGGGAGATAGCATCGAAGGGTAGACGAGAATGCATGGACTAATTGTCGTATCGATGTTTCGGAAGAGTTCGGTCGCTACGTAGCGACCGAGCGGGACGGACGCTCGGTCGCTACGTAGCGACAGGACAGCTTGCATGTGCGGTAGTTGCGTAATGACCGAGCTTGGTTCGTCCGTGTTCCGATCGTCATATTCGGACCTATCCGTGACTGGTATGGGTATGTTTCCGATGGCTTATGTTCGATCTAAATAAAATTCGAACGAAGCTTTATCTCGGGAACATACGTTGCGACGTTCTCTTGACCGAGCATGATTTGTTGCGAAAAGACATACTTGTATTTCGCGGAGATTTGGACGTTAACTTCGTCGTAACCGTTTTCGACCCCAACAGTTAGCCCCCCAGCTCGTTAGGATCGTGGATTTCTAGTGAGATTCCAACGTGCGGTATGGCGAGTTCGGACGAGGTTGGTGTATTCGGGCGAAGTTCGTGTCCGAAAATCCGCAAGTAAATAGTAATTTCTCATGCCTATAAGAAGGGAGGTAACTTCTTCACAACTTTACACTTACTCATTCTCATAGAGAGGTTTCTTGAAAAATTTCTTCTTATTTTTTCTTTCTCTCTATCATTTCCTTCTTGATTAAAAAAGAAAACACGAGATGTCGAGTAAGAAGAGGAGTTCGAAGAAAGGGTCCTTGCCCGCGAACATTTCTGAAGAGCTCCTTGTGCCAAAGATAGAATTCGTTCCTCATTCGGTAGACCCGGCCGAGAACGAAGCATTTGCAGTGCGCTGTCGCTTGTGGTTCCCGATTCCCGAAATTATCGTCCGTGTGTTGGATCGTTTCGAGGTGGCGATAAGCCAACTGAATCCCCTTGGCATCCAGCACCTTATTGGAGTCCTGATCCTGAGCTACGAGCATGGTCTCTCCCTTACCGTCGATCACTTCGAAGCGCTTCTTAGGTTACAGAGCATCAAGGATACGGACAAGTACAGGCTGGTCCCTCGGAACTTCATGTCAGTGGTTAAGAGGTTTACTTCTAACTTCAACTCGTGGAAGAAGTTTTTCTTCTTTGTTCATGTAGACGCTGCGTCTGTTGAAAAGAGTTGTATCCCATTGTTCCGGAGGTTGCCGAACGATCGTCCCTTCATCAATCCTCTTGCTCCGTTTCCTGAGGACATTATCCCAGTGAGGGATCTGCTCAGAAACGGTCTTTTTTCTGGACTTCCTTTACGCCGAAGAGAGTTCGAAAGGCGTTGAGGTTTGTGCATCCTAGTCCTGCTTTGGGCGGGGAAACATGGAGTGATTCCGAGCCTGATTACCAAGGTCCCGACGCTGCTCCCACGGTTGCGACGGGGCTGAATTCTTCGAAGGGGAAAGATATTGACCTCGGTGACCTGGACTTTTTGGTGGACGATTGCATGCTTCCAGGATGGGATCCAGACCTTGCTTTCGGCGATGGAAGCGGTACGAGCGAGGTCCCTATTCCAGACTTTGATGATTTCTTCGCTGGTCTTCCCTCGGGCTTCGATGCTCCTCCGGCGACGAACGAGTCGGGGAGGCCGAAAGTCGTCGCGGAAGGATCTCGTATCATCAACGGGGTATAGGTTTTAAGAATTTTGACGATCGTTTCAAGTATATATATATATATTTTTTGCTTATAACATGTCAATCGGTTTTACAGGGCTTGAACTTGCTTGGATCGGCCATTGAGGCGAGCCATAGAGAGGCCATGATCTATCGCTTTAAAGCGGAGAAGGCGGAAAAGGATCTTGCTCGCATGCGAGACGAGATGTCGGCGCGAGATGCTCAACTCGCTCGTGATCATGCGAGGGCTGTTTGTAGGGCGGAACGGAAGGGCAAGAGGAGATTGTCGAGGTGATGAAGACTCGCGCCTCTCAATTCCAGGTCGAGTACGGGAACCTGAAGGATGCTTTCAACTCGCTGGGCGATTTCCGTGAGTGTCGCGGTTCAGTCGGGAGCCTTTGGAAGATGCGGGCGGATGACTACATTTTCGAGAGGGAGATGGAGTTAATGAAGGGCGGCATGAAGGATCATGCTCACGCTGAGGCGCTCATTTCTCTGATCGACGGGAGGATTCAGGGATTCTGGGATCCCATCCCGGTTTCTCCTGATACCGTAGAGACCACGACCGAGTTTGCCGGTGACGATGAGGAAGTGAACTATCCCTCGGATGCATTCGGAGCTTCCTTGTCCGGGAATTTTAACTTTGATCTGTGAGAGGTGAGTGTTTGACGGGAAGAAGTTTTTCCCTTGTCTAGTATTTTGCGGCCAAGTGTGGCTTTGGTTCATATATGTCCGGCTGAGTGTGGCCTTCGAACTTTGTATGGGCCTGTTTTGGCCGCTTTTATCTTTATCGGGACTGGCCGTTGGTGGCTTTGAACCCCTACCGCTATGCGGTTTATATATATATAATGGATGTTTGTCTGAGTTACTTTGTTTCGAGTGGGTTTGAAGTAAACATGAATTGTCTTCTCATATTTAATTCCATTGAGGCGTTCAATCTGTTGGTTTGTTCGAGACGTGAGTTTTCGTAAAAATTATTTATTCTTACGAACTTTCGGGAATGTTAAGATATGAACGGAGAGACATGTTTTAGGATCTCGTATCGTTTAGATATCATGTCTTGAGATGTCTGAGACCAATGCGATGGGTTTAGGGCATGACCTAGGTTTACTCTCGGTTTTAAGGTTTGTACGGTGACTAGCCGGCTATCGATTTTCCTGTTGCGATTTCTACCTGATTCGTACCGATTTAATGTCCGCGATAGGTTCTCGGCTTATATGACTTGTATGGTATGAATCGAGCTCTTTCCAGAGACGAGGTAGTAAGCGGAGTTAACTGAAGCTTACCTTATCGAAAGTCAGAGCATTAACTCTGCAACTGCATTCACCTTCTTCACTGTATTTTCTTACTTCTTACACAAATGGGCAGAGTGTAACAAAATAAAAGACTACACCATATATCAAGATGTCGCTGTTCTACTATCCTCCACATATTTACTGAATACAGTAAACCGTATGCTGTTAGAAATGTGTGTGGCGTGGTCGATTTAAAACCTTGAGATCTGCACAGTACGCGGTAAATCATGGCCTTACCTATCTACGCCTACGTGTACTTACCTTCTTTCTTTCACCGTATACTTGTTGACGACAGGGTTATAACCGGATGAAATAAGACACATTTGTTAGTCTCTTAATTATGTCAAAATCATTGACCTGCACCTAATTAATCTATTAAACTTAGATATCTCGCAAATACACCCTTCTTTCTTCTTCTTTGTTTAGTTTAAATTGATTGCTTATCTTTAGCTAAGAACATTCTGTTGGGCCTAATTATTAAGCCTAATGGCTCAAATAATATATGGCAAAATGTGAAAACAAATGGGCCTATGGGTTCTTATAAAAAATCTTGTTGGCTTTAATGAAATGAATTTAACAACATCCCACATTGGTTGGGAGAGTTGATTTTGAGGAGTATATATATGTCTTCATGACATGAGAGGTTAAACAGCTCAGAGGAAGAGAGAGCTCCCCACGCGCGCGCCGCCGCCGCCGTCCGGCCGGCTCGGCTCGGCGTGGGCGTGGGCGTGGGCGTGGGCGTGGGTCTGGGTCTTGGTCTTGGGTCTTGGTGGAGGGCCTCCGGCCCGATAAGAATATTCTTTTTGGACCAAGTTAAGCTCAAAGTTTTGCCATTTAATTCTCGAAAAACGCCATGCATTTTATTTTAAACAACACGTAGTTCGTTTAAAAACAACACGCTGTCTCTCTTCTTGACGATAAGTTCAAACGAGAAAAGATCTTGCGGAGGAAGTTTCGTAACGCCTCGCCTCCGAGATCCTCGCGAGATTTCCGCCAACGTGCGCACGTGCGGCATTAGTTACGGAAAATGGCTCGTCTTCTCTTCTTTAAAAACTCGTCTCCTCCTTCATTTTTCTTTAAGTTTTTACGCAACAAAAAAAAAATCACCATATCCCTCAACGTAAGTCTAGAGAGTGTTTCGTAGAGTTTATAGTTCGATAGGGCGATCACGAGTGAGGCGTGATTCGTCTGCCATGGTTGTATCCTGGGACTCTATATTCGTACAGTCCCGTCTCACTAACGGAGCGAATATTTTGAGTTAAGGAAAGAGATCATATCTCGACTCCATGTCTCTTTGCGAATACGATTTCTTATCGTTCTTGTATTCGTCTTTTACATTCGTTTATTTCCTTAACATCGCTTTTATTCTATCGTTTATGTCAGTCCGGTTTTCCGGCTTCTACAATCTTAACTCAAAATCGCTTTATGTTTAAAGCTTTAATCGGGTTGATAAACGATTAATAGAAACGGGTTTTGGAACCGTGTTTGCGATTTGCTTTCTAGCATTTCCGCGAAACGTTTTGTTCTTATCTCACAACGATGTTTGCGATTTGCTATACGCTTATCCGCGAAACGTTTCTGCCTAAATGTGTTTGCGATTTGCCTTAGAGCACTTCCGCGAAACGTTTCTGGTTTATTTCATTACGCTTTGCGGATTGCTTTCTAGCATTTTCGCAAAACGTTGATACATTCTTCAAACGTTATATACATGAATCGTTTCAGTAACCGTTTTCTTAAGCGAGTTTGTGAAACATTCTAAGTCTATAAAAATGGTTTCTGCGAACGCTTTTAAGCGAGTTTGCAAAACGTTTTTTCCAGACTTATATCGATATGATTTGGTTCAAATACCAAAAATGAACATCGATTTTAGACTATTATTTTCTTTAAAATAATATGTTATTTGTTGAATGGAGTACTAATCCGTTTTTTCATGTTTTCTCTACAGAAAAATGACAAACGATAACAACACCCCCATTGACACCACAATGTCATTCAGACTCCACTCAACGCTGCAGCAACTGATGCAACTGGCGTGACAACCGCTGCAGCAACAACGAGCACTATCCTCCCTGCGGGAAATGCTGCTGATGAAACCACTCGCCGTAGCCTATTCGGTGCTGGTCTTTATCAGACGGGTTCAGTATCAGCAACTGCAAGTGGTCCGGTGGCAGTTCAAACTCCTCCGGCTGTACCTAGCTTGTTCACTCAAGGGCTGATGCCAGACAAGTTTGATGGCAAAGGCTTCAAAACGTGGCAGAAGAAGATGATGTTCTTCCTGACAACGATGAAACTGGACAAGTTCATCCAGGAGGACAAGCCCCTGATTCCGTACGGGATTGATGATGTCCACAGTCTTGCAACTGTTGACATATGGGTGCATTCCGACTTCATCTGTAAAGGTTACATTTTGGGTCGTCTCATTGACCCATTGTACCGTGTCTACTGTGAGATCCCCACGGCGAAAGAGCTATGGAGATCACTGGACAAGAAGTACAGAGGTGAGGACGCTGGCTGCCAGAAGTATGTGGTCTCAAAGTTCCACGACTTCAAAATGGTGGATTCAAAACCCATCATGGATCAGGTGGAAGCGCTTCAGCTCATTTGCCATGAAATCGCTGCTGAAGGAATGTCCATCTGCGAGACATTCACAACTCTCAGCTTCATTGAAAAGCTTCCTCCAAGCTATGCGGATTTCAAGAACTACTTGAAGCACAAGAAGAAGAAGATGGGGCTCGAGGAGCTCATCATGAGGCTTCAGATGGAATCCAGAAACCGAATTGCTGACAAGGTCACTGCTAAGGAGCACAGTGTCAACATGGCTGAGCACAAAGGCAAAGGAAAGGCACACGCCCATTCTCCTGCCAAGCCTTCCAAAACTGCTGCAGCCCTGAAGGCTTCTGGAAAAAACTTCAAGAACAAAGGCATTGAAATCAATGCGAATGCGAATGTGGAGAAGTTCAGGGGAAATGTCACTACTGCCACAAAGTGGGGCACAAGACTGTTGAGTGTCGCAAAAAGATCAAGGATGAGAAGGCTCAGGCAAATCTCACAGAGGAGGATCTCGTTGCTGTGGTGACTGAAGCCAACATGGTTGAAAGCAACAACCCCAAGGAATGGTGGTATGACACTGGTGCAACCACCCACATTTGCACCGATAGGGCGATGTTCAGCACCTATCAGAAAAGCATGACTGAGGAGAAGCTCAAGATGGGAAACACTGCAGTCTCCAAGATTGAAGGACGCGGCAATGTGATTTTGAAGATGACATCTGGACATGAGGTCACTCTGACGAATGTGAAGCATGTGCCTGACATGAGGAAGAACCTGGTCTCGGGAACCTTGCTCAGCAAGAATGGATTCGCCACAAATTTTGAGGCGGACAAGCTCGTGATTAGGAAAAATGGGATGTATTTGGGAAGAGGGTATGTTAAGGGTGGACTTGTCAAGTTGAATGTAATGACAGTCCCTCCGAAAGTTGTAGCTTCAAAAGTTTCAATGAATAAGAAAGAGCCAGTTGCTTATTTGGTTGAGTCTTTTAATATATGGCATGAAAGATTAGGCCATGTAAACTACAAATCTATACAAAGATTAATGAATTTAAATCTAATTCCTAAATGCAAAACAAGTAAACAAAAATGTGAAGTATGCGTACAGGCTAAGCTCACGAAAACGCCATCACCTCGTGTTGAAAGAACTAATAAACCTCTAGATTTAATTCACACAGATTTATGTGATTTAAAATACTTACAAACTAGAGGTGGTAAAAAGTACTTTGTGACCTTCATAGATGACTGCACAAAATATTGTTATGTATATTTATTACATAGCAAAGACGAAACCTTAGAAAAATTTAAAGAATTTAAACTCGAGGTCGAAAATCAGCTTAAAACAACTATTAAAGTAGTTAGAAGCGACAGAGGAGGCGAGTATGATGGTCCATTCAATGCATTCTGTAAAGAACATGGAATAATCCATCAAACTACAGCTCCTTACTCACCAGAATCTAATGGAGTTGCTGAACGCAAAAATCGAACTCTAAAAGAGATGATGAATGCAATGTTGCAGGAATCTGGGTTACCCCAGAACATGTGGGGGGAAGCATTGCTTACCACTAATTATATCCTCAACAAAATTCCACACAAAGTAACTGGCAAAACTCCATATGAATTATGGAAAGGTAATTTACCTTCGTATAAATACCTCAAAGTGTGGGGGTGCCTAGCAAAAGTTGCAGTACCGCCACCAAAGAAGGTCACTATTGGACCTAAAACAGTGGATTGCATCTTCATCGGATATGCACATAACAGTAATGCTTATCGATTTCTGGTACATAAATCTGAAATATCAGACATTCATGAAAATACAGTCATGGAATCAAGAAATGCATCTTTCTTCGAAAATATTTTTCCATATAAGGAAAAACAAGGTTCAAAACGAACTCGAGAAGAAAGAGACAATGACAAAAACTCAGAAACTGAGACAAACGTCGAGATTTCTATAAATGATATTTCAGAAAATGAAGAAAAAGATGAACCTCGAAGGAGCAAAAGAGCTCGAAAAGAAAAATCTTTTGGAGAAGATTTCCTAATGGCATTTTTAGTAGAAAATGTTCCAAAAACTTTGGCAGAAGCCATGGCTTCACCAGAAGCTCCATTCTGGAACGAAGCGGTCAGGAGTGAATTTGATTCGATCATGCAAAATTATACTTATTACATAACGGATTTACCACCTGGCTGCAAAGCATTAGGGAATAAATGGATAATGACACGAAAACCTGGTGGAAAATACAAGTCTAGGCTTGTAGTTCAAGGATTCCGACAAAAGGAAGGCCTTGACTATTTTGATACATATTCTCCAGTGACGAGAATAACATCAATAAGACTGATGATAGCAATCGCAGCCTTAAGAGACCTAGAAATCCATCAAATGGATGTAAAAACTGCTTTTCTAAATGGTGATTTAGAAGAGGAAATTTACATGAAACAACCTGAAGGTTTTGTCATTCCCGGACAGGAAGACAAAGTATGTCGACTTGTAAAGTCACTTTATGGGCTTAAACAAGCTCCTAAACAATGGCACGAAAAATTTGACAATACAATGATGTCAAATGGTTTCAAAATAAATGAATGTGACAAATGCATATACTACAAAACTACCAAAAATGCGTATGTTTTGCTATGTCTATATGTAGATGATATGCTCATTATTGGAAGCAATAAAGACATTATCAATCAAACAAAGAACATGCTCAAAGGGACATTTGAGATGAAAGACTTGGGATTAGTAGATGTAATTCTCGGGGTTAAAGTCACAAGAAATTCAAACGGAGTTATCTTAACCCAATCTCATTATGCTGAAACAATATTAGAGAGATTTAAAAATTACTCTAAGAGTACGGCAAAAACTCCGTTAGATCCCCAAATGCACTTGACAAAGAATTCAGGTGAAGCGGTTTCACAAAACGAGTATGCACGTGTGATTGGAAGTCTCATGTACTTGACCAATTGTACTAGACCAGATCTAGCGCATGCAGTAAACGTACTTAGTCGATATACAAGTAATCCAGGTCATACACACTGGAAAGCTATAACGAGGGTACTCAATTACTTGCGCTACACCAAAGATTTTGGGCTTCACTATGGTAAAGAACCAGCAGTTTTAGAAGGATACAGTGATGCTAACTGGATATCAGATTCCAAAAACTCAAAATCCACGAGTGGATATGTCTTTACACTAGGAGGAGCAGCAATATCATGGAAATCTACCAAACAAACAGTGTTAGCCAGATCTACCATGGAATCTGAGTTCATAGCCTTAGACAAAGCAGCAGAAGAAGCTGAATGGCTTAGAAATTTTTTGGAAGATATTCCTATGTGGGAGAAACCTGTGCCAGCCATACGCATACATTGTGATAGTCAATCAGCAATAGCTCGGGCTCAGAATAATCTCTACAATGGTAAATCTCGTCACATCAGAAGACGACATAAAACCATTAGACAACTTATCTCAACTGGTGTAATCACAATAGACTACATCAAATCGGCTGACAACCTAGCGGATCCATTTACTAAAGGTTTGCCACGAGATGTTGTTGCTAAATCATCAAAAGGAATGGGTTTAAAGCCTATAACGAATGAGGATGCGTGATTGCAACCCTACCTATCATGACTGGAGATCCCAAGACGTAGGTTCAAAGGGAAAAAAAAAATCAAGCAGAATCTAACCAAAGCACTTGAGACAAAGTAGTCTCTTCCCAGCTCCTAAGATGAGAAAAGTGCTAACAAATGTGTAAAGGATAAGCATAAGCTTTTAATGATTCCATAGCTTCTAAGCGGAGTATTACTCAATACTTTTCATGGTCAATCACCTAATGAGTGTGAAATGGGGCCGTTTCTAGGAGAATGAATGCAAGGCTATATTCTCTAAGTTCACTCATGAAAACCAGGAAAGTTCAGGGCCACAATGAACACAATAGAGAACTAAGTTCTACGAGAAAATGAAGCTGCGTTATGCCTGTTGTCTCGGTTTACATAAAACACCGGTTAGTTCAAGACATCATGTTCACCTTCTGGTAAAGTAAACCCGACAGATATTAACTATGAGTGGTTCAAGGCTTAAAAATGCCACCAACTCAAACACAGTGAATTTTTCGCAAACACTCTCGATAAGTTTGTCTAGTCTAGTAAAGATTAGAATAAGTATAGTTTTTAAAGTCTATCGAGTCTGCATTTAGTCTGCATATGTTTTAGAAGAGTCATTTCTTTTCATGTGGGGGATTGTTGGGCCTAATTATTAAGCCTAATGGCTCAAATAATATATGGCAAAATGTGAAAACAAATGGGCCTATGGGTTCTTATAAAAAGTCATGTTGGCTTTAATGAAATGAAGTTAACAACATCCCACATTGGTTGGGAGAGTTGATTTTGAGGAGTATATATATGTCTTCATGACATGAGAGGTTAAACAGCTCAGAGGAAGAGAGAGCTCCCCACGCGCGCCGCCGCCGCCGTCCGGCCGGCTCGGCTCGGCGTGGGCTTGGGCTTGGGCTTGGGCTTGGGCTTGGGCTTGGGCTTGGGCTTGGGCTTGGGCTTGGGCTTGGGCTTGGGCTTGGGCTTGTGTCTGGGTCTTGGGTCTTGGGTCTTGGGTCTTGGTGGAGGGCCTCCGGCCCGATAAGAATATTCTTTTTGGACCAAGTTAAGCTCAAAGTTTTGCCATTTAATTCCCGAAAAACGCCATGCATTTTATTTTAAACAACACGTAGTTCGTTTAAAAACAACACGCTGTCTCTCTTCTTGACGATAAGTTCAAACGAGAAAAGATCTTGCGGAGGAAGTTTCGTAACGCCTCGCCTCCGAGATCCTCGCGAGATTTCCGCCAACGTGCGCACGTGCAGCATTAGTTACGGAAAATGGCTCGTCTTCTCTTCTTTAAAAACTCGTCTCCTCCTTCATTTTTCTTTAAGTTTTTACGCAACAAAAAAAAAATCACCATATCCCTCAACGTAAGTCTAGAGAGTGTTTCGTAGAGTTTATAGTTCGATAGGGCGATCACGAGTGAGGCGTGATTCGTTTGCCATGGTTGTATCCTGGGACTCTATATTCGTACAGTCCCGTCTCACTAACGGAGCGAATATTTTGAGTTAAGGAAAGAGATCATATCTCGACTC
Source organism: Brassica napus (assembly GCF_020379485.1). Taxonomy (NCBI): domain Eukaryota; kingdom Viridiplantae; phylum Streptophyta; class Magnoliopsida; order Brassicales; family Brassicaceae; genus Brassica; species Brassica napus. The sequence continues at coordinate 25,475,922 of NC_063452.1, forward strand.
CATGTCTCTTTGCGAATACGATTTCTTATCGTTCTTGTATTCGTCTTTTACATTCGTTTATTTCCTTAACATCGCTTTCATTCTATCGTTTATGTCAGTCCGGTTTTCCGGCTTCTACACATTCATGGTGAGCAACTATTAAATATGGAAATTTAGCAAAAAAAAGAACAATTAATATGGAAAGCAATTTTACGAAGAGTTCGACCATCATTAAAAGCGACATCCAATTAAGATGCTGTCTAAATGGAAATTTTTTATTTATTCTTATTTTTAATGGAAAACTTGGTGGCCAAGTTTCTTGCTCTGTATTTATAGAAGGATTTAGGTGGAGATAATCTGAACATCTCTCGAGTTACGGTTCTTTCTTTGTTTTGTTTTAATTTACTGAAGAAAATTGATCATGTCTCTCCTTCCCAGCCACTCTCGGAAGATCTTCATTCGGAACCCGGTGTTGGTAAGAGCCTCTGCTGGCAGCTCATCTTCCCCGCTGCAGACCCCTCCTTGTTTCGTCGATGGCGCGAAACATTGTTGGCCGGATCATGTAGAGCTCCGTTTTGCATATCCTTCTACAGATTATCCTAAACTGATAAAAAAGGCGCCTGTCGAGTTGGTGTATAACGATATTAATGATCCGATCATCCCATGGCCGGCTGAACAATTTGAAGAAGGCGAGGAACAACAATCGGGTCCTCTCATGGCTGGGTAGCCTCTTTGATGCATGGCGTTGGCATTTTGCGTCTCCATGATGATATAAACCCGGTTGCATCTGATGCAAATCCAAAATGCATCTCGCTGCCTCCTCTTGTATCTTTGCCTCATTGCCAAACCCAAATCGTCACCAACGTGTCCTTGTCCTCACTATCTCCAGAGGAGGAAGATTGTGTCGTGGCTGTTAAGTTCATGGGACCCCAACTCAGCTACTGCCGACCCTCTGCTCAAGGCAACTCCAAGTGGTTCAACATCAGGATCGCAAACCCTTGCTTCTTCTCCTCCCGTGTCATGTTTTCCAAGAAACATAACATGTTTCGCATACCTGGAGCTGGAGGCCAACTCATTGCATCATGGGATCTCTGCAAAGACGAGCACACACCCAAGTTTCAGGAGTTGCGATATCATTACCTTCCAGAGCCGACCGAAGCAGAACGTGAGGTTATGGATACCTGTCTCACGAGCGAACACATGGTGGAATCACAATCCACAGGTGAAACCTTTTTGGTCAAGTGTTTCAGACAGACTGTGGACGGTATTGCCGTATTGCAAACAAAAGCTGTAATGGTGTTCAGGGTAACCCCCAAGGGAAATGCAGTGTACACTCAAGACATTGGAGATCTCACCATTTTTATCTCAAAGGCTGAAGCATTCTGTGTCCGTGCTAGCTCTTTTCCTGGCGTGAGCCCTAACCATGTCTATATCTTGGATGTCATGGAGATTTCATTTTTCAAGCTTGCTGATTCTTCCATCACAACTCTTACTGAAAGAATCATGGCCCCTTACTTTTTTCCACCCCAAAATATAGAATATTAAGTTTGGGATTGAGTTGAGTCTAGAGTCTTGTCTTTGGGTCTTTGGGTCTGGTCTATGTTCTTGATTACTGGTTTGGTTGGCCGTAGTTGAGTTTGTTCTGTGGAGTGTTTTGTTTCTCTATCTCTCTCTCTCTCTTTTTATGTTTGTGGGTTTTGAGTGTAAAAGTTTTAGTTCAGTTCCTGAGATTTGTCAGTGATGGTGTGTTTGCAACACTCCTAATAAAAGCTAATATATACTTACTATCTTGTGGATGTTATGATTCTACTGTCGCAAAAAAGAAAGAAAGTAGCGTACACTTACTTGTAATCTCATTCATGACACTGAAATTTATCAACTTTTGAGAAAATTAAAGATGAGATAAAACAACTGATGATTGCCTGTTGCTACTTATATAGTATTGGCATTTAACAACTACTCTTAATATTTTGTTCATTTTGTGTTAATGCATAATGTTATTGTCAAGGTCATGTAGCTCAGTTGGTTAGAGCATTGGTCTTATGAGCCAAAGGTTCAAGCCTCGCCAGGGCCAAATTTGGGAAATGTTTGTGTTTAGAAATTTAGTTTTTAGACCCGAACTTACTGGTAAGTAGAACATAATAGAGAAAGGACCCATTCTTATATCTTCTCAATTTTTTCTATCTTTGGGGTCCTCAATTTTGAAAATCTCATCAACTAGAACAAATTTGGTTCTTCTAATTACACATCTAAAGTTGTACCTTCAGTGATCAGTATAAGAAAGATGTACTGACAAGATTGGGTTTAAACCACTACACAGCCCACAATCATAGTTATGAGCCAATATTTGACTCCAAATAAAAAAAAACAATTCTCGGTCTAGAGTTCTGATCATTGGGGGTATGGAATGGAATGTATAAAAATCATAAACAGCTGTAAAGGCAACCTTGAGATCTGTCAAGAGAAAGAGGAGACCATTCATTCTCTAAAGCTTGCAACCTTTTTTCCCCATTTTGGTTCCATCATTTTCTTACACTTTGATATCCCTTTTTATAATTGAGTTCATGTCTCCTTTTCAATATGGGACAGTTTTCAAAGTCTTCCAATATATTATAGCGTAAAATCAAACATATTTTTCAATGAAATTGACATTAACCCTATTATTTTAACTTTCTTGTGGATTGTGAATATGTTATGGACTAGCTCTTTCTTTCAAGTTTCCTTTATTTAGACCAACATGGGTGTCTTCATGTACTACTCTCATGTCCCATGCTTCTTTTCTCATTAAATAATATATGTCACACTCAAGTTTGGTGGATCTCCTATGCTCTTCTTAGGTTTTGAGTGGAAAGCAGTTCTAAGAGTGGGAGAACCAGAGGAGTGGAAGAACTACTTTCAGTTTCCTATTCAACAACATTCAGGAATTTCATTAAGCAGTACATAATAATGAATAAACAATTAAATGGTCCACCAGTGGTTCAAGTTCTTTTACAAAATAATTGGACTGCCCAAATGAGTAGAACACTCTTTTGGATGTGTTTCATCCCCATGTGTCTTGTTTTGTCAAGTTTTTGTTTTTTTAGTCAAAGTAATATATTATACATTTCATTTGCTCTTACTTAAACAATATAGCATATTCACCTTATGCTGCATATTGCTTCTCGGTCAAATTTAATCAGTCCGTTGAATTTGACCTCTCAGCTTTCTTCTTGCAAGTTTCATTTTGGTTGCTTATTTGAGTTATTTATATCACCTACTGGTGGATTATTGTATTTTATCTAGGAAATACTATGTTGTTGTCTTTTTGAACTTGAAGTTTTCAGTGTTAAAAAAAACTATGATTTTGTTTTAAGTGAATTCATAAAAAATTGATATCATATTTTCAAGTCTCACTTATTACCGGTTCATTTTTTTGTTTGATTATTTCAAACACAATGTTTAAAAATCAATAGATGGTAACTAAGTGCTCTAGTCGAATCATTTGGTGTTTAGGCTAGGCGTAGATGTTAATGAATTACTAATTTATTTAATATATCTTTTATTTATATAATACATTTTAATTTTTGACTTTAATTATAAAATTATTTTGGTGAGATCAAAATTAGATATACAAAACAATAAAATAGATAAATTTGTAAAATTCTAATAACATTATTTTGGTTAAGACTTATTTGCCGCATGTATAGGACCTAGGCGCCGCTTAAACCAATTATTAGGACAATGGTTCAGACTAATTCCTAAGAAAATGTGTACTCATAAATAAAGGAGAATTTTCATGTTTACTACTTTCTAGAAATTTCTACTAAGATTAATAAAGAGACATTTTCAAACATATCTTCTTCGTTAGGCAAAAGACTCTTATATCTATATATATATAATAAATAATTATTTAAATAAAAAAAAATACAAATTTTTTTTTTTATGTTTTCGAATTATATTTTTTTAAATTCAAAATTTTTATAAATTTTTTTGAACTTTGTTTTTCAAATTTGTCTTTTTCAAAATTTCTTTTTGGAAACTGAAAATTATTTTTGAAACTATTGTTTCAAATTTTTATTTTTAAGTATTTATTTATATATTTATTAGAATCTTAAATTTCACATTCTAAAAATCCTATTCACCCCTCAACTCTAAACTTTTATTCTCGATTAGTTAATTTTAGGGTTATAAATGTTTTTTACTTTTCATTAAAAGTGAAAATAAAAATAGTTAGTGTAAACATAAAAAGTGCTACTATGTATGTGGTATTTGGTATTTTTTTGCAATTTTCCATAAATAAACCCTGTCTTCAAATATTTAAATGAAACTTAAAATATGACTTTTTATTTTATTTTTTTTGGTTTAAATGTTTTTATTTTATTTTTTTTTGGTTTAAATGTTAAATTTTTTACCAAAGTTTTGATTTTTGACTGAGGTTACAATGATGAACTAGTAGCAGAAAAATGGAAAACAAAACCAAACAACGCAAAAAGGGAAAGCAACCCAATGACCTAGAAGACATGAAACAAATAACACTAGCTAACAGGCTAGATAAGAGGCAAGAGCAGGACCATGAGAAGTGCATTGCCAAATGGAGAGAGTATCTTTGATATAACATTAGACCACGCTCGGTAATTTTGAGCTCCCCGAAAACGCTGCTCCAATTGATTGATACTGTCTACACGCAGCTTTGCAAATCCACGAGTCAACTGAGATTTGTGTCACCAAACACCACCGGTGGTATTAGTACATAATCCAGAAACTACGAACCTCATCCCGCACCCGAAAGCTAATCCGCGCCCTCTGGATAGTCACCACCAGATCACTGGAATCACTTTATAAGATCGACTTCGGAAGTAATGCGATCCAAGCAGAAGACGGGTTGTAAGCGCCCCCAAACCCTCGACCTGAAGCCTTGAAACCTGCAAAGAGAGGAAATGCTGCACCACTGCACAAGAACAATTGATCCTCTGCAGAGCTGGGATGTGAGCAGAACCAAGCGAGCCAATGAAGCGATCAACGACTGCAACCGAGAATCACCCCACACTTGAAGTCTTCGAGAACCGAAGAGCAACACTCTTAGCTGTAAGAGTCCATCTCCAGTGCCAAACAGAGACAAATAAAACATAAACCACAAGGCGATACTCCATAGAGAAAGCCGAGACCTTCACACAGAGAGCAAAGACAAGGGCCGAACAGTGGAGATTCAAAATGAGGAAGCACTGTGAGTAGCTATCGAGGAGCCATAGATGACACCTTTCACCGCTGCACACCGAAACTTACACGAGTCAGAGCTGAGCCAAGTATCATTTACCGCCTGCATACTTGACTTAAGACTCGCCACCATGGTAGAATAATCCACCGGAGCTCACCAGACGCCCGACGAAGAGGAGTCTGATTTGCGACGACACCGCCAGGAGCCGAGACTCCACCCACAAGAGTCACCTATCCCCTAATCGAAACCGGAGAAACCTTCCGACCAAATCGACGAGGGAACAAGCGAATCAACCACCACCCGGGCAACGAAAACCAGAGAGACCCTAGTGGAAAAATGGTCTACTCCTGCACCCAAAAGCCGACCATTACCTCGAGCCACCGATCCAGCGTCTCACCACTAATCCAGTAGAGACTGAGTCGCCACCAGAACCGTTTCTCCTCTCGAGCGGAGAACTTCCCGGAGCGAGATTCGAAACCCAGATACGCGAGTATATCAACGAAGACTTGGAGAGAAAGAGGCAACAGCGAAGGAGACGCAAGCGGAACGTTAAAAGTGAGCTTCCGGCGCCGGAACGCGCGCGCACGCGTCGTCGGACGCCGGAGCGGACGTGAGCGACTTTATAAACCGAGGAGAGAGGAGAGAGCGTATGGGAGGAGAGAGCATATGGGAGGAGAGAGGAGAGAGCGTATGGGAGGAGAGAGCATATGGGAGGAGAGAGAAAATTATATGACTTTGTATTTGTGTGGTCGCACAAATTAAGTATTGCAAGATTATTTCAAATCCGGATTTCCCCAAATTCTATCTACTGCTAAGAGCCAGATTAACGGGGGATTAAAAGGGAGGGGCTTAAAAAAAATTAATATAATACTCGGTGGGTCCCGCAAAAAAACCAACAATGGTTGCTTCTGTGCCTATTTTAGCGTCGTTGTTTGTATTGTTTGCGGGCCCCACTAACACGTGGCGACCCGCAATTAGTTCTTTTATTAATTAAAAAAAAAAAAATCAGAAAAGAAAAATAAAAATAAAAAAAAATTTAAGCACCCCATAAGGGAGTGTAGGGATAATCATGCTCTAAACCACCCCTTTGCGGATTTAGGTAAGCTTCATTTTGAACCACAAAATTGAATTTTTTTTTTTTTTTTTTTATTGCTTTTTACATCTCGATATGACAAGTGAGCTATCCGCATAGATAAAACGTGTTTAGAACATGGGTCATTGGGTTGGTGAATGGTGCGTATGCAAGTTTTACCCACAACATGCATATATAATCACAACCAGAAAATTTATACGCCATTACTATATATAATAAATTTTACATTATTTATTTTAAAATGAAAATGTAGTTTACAATTTTATATTATTTTTGATAATTTCATCCACTTATTTATATAAATTAAGTGGATTTGTTATATGATTTGGTTTAACTATTTCATTTAAATTTACATGTTCAAGAATAACAATGATATTTTTATATTTTTATATTATATTTAATGAATGTTTATTTTAAAAATAAAAATATTTAAATATCTAAAATTTAAGAAAAATTGTTTAAGCTATCGTATTCTTAATACCATATTGCATGTTTATCTTAACAACATTTACATTAGTTTTAAAAAAGTAAATAGACATTTATATTCTTATGATTAACTAATCTAGATTTAGAGGTTAGATTTTTTTTTTTGATAACCGTAAGGATCCGGCGACCGAGGTCAACCGACTAATCCTACGAAGTCCACAGCATCAACATATTCTTACCATTTAAGGCAGTCCGGGTGGCCAGAGAAGATCGAACCAGGATTTCGCCGTATTGGATTTTTATTTCTTTTAAGCGCCACTAGACTACCGCCGCTGGTTTAGAGCTTAGATTTGAAGGGTAAGATTTGAAGGGTAGGGACTATGATTTTAGAAAAATAGTTAGATTTAAAATAAAAAATTTAAAAATAATTTCAAAAGGAATTTTTGAATTCAAAATAAAATTTTCAAAACAACAAAGTTCGAATAAATAAAATTATAAAAAATTCGATTTCAAAAGCATATAATTTGAAAACTATAAGAATATTTTTTACTTTTTAGTTTTTATTATTTATTTAAATAATTATTTATATTTATATTTGTATCAAGCAAGTGTAGAAAAATATTTTGGATACTTTTTTTTTGTCATTAACTAGAACAGACTCAAACTGACTATGTAAACCAAACTGATAATTCCACATCCATATGAACGACGAAAAACGATTGCTTCCTGGCACTACGTGCTAGACTATACCCTTAATTTTTGTGTTCTTGGTACATGAATGATCTCCGAGCTAAGAAAACTTTCTCTCAAGGTCTTTTTGTCCTCCAAATAATTTGCAAAAGCTAACCATTCATTTGGTTCTGAAACCATCTTCACCACTTGAGAGCAATTTGTTGCAAACATAACTCGAACCTGACGCAAGTTCTTCATACACTCCATTGCCCAAACAAAAGCCTCGGTCTCTGAATGAAGAGGATATAAACTAGCCCTTACATTTCTTGCCTCCATCAAACCATCAAAACCTTCTAATGAACTATACCATCCATGTCCTGAAAAAACCTTATTTTCTTTCCAAGAGCCATCTGAAAAACACCATCGCCCTAGGATTGATGGCATAGTCATAGCCTCTACAGGTCGTGCCCTTCTCTGTGTTTTCAACACTTGTGCTTCAGTCCAAAGTCTTTACTCTGTTTCCGCCAATTTTAACGTATCCCGGGGATCAATGTCTAGATTGCTGAAAGCTTTGTTGTATCTTCTTTTCCAAATGTACCATATAATCCATGCAAATTGATGATCATCCATTTGTGGATATACTCTCGAGAATAAGTGATCTATATTTGTAAATAGAGCAGCAGTAGGGAAGATAGTTGGATTAGATGGTATTTTTGAAAGGGCCCAAATTTGACGCGCTGGAGGACACTAAAAAAACTCATGGTTTATCGATTCCTCTGGAGCTCCACATCTGGCACAACATATATCCCCTTGGAGACCTCTCGCTTGCAGATTTTTCTTGACTGCTATACATCATGACACCAATTGCCACAAAAATGTTTTATTTTTGGTGGACACCGTATTTTCCAGCAAAACGCCTTTAATGAATCAACTGTGGGTTCAACCAGTACCGGTGGCTTTTCTTTATCTGGGTAAAACCTTTCCACTTGATAGCCTGATTTAACCGTGTATTTCCCATTCTTAGTAAAGTGCCATCCATCTTTATCCGCCATATTAGTCTTGCTCAGTGGTATACTTTCATTGATTTTTACATCCCGAGGATCCACCAGAGCCCGAATTGCTTGTGAATTCCAAGTTCGCGTAGCCGAATTAATGAGAGAGTCAACTGTAAGATCCGTTTAACTGTTTTGTTGTTTTTTATTTGCTGGTCTCAGGCGAGTGGTTGGGAGCCATGGATCATTTCATACAGAGATAGATGATCCTGATCCCACCCGTTTAATTAGTCATTTGCTAACCTGAAATCTAGCTGATACAATACTCTGCCAGCCATAAGAGGGAGAGTATGATCTAATCGGTTCCAGGGGTGAGGCATTCATGAAGTATTGTCCTTTAAAGACTCCAACAAATAAGGAATTTGGTTTCTCTATCAGACGCCATAACTGTTTACCTAGCATCGCCGTGTTAAAATCAGTGATATCCTTAAAACCTTAACCCCCGTCTTCCTTATCTTCACAAACTTTGTCTCATGATTTTCAGTGCATACCTTTTGTACTTCTCCCTGGGCTCCACCAAATTTGTGATATCGTGCTCGTCAGTTTATTTACAGTTGCCTTAGGTAATCGATAGCAAGACATTACATGATTTGGTAAAGTTGTAACCACTGATTGATGATCACTTCCTTTCCTCCTTTAGAAAAAAACTTAAAAGTCCAACCATTAACCCTACTGTTTAAACGGTCTTGAATGAACCCAAAGACTTGTATCTTAGATCCCCCAAGATTCTCTGGTAAACCTAGGTAAGATCTCATTCCTCCTAGATTTTGTATGCCCAAGATATCCCGTAGTTCATGTCAGCAGGTTTCCTCAATCTTGTGTCCAAATTGAATCGAAGATTTTTGAAAACTGATTGATTGCCCCGATACCACCTCGTATTCCTTCAAAATCCTGAGATTGGTTTGACATTCTTCTTTTTGTGCCTTACAAAAGAAGAGACTATCGTCTGCAAAAAGCATGTGAGAAATTGATGGGCTAGCTCTGGCTACCTTCATCCCAGTTAATTGTTTCTCTCGTTAAGCCTTTTTGATGTTTGCAATTAGAGCCTCAGTGCACATAATGAATAAATAAGGCGAAAATGGATCACCTTGGCGTAAACCCCTATATGGAATTATGAGATCTCGTGGTTGACCATTTAGTAGAACCCGATATTGAACCGATGTTATACACTCCATCATTAATTTGATCCAGTGGGGATCAAAACCCATTTTGCGTAGGAGAGCTTGCACAAAGTCTCATTGATATACCATGGATTTGACTCATTTTCATCCATGGTATATAAGTATTTTACTATCTATATATTATATATTCTATCCTATTAGGTATGTTTTCAGGTTCAGAAGTATCTTGGAGTAAAGTGATGATTATGGAGCATTTAGAAGCTTAAAAGAGATTTCATCCGAGCTGACCATTAGAGGTCGATACGAAGAAGAAGCAATCGTTCGACGCACATCTACAGAAGAGAAGCCTCGACGATTGAAGATTATGATCGATCGATGTACATCCTGTACCATCGATCGATGTCGAGACGCGAGATGCGCGACTTGGTTCCAGCCGACTTTAAACCCAAGGCTTCACCAAATTACAAGATTACCCCTGACGAGTTTTTAACCTAATAGTTATATACTTGCCTAAGTGTTAGGAGGCAAGAGAGCTTTTGGCCACCATTGTATTCTTATTTTCAGCAGAGAGATTTAGGAGAGAAAATCATATTTGTGATTGGAACTCCATTGATTCATCTATTCTATTCTATGCAGTTTTTATCTATATTTTGTGTCATGAATTGCTTAGCTATGTCTGAGCAGTTCACTTGTTAGATTCAGGGTTCAAATAGGTTAGAGAGATTAGCCCCAACTATAGATTTGCTAAGTTGTGATATTCATTGATTGATTGTTCATTAATGCTTGTTTTAGCCTTGCTAACTAGAACATGAACCTAGGAATTAGCATGAGTCAAGCATTCTTGACCATCATGTCCTGAATCTAATATGTCATGCTAGGACTGCTAGAGAGATGCTAACCGCTGATCTAGGAGACTAGTGAGCATTATCAACCTGCGCCTAGGGCTTAGCTAGAATCATCGATCGACACTTTCTTGTGATCAAAAGACGACAGTTGAGATCCAAGATCTAGTTAGTTAACCAGTGAAACATTGCCATCGCTGATCACTGTGATTTAGGAGTTGAGCTCTAATATATCATGCATGCAACTGTTAGGCATCTATAGGATTATAATCTCCAACACCTGAATAGAAACCTTGCATCTAATATCTTCCAATAAGTTACACCCCCAATCATCTTGTTAGTCGAGTAATAGACTTGCTCAATTAGGATTGCTATTTACTTTTAAACCATAAAACAACAAACACTTAGAATTAATAATTTGACTAGATTTAATAGGTTCCCTAGCTCCTTGTGGATTCGATCCCTAAGTATTGCAACTGAACCTCTTATTTGAGAGAGTAATTCACTCTTTAGGGTAATTTGAGTGGTATCACTCATTCCACCCGATCATATGCTTTGCTCATATTTGTTTTGATTGCCATATACTTGCCTTGGCATGCTTTATTGGTTCTTAAACCATGGAACATGTTCTGAGCTATAAGGATATTATCCGAAATCAACATTCCTGCCACAAATGCTGATTGGGTCTCTGATATAAGAATGGGAAGATAGGTTTTCAATCGACAAAAGACTTTTGATATGATTTTGTATCCCACATTACATAGGCTGATTGGCCGTAGTTCTGTCATCCTTGTAGGTCTTTCCGTCTTCGGAATCATACAAATGTTGGTAATGTTTTACCTTGAGTCCATTTCCCCTGAGACCAGAAAATTATTTACCAGTTCAACCAAATCTTTCTTAATTATGTGCCAGGAATGTTGGAAGAAAAGTGCAGTCATTCCATCCGGTCCTGGAGCCTTTCCTGGGTGCATCATAAATAGAGCCTGTCGTACTTCCTCTTTCGTCGCTGCCCTTAGCAACCTTTGGTTCATTTGGGGAGTAATACCTGGTGTCATATCCGCTAGGAAACCATCAAACTCGGATGGAGAAGTAGTACTGAAAAGATCCTCGAAATAGTCCACAGCCACTTGTCCAACACCTTTATCCTCTGTGATCCAATTTCCATTTGCATCATAGAGTCCCACAATTCTATTGCGAATACGTCGTTGTTTCGTTAGAGCATGATGAAATTTAGAATTGAGATCCCTTGATGAATACCACATATTCCTACTTTTTTTATGCCAATAATCCTCTTCGTCTTTATATGCGTCCTGTAATTTCCTGGATACCTCTAAAATATCCTCCTGAGACCCATTGTTAACCGTTTGAACCTTTTCGAGTGCCTTTTGAAGATCACTAATTTTTTCCTTCCCATATGGTGAGTTGTTCTTTCGCCATTTAGAAATTTCATGATGGTAACTGCTAATTTTTGTAACAATATCCTCCGTATAGCCTTCATTATATTTTGACCATCCTATTGCAATCGATTCCATTAGACCTTCTTGCCCAATCCATCTCTTATCAGAAAGAAATTGTCTTTTTCTCCTAGGGACTTTGTCTTCGAGGTAAGCCACGATTGGGTGATGATCAGACCCTACCATCCTTAAGTATTCTGTGTAAGAACATGGAAAGAGTATGTGCCAATCTTCATTTGCTAGGGCACGGTCTAGACGACATCTGATCATTGCTGCCCCTTTCCCTTTCCCTCTTTTGCCTTGCCATGACATTTTGTTTCCCCGAGCTGGAAACTCTAATAAACCACTATTTCGAATCATGTCGTTGAAAGGAACAAAAGAATCTGCGCTTCTTAGAGATCCTCCCTCTTTTTCATGGTTTCCAGTGATCTCATTTAAATCTCCAATCATAAACCACAGATCCGAGCGTGATAACCCATAACGTGGTAATCATTCCTCCGCCTCCACATCTATCATCTGGTTACTCGAATACAGAACCTTAACCTGATGCATATTATTATAAAAGAGAGCTAATCCGCCACTCCTCCCAATAGGATCCACTGTAACCAGATGTTTTTGAATTATCCTTTTTCAAATTCGAACTTTTTTATAATTTTTTTTTTGAATTTTTTGAATTTTTTTTTCAAAATTTCTTTTTGAAAATCTAGAATTATGTTTGAAATTGTTTTTTCTTTAAATTTTTATTTTTTTAAATATTTATTTATATATTTATTAGAATCCTAAATTCATATTCCAAAAACCCTACCCCACTCTTCAACTCTAAATCTTAAGTCTAGATTAGTTATCCCCTAGAGTTATATTTGTCTTTTGGGAAAATTTTATGTTTACCGCTTTCATGGTACTACTTTTCATCTTCACCACCACTAGAGCGACATTTCCAAAAATATATTCTTCATTAAATGACAAAAGATTTTTATATCCTTGTTATATATATATATAATAAATCATTATTTAAATAAATAAATAATAAATAATAAATAAAAATGAACTTTTTATAATTTTTTTTTATACTTTTTTTTTTCATTTTATTTCAAAGGAAATTTTGTTTGAAACTATTTTTTAAAAAAAAGTTTTATATTTTTTATGTATTTATTTATATATTTATTACAATCCTAAATTTCACATTCCACAAAAAACAATACTTAGGTTCACCCCTACGGTGAATGGTTAAATTCACCACACTCTTCATAACCAATCATAATGTCATGTAGGAATAGTTAAAAAAAGCAATAAAAAAATAACTGGAATAAAAAACAACACCGGCATTAATTAACGCCGTATGCAAAAAAACCATAAATCTCAAATCTGAAACACTAAACCATAAATCCCAATCCTAAAATCTAAATCCTAAATTTTAAACCCTAAACTCAAACTCTAAATAATAAACCCTAAATTCTAAAATCTAAACCTTAAAGCCTAAACCCAAAACTCTAAACCAAAAACACTAAATTCTAAAATCTAAACTCTAAATCCTAAACCTTAAACTATAAACCCAAAATTTCATATCCTAAACCCTAAACTCTAAATCCTAAACTGTAAAGTCAAACCTCTAAACTGTAAATCCAACTTCTAGTTAATAAGATTAAGGTTTACGATTTAGAGGTTTGGGTTAAGAGTTAGGATTTAGAGTTTGGGTTTAAGATTTAGAGTTTTGAGTTTAGGGTTTAGAGTTTAGAGTTTAGGGTTTAGGGTTTAGGATTTAGGGTTTAGATTTTAGGATTTAGGGTTTATGGCTTAGAGTTTTGGGGTTAGATTTTAGGGTTTAGATTTTAGGATTTAGGGTTTATTGTTTAGAGTTGAGGTTTAGGTTTTAAAATTTAGTGTTTAGATTTTAGAATTGGGGTTTATGGTTTAGTGTTTTGGATTTAATGTCGGTGTTATTTTTTTTTAGCTATTTATTTTTTATTTTTATTGTCTTTTTTAACTACTCTTACATGGCATTTTGATTGGTTATGAAGAGTGTGGTGAATTTAACCTTTCACCGTAGGGGTGAACCTAAGTATTTTTCTTTCAAAAACCCTACCCTACCCCTCAACTCTAATCCCTAAGTTTAGATTAGTTAACCCTAGGAAGATTTAGGGTTTATTGTTTAGAGTTTGGATTTAGTTTTTAAAATTTAGTGTTTACATTTTAGGATTGGGGTTTATGGTTTAGTGTTTTGGATTTAATGTCAGTGTTATTTTTTTTTTAGCTATTAATTTTTTATTTTTATTGTCTTTTTTAACTACTCTTACATGACATTTTGATTGGTTACGAAGAGTGCGGTGAATTTAACCTTTCACCTTAGGGGTGAACCTAAGTATTGTTCTTCCAAAAACCCTACCCTACCCCTCAACTCTAATCCCTAAGTTTAGATTAGTTAACCCTAGGAGTATAAGTGTCTTTTACCCTTCATTAAAAATGAGAGTAAAAATGATTAGTGTAAACATGAAAAGTGGTACTATGAATGTAGTATTTGTGGTAATTTTACGTGTTTTCTACTTTTCATTAAAAGTGAAAGTAAAAATAGTTAGTGTAAACATGAGAACTGGTACTATGAATGTGATATTTTTGATCATTCCCTTTTAAGTATTTGAGAAATGTCTCTCTAGTGAAGGCAAACATAAAAAGTGGTACAAAAATGAGATAAAAACTGAATGTTTCAAAATTTTAGTAAAGAAAAAATAATTGAAATACTATAAGTTGGCTACCACTTTATAGAAATACACTTAATCAAAAATACCCTAATATTTGAGTTTATGGTTTAGTAATTATTGTTTAATGTTTAGTATTTAAGGGTAGGATTGAGTTTATACACTTCTATAAATATTATATAAATTATTTCCCCTTTAATAAATTTAATATGTTTGCTTGTTTTATTTAAAATACATTAAAATGATAAAAACTAATGTGTTAATTAACTAAAGGAACCGACTATCAATCATTCAACTAAAATATTTTTTTTGCAGCTAAGGATAAATAAATTCAGCAATTTAAATTTTGATTAGTCGTTTATTTATACAGTTAACTAGGTGTTTTCCTGCACCATGTGCAGTAAAGAATTTTTTAAATCTAACTTATATTTAAAAATAAATTTTATTAAATATTATAGATTTTACTATTTTCTTACTAATATTTAATATAGGTTTGATATATATTAAATCAATTTGTATTAAACTAATAAAAATGATATAAAATTGTATAATTATCAAAATTTTAGCCTAATCAATATTTATAAAATTTGTAGATATATAAGAAACTAATGATCTTACGATTAGATATTTATATTTTTTAAAAATTATAGAAATTTTTGAAAGCTTTAGTAATACAAATTGTATAATTACACAAAATAATAATATTTCGAAATTTGGAATGTTATATATGAATATATTTACTTTATAGATGATGTATGAGCTATTACCATATTTAAAAAAAGTTTACCAAAAAGAAATATCAATATTGAATGTAATATATGAATTATTACCATATTCTAATAAGTTTGCCAAAAATATAAATCAACATTAAATGAAATTATCCATGTTATAATTTTCTAGAAGCCATTTCATCAATTTTAGTAGCCACGTCATATTTGTTTTGTTAAATTTATTATAGAGAGGACATGTGGTAAAATCACTTCGCAAATATAGTCTAGGAGATAGATATAAATATTTCCATTATTTTGTTTTTGATTAAGGCACATATCCCCCTATATATTAAAAGAGAAGTCACTTTAGTGAGGTTTAGTAGGGCTGTTCAATATGGCAAAACCGAACCGTACCGAACCGAACCAAATCGAAATAGATAATATGGTTTGGATTTGGTATATACCATACAAACCGAATGGATATGATTTTAAAAAAAACCGTAGGATTTGGATATGGTTCGGTATATAACCGATAAAACCGATAAAAAAATAGAAACATGTAAATATGTATATATTTTATAACAACGTATGAAAATCATAAGTTAATTTTTTTCCTAATAACTATTGCCATATTTTTTACAGTAATAAAATAGTCCTGATTTGTAAAACACTTGAACTATAATTAAAAAACAATTCATCGCAAACATGCTTCTTATTTTCTTAGTCTTCTTTTGATCTTTTTGCTTTAATTTAGCATTGACTAAATTGAAATAAAGATTATAAATTTGATGATAACAATTAGTGGAAATTCTTCACAATTTTTTTTATCTATAAACGAATAGAGTTTCGTGTTTAATAGAAGAAACATGACTTTGATGAACGCTAAATATGAAAGAATATAATAACTTATTTTTTGTGCTTTGTGCTTCTGTTTTAATTTTTGTTTTTTATTTTTATTATCAAAATTTTGAGCTTTGATTTTAATTATAGATTTGATTATTTTATTAGATGATAGAAACATTTTTTGTTTTTGTTCTTTTATTTAAACTTATAATAATTTTTAATAAATGAATGTGTTGACAACAAGACTCTAAAATTCATATAATATGATCCCAAAATAAAGAATTATGTTTTTTGGTATAAAACCGAATAAACCAAAAACCGACGGTATATAAACCGAACCGAACCGAAGTAAATATGGATTTAGAATGACAGTTATATTTTACTAACCGAAATACCGAAAAACCGAAAAAACCAAACCGAAACCAAACCGATATCCGGATTGAACACCCCTAATGTCTGGTGACGTGTCGCTCATAGGTGAAGTTTCAAAAAAATTGTTACAATTTGATTGGTCGATTGTTTTTAATTTTTTTTTATATAAATTAGATCTAAAAATTTAAGATAAGTCTAAGAACATTTAACATCACTTGCCATATAATCTAAAGAATATTAAAAATAACAATTTACGGCAACTAATTCTCGAAATTATAGAAAGATTAATAATGTTTTATTTATTACTTTTAATATTTATAAACTATAAAATATAATGAACGAATTTTTATATAAGATAATTACAATAGTTTTATACTCTACTTGATGAATTGTATTCGAATATAATTATATAATAACTATTTTTAATATTACAAAATCCAAACATGTTTATTAATATGATTTTAAATTATTTATCGTTGTTTACAGAATAAATTTGTCAGAATTTTAAAATAATTTATATAATGTTATAAATTATTTATAAAAATATAAATCCTACTATATATTGATTGAGGAGTCACATAAGTGATTTTTTATTACGTGTTGATCATAAATTAACACTTCAAATTGTTATAATTTGATTGACCGATGATTTTTAATTTTATTTATTATAATTATATCTAAAAGGAAAGGATAATTCAATTACCACTTTCCAAGTAATCTACATAAATTAGAAATAATTATTTATAGTAACTAATTGTTGAAACTATGAAAGAGTAATAATGCGATCAATTTTTTTATATATTTATAAATTACATAAAATAATAAACAAAAATGTTTATTTGAATTGATATAATGATTTTATATTCGTATAGAAAGAATTTTATTTGTAAATAAAGTATAATAATAACTATTAATGTCTAATAATTCAATTCATGCTTCATAAATCATTTATAAAATTATAAATACATTTATAAAATTATTTATATTAGCTTATCAGATGTTTTAAATTATTATAAGAGGTTCTAAGTCATTTATAGAAGCTTATACATTAATTTATAAAATGTATTTTGAAAATTTATCCTCCTATTACAATATTTTTCATTTTTTTCATTTTTAAAGGTAAAATTCCTCAACTATGTTTACTTAGTGTAGAAACCCCTAAACTAAATATTTACTGGTAGTAATGGTAATTATGACCTGTTAGAGTTTAATTCATTAAATAAAGTTAGTTTAGGGGGTTTTTCGTTAAATACTTAGTTTGAGAAAATTAAACAAAACAAACTTAGTTGAGGGGTTTTAACGTTAAAATTCCTTATTCTTTTCTTATTATCTATTAT
Organism: Brassica napus; assembly: GCF_020379485.1. NCBI lineage: Eukaryota > Viridiplantae > Streptophyta > Magnoliopsida > Brassicales > Brassicaceae > Brassica > Brassica napus. The sequence continues at coordinate 25,493,710 of NC_063452.1, forward strand.
TTAAATCCTTATAGTGGGATTTGTTTTATCAAAAATAAGTTGCAATCAACTGACAAGATATCTTATTTCCTAATATCATGCATTTAATATTTAAATATATATATATAGGGAATTTGCCAAAACTAACCCACAACTTGATTTTAACCTCAAACATATACTCAAACTTGAATCAAATGCAAAAATAACCTAAAACCCTTGTGAAATTACAGCCCAACCCCTTGTGACCAAACAAAAAAACAGAAGCCACTTTTACGAATATAGCCCTAGTAAGTCGTCTAAGTCGTCTGAGATGTTGGAAGTCATCTGGACGACTTCAAAGTAAGTCTTTTGGTGTAGCTGATCTTAAAACTAATTTATAAATTTTTTAAAAAATATTTTGATACGCAAAAAATTAAAATCATGTAATTATAAACAGTTTTAAGTGATATAAATTAAAATATAACAAAATTGAATTGTTTTCAACATAGATGAGTGTAGGTAGTGAATCACGGTATTCTTCGGTCTAGGGTTTGGCAACATTTGCTGTAGTATTGTATGTATACTTAGGGTTAGATTTTGGAACGCTTGAATGATTTTTTGAAAAATTATTTTTTACCAATACATGTTTATTTTTGTGTATAGTAAACACTTTTGAAATTTTATTTGATTTTATGAAGTGTTTAGTTAGTTACTTAAGTTTAGGGGTTATGTTTAGGGACTAGACGACTTACATTTCAGTCGTCTAGTGAAGAAATTAAAACAGACGACTTACATGCAAGTCGTCCAAATATTCCCGCCTAAATTGTTTTTAAAAATTATTTTTCCGCTTAAATAATTTAAACCAGACGACTTAGTAAGTCGTTTGGGAAGTCTTCTATTTTAGTTTCCCACTAAAAATATTTTAATTTCCCACTAAAAATATTAAAGTGTTCTGGACGACTTACTTGTAAGTCGTCTAGGAAGTCGTCTGAATCAAAAATATTTAACCTAATTGGATTTTTTGTCTCTCTATATAAAGAAAAATTTACACATTCCCTCTCCTCCTCTCAAATGGCTGCAACAAAAATGTAATGTTCATCACTCTAAAACTCTTCAACCTCTCTCTAATCTTTTTGACTTGAAAACACCAAACTTTATATGAATTTTTCAGTTTTATCTCATGTCTTTCTTACTAATCTATCTTTTTTTGCAGGTTTTTAATCAGATGATACTCATCTTCCACTCATTTAAAGGTAGATCTATTAATTTTAGATATGTATTTTTGTGTGTTCTATAAAGGTAGATTTATCTAATATTCCACTCATTTTCTCTGTTTTAAAGTCATTTGATCGTTTTTGGATATGCAGGTTTTTCAGATCTGGATTTGATATGCAGGATTTTCAGATCTGGAAGACTTCTGGGACGAATTACATGTTAGTCGTCTAAAATATAATGCACTAGACGACTTTCAGGAAGTCTTCCAGACGACTTCCATTTCAGTCGTCTGGACTTCCTGAAAGTCGTCTGGACTTCCTGGAAGTCGTCTGGACTTCCTGGAAGTCGTCTGGACTTCATGGAAGTTTTCTGACGAAGCCTCCCTTTCATAATAGATCTGAGCGTTTTGGTAAGTTTTATGTCTGATTTTTCTTCATTTGGTAACTTCTTGTTGTATAAAGTTCTTACTTTTTTCCCAAACTAAAACTCTCCAAACCCACTCTAATCTCTTTGACTTGAAAACACCAAACTTTATATGAATTTTTCAGTTTTGTCTCATGTTTTTCTTACTAATCTATCTTGTTTGCAGGTTTTTAATCAGTTGGTACGTTTGAACGTTTTTGGATATGCAGGTTTTTCAGATCTGGATTTGATATGCAGGTTTTTCAGATCTGGAAGACTTCTGGGACGACTTACCTGTTAGTCGTCTAAAATATAATGCACTAGACGACTTCCAGAAAGTCTTCCAGACGACTTCCAGAAAGTCTTCCAGACGACTTCCATTTCAGTCGTCTGGACTTCCTGGAAGTCGTCTGGAGTTCCTAGAAGTCTTCTGACAAAATCTTCTTCCATATCAAGTGGAGTCTAAGCTTGCTTTTGTAGAGGAATGATCTATAATGGTTTTGTTTGTGTTCTGTTTTGTGAATTGCATGTCTACTTTTTTAGTTGTGAATTTTTTGTAAAATCAGTAATAATGTTTCCCAAGATGTAATACATGTGCTAACAATGTGTTTACACATTTACAAATCAATGAAATAATAAACTTCAGTAGCATTTTTTTATCAATAATAAACAAATCAATGAAATAATAAACTTCAGTAGCCCGTCTTCCGCTGATCCTCTCACCATTTCTTGCGCATATAACGCTTGAGTTGCAACATACTTGGTTACTCAAAAAGTTTTAGTCTCATGTTTCACACTTGCTCGGACCTTCCATTGACAACCACTAACACGACATGTTGCCACAAAGAGAGTTTTTGTTGACTTGAATATTCTGAAGGAGAACCTACGCCTCACCGCTGAAACCGTTCTCATCTTGCTAAAGCTTGATACACAAAGACGTACTTCATGCGTTTTAGTTATCTCGAGCAAGTTCCGAACTTGTCTATCACTTGTAACATGAATAGGAGGAAGGTCTGGAGCCATCTGTTGTAATGAGTAGATTAACTCCACAGACTCTGTGTTCATGTCCAGGTTATAATCTTCTTAAGCCATTGCAACAAAATCAGCATGTGTCGAACCTTCACTCAAAAATAACATTCTCGCTCCTTTGAAATGATCAACCACAAAATTCCAACATCCATCTTTCAACAACCATTCTCCATACACTGCATGTAACTGACGCATCATAAGAAAAAGTCAAAATAAAACACATTAGCAAACTTAGAACAAAGAAAACAAAAGTTTATTAAAGATCGAAGCGGACGACTTTAATCTAAGTACTCCTGACGACTAAACTATACGTCGTCTGGTCAACGCAGAGGTTATTTTTGCAATTGACTTTGAAATCTGTTATTTCAGACGACTGAAAAATAAGTCGTCTACTTTTGTTTGGTTAAAAAAAACTCCAAAAAAGCTAGACGACTTACATTTCAGTCGTCATAGGTTAGTTTTGCATTTGACTGGATTATTTCAGAAGTTTGACTTTCCTGGACGACTTACATTTCACTCGTCTCGTGAAAATTAAAATAATAATATTTTTTTAAAACTAGACGATTTACAATTAAATCGTCATAGGTTAGTTTTGCAATTGAAAAAAAAACTTCAATATTTAATTATATATAGACGACTTACAATTCAGTCGTCCGTCAGACGACTTACATGTAAGTCGTCGGGCGGATGACTGAATTGTAAGTCGTCTGGGTATGATTAAATATTGAATTTTTTTTTTTCAATTGCAAAACTAACCTATGACGACTTAATTGTAAGTCGTCTAGTGTTAATAAAATATTGATATTTCAATTTTTACCATACGACTGAAATGTAGGTCGTCCGGGGAAGTCAAACTTCTGAAATAATCCAATCAAATGCAAAACTAACCTATGACGACTGAAATGTAAGTAGTCTAGGTTCTTTGGAGATTTTTTTGTAACCAAACAAAATCAGACGACTTAACTTTCAGTCGTCTCAGAAAACCGATTTCAAAGTCAATTGAAAAACTAACCTCTGCGTTGGCCAGACGACTTCCAGGAAAGTCGTCTACAGCCAGACGACTTCCCATGTAAGTCGTCTGACGAACAGATCTGGAAAAAAAACTCGATTTCATACCTTAAATTGGTGAGATAATTTCCTTAGCACACATAAGGCTTCTCCAAGCACACAGAATCTCAAACGAAAGTGACCCACCCAGAATCGTTAGCTTCTATGACTTTATGAACCATAAAAAATGTAGAATCAAAATCTTGGTTTTTTTTAGCTCATTGTGGAGAGAAAGTGAGAGATATGTTGTGTTTAGTTCACAAGAATGGAAAAAGAAGAAGGGTAACTCGATTTTGGGAGTATTAAAAGCTTCAAATTGGTTGTTCATGGTGGTTGGGGTATTGATGACAATGGCAATCTTGTAATTACTTGAAGATGATGAGGGTGAGAGAGTAAAAATGTCATTTTTGAAAAAAAAAAAAATTGATGGCATTTTCGTGAATTATATGAACTTGTGGGGTGAATACGGCAAAACCAATTTCCAAAAAAAGGGAGGTTAGTTTTGTGTTTGACTTTAAGTTGTAGGTCAATTCTGCAAAAAACCCTATATATATATAGCAAGATTTGAGTTACCAAAATTATGTATATATAACCAGAATAACTTTAAAAATTTATTAGAAGATATTCTATCTCATAGCTGAATTAAAATTTATTAGAGGATATTCTATCTCATAGCTTCTCTTGAAAACTAGGTCATTTAGAAACTTAAACTAATTTGCTATATAAATATCACGCCACCCCCATTAGTTTCACGTATCTATCTTTTAAGTTTTCATATGTTTTTGATCGTTCTAATTTAAATTCTACTTTTGTGATCTTGCGCAGGTGTATGATAATCAATAAGTAACGCATAGATGAGAACATCATTACTGGTAATTTTATGGGGGATTCTTCTTCTCCGTTTATTTTAGTTCTCTTCCTCTCTATGTTGTATCTCTATCTATATTTTTGCATCAGTAGTGATTCAACTAACAAAAAGAGACGACTCTGTTTATCCAGGAACTGATCATCCCTTTCGAAAAAGGTAATTCTTTTTTCTATAAAGTTAAATCACTTATCAAGAATATAATATAAGATCTGTATGCTAATCAAGTGCAATTTATTTATTGTGCGTGGTCCTCTTCGGTACGTCTGAGAGCCAAAGGTAATCTCAAAGCTTTTTAAAAACTTTGAAACTCATTGACGTTGTCCTATCAATTATATAATTTGTTATCTTTTGGGGATTGCTTACATCTTTAAATATTTTTATTAGAATTAACTCTTTTCTGGCTCAAGGCTTAGAGAAGGAAACCGTAAATCATCTATGATGTTACAATGAAACCAATGATAATAAATCTCAGGTAATTCAAATCTCTCTTTTATATTTCATGGCTGATTTTTTTATGTGGTTTATGCGTGATATATTTGTTTTTTCTCTATTATATTTTTCTGTTGTTTTAAGATTAGTGTTAAATGTGATCGTTTGAAGCATAATGCATTCTGAGAACACACCTCCATGATAAAACACTTCTATGTAAATTGTGTCAATTATGTTAGTGATTTTGCATCTGGGTATTGCGACTGATGTTCCAAGAGAGAAAGTGTGTCATCTCAAACTGAGATTGTTGGGAAAAGTAAATTGGTTTATAGATGTAATTAGATAATTGACATCTAAAGGATACATTTTATTAGATAGTACCAAGCAGTCCTTTTAAAACTTTTGAACTCTAACTTTTTGAACTAACAGAATAATCATGCTTAACCTATAAGCAGTTCAAAGAGTTATGTATCTAAAGGATACGCTTTATCAGATATAAATGATTCGTTTTATTAGATAGTACCAAGCAGTCCTTTTAAACTCAAACAATGCCATGTTCTGAGTTGTACACATTGTATTGACCTTTTTTTTCCTTGCGGGGTTTATTCAGATAGCAGTAGTGAAATGCATATATGAAGTAATATCAACCAAAATTAAGAAAAGTCTTTTAAAAGCAGAGATAATCACATGAGCCTCTCTTGTACATGGCAAACAACCAGCAGTTTTGCAAGACCCGAATTTCTTAAACATGCTTTCTACTTTCTTTTTTCTTTTTATTTAGTTTCACCTGATGAGAAGTTTGAATCACAGACTCTTGACATTTTAAAATTTATTATTTGTTTGTGTAATTGTGCAGATGTTTCAATGAGACCGGCTTATTGTTCTTCCAAGAAAGTAAAGGACTATGACAAGCTTGAAGATGAAGTGAAGAAGAATAGAAGGATGATAAGCTTGAAGGAGACGCTGCTTTGAACAAGTTCTTCCGTGAGATATATTTGAATTCTGATGAGGATATGAGGAGTGCTAGAGCAAATCATTTGTGAGTATCTATCTATCTATATTCCTATTTAGTCTTTCTTCTCTCATGGAGATTACAATGTTTTTGGCATTTTGATTGACTCTTTTGTAGTTTTTCACAATCAACAGGTGAAATCTAATGGGACAGTGCTTTCAATAGACTGGAAAGATGTTGGTGCTAAGAAAATCGAGTGCACTCTTCATGATGATCTGGCGCTCAAGACACGAGAAATATGATCTTATATGATGTGTGGGTTTTACCTTAATCTAGACAGAACTGGAAGCCTTGGTCTTAAGGTCTGGTTTCTCTACTTTATGGACTTAAGGTATTTTGTATTTTCCATAACTCATATTGTTTATACGAAACACTGAAATTTTTAATCTAAACATTCTAATGTATTATTTGTTCATATGAGCATAGTATACATATCAATATGTAACATCGAATCTTTCATATTAACCACATACATGTAACATAAGTATTATATAGTTGTAAATATGTAATTATTAATTTAATATTAATGTTAATGCTCGCACGCAGTCCACCTAGTACAAGTAAAAATTAGTGAATATTGCATGTTAGATAATATTACTTATATTTATTAGTTAACAATCTAATCAAACAATAGTTATATATAATAACACATTAATTTTAAAATTCATTCAAAGCCATTAGAATTTATTTTACACATTATAAAACCATAAAGAACATGATGAACAAAACAAAAATGAAATTTTAACAGAATTTATAATATAGATTTCAATTGAATTCTACTTCATTTGCACAGAGTAGATTTTCGTTTTGAGTCTCTGGTAGTATGTCCAGGGCGTGCTTACAGTATTATCAAAAGGCATTATTAGCCTTAGACCTCACATAATTTATCAAGATTTGGGACTCCAAATTTCCAAAAACTATTATTTTTTACTAGTTGATTTTTTTTATTTATATTTGTTGTTTCATCTCAGAACAACAGTTTAACAAGAAAATATGATTTACTTTGTTTTATTTATTCAAGTTTAGATTCTAATTATTTTTATTTTCTGAAATGTGTTTCCACAAAATTTATTGCACTTTCATTATATAATAAGTTTGTCAAATTTTTGTGTTATAAATGTTAATGGTTAATATGCTATATTTTTATTTTGTTTATAATATATATGAAAGCAGGTTTTGTTTAGTTCTATCATATATATGGAATCCTATATATATATTAATTTTTTGAATTGGTTAAATGTTAAAAGTGACTTCATTCGTTATGATTCATAAAGAAACTAAAAATATTAGAATCCTATAAACAATATCTTTGTTATTTTAATTTTTCTATTATTTCCATTTTCATTGTTTTATCATTTTAAAAATATTATAATTATTATTAATATATGTACTATTAAAAGATGATCATTCTAAAACATCTACTTACAAAAAGTTGTTGCACCTATTTATTTATTGAATTAAAATAAAAATACATTTTATGATGGGAAATTCTCAAAAATACTACATTCATAGTACCATTTTTCATGTTTACACTAACAATTTTTACCTTCACTTTTAATCAAGGATAACACACATTTATAACCCTAAAGTTAACTAATCTAGATTTCGGGTTTATAGTTGAATGGTGGAGTATGATTTTTGGAATATAAAATTTATGATTCTAATAAATATATAAATAAATATTTAAAAATATATATATATATTTTTTAAAATAGTTTCAAAAATAATTTTTGATTTTCGAAAACAAATTTTGAAAAAAAGAAAATAAAAAAAATTATACAAAATTTTGAATTTGAAAAAGTATAATTAGAAAACATAAAAAAAAATATTTTATTTATTTAAATAATATTTATTATATATATATATATAGTGAACAAAATATAAGAGCTTTTTGCTATTTAATAAAAAAAATATTTTCGAAAATGTCTGAAGGTAAATATGAATAATGATACCAAGAAAGTTGTAAACATGAAAATTCTTTTTTTATCATTTTCTATCTCTTACGTAACATTCGAAACTAAAATTAATGATGCGCTTGGTTTAACATAATAATAGCATAATTGTTGTTGGTTAAAATCCATGTTCAGGAACGCGCTAGACGCTAGTCGGGCGGTTGGGTTGGGCCTAGCGCCTAACGAAAAATTCGAAAATTATGCGGGACGAAATTTTTAGATTTTTTACTATTTTATAAAACATGTAAATCTTTAATTATGTATAACATTAATACATTTTCATGTTTAAGATTGTATAAAACACACAAATAGAATAAATAAACTTAATATAGTGTAATTTTCATCAAAATTGTGAATATAAATGATATTTATAAAATTTAAGATCAAATAAAGAAATAAAAATATTATTAAAAAATAATAAATATAAAAAATAATAAAAAAATAGTTTAGGCGGCCGCCTAGGCGGCTAGGCGATCATTTAGGCGGTCTAGGCAGAAAAAATCGGATATCCGATTTTTTAAACCGATTTGACATAAATCGGGGTGGAAGAGTGACGCGTAGCGCCTAGGCTAGACGTCAGATTTTTAGAACAGGGGTTAAAATAATTTCTAAGTGTAATTAGACCAGTATTAGACCTAAAATCAATGATGCGCTTGGTTTCTCATAAGAGTTGTCGGAGTTTAGCCGAAATAGACGACAGAGCCACAATTCTTGGTTGTGGTAATGCCACGAAACGTAACTGAATTATAAAATATATTTTGGTTTACTAGTTATAGATTAAACCAATATTCAATCCAAAACAGGTTATAAGAAAATGAAATATTAAAATTATTAAAAATACTATTTGATTATCTAATGTCCAGATTACTGTTCATATTTATATGCTTTCAGTTTTACGAGTTGTTCAATTAAACATGCAAAATTTAGATCACTACGAGATGTATTATATGAATATGTCAGTGTATTTCGATTATATATAAGAACATTAAATAAACTTTGACAAATGCAAAACAAGTTGAAAAATAGTTTATTATTTCAGCTACAAACCAAATCCCTACTTTACATCTAAACAAGACTTTTTCCTATATTTTTGCAACTTAATATAAGAAGATAATAACGATACCAAAATATTCATCTATTCAGTTTTTGAATATATACCATAGATTTTATTTCAAATTACATTTGCATGAAAAACAGATTCCTTAACTAATATTATTACCAAATTAAGACTTTAGCTAAAAATTAATAGATAAGTAAATAATAATAATTATAAAATTAATTTTAAATTTAAAATAAAATAAAATTGACAAAATATAATAGGTTATAACTAATAATATTAAAAGGATATTAAATTATAACAATAAATTTTAGTTTTTCCATCACCATTTTCTTTAATGATATAGTAAAATTTCTATCGAAAATTAAAGAATCACAAATAAGATAGTTTATTTAAATTCATGTACTAAAAATATATCAAAAGTTTGGATCAATTTTTTTATAAATATCATCAAATTTTATTATGTATCTGAACAATCAATATCAGATCGGAGTTAATGATGAGTTTTTAGTTTTTTTATCGGATATTATTTTACATTTCAGACTTTAACTAAATCCCAACTAGATTATAAATGGGCCACCGGATTCACCGGTTCGATTATAGATCTGGGGCAAATATGAAAACATTGCTAAAGCTATTAAATACCTCAAAATCTAAACTATTAAACCCAAAATCTGTCAATTAAATTTTATATCTCACTAGTTCAACAAACATAACTTTAATAAAATGCACATAAAGTATAAAGATGATGTTCTAATATCACAGTGTCCATACAAAATCTCAAATATATTAAATGATAAATTATATAATTTTCAACAAAAACAATCACTACAAGAAAACACAACTATAGCGACGAAAATTAAAGAGGAAATTTAATCCTCATAAATTTACGTCGACTTTATGAGTATCTTACGAGAAAATTTTAAAGCAACGTTAGTTCGTCGTAAAATAACGACGAAACGATTTCCTCGTAAAAACGACGTAACATAACGTGGTTTTACGAGGAAAAATGGTTTCTTCGTAAACTCGACGTAACAATAGCGTCTACTTTATGAGGAAATATTTTACATTTACTTAACGACAAAATTTCGAGTCCACCAACTTTGTAGTTGTAATACGTTTTTTGTTTCGGCTACCTAACTAAATTTCATCGTAAATTCCTAGTAAACTTTCAACTACCAGATTCAAAAATTTCCAATAAATATGGACGTTTGAACATCATTTTAAACACACCAACAAGAAAAAAATAAAAACGTGAAAGAAAAAAAAATGTCGGGCTCCAGGAATATTTTCGAGTTGCGGAGGTGGATGTATATGCACAGAGATGCTAATGGGAGAGTGACGAAAGAATACCTTGAAGGGCTGGAGACATTTATGCATCAAGCAGATTCCACACCGATCGCCCAAGAAAGCGGTAAGATGTTATGTCCTTGTCGGAAATGCAACAATTCGAAATTGGCAAATCGTGAAAATGTTTGGAACCATTTAATAAATAGAGGTTTCACGCCAAATTACTATATCCGGTTTCAACATGGAGAAAGTTATAATTATGAGAATGAAGCTAGTAGTAGTAATAGCAATTCTCAGGAAGAACCGGTTGATCATCATTTGCATAATGAACATAGTTACCATCAGGAGGAACAGATGGTAGATTATGATAGGGTTCATGATATTGTAGCTGATGCATTCGTAGCTCATGATGAAGATGAAGAACCTAACATAGATGCAAAAAAGTTTTATGAAATGTTAGATGCTGCAAATCAGCCACTTAACAGTGGTTGTAGAGAAGGTCTCTCTAAATTGTCGTTGGCTGCTAGAATGATGAATATTAAAACTGATCACAATCTACCTGAAAGTTGCATGAATGAATGGGCAGACTTGTTTAAAGAGTATTTGCCGGAAGACAATGTGTCTGCTGATTCTTATTATGAGATTCAGAAACTGATTTATAGTCTTGGGTTGCCTTCGGAGATGATAGACGTTTGCATCGACAATTGAATGATCTACTGGGAAGATGATGAGAAGTTAGAAGAATGTCAATTCTGCAAGAAGCCACGATTCAAGCCGCAAGGACGAGGACGTAATAGGGTACCGTACCAAAGGATGCGGTACCTACCAATTACAGACAGATTAAAAAGATTATACCAATCTGAGCAGACTGCCGGAGGGATGAGATGGCATGCCGATCATACTCAGACGGATGGTGAGATGACTCATCCATTAGATGCAAGAGCCTGGAAAGTTTTTAACAAAGTACATCCGGAATTCGCTAGCAATAGCCGGAATGTGTATCTCGGATTATGCACAGATGGATTTAGTCCATTCGGAATGTCGGGAGACAATATTCATTGTGGCCAGTCTTTCTTACGCCATACAACCTGCCACCGGAGATGTGCATACAACGGGAGTTTTTATTCTTGACCATATTAATACCTGGTCCGAACCATTCAAAAAGGTCTCTGGATGTTTTCCTACAACCACTGATTTGTGGTCAACAGGGGTGAGGACGTATGACTGCTCAACGAAGACGAATTTTACGATGCGAGCGATGCTTTTATGGACCATAAGTGACTTTCCTGCCTATGGGATGTTGTCTGGATGGACTACACATAGGAGATTAGCTTTTCCATATTGTAATGGAACGACAGATGCGTTTCAACTGAAGAATGGTAGGAAGGCAATTTGGTTCGATTATCACCGTCGATTTCTTCCCATTGGCCATCCGTACCGAAGAAACAAGAATTGTTTAGGCACAAAAGGGTTGTGAGAGACACTCCTCCTCCATATCTAACTGGAGAACAAATTGAAGCGCAAATCGGTTACTACGGAGCTAACGAAACAGTTCATTGTGGTGGTAATTGGCATGTCCCCGGTAATATGCCTGATTTTTACGGTGTTCGGCACAACTGGCACAAGAAGAGTATATTTTGGGAGTTGCCATATTGGAAGGATTTTCTTCTGCGCCACAACCTCGATGTGATGCATATAGAGAAGAATTTCTTTGAGAACATCATGAATACAATATTGAATGTCCCATGGAAGAAAAAAGACAACATAAAATCGAGGTTGGACTTGCCGGATATTTTCTCAAGAAGTGAGTTACATATAAAAAGCAATGGACAAGTTCTCGTTCCGATATTAAGATTGTCTTCAGAAAAAAAGTCGGTGTTGTTCAACTGGGTGGCATCAGAAGTGAAGTTTCCCGATGGGTATGTTTCAAATCTCTCTAGATGTGTTGAAAAGGGTCAAAATTTCTCTGGGATGAAGAGTCATGATTGTCATGTCTTTATACAACGACTACTTCCCTTTGCATTTGCGGAGCTACTTCCAACAAACGTACATGAAGCACTTGCAGGTAGTATATTATAACGCATTAATTTTATAATGATTTAGTTTGCAATAATATATGACTACTAATGTGTTTAATTGTTTTTGGAGTATACAAGGCATTGGAGCATTTTTCAGGGATCTGAGCATTTTTCAGGGATCTGAGCACACGCACTCTTAAAGAAGAAGTCGTGGAACAACTTCACGAGAACATTCCCATATTATTGTGCAATTTGGAGAAGATATTTCCTCTGGGATTTTTTGACGTGATGGAGCATCTAACCGTCCACCTCCCATATGAGGCATTGCTTCGTGGACCTGTACATTACGGATGGATGTATCGGTATGAGTGAGCCATGAAATATTTGAAGGGAAAAGCAAAAAACCTCGCAAAAGTTGAAGGTTCTATAATTGCTGTATGTTTGACGGAAGAAACTTCTCACTTAACATCGTACTACATTGCATCAAAAGTACGTACCCGGAAAAGAGCTCCAAGAAGATATGATGATGGTAGTGTCGCGCCAACATATGCAGTTGCTGGTGTTCGAGACATCTTTAGCCAGATTGGACGAATCGGTGGGAAATCGAAAGAGGTTTGGTGGTCGAGTGAAGAAGACGCTCATAGTGGACACACATATATTCTACTCAATTGCAAGGATCCATTAATGCGTTAGTTTGAAAGGTAACATATTTTATGGAAACTTCTAAACACATATAAGTTAAATTATATCATTTCCAAAGATTAATTAATATAAAATGTGATTTACAGCCTATTTGTTTCTCAAGTCGAAGAAACATTCTCAGGTATATCCATAAGTGACGTAGACAGAAGGAAAAATCAACACTTTATTAAGTGGTTGAAGAATCAGGTATTAACTCAAACTCTTAATTTTTGCAGGTTGATCGATCAAACTCTTTTTTCATACATGATCTATATTTCAACGTTCTCTCTATTTTTGCAGGTTGATTATGACGACGACGCATATTACCCTACGTGATTTCACGAAGTAATTCAAGCTCCACTTGCAAAATTCACCACATCACAGATGTATTTCACACGAGGTCATACTTTTCACACATATGAGTATGGTAGACACCGGGTGACCAGTAACTATGGAATATGTGTGAAAGGCGAAACAAATTTCTACGGGATCTTGCAGGAGATTATTGAAGTGGAATTCCCAAGGTTATTGAAGCTGAAATGTGTCCTCTTCAAATGTGAATGGTTCGACCCCGTCATCAGCAGAGGTGTTCGGTTTAAGAAATTCGGTGTAGTTGATGTCAATGGTGGACGAAGGTACAACAAATTCTTTTTTTGGCATACATGATTTGTATGATTCATTTATATGTTGTCTTTATTTTTGAAGGTACAACAAATTCGAGCCTTTCATCTTAGCTTCACAAGCAGACCAAGTTAGCTTCCTTCCATACACTCGGATGAGAGAATCGGGAATAAATTTGTTAGCCGTGATCAAAGTTACACCTCGTGGACGAATCATCAGTGGAGAAGAACCACCATTGCAAGAAGAATAGATAAATGAAGTCGAGGAACCTGAACAACAAATTGATGACATCCTTCTCATTGATCTGCATAATCATGAGTACGAAGATCTTACCGATGATGCCACAAACGAAACTGTTGAAGACGAGTTTAATGAAAATGATGATGTTTTTAGTGATGACGAGAATGTCGATGTATCTGATTGATGTATTTGTTTTTAATATGATTGATTTTTAGACTTAATGCATGTGATTTGATGGATTTAATCATGAAAATCTAATTATATAATTTGATTTTGTGTAAGGTAATGGGGGGTTTGAATTAGAAAGAAGAGATTGAGATTATAAGTTAAGGAATTAGAAAGGGAAGATGGGCTTGGGGTTTGGAATATATGAAGTAGAAGATAAGGAAGATGGGGTTTGGGGTTTCGGATTTTAGGGATATAACATAATCCTCGTTATTTCCTCGTAAACTAACTAGGAATTTACGACGAATCCTAAAAATAAAGAAAGCGAGACTCGTTAATTCCACGTAAGCTAAATTCGTCGTAAAGACGTCGTAATAGGAAAACGCGGGCCTTTGTATTTCCTCGTAAAGAAAAACGTGGGCCTTGCTCTTTCCTCGTAAATTAACTAGGACGTTACGAGGAAACAAAACGCGGACCTTGCTAATTCCTCGTAAAAAAATACGGGCCTCGCGAATTCCTCGTAACTTTACGAGAATATTACAACGATTACTAATTTCTTATATATACATGCAAGCTTCTCACTTCCATTTCGTCTCCACTTCCTCTCTCTTTCGTAGAAATGGTACGTACTCTCTCTATTTCTTCTCTAATTTTATTAGTTTAGGGTAGATTAGGTGGTTAGTGTAGGGAATTTAGATAGGTTTATGGATTTTATGTTAATTAGTGTTGATTAGGTGGTTAATATAAAGAATTCAGCTAGATTTATAAAATTTGTTAATTATAGAATTTGTTAATTACTGTTGATGTTAATTTTAAAAATTAAATTTTTTTTCAGACGGTTCGAAAGAATAAACTTACTCCCCATTACAGAGAGATGTTCGGTGAGCCTGGTAGTCGTTTAGACCCGTCTTCTTCAGCTCCCGGTTCTTCGGGTCAGGAGACTGTCCCCGAGACTCAGTCTTCTCAGAGAGTCTCTCGGTCGCCTCCTTATGGTGCACCATCGGTTCCTCGATTCGTTGCACCACTGGTTCCTCATGCTCATGTCCCAGAGGTGCCTCCTCCGATGGCTCCTCCGATGCCGGCCGGGATTCATCCCGATTTGATGGTGCCGCCGAGTGCTCCTTACTCGCAGTACACTGTCGAGGACCTTCTCGCTCAGCCAGGCAGAGAAGGTTTATCAGTCCTAGACCCCGACCGACCGGACGGAACTTTGTGGTACGATACATTTTAAAAAAAAATCTTTTATAACAATAATAAATAATTTATACTTTAAAATTGTTTTTTTTTTCAGGTTTGGGGTTGACAATTGTGTTGCTCGGAACGTAACCAAGACGATCAAAGGTTACTTCTCCGAGCCACATCCGAACTGGAAAAAGAAGCCGATCTACGTCAGAAAGACGTGGTTCAAAATTTTCGCTGTAAGTTACTATTAATTAATTATATATACTTTAATTTTTTATGATTTAGATTTTTTAGTTTCTTAAAACTAATTCTTAATTTAATTTTTTCTGTTACAGCAAAAATACCTTTGGTCCATGGGGGTCAATGAGAGGGTAAAGAAAGCGTTTAACACAAAGGCGAAATCTCGCTTGTTGGACATGGTCTCCAACTGGAAGGGTGACTGAATCGTGAAGGGGTATGAGCGTGACAAACCCCATGAGCTCACCAAGGATGTGTGGGATGGCCTCATCCGTTATTGACGGGATCCTGACTCCATTAGAGTCGCCGAATCTTGCTCAGCCTCCCGTCAGACGGTAGATGAGCACGGCCACGGGCCGATGCTTCACTCTACGGGTCAAAAACCCCACGCCGGTGTCCGTCTGGATATGGTAATTAAATATTTGATTTAATTAATTTTTTTTTATATAAATATATTCTAACTTTCTTAAATATTTTTTTATGCCAAAGAGACGGGAGAACTCTCTTCTCTTTTGAAACTTTACGAGAGGACCCACAAGAACAAGGCGGGCCAATTTCTAGATGCTAGGTCCGAGCAGATCTTCAACGACTTTGTTGGTCGGGTTGAAGACCGCCAGACCCAGCTGACCCAGGAGTCCACCGACGGACTACCCTTCACCTTATCCACACTTGAAGTGGATAGGATTTATGAGGAGGTAATTTTTTTTAAATTTTAATTTTTTTTATTATTCATTTAGTTTAACTTTAACTTTTTACTAACAATATTTATTTTTTGTTTTTAAGGTTGTCTCTAAGAAAAAGGGACGTACGTTGGGGATTGGTTCCGTCAACGATGTTCTGAGAGCGACATCGTCTTATGGTCAGAGACGGGATGATGAAGTCACTCAGCTGCGTAACGAGTTGGACTCAACGCGATCTATGTTCACAGCTCGTATGGGTGGAGTCGAAGAATTCTTGGACGTTGTAGTGGCCACAAATCCGGAATGGGAGTCCTTGTTGAGGAACATGCGACGACAAAATCCCATTCCAGGCGAGTCATCCGGCACACATGACGAGGCGGATGTAGAGAGGAGGAGTGAGGATTTCTACCGGGCGATGAACGACCCTTAGTTCATTTTTTTTCTTTTCGTTGGTTGTATTATAAATTCAAAACTTATTTATGTATAAAATATTTTCGTATTTACGTTTATTTTTAAATTATATTTTTATTAATAAATTAAATAATTTATTATATTTTTTAATTCTGGAAAATAAAAAATCAAAGTAAATTCGTAGCTAAATTACGACTACATTACGTGGAAAGTTTGCGAGGAAGTTACGAGGAAAACTTTTACGTCAACACTACGAGGAAAGCTTAACGAGTATTTTACGTGGAAGGGTTTACGTGTAATTTACGAGGTATTACTTTCGAGGTATTTACGAGGAAATGTAGCGTCCTCCTTACGTGGAAAGGTTACGTGGTTTTTACGACGAATAATGTTCTTCGTCTTTACGACGAAGTGTGTTTCTTGCTAGTTTACGAAATATGCGTTACGACGAACTAATAATGACGAAACTTTTTTCCTCGCTAATTCCTCGTAAAGCCTATTTTACGACGAACTTACTATGAATTTCGCAACCGTTAATGTTGTGTTTTCTTGTAGTGAATATTTCTTTATTTGATATAATACAATTTTGTAACTTAATAATATACATCAAAGCCAAAACACTAATTCATATTAAAATTGTTACTAACCAGAAAAAACTCGCGCTTTCGAAGCGCGGATAAAAATCTAGTATAGTATTATATTTGAAAATTGCCTTAGCGCACCGAGTCTGCCAATGAATTATGTATATCAGTATATAGAGCCGCTTGATAAGAACATACAGACAAACAAGAACCATGAAAATGTACTTTCTCGATTCTGAAAGAACAAAGAAAAAGAAGAAAGGCCAAACTTTATGACAAGAACAAGAAAGCAATTGTTAGATTCCAGACTTTAGTTCGAAATGTAAACTACCGGCAATAATGAAAAACTTCTACATCATGTTTTGCCATTCATACTTAAAAGTCGTGCAACAGAGAGATTTCAGAGTCCTCCACTTTGAAAGTTCCACAGCAGCAAGAACACGTTTAATTCTCTGAACATGTCTATACTAAAGTGATCATGTTTCTCACTAGTGCAAGTTAGAAAAAACAAGCATAATCCATTTTATTCTGAGGACTCAGACAAAGCATCTCTGCATCCTTCAACCTCTCACTTGGTAATTTCCCTTCTCTATTAAATTCCAAACTTCTCTGTTCATCATATAAAAAACAAACAAAACATGTTGATCCAAATAGTAATCATCAATGTTTATTGACTATCATATGACATTTTAATAGTGGTGAAAATTAGAAAACACAAACAATCCATTTTATTCGTACAACAACAACAACAACTCAACCCTCGCATAAAAACAGCAAAGTCACAAGATTGAAGAAACATCATTAAAGCAAAAGAAAATGAAAGCAGAACAACAAATCTTAAAAATTGATTCAACAAGAAAATTTGAGACCAGAACCTCCAAACTTCTCTTCAGTGATTCTATCTATTGCATCTGCCAAGGACTCACTCAAAGTATCTCTCCATCCTCCGATCTCTCCTTTTCTAAAGAAAGCATTAGTCTCTATTCCATTTGGCAGTTTCCCTTGTCTATTAACTTCCAACCTACTCAAACTCTCAAAACTACACAACTTCACAATCTCTCTCACTTCTTCCTCAGCAGTAAAACCACATCCAATGAACTCAGCGATTCTCTTAACCTCAACTTCAGTCTGCTTCTTGAGCTCCTCATATGTAACAACAAGACCTTGTTCGGATTCTCGAGGCTCGCATACCAATACTCCAACACATGATCCCAAAATTGTCCAGCAATAAACTTCCCTTTACAAAACGCTTCAACAGCTTTTTCAATAGGATAATCAGCGGTTTCTTGAGGAGCAAGTTTCTTCCCAAAATGCCAGAAGGACACAAACATGTCCTTAGGGTTCCTACAACACTACACAATCTTACAAGACGAGCTTTTAACGGACTCGGGCAGCGAAAGATGTGATATGTGCGTGTTCATGAGTCTTGGAGAAGACAACTGGGAGAAATCGAAATCTGGAGATTCGTAGTAAACTCCTTCCAAGAAAGGCACACGGGAGTGCGGATTGGTAACAAGAAGAGGATGATCACCAGTAGAAGAAGAAACTGGAAACTTGTGTCGGTTAATGAGAGCAAAAAACAAGAGCCTTTAACCAAGTGGTACCTGATTTTGGATTGGTGACGAGGATAATTTCGGAATCTTTGGCCTCAAAGTGTTTTTGGCAAGTCAAGATTCCTTGTAGCAGCGCTTGTGTGTGCCAACGTCCTTGGAACTGATACATTTGGCTCACTAACCAACCTTTCTCGCTTGGAAAAGAAGAAATCAGATCTTTTGTTTCTTATGTCAGATTTTCATCTCTCAAGTAATCAGGAACAGATGATGATGAAGATGACATTGCTGAGAGTAATCTTAAAAAAGTGTTAGAAACTATGAGATGTTTTTTCTTAAGCTCTATATGGGTAATGCTGGTGTGCTTTTATAATAAGATCGTGTTGAATGAGAAGTTTGCTCTACAAGTAAACAGCTCAATACTATACTTGGGTACCCGTGTATCTAAATGTCCATGTTTAGATGGACATTTTTCATATTTGTACTTTTGTAGATAAATAATGACCGGGTCCATTAACGACCACACTTATTAAAGACCGTAAACATTAACAATCATGTCTATATGAGCTGCATATAGGTCAATTTTGATAATTTGACGTAAACATGAATTTCTGGTTTTGCCACGAAAATGAACTTTTGCTATTTTGGCGAATTTTGTAAAGTTTTTTAGTTAAGCAAAAATATAATTTTACTGATTTTGCGAGAGAATTCATGTTTGATTTTCCGATTTAACGAAAAACATTGTTTTATGGTTTTAACAGAAAAACTCAATATTTCAGTTTTATTGGGGTGGGCAAATTCTGTTTTGGCGAAAAAACTTTGTTTTGTCAGAAAAATTCGTTGTGTAGGTTTGTCTAAAAAACGTGGTTATGTGGTTTTGCCGAAAAATTTTATTTTTTGCAATTTTGGGAGAAAACAAAATTTTTTGTTTCAGCGAAAAAATTATTTTGCGGTTTGGACGGGAAATAAGATTTATGGTTTCTGCGGAAAAATTCTTTTTTTTTTACGAATTGTAAAAACTTATTTTTGCGGTTTTGCCGAGAAAACTCATTTTCAGAAAACTTATTTTTCGGTTTTCCTGAGAAAACAAGATTTTGTGATTCTGACGGAAAATTTTACTTTGCAATTTGGCAAAAAAAAAAAAATCGAATTTATGGTCTGGTGAAAAAAAATCGTTAAAACGATTTTGGTGAAAAAAAAATCATTTTTATGGTTTTGGTGTCAAAAAAATACTCAATCTGATTTAAGTCAAAATTCGACTTTTAAAACTGTTGGATCGACTACATCCGCATAACCCAACCAATCTTTTTCTATGGAGAAATTAGGCTTGTCCTTTTTAGCAAGCGTTATATATGGGTTTGACCGGAAATGATCCATTTGGATTTCGACATGATCAGCCCGCCTATTTGTCAGCTCTATGTCTATCTCCTCTCCTCAAATATTGTTTCAGCCAGTCAAACAAAATGCTATAAACCACATAACTTTATATAGAACCGCTTGATAAGAACATACAGACAAACAAGAACCACGAAAATGTACTTTCTGAATTCTGAAAGAACAAAGAAAAAAAAGAAAGGCCAAAGTTTATAACAAGAACAAGAAAACAATTGTTAGATTCTATAGACTTTAGTTCAAAATGTAAACTACTGGCGATAAAGAAAAGATTGTGACAAAAGAAAAACTTCTACATCTTGTTTTCCCATTCATACTTAAAAGTCTCGCAACAGAGATCTCAGAGTCCAAGAACATGTTTAATTCTCTGAACCTTGTCTATACTGAAGTTATCACCATTTTTTCCAAGGACTCAGACAAAGCATCTCTCCATCCTCCAAGCTCTCCTTTTCTAAAAAAAAAAAAGCTTTAGTCTCCATCCCACTTGGCAATTTTCCTTCTCTATTATATTAAAAAAAATCAAACAAAACATGTTTATTTCCAAACTAGGGTCGGCCCGAGCTACGTCCGGAGTTTTTGATTAAATTTAAATTTTGATTATATATTTTGTATGTTAATTTTATTTATAAATATTACAATCTATTATAAAAATATAAGTAGCTAAAAAAATATAAAATCATTTTAAATTATTCATTGTTTTTGTTTTACGCATTTTAAACAATTAGGGGTGTTAGCGCCGGGTTTATATAATATTTTATTTTATTTTAAACGTTTTGATACAATAATTTAAATATATAGTTAATTGTTAATATACATTTTATTGTAATTGTATAAATTAGATTTTTTCCATCTTAAAATATTGATCAAAAGTATGTAGATATAATTTATTTCAATTTCTACATCTTTGATCCTGAAATCATTGTAAAAAAAGTTAATTTTAACTTATGCATAAATTAATTAACTATTTATAGAATAATTGGTCCTGCAATCATTGTAAAGAAAGTGCATGTTATGCATTAGTTAATTAACCATTTATAGAATAATATTTTATAACCTTTTGTCTGAATATATGTTATTCTGTGAAAAATTATCATAATAGATATTATGTTCATTTGACCAACAAAAAAGATCTTATGTTCTTACATTTTGAAAGGAGTTATACATTGATAATGGATAGTTGCATCTCATCAACTCACAATTATCTTAATCAAAAAGTGAACTTGTTTTCGTACACTGAATTTTAATAAAGGAAAACCAAACGAATATTATTATTCAAAATAAAATAACATACGTAAGGGATCTAATATATTAATATATGCAATTATTTTAAAAGCATGATCATGAATGGACATTACATTCTGGTTTTACGTCTGAGACCAAAATTAAGATCCATATCTATATTATTAAAAGAGAAGTACCCATTTGAAAATATTCTTATTTCATTAATTAAACTCCCTATTTTTTTACTTGTCTTTTTCAGTTGCATTTATGAAATATCATAAAACGAATAAAACTGCATAATTTATTACTTGTCTTTTCAGTTACATTAATGAAATATGCTTAAATGAATTTAAACTTCCTATTTTAGTGTTTGTCTTTTTCGGTTACCTTAATAAAATATTTTTAAATAAATTTGGACATAATGTCATTTAATCAACCAAAAAAACTCATGAGTTATCCTTACGTGCATAATTTTAATAATGGAGATTTTAAAAACGTGCATCATTAAAATGTTACCTAAAATATGCAACACTAATATATATATAACATGCATCAATAAAACAAGAATTTGACTCACACAATTGTACGGATATAATTTTGAGTTGATTAAATTTAAAAATAATTATTTATTCAAAAAATATTTAAGAATGGCTATGTTTTCAAAAATTATATGGTATTATTTGCTCATAATTCATTTGTCATTTTCTAAATTGTTAGAAAGAAAATTTTAGCATAATATAACTCAGTTGTCATTTGCTAAATTTATGGTTTTTATTTATATTTTTTATTATTTAATTATAATATTTTCATTTTATATTCGAAAGATAAGTGAATTTTCTTTCAAACAATATTTTTGAAATTTGTATTTTTTTTAAAAAAAATAATCAATTTAAATAGTTATTATTATTGAATATAATTATTTTTGACATAATTTAAGTTTTCATTTACATCAAAACTTATCATATTTTAGGATAATTTTAATTTAAAATGTAATTTTCATATTTTTCAAACAAATTCTAAAAATATTTTTTAAATATTTTGTTATAATTTTAAAAAAAATATTGAGTTGCATTTCAAATAAAAAGGTAAATATATTAAAAATATTCTAATTAAACTATGTAAAATTTAATATAGTTTTAAAGAAATGGTCAAAATAAAAAAAAATTACACATAAAAAAAAATCATGATTTTTGTTAACTGGGTGGATCATTATTTATATGATATCTCACACGAAAGAAAATTTATGTTTTTACAATTATCTAATTAACTCTATATACTCATTTTTTTATATGATATCACACATTCGTAAAAAATAGATAGTTTAAGATGAAAAAAAATATTTACTTAATGAATATAATATGAACGAATATTACAAATACATCATTTAATAAAATAAATAATTAAAAGTTGAAAATTCATATCCGCGCTGGCGCGCGGATCAGGGTCTAGTTAACGTGTATAATAGCATTTGCAAGGAAGAAATATAATATTGAGGGTGACTAAGACCAACGAAAGTTGTGTAGTTGACAAAGCGAAAGTCATATATTTTTTGAAAAGCATACCTTACTTTAGATAGTATTAGAACCTAAATTTGGAACCTAAGCAATTGCAGAAAAAAAAAAACTAAATGACTTATTAGGATATAGAGGAGGTGTAACCATTAAGATAAACGAACCAATGCTTTCTTCCATACTATCAAAGAGGCGGCAGGAAACAGCTTCTTCTTTGGCTCGTGTGTTCTTAGTTCAGGTTCGATGGAAAGTTGTGATAGCAAACGTCAGCAATGTCGTTGGCTTAGGGAGCTAAGTTTCAATTTATTCATCAGACTTTTACCTCAATGGACCCAATGTTAGTAGCACCAACAGCAGCAAGTGCCATAAAACCTTGTTCCCATATCTCTTCAAGCACGGTCTGTTCTCAATCAGATTAACAGCTGATGATCAATGTCTGGAGATCAAAAGAAAAGGTTACGCATATTTGGTACGTTTACAATGAAACAAATAAATAATTACTCTTTCATTTTCAACATAGAGATTTTTTATTGTTCTCATAGCATGCTCATTCACAGGAAACAAACGGCCTGTAAAATTGCTTATTTATAGAAATTAGAGAGATACCAATCGTTACTAAGATGCATTCACACATAGGTTGTCTACTTAAATGAGAGATTAGAGAGTAACCAAACCTGCAAAGTGTCGACGAACCAATGTTTTTCGGATTTAACGAAAAACATTGTTTTATGGTTTTAACCGAAAAACTCATTATTTCGGTTTTGTCGGAGCAGAAAAATTTTGTTTTGGCGAAAAAACTTTGTTTTGTCAGAAAAATTCGTTGTGTAGTTTTGCCTAAAAAAACTTGGTTATGTGGTTTTGCCGAAAATTTTTACTTTTTGCAATTTTGGGAGAAAACAAATTTTTTTGTTTCAGCGAAAAAATAATTTTGCGGTTTGGGCGGGAAATAAGATTTATGGTTTCTGCGGAAAAATTCTTTTTTTTTACGATTTGTAAAAACTCATTTTTGCGGTTTTGCCGAGAAAACTCATTTTCAGGAAATTTGTTTTTCGGTTTTCCTGAGAAAACAAGATTTTGTGATTCTGACGGAAAATTTTACTTTGCAATTTGGTAAAAAAGAAAAAAAATCGAATTTATGGTCTGGTGAAAAAAATTCGTTAAAACGATTTTGGTGAAAAAAAATCATTTTTATGGTTTTGGTGACAAAAAAATACTCAATCTGATTTAAGTAAAAATTCGACTTTTAAAACTGTTGGATCGACTACATCCGCATAACCCAACCAATCTTTTTCCATGGAGAAATTAGGCTTGTCCTTTTTAGCAAGCGTTATATATGGGTTTGACCGGAAATGATCCATTTGGATTTGGACATGATCAGCCCGCCTATTTGTCAGCTCTATGTCTATCTCCTCTCCTCAAATATTGTTTCAGCCAGTCAAACAAAATGCTATAAACCACATAACTTTATATAGAACCGCTTGATAAGAACATACAGACAAACAAGAACCACGAAAATGTACTTTCTGAATTCTGAAAGAACAAAGAAAGAAAAGAAAGGCCAAAGTTTATAACAAGAACAAGAAAACAATTGTTAGATTCTATAGACTTTAGTTCAAAATGTGAACTACTGGCGATAATGAAAAGATTGTGACAAAAGAAAAACTTCTACATCTTGTTTTCCCATTCATACTTAAAAGTCTCGCAACAGAGATCTCAGAGTCCAAGAACATGTTTAATTCTCTGAACCTTGTCTATACTGAAGTTATCACCATTTTTTCCAAGGACTCAGACAAAGCATTTCTCCATCCTCCAACCTCTCCTTTCATAAAAAAAAAAGCTTTAGTCTCCATCCCACTTGGCAATTTTTCTTCTCTATTATATTAAAAAATCATACAAAACATGTTTTTTTTTTTTTTTTTGTAACTTCAAAACATGTTTATTTCCAAATTGTAATCATCAATTTTGAAGTTATTGACTATCAGTTGACATTTAAATAGGGGTGGAAATTAGAAAATACAAACATTATCCATTTTATTCGTACAAGAAGAAGAACAACAAAAACTCAACCCTCAAGGAAAAAAACAACAAAGTCACAAGATTGAAGAAACATCATCAAAGCGAAAACAGAAAACATAACAACAAGTCTTAAAGATTGATTCAAGAAGAAAATTTCAGACCAGAACCTCCAAACTTGTCTTCAGCGGCTCTATCTATAACCTCTGCCAATGATTCACTCAAAGTATCTCTCCATGCTCCAACCTTTCCTTTCCTAAAGAAAGCGTTAGACTCTATTCCATTTGGCAATTTTCCTTGTCTATTAACTTCCAAACTACTCAAACTCTCAAAGCTACACAACTTCACAATCTCACTCACTTCTTCCTCAGCAGTAAAACCACATCCAATGAACTCCGCGATTCTCTTAACCTCCACCTCAGTCTGCTTCTTGAGCTCCTCATATGTAACAAACAAGACCTTGTTCGGATTCTTGCGGCTTTCGTACCAGTACTCCAACACATGATCCCAAAACGGTCCACCAATAAACTTCCCTTTACAAAACGCTTCAACCGCTGTTTCAATCGGGTACTCCGCTGTTTCTTCTGGAGCAAGTTTCCTCCCAAAATGCCATATGGAAACAAACAAGTCCTTAGGGTTTCTACAACAATATACAATCTTACAAGACGAGCTCTTAATGGAAACCGGCAGAGAATGATGCGTTAAGTGCGTCTGCATGAGTCTTGGAGAAGGCAACTCGGAGAAATTGACCTCTGGAGATACGCAGTAATCTCCTTCCAAGAAGGGTACAAGGGAGTGCGGATTGGTAACTAGAAGAGGATGCTTGCCAGAAACTGGGAACTTGTGTCGGTGAATGAGAGCAAAGAGAAGAGCTTTTAACCAAGTAGTGCCTGATTTAGCAAGGGTGGCGAGGATAACGTCGGAATCGTTGGCTTCAAAGTGTTTCTGGCAGTTCACGATTCCTTGTACCAGAGCTTGTGTCTGCCAACTTCCTTCGAATTGATACATTTGACTGACTAACCAACCTTTCTCGCTTGGAAGAGAAGAAAGTAGATCTCTTGTTTCTTGTGTTAGGTTTTCATCTTTCAAGTAAACAGGAACAGATGATGATGCCATTCTCAAGAGTATAGATAACTCCTGAAAATGTTAGAACTTGAGATCTATTTCCTTTAGCTCTATGTTATTGAGGTTGTCTTTGTTGTCTTTATTTACTTGGATATTAAAAAAAATTAGGAAATTTTGCCAAAATAGAATGAAAAAACAGTCTATTTATCCCTTTAATATAAACCATTTTTGTCCTTTTTTTCCTTCGGTTACCTATTCATTTATCAAACTTAATGAAATAAATAGTTTTATGGATAAAAAAAATTATAAAAAATAGAAACAATTGATGAAATATTTATATACGCATTCTGATATTTTTTTGGGTTCTAAAACTTGTTAATTTAAAATTTTTAATTATAGTGGAAATCAAAAATTATTTTAAATTTCATTTCTTTTTATTCCTAATATGTTTTTAATATTTAAACTACTTTTAAATTGTATTTTATTTGATTAATCAATAGTTAATTTTGGGATTATGAAAATGTGATTTTCATTCTATTTTGGCAACTTGGCAAAAACATTATGCTCACGTACACTTTATTATATTGGGCCACATGTTATATTTTAATTAAAGCCAGCTTGGACATATCTTCTCACTTTCAGAAATGTATGTTTTGGCATTGTTACACATAAAAAATATATTATAGTTTTCTTAATATATTGTTTTGCGGTATTTTCACAATTTTTAACCGATAGAAATTTAATAAATTTAACTATTATTTTTAAATTGCAATTTAGCATTAACTAATAAAATGTTCAAATTTATTTTATTAAAAGAATTATTGAAAACATTGATCATTTTGAAGTATCGAGTATTAAACACTCCATGTCAAAAGAAATACCACATATTCAGTTTGTAGAAGATTAAAATTAAAATGATTGGAAATATCTATGAGTTATCTATAAGTTTAAGATTTAATGATTGGGCGTACGGAGTCCCAATCGGGTTCGGTTTTGTCCAATCGGATCTCGGATTTTCGAGTTTATAAAAATCAGTCTCATTCGGATTATATGAAAGTTCGGTTCGGGATAGGTTCGGGTTCTATCAGGTTCTGGTCGGGGTTAGTAAATCTTCGAAGAACCGGTACAACCCGATGTACTTTCGGGTTCGGGTCCCAATCGGTTCTTCGGTTTAAATGTACCTAATTTGTATCTATTTTGTAACCAAAACATAAGTAAATCAGTTCTTCGGTTTTAAAATACATGATTAATACCTATTTTGTAACCAAAACATAAGTAAAATTGATTCAAAAATAAGAAAGAAACATCAAACATGATCATTCAAAATCAAAACATAGTTATTGATAGAAAAAATTAAATAAATGAAAGCATAAAACGAAAACCAAGTTCTCATGAAATGAGAAACATTATTTAATGAAAACAAACCAAAATTTAAAAACTTCAAGCTTCAACCGCCACCTTCAACCATCTACTTTCATGTAATAGATAATTGTTTTAGATGTTTAATATATTTTGGATACATATTAAGAATTGAGATCATGTTTGGTATAAGTTTTTTTAGGGGATTTTGAATGTTTTTTCTATCGGGTATCCATTTGGATTTGGATTCGGTACATATAATATCCATAACACGAAATCCCATAAAACAAAATGTATTTGGTATTAATGTCGGGTTCGGATCGGTTCGGATTCATTTTTATCGGATCGAATTCAGTTCGGAATTTCAGGTTCGGTTTAATTGCCCAGCCATATGTACTATTAGATAAATCTTAAGGATTTTGTCTAAAAAAAAATAGAAAAGATAAATCTTAAGACATTTGCGACTTCTTTGTTTTCTTCGGAAAATAAAAAATATCTGAATTTTTTTGTGTTGTTTCTATGGACAGCACGATCAGACAAGTGACTTACGCTTAGAGACGTGACGTTTAGGGTTCATTTTTAATACACCATGGCTTATCCAATCAGTACTAAAAAAAAAGAGAGACACATTTAATTTTATAGAGCGATTAGTTACCACATTATCTAATCAAATTTAGAATGTTTTCGACTAATATCAGTAAATAATTAAATTGTGTATTACCAAATCACCTTATAAAATTACATGGACCAAAATGTAAGTTCAAAATTTTGACATAACTATGATTTTTTTTTTCATTTATATCTTTATTTTAGTAAAAGGTATGACATGTGAAAATTGGTTTCACGTTTGTTCTCATAGATGATATTAGTCTGGGGCGACTCTCTTAGGGTTTCCAGATCTGATCTTGCGTCTCAGGGGGCCGCCGCCTGCGCAGACGCCGGATCTACTTCTTTTTTTTTCTTGTAGATCGTCTATATCCCATCGTTTGTAGTTTCTTTTTGTCACGGCTGAGAAGGTTTGCCATCGCTCAAGGTTTGGTGACGAGAGGTGGCTCTTCTGGTGTAGAGGTTGGATGTGGTGGTGCTTGAGGCCAGCTTTCTCGTAATGTGGAGATCTTGGCTTTGGTGTGGTTTCAACGAGGGCGTGTGTGGAGTACAAAGATGTTGGGTCGCCGACGTACTCTCTTTCAAATGGCGCACTTGGATGTGGTTGGGCTTGATGGTGGTATCTAAACTCGATCATGGTCTCTAGGTTCGACTTATCCTTCATTTATCCTTCATTTTCTGTATTGTTGATGTGGAAGAGTGTGTAGTCCCTCAGAGAGGGTGGGTTTTAGCTCGCTCCTAGTGTGGTCTCAGTGGTTGTGCGTGGGTACTGGTGACTCCAGATTCAGCCTTGTGTGGGTTAAGGGACCTTTGAGAATTTCTGGCTCATGATGGAGCGACGGTTCTCCGTTTAATTTCGATAAGGATTTTATTTAATCCTAAGATCAGAGTGGTATAGATGAGTGTCAATCCAATCCTAAGCAATTATGATCCAAAGAGAATGTAGGTGAATGCTTAATCTAAGTACAATCAAGTTTGTGAGATGATATGATTCAAGTAACAAAACACTAAGCAATAAAGTAACACAGTGTCAATCAATAAGATAAAGTTGGACTCATGAGATTACTTCAAGTGACTTCAAGTGACTAAGATCCAATCTATAATGGCAAGGTACCAATCAACATATTTCCTTAAGTCTAGACAACAATCCTAAACAAGTTCTTTTTCAAGATAAATGCTCATTTACTTTCATTGATCAAACATCAAATGTCTTTGGTTTGTGTCATTAAAGCAATAATTAAGAACATGTCTATTAACTATCTAAGCTTTCCTAACATCAAATGTCTTTGGTTAAGCAAGCAAAGAGCAAGGTTGAGTTGGCTCAGACATTTCATCAAACACCTTATGGGTGTGAAATGTCTAGAGTCCTATTTTAGAGAGACCAACAATACACTAGCATTAAAAGAACTCAACAAGCAAAAAAATAGATAAATCTAACAATAACCATTCTAGATGTTCACTTAAGCACTCTAATCATCCTAACCCATGAATCCAAAAGGTAGCTACTCACTAATAGACATGATAAACCCAAGAATCAATGATGATTGAAGGTTAATCATGATTAGTGATCAAGATAATCCAACAAACACAAGAGGTATGATGAAAAGAGACTAAAGATTCAATCTTTCTTCAAGATTCCAAAGAGGTTAGAGAGAAAACAAGATATCCCCTAAAATTAGGTCTAAAAATTATTTATAGTGGCCTAAAAACGAGCTGGGTCGACCCAACAAGCCTGGATTGACCAAAGATAATTTGGGTAAAAATTTGGTAAAAACAGAAGTGCAGATTTTTCTAAATGTCGCAGCTGGTTTTCGACGTGTCATTTGGCCATTGCAACAAGTAGATATCGGACAGGGAGGGGGGTAATTTCCCAGCGGCTAGAGAAAACTGTTGCGTAAGGCCGTTCCACACGTGCAGCGGCTTCTTGATGAGGCCACTAAACCGCTGTGAAGTCGTTAGACAACTGGGACACTTGGGCAAATCAGCTCAAAGCACCTCTAAAGGCTCCAAATTCACCATTTTGCATCTTCAACACCTGATAAGGACATGCAATGAAATGCATCCTAAACATGTCTAAATTATGTCCTAAATGATCAAAATGTACAAGAATGAATGACTAAAACAATTTAAATATGCAAGATATCAAATTTATGGATCCTTGTTGAGCGACTGTGGTTTTTGTCGATTTGCGTTTTAGTGACAAATTTTTTTTCCTCTCCGTTAGACTATCAAAGATCAAAATTGGTGGGAATTGATCTTTAGAGACAGATCTTTAAAAGTTAGTTTCTTCTGAAGCCGTTATTGTGGATAAAAGAATTGACAAGTGTTTTTGAGATATTGTTACAAGTATCACTAGATCCTCGGTTTCATTCATATGTAGCTGTGGGAGGTATGTGCTGGCCTCGTCCGTTGCTTTTTGAGTATAGAAGCATATGTTTGACTCTATGCTGCATTGCTTCTTGGTCAAATTTAATCAGTCTGTTGAATTTGACCTCTCAGCTTTCTTCTTGCAAGTTTCATTTTGGTTGCTTATTTGAGTTATTTATATCACCTACTGGTGGATTATTGTATTTTATCTAGGAAACACTATGTTGTTGTCTTTTTGAACTTGAAGTGTTCAGTGTTAAAAAAAACTATGATTTTGTTTTAAGTGAATTCATAAAAAAGTGATATCATATTTTCAAGTCTCACTTATTACCGGTTCATTTTTTTGTTTGATTATTTCAAACACAATGTTTAAAAATCAATAGATGGTAACTAAGTGCTCTAGTCGAATCATTTGGTGTTTAGGCTAGGCGTAGATGTTAATGAATTACTAATTTATTTAATATATCTTTTATTTATATAATACATTTTAATTTTTGACTTTAATTATAAAATT
Source organism: Brassica napus (assembly GCF_020379485.1). Classification (NCBI taxonomy): domain Eukaryota; kingdom Viridiplantae; phylum Streptophyta; class Magnoliopsida; order Brassicales; family Brassicaceae; genus Brassica; species Brassica napus. Next base: position 25,524,380 of record NC_063452.1, read on the forward strand.
ATTTTGGTGAGATCAAAATTAGATATACAAAACAATAAAATAGATAAATTTGTAAAATTCTACTAACATTATTTTGGTTAAGACTTATTTGCCGCAAGTATAGGACCTAGGCGCCGCTTAAACCAATTATTAGGACAATAGTTTAGACCAATTCCTAAGAAAATGTGTGCCCATAAATAAAGGAGAATTTTAATGTTTACTACTTTCTTGAAATTTCTACTAATATTAATAAAAAGATATTTTCAAACATATCTTCTTCGTTAGGTAAAAGACTCTTATATCTATATATATAATAAATAATTATTTAAATAAATAAAAATACAAAAAAAAATATTTTTTTTTGTTTTCGAATTATATTTTTTAAAATTCAAACTTTTTATAAATTTTTTTGAACTTTTTTTTCAAATTTGTTTTTTCAAAATTTGTTTTTGGAAATTGAAAATTATTTTTGAAACTAGTTTTTCAAATTTTTATTTTTAAGTATTTATTTATATATTTATTAGAATCTTAAATTTCACATTCTAAAAACCCTATCCACCCTCAACTCTAAATTTTTATTCTCGATTAGTTAACTTTGGGGTTATAAATTTTTTTTACTTTTCATTAAAAGTGAAGATAAAAATAGTTAGTGTAAACATAAAAAGTGCTGCTATGTATGTGGTATTTTTGGCAATTTTCCATAAATAAACTCTCTCTTCAAATATTTAAATGAAACTTAAAATATGACTTTGTTATGAACCAGATTGTGGATGACTCATAACCAATAGATTATGATTTGTAATCTTTCCATTTATCTAATTTATCTATGACAGTGTAATCTCTTATGTAAGGAACCTCTATGTTATGAATAAAGAGAGACTTTTCCATTACTTTTATAACAAGTTATCAGCACGAAACTCTAAATCCCTAAGCTAATGCCCAAATCGAAAAACCCTAAAACCTTAACCCTAGCCGGCGATCCGACGAACCCCAAACCCCGATCGCGTCTCTTGTTCCCGCATCTGTTCCAGCTCGCGTCCTCGATCAGCTTCAGCCCAAGGCGTTCTTGATTCTAGCTCAGACGTCCGCGACCCGAGAGCAGCTCCAGCACGCGACCTCTTCCTCGTTCGCGACAGCATCAGACAGCTCGCGGCTCAACTCCTTTGGTGGTCCGATTCAACAATCATCTAAGGTTAAAAGGTAATTCAAAACCTAAGAACTCATAATCGAACATGGATTGATTGATAAAGAATGAAACCCAAAAATCCTAATATTTATGAATCAACACCATAGGGTAATAGATCAAAAATCCTAATTGAGTAAATCGAAGCTCTAAAAGTTCGATACCCCAAACCCTAAATCATGTTCCTACATGATTAAAACCCCAAATCAGTTTTTACAAGTTAAAATCCGATAAACCCTAACCATATATCTATAAACCCAAAATAATATAAGTATCAGAATTAATTATACTATAATTATCAAATCACATATTAAAACCTTAATCTCGAATATTTTAAAATCAAAACTGTTTTCGGTTTTGATCATTGAGGTTTTAAATATAATTGAATATGACGCTATGTTGCTAGAATTGTTTGACCGTTAAATTGATAGATTTATTTTCTCATCCTGCTTGGTTAATTGTTCATCTGATTTAAAATTTCTTAAACCGACCAGCCTGTTAAAACATTGATTGAATCCGATAGGTTGCTAACTAGTTTTGCTTATATAATCCGATAGGTTGATAGATTGATTGAGGTTTACTTGTTTAAAATTCGAATGATCTGATTGCATGATTCTTGAGGTTTAATATCATCTGCTAGGATTGATAGTTTTGTAATCTGATCTGTTTTAAATAGAAACCCTAAATAATCCGTATGATAGGTTATATTGATCTGATTTGGATGTCTTTGAGAATTGAGAATCCGTATGCTAGGTTGATAGATTCATGATAAAATCTAATGTCTTGAGGTTTAAGATTGTATGCTAAGTTCGATTAAATTGATTGATCTGATTATATGTTTTTGAGGTTTGATAAATTCAGATACTAGATAAATTATTTACACATGGTTTATGCTAAATAACAATCAGCCTTGAAACTGATTCATTGAAATTCATGCTTGAAATCTATATTCTAGTATTGCTAAAATCAGCCTTGAAACTGATTGAATAATTAATAAATCTTTTTACTAGTCTTGCTAAAATCTATTGATTGTTAAACCCTAATTGCATGATTAATTGAATCCGTTTTTGCTAGCCTTGATAAACCATAATATTATGAGCACATAGAAATAGTATTGATGAGACTTGCTAGAAATTGACTGATTGATTAAATGCCTTTAAGTTTGATAGTTATTGTCCTGACAAGATTGAAATGCGAATTGATTGTTTTTAAGAGTAAGGCCGCATGAAAATTATACCTAAATATTGAGTGATTTATGATTTGAGATGTCGAAAATCAACCTGGATTTTGCTGCCCTAAATCTCTCTGGAGATAATTATTTACGGTGGGCATTGGATACAAAGATTATCCCAAAGTCAAAAAGACTTGGTGAATGTATCATAGAAGGCAATAATGCCAATGAGAAAGATTGATACAAGGCAATATTAATTATTAGCCATCATCTTATTAAGAGTCTCAAAGATCAGTATCTGACTATAGAGAATCCTCTAGACCTTTGGACAGATTTAAAAATCGAGATATGATCACCAAAGAACAGTGTTATTACCAAAGGCCTTATTTGATTGGAGGAATCCCAGAATCCAGGACTATAAGTCTGTGGATGAGTCTATTGCTAGCTGGGCAAAATAATGGATTACTGATGAGAAACAGTGAATTGAGACCTCTTGGATTAACCCCATTACCTGATACCAATAAGGCCGCAGAAGAAAAAAAAAGGTAACCACGTCCAGAATGATAGACCACACGGTCATGGCCGTGGAGGGTGGAAAGGACGTGGCCATGGCCACTATCACACATTTGGCCGTGAGAATCACTATGGCATAGGCCGTGGGTATCAACCCAATTTGTGCCATGGTCAAGGCAGTGGCCGTGGTATATCCTTTAAACCACAAAACTCGACCAAATCAATGTCCCAAACATTTTTGTGACCTCTATCAAAAAGAGTATGAAAGGGAAGAATCCTGAAACCCACTTGGTCTATAAAGAATCAAGTTGATAATCTGATTTCAACATCAAACTTGTGTGATTGCTTTGCTTGTATGTTTTCTCTGATTTTTATCTCATTGAATTTATTTCTATTACATTGCCTGCTTAGATTAAATGAATGAATGATTTTTCTATATGAGTACACTGAAAAACGCCAATATAAGTACTAAAGCAGGTATCGCCAGTCTGAAAGAAGACTATGGCTAGGCTAATATATTATTGCCTAAGGATATGCATCTAGAAATCAGTGATGTCTTATATTCACCCAGCTCTAAGAGAAAGAGTAGCCTATTGAGTTTTAAGGATATAAGAATGAATGGTTTCCATATTGAAACAATGGGCAAAGGAAACAAATAGTTCCTTCAGATATATGTATAAAATCGCCCAAGGCCATAATAAGTCCTAAAGACTATACATGCATTCTCTACTGGCCTAGACTATGCATAGATCAGTATGATAGAGGCTAAAAGCCTGCGAAAATATACATTTTATGGTACGACCGTATTGGCCATCCTAGTCCAAACATGATGCGAAAATTGATATTCAAAAGGCACACATTAAAAGATAAGAAGAGTTATCCCAAAGAATCTCATGTGTGTAGCATGTACACAAGGGAAACTCATTAGGCCATCACCAGTAAAACGGCTACGAGCCCCTTTTTCATAAATAAAGACTATATGTCTAGATAATACTGGTGAATACATGTCCCAAGCGTTTAAATGATTATGGTATGTCCATGGGGGTAAGTGTGGACAATTATGTGATACATGTCCATACCAAGAACGGCTTGGCCGAAATCTTTTAAAACGCAAATAGATGATTGATAGACCTCAAAACTCTCATTCACAGCTTGGGCCACACGAAATTTGCATGCACCTAAGTTAATACGCATCAGGCCATTTAGTGAGCATATATATCTCCTATCACAATTATTAACGGGTCAAGAGTCAGACATACCCCATCACAAGACATTTGGATGTGCTGTCTATGTACTAATTGCTCTACCACAGAGAAATAAGATGAGACCTCAAAAGGAGGATGGAGATATATGTTAGATATGATTCTCCCACAATAATAAAGTACTTTGAGCCAACTATGGGTGATTATATTTGAGGCCAGGTACACGGATTATTTTAAGACCAAGAGGAGAAAAAAATAATAAAGCTGGTAAAAGAATGGTAAAAGAAATAGAATGGAATCAACCATCAATGTCTTGGCAAGATCCTCAGACTAAAGAATGTGAAATAGACGTCCAAAGATTATACATTTACAAAGCTAGCTAATCAAATGCCAGACACATTTGCTGACCCGAAAAAGAATGACTAAGTCATATATAAACCAGCTTGTAAAGCACCAACGAATTTGATGTCCAAGAAGAGACACAGTCAAGTTTCTACAGAGTCTAGACAACATATGAAACGTGGTAGACCAAATAGGTTTCAAAAGATAAGAATCCTTGGAAACAAAAGAAAGGTGCAGAGAATGATAATCAAAATCCAAATCCGAGGTTACTAAGGAAACCATCCCAGACATGGAGATAAGGTCGGCCGGCTCTAAGGTACAGGTACCAAACAATGTAGCTTGGGACGCCAAGCTGCAAAGTATTAAAGGTCCTGATAATAATGAATCTCAATCGATTATATCATGTATGGAACATAATGGAACCAATAAGAAATGTCGACATAAGATGATTTATTTGCATACAAGGTAGCACTTGAATTTATGAATATAAGCGAGGATCATGAACCCACGTCAATATAAGAGTGCGCACTCGTAGAACAGATTAGATTGAATGGAAACGTGGGATAAATAGTTTAAGGAAGAAAGACGTATTTGGCCATATGATTAAGACGCCATATGATGTTAAAAACAGTCGATATAAATGGGTCTTGTGAAGAATAGGAATCGTGAGATATAAAGCTGATGTTGCACAAGGATTCTCACAAAGACTAGTAATAGATTATGAGGAGACATACTCCCATGTGGTGGATGCATCTACTTTTAGATTTCTCATAAGTTTGGCTATATAAGAGAGAAAATTAGACTTGCAGCAAGTTGATGTAGTGACTGCATATTTATATGGTCCACTGGATAATGAAAGTACTAGAGGGTATTGAGCTGAAAGTACAGCAAGTTCTCGAGAACAATATTGATAATCATCAAAGTATATGATCTGAATATCCTAGGAACCTCTGGATACAATTTCCCAAATAGTTGAATATCTCAAGAAAGAGTTTGAGATGAAAGATCTTGAAAAACAAAGTTTTGTTTGCGATTACAGCTTGAGTACATTAACAATGAAATCCTTGCGCATCAATTAGTATATACAGAAAAGGGTACTCAAGAGATTTAATATGGACCAGTCTCACCCATTATCTAGTACATGGGCGTGAGATCATTTGTTTTGGACACTGATCCATTCAGTCCAAAGGTGGACGATAAAGAAGTCCATTTAGTCCTGAGATGGACGATGCAGAAGTCTTATTTTAGACACTGATCTGATTGGTCCATAAAAAGGACGATGAAGAAGCCTTTGATTTTGGTTTATTTTATACTAACCAGCCCAAAGAGAGGTTATTTGGTTTTGTTGATTTGTTTTCAGACAGGTTATGTTTTACACATGGTGGTACACGCATATCACAGTAACTTCATCCAAGATTTCGTGTGTGTGTATTTGAAGTCGATGACTCAATATGTTCGATTAGATTGTGGCATGGCCGATGGTAAAGAAGAACCAACTATCATGTTCGAGGACGAAGCATATTCTGTCCAAGATCTTCATCATCCTCGGATTACAGAAAATTGGAGAGGTCCAAGGGACCTTCAGTAATGTCCAAATCAGGGAGTAATGTGTGTTGTACTCTTTTTCCTTCACCATGGTTTTGTCCCAATTGGGTTTTTCTGGTAAGGTTTTAATGAGGTAACATTAAAGCACATTACAAGCTCTAAATGGTTATGGCATCCAAGGGGAAGTGTTATGAACCAGATTGTGGATGACTCATAACTAAAAGATTATGATTTGTAATCTTTCCATTTATCTATAATGGTGTATTCTCATATATAAGAAATCTCTATATTATGAATAAATAGAGACATTTTCATTACTTTTATAACAAAATTTTTATTTTTTATTTGTGTGGTCGCACAAATTAAGTATTGCAAGATTATTTCAAATCCGGATTTCCCCAAATTCTATCTACCGCTAAACCACCCCCTTGCGGATTTAGGTAAGCTTCGTTTTGAACCACAAAATTGATTTTATTTTTTTTTATTGCTTTGGACATCTCGATATGACACGTGAGCTATGCGCATAGATAAAACGTGTTTAGAACATGGGTCATTGGGTTGGTGAATGGTGCGTATGCAAGTTTTACCCACAACATGCATATATAATCACAACCAGAAAATTTATACGCCATTACTATATATAATAAATTTTACATTATTTATTTTAAAATGAAAATGTAGTTTACAATTTTATATTATTTTTAATAATTTCATCCACTTATTTATATAAATTAAGTGGATTTGTTATATGATTTGGTTTAACTATTTCATTTAAATTTACATGTTCAAGAATAACAATGATATTTTTATATTTTTATATTATATTTAATGAATGTTTATTTTAAAAATAAAAATATTTAAATATCAAAAATTTAAGAAAAAATGTTTAAGCTATCGTATTCTTAATACCACATTGAATGTTTATCTTAACAACATTTACATTAGTTTTAAAAAGATAAATAGACATTTATATTCTTAAGATTAATTAATCTAGATTTATAGGTTAGATTTTTTTTTTTGATAACCGTGAGGATCCGGCGACCGAGTTCAACCGACTAATCCTACGAAGTCCGCAACATCCACGTGTTTTAACCATTTAACGCAATCCGGGTGGCCAGAGAGGATCGAATCAGGGTTTCACCGTATTGGATTTTTATTTCTTTTAAGCGCCACTAGACTACCGCCGCTAGTTTAGAGCTTAGATTTGAAGGATGAGATTTGAAAGGTAGAGACTATGATTTTAGAAAAATAGTTAGATTTAAAATAAAAAATTTAAAAATAATTTCAAAAGGAATTTTCGAATTCAAAATAAATTTTTCAAAACAACAAAGTTCGAATAAATAAAATTATAAAAAATTCGAGTTCAAAAACATATAATTTGAAAACTATAAGAATATTTTTTATCTTTTAGTTTTTATTATTTATTTAAATAATTATTTATATTTATATTTGTATCAAGCAAGTGTAGAAAAATATTTTGGATACTTTTTTTTTGTCATTAACTAGAATAGACTCAAACTGACTCAGTAAACCAAACTGGTAACTACGTGCTAGACTATACCCTTAAATTTTGTGTTCTTGGTACATGAATGATCTCCGAGCTAAGAAAACTTTCTCTCAAGGTCTTTTTGTCCTCCAAATAATTTGCAAAAGCTAACAATTCATCTGGTTCCGAAACCATTTTCACAACTTGAGAGCAATTTGTTGCAAACATAACTCGAACCTGACACAAGTTCCTCATACACTCCATTGCCCAAACGAAAGCCTCGTCTCTGAATGAAGAGGAGATAAACTAGCCCTTACATTTCTTGCCCCCATCAAACCATCAAAACCTTCTAATGAACTATACCATCCCTGTCCTGAAAAAACCTTATTTTCTTTCCAAGAGCCATCTGAAAAGCACCATCGCCCTAGGATTGGCGGCATAGTCACAGCCTCTACAGGTCGTGCCATTCTCTGTGTTTTCAACACTTGTGCTTCAGCCCAAAGTCTTGATTCTGTTTCCACCAATTTTAACGGATCCTGGGGATCAATGTCTAGATTGCTGAAAGCTTTGTTGTTCTTTCCTTTCCAAATGTACCATAGAATCTATGCAAATTGATGATCATCCATTTGTGGATATACTCTCGAGAATAAGTGATCTATATTTGTAAATAGAGCAGTAGTAGGGAAGATAGTTGGATTAGATGGTATTTTTGAAAGGGCCCAAATTTGACGCGCTGGAGGACACTAAAAAAACCCATGGTTTATCGATTCCTCTGGAGCTCCACATCTGGCACAACATATATCCCCTTGGAGACCTCTCGCTTGCAGATTTTTGCTTGACTGCTATACATCCTGACACCAATTGCCACAAAATGTTTTATTTTTGGTGGACACCGTATTTTCAAGCAAAACGCCTCTAATGAATCAACTGTGGGTTCAACCAGTACCGGTGGCTTTTCCTTATTTGGGTAAAATCTTTCCACTTGATAGCCTGATTTAACCGTGTATTTTCCATTCTTAGTAAAGTGACATCCATCTTTATCCGCCATATTAGTCTTGCTCAGTGGTATACTTTCAATGATTTTTACATCCTGAGGATCCACCAGAGCCCGAATTGCTTGTGAATTCTAAGTTCGCGTAGCCGAATTAATGAGAGAGTCAACTGTAAGATCCGCGTAACTGTTTTGTTGTTTTTTATTTGCTGATCTCAGGCGAGTGGTTGGGAGCCATGGATCATTTCATACAGAGATAAATGATCCTGATCCCACCCGTTTAATTAATCATTTGCTAACCAGAGATCTAGCTGATACAATACTCTGCCAGCCATAAGAGGGAGAGTATGATCTAATCGGTTCCAGGGTGAGGCATTCATGAAGTATTGTCCTTTAAAGACTCCAGCAAATAAGGAATTTGGTTTCTCTATCAGACGCCATAACTGTTTACCTAGCATCGCCGTGTTAAAATCAGTGATATCCCTAAAACCTTAACCCCTGTCTTCCTTATCTTCACAAACTTTGTCTCATGATTTCCAGTGCATACCTTTTGTACTTCCCCCTGGGCTCCACCAAAATTGTGATGTCATGCTCGTCAGTTTCTATACAGTTGCCTTAGGTAATCGATAGAAAGGCATTACATGATTTGGTAAAGTTGTAACCACTGATTTGATGATCACTTCCTTTCCTCCTTTAGAAAAAAAAAACTTAAAATTCCAACCATTAACCCTACTGTTTAAACGGTCTTGAATGAACCCAAAGACTTGTATCTTAGATCCCCCAAGATTCTCTGGTAAACCTAGGTAAGATCCCATTCCTCCTAGATTATGTATGCCCAAGATATCCCGTAGTTCATGTCAGCTGGTTTCCTCAATATTGTGTCCAAATTGAATCGAAGATTTTTGAAAACTTATTGATTGCCCCGATACCACCTCGTATTCCTTCAAAATCCTGAGAATGGTTTGACATTCTTCTTTTTGTACCTTACAAAAGAAGAGACTATTGTATGCAAAAAGCATGTGAGAAGTTGATGGGCTAGCTCTGGCTACCTTCATCCCAGTTAATTGTTTCTCTCGTTCAGCCTTTTTGATGTTTGCAATTAGAGCCTCAGTGCACATAATAAATAAATAAGGCGATAATGGATCACCTTGACGTAAACCCCTATGTGGAATTATGAGATCTCGTGGTTGACCATTTAGTAGAACCCGATATTGAACCGATGTTATACACTCCATCATTAATTTGATCCAGTGGGGATCAAAACCCATTTTGCGTAGGAGAGCCTGCACAAAGTCTCATTCCACCCGATCATATGCTTTGCTCGTATTTGTTTTGATTGCCATATACTTGCTTTGGAATGCTTTATTGGTTCTTAAACCATGGAACATTTTCTGATCTATAAGGATATTATCCTAAATCAACCTTCCTGTCACAAATGCCGATTGGGTCTCTGATATAAGAATGGGAAGATAGGTTTTCAATCTCTGACATAAGACTTTTGATATGATTTTGTATCCCACATTACATAGGCTGATTGGCCGTAGTTCTGTCATCCTTGTAGGTCTTTTCGTCTTCGGAATCATACAAATGTTGGTAATGTTTTACCTTGAGTCCATTTCCCCTGAGACCAGAAAATTATTTACTAGTTCAACCAAATCTTTCTTAATTATGTGCCAGGAATGTTGGAAGAAAAGCACAGTCATTCCATCCGGTCCTGGAGCCTTTCCTGGGTGCATTATAAATAGAGCTTGTCGTACTTCCTCTTTCGTCGCTGCCCTTAGCAACCTTTGGTTCATTTGGTGAGTAATACCCGGTGTCATATCCGCTAGGAAACCGTCAAACTCGGATGGAGAAGTAGTACTGAAAAGATCCTCGAAATAGTCCACAGCCACTTGTTCAACACCTTTATCCTCTGTGATCCAATTTCCATTTGCATCATAGAGTCCCACAATTCTATTGCGAATAGGTCGTTGTTTCGTTAGAGCATGATAAAATTTAGTATTAAGATCCGCTGATGAATACCACATATTCCTACTTTTTTTATGCCAATAATCCTCTTCGTCTTTATATGCGTCCTGTAATTTCCTGGATACCTCTAAAATATCCTCCTGAGACCCATTGTTATCCGTTTGAACCTCTTCGAGCGCCTTTTGAAGATCACTAATTTTTTCCTTCCCATATGTTGAGGTGTTCTTTCGCCATTTAGAAATTTCATGACGGCAATTGCTAATTTTTGTAACAATATCCTTCGTATAGCCTTCATTTTATTTTGACCATCCTATTGCAATCGATTCCATTAGACCTTCTTGCCCAATCCATCTCTTATCAAACCGTAATTGTCTTTTTCTCCTAGGGACTTTGTCTTTGAGGTAAGCCTTGATTGGGTGATGATCAGACCCTACCCTCCTTAAGTATTCTGTGTAAGAACATGAAAAGAGTGTGTGCCAATCTTCATTTGCTAGGGCACAGTCTAGACGACATCTGATCATTGCTGCCCCTTTCCCTTTTTCTCTTCTGCCTTGCCATGACATTTTGTTTCCCCGAGCTGGAAACTCTAATAAACCACCATTTCGAATCATGTCGTTGAAAGGAACAAAAGAATCTGCGCTTCTTAGAGATCCTCCCTCTTTTTCATGGTTTCCAGTGATCTCATTTAAATCTCCAATTATAAACCAGGGATCCGAGCGCGATAACCCATAACGTGTTAATCGTTCCTAGACTTGTTCTCTTTATTTTTTTGACCGGATCTCCATAAACAAATGTTAGAAAAATCTTTTTACCAAGAGCCTCTGCCTCCACATATATCATCCGGTTACTCGAATACAGAACCTTAACCTGATGCATATTATTATAAAAGAGAGCTAATCCGCCACTCCTCCCAATAGGATCCACTGTAACCAGATGTTTTTGAATTATCCTTTTTCAAATTCAAACTTTTTTATAATTTTTTTTTTGAATTTTTTGAATTTTTTTTTTCAAAATTTCTTTTTGAAAATAGAGAATTATGTTTGAAATTAATTTTTTTTTAAATTATATTTTTTAAATATTTATTTATATATTTATTAGAATCCTAAATTTATATTCCAAAAACCCTACCCCACTCCTCAACTCTAAATCTTAAGTCTAGATCAGTTAACCCCTAGAGTTATAAATGTCTTTCTGAGAAATTTTATGTTTACCACTTTCATGGTACTACTTTTCATCTTTACCACCACTACAGCGACATTTTCAAAAACATTTTCTTCATTAAGTGGCAAAAGATTTTTATATCCTTGTTATCTATATATATATAATAAATCATTATTTAAATAAATAAAAATAAATAAAAAATAAAAAATGAACTTTTTATAAATTTTTTTTGAAATTTTTTTGAAATTTTATTTCAAAGAAAATTTTGTCTGAAACTATTTTTTTTAAAAAAGTTTTATATTTTTTAAGTATTTATTTATATATTTATTAGAATTCTAAATTTCACATTCCACAAACAACAATACTTAGGTTCACCCCTACGGTGAATGGTTAAATTCACTACACTCTTCATAACCAATCATAATGCCATGTAGGAATAGTTAAAAAAGGCAAACCCTAAATTCTAAAATCTAAATCCTAAACCCAAACTCTAAACAATAAACCCTAAATTCTAAAATCTAAACCCTAAAGCCTAAACCCAAAACTCTAAACCAAAAGCCCGAAATCCTAAAATCTAAACTCTAAATCCTAAACCCTAAACTCTAAACCCTAAACCCTAAACTCAAACCTCTAAACTGTAAACCCAACTTTTAGTTAATAAGATTAAGGTTTACGATTTAGAGGTTTGGGTTTAGGGTTTAGGATTTAGAGTTTGGGTTTAAGATTTAGAGTTTTGAGTTTAGGGTTTAGAGTTTAGAGTTTAGGGTTTAGGGTTTAGGGTTTAGATTTTAGGATTTAGGGTTTATTGTTTAGAGTTTTGGGGTTAGACTTTAGGGTTTAGATTTTAGGATTTAGGGTTTATTGTTTAGAGTTTGGGTTTAGGTTTTAAAATTTAGTGTTTAGATTTTAGGATTAAGGTTTATAGTTTAATGTTTTAGATTTAATGTCGGTGTTGTTTTTTTTTTAGCTTTTTAATTTTTTATTTTTATTACAATTTTTAACTACTCTTACGTGCCATTTTGATTGGTTATGAAGAATTGTGAATTTAACCTTTCACCTTAGGGATGAACCTAAGTATTGTTCTTCCAAAAACCATATCCTACCCCTCAACTCTAAACTCTACGTCTAGATTAGTTAACCATAGGAGTATAAGTGTCTTTTACCATTCATTAAAAATGAAAATAAAAATGATTAGTGTAAACATGAAAAGTGGTACTATGAATGTGGTATTTGTGGTAATTTTCTGTGTTTTTTACCTTCCATTAAAAGTGAAAGTAAAAGTGGTTAGTGTAAAGATAAGAACGGTTACCATGAATGTGATATTTTTGATCATTCCCCTTTAAGTATTTGAGAAATGTCTTTCTAGTGAAGGCAAACATAAAAAGTGGTACAAAAAATGAGATAAAAACGGAATGTTTCAAAATTTTAGTAAAGAAAAAATAATTGAAATACTATAAGCTGGCTACCACTTTATAGAAATACGCTTAATCAAAAATATCCTAATATTTGAGTTTATAGTTTAGTAATTATTGTTTAATGTTTAGTATTTAAGGGTAGGATTGAGTTTATACACTTCTATAAATATTATATAAATTATTTGCCCTTTAATAAATTTAATATGTTTGCTTGTTTTATTTTAAATACATTAAAATGATAAAAACTAATGTGTTAATTAACTAAAGGAACCGACTATCAATCATTCAACTAAAATAATTTTTTTTGCAGCTAAGGATAAATAAATTCAGCAATTTAAAATTTTGATTAGTCGTTTATTTATA